>NC_141147.1:83213444-83849278 GCF_053477565.2 Lygodium microphyllum
ACCTTCTTCATTGAACTCAACAGGGATACTTGTCAACAACCATAAGCAGTGATGGAAAAAGACTTTGAACTTCCACACAAAGGTTCCATCTTCTTGCTCAATCACTTTGTATCCTTTGCTCCACCAGATGAGTTTCCCCTGATGGTATCTCTACTCCAGATATGGGTGCTCCAAATAAGGGATTAACCGCCCCATCAACCGGCTTTTAAACTCTTTTGCAGGTCTCAAATCATCGCTAGCATGGACCTACAATGCATTTTCTTTGTATTAGCATACTTAGAAATAATAAGGTTTAATCTTATTAAGATTAACCTTATTTTTAAACTCTACTCCATGTAGATCAGGTAATAAAGCCGTAGACCTATTTTTCCCTAACCTGACAATCTTGTAAGGGACATCCCATTTAGGTTCCAGCTTCCCTGGAAACAGCTCCCTACGCGCATCATAGTATAGAACTAATTTCCCTTTTTTAAAGGTATACTTCTTCGCTCTAAGGTCATGCAACTGCTTCATCCGACGTTTGGCTACCTCCTGGTGTAGTAAGCTCTGCAACTTCAGCTCATCCAGGTGGGCTATGGTTGTGAAACGTTCAAAAAGGGAATCCTCATCTCCCAAAGAATGGTCAATTGCAAACCGTATGGTTGGCAACTCAATCTCGAGGGGTAATACACACTCTTCCCAATAAACCAATTTAAATGGAGTATGGCCGATAGCTCACTTGAACGTTGTATTATACGCCCATACTGCCACATACAACTTCCTGTCCCAGTCTCGTTTCTTCTCAGAGATTATTTTAGACAAGATCCCCATAAGCTGCTTATTAGTACTTTCAACTTGTCCGTTTGCTTGCGGATTATAAGGAGTTGTTTTATTATGCTTGATTTGCCAAGCCTCTGTCAAGCTTTTGATCACTTTGTTCAAAAAATGGGTTCCACGATCTGACACTAGTTCCTTTGGTAGACCAAAATGGCATTTAATTTGCTCTAAAAGGAAACTTGCAGTCTCTTTTGCATTGTCCTACCTTGTCGCCCGCGCTTCTGACCATTTTGTAAAATAATCAGTTGCTACTATAATGTACCTCTTCTGGGTAGTAGACGACGGGGTGATAGGATCCACAAAGTCGATGCCCCACTTCTCAAATGGAAGGATAGCCATGATAAGCGTAAGTGGGCATTTCCTATTCTCTATACTGTCATGTCTTTGACAGGTATCACATTTCTTTACATACTCAAAGGAATCTTGGAAGATGGACGGCCACCAATATCCAGCTTGTAAAGCTTTCTGCGCCGTCAACCGTCTCGCAAAGTGCCCTCCACATGCAGAATCATGGTACTCTTCCAAGATGAAAGGAACCTCGTCAGGCATCACACATCGGCGGTAGATATCATCAACACCCTACCGATATAGTGTTCCTACGATCAAGGAAAACTTCAAAGCCTGTTGTTTGATTTTCCTCTTTTTTGACTTTGATAAACCAGCTCCAGTCTCTCCTGTTGACAAGTAATGCGTAATAGCAGCATACCAAGATGGAATGGAAGCTGTATCAATTTTAAACATTTCTGTAATATCACTTCCTTCAGCCAAAGTCTCTTTCGGCTCCCCGAAATCCACAAGGCATTCCACAATACCCTGCAGCCTCGGTGGCTTACTCTTAATCTCATAATCAAACTCCTGTAAAGTGATTAACCACTTTGCCAAACGATCACACGGCTATAGCTTGTTCATAAGCAATCTAAGCCCTTCCGCCTTCGTATAGAACACTACCTTTTCATAGAGGATGTAGTGCCTAAATTTCTTAGTCCCAAAAACCATCGCAAGACACAGTTTCTCCATGTAGGTATAGTTGATCTCTGAAATGCCAATTTCCGACTAGCAAAAGCTATCGGATGATACCACTTTTCCTCCTAGATTTGGGCTAAACAGCAGGCTGATACTATGCATGGTGGCTGCTAAAAATATATAGAACACCTCGCCTCTTTTAGGTGCTTTTAAAACGGGTGCTTTTACCAACTCCTATTTCACATCCTCGAAAGCTACCTTACAAGGGTCGCCCCATTCAAATGAACAGCTAAAGGATAATAAATTCATTAATGGCAACGTCCTTTCTGCCAAGGCATTTATAAACCTTCGATAGTACCCTATTGATGACAGAAAGCTATGAACCTCTTTCGGAGTGCGTGGTGGACTCATAACAACTATAACCTTGATATTTTCAGGGCGAGTGGCTATCCCTACTGAACTGACCACATGGCCTAGCAATAGCCCATAAGGCACTCCAAAGACACACTTCCGTGGGTTAAGAGCGATACAAAATTGTCTGCAGTGCTCATAGCATTTTCTTAAGATAATCAACATTCTTTTCCTCACGGTGGCTGCCCCCAGGTCATCAATAAATACTTTCAACTCATCTGGGGAGATGTCACCAAAGGTCTTGTCTACTGTTCGTTGCCATGATCCAGGTGCATTGCACAAACCAAAGGCCATCACATGGTACGTAAAAGTACCAAAGATAGTAATAAAAGTTGTTTTCAACTTGTCCTCTTCTGCAATTGCCATCTGGTTATATCCCGCAAAGCAATCCATGAACGAATATATTTCCCTACCCGCTAATTGATCCAAAATTTGATCAATAAATGGCAACGGGTAGTAATCCTTAACTGTCTGCTTATTCAGCTCTCTAAAATCTGATTGTTTTTCTTCTTCCTGATGACAACTGGTGAACACCATTCTGTGTGTTGTACAAGAAAGATTAAACCAGCTTTTCTTAGCTTCTGTAACTCCTCAAACAGCCAGTCCCTCAATTCAAAAGGCATACACCTTACTTTCTGATGCACAGAACGACTGCGTTCTTTTACAAGAATAGTATGAACAGCTAGGCTGGCAGGAATGCCTCTCAGCTCATCATAACTCCAAGCAAAAATATCGCGGAATTCTTGAATCAAGGACACATAGTCCTCCCTTTCTGCTAAACTGAGCATGGAACCTAATTTAATCGGCCGCGAATCATTCGGCGTGCCAAGGTCTCACTCAATCACATCCGTGTCTCTTATCCTATCTTGCGGCTCTATCGGCTCATTTAGAGTTATCTGATAGATATCCTCTATAGTGGACCCCTCTTTAGATTCATCACTGGATGATGTCTCACTATCAGATGGATCGTCTGCTATTTCTAATTCAGTAGAAGATAAAGGAGCTCTCTAACTTTGAGGAGACTCAGGGTAAGCATCGACTATTACTCGATTAGCACCTCTACCTAGAACCACTCGAGCGGCAGGTATATCGACTTGGCAGTCTGTTCGTAAGATCCAAGGCGTATCTAGCAAGACTCGATAGCTAGGACGTCCTGCAAATCTTATCACCCTAAAGTCCAAGAAGCATTCTACACTTGCCATTATAACATGGACCTTAATAACGCAACCTTCTGGTTGTCTCAGACTATCATCAGCCATTCTAAGAAGGGTGGAGCTGTCTTTTTGGATGTCTAGACCCAACCTCTCCATCAATTCTGAACTCATGATATTGACAAAGGATCCAGTGTCTACAATGGCATGTTCCACTAATATTCCATCTACATAAGCTGGAACCCTAGGGCAGTTCTTTTCAGCATGGTCAAACCAATCTTCCCCTACTCGTGCTATGCCCAAAGGTTTCACAATATACCCAATACGCAGGATCCTTTTGAATTCCTTGCGTACTCCTGGAGATAATTTGATCAACTGTAGAAGGTTTACGTCTGGTTTAACTTCACAAAAGAGAACTTGCTAAATCAAAGTCATGATAGGTAGCCAAAGCTCTCTTTTCTCGCCAAACCATCCTCTCTTTTGGTCTTTGGACCGGTTTTGGTGCTTCTTTCTTAGCTCTTGCCTTCTTTCTTGGTACTTCCTCTTCCTTTTTAGGATCAACTTTCTTGTCAACGGGCCTTAGCGATCCACCTTCCATGCTAGGACTCTAGACTTGCGTCCCCTTATCCCTTTGTTTAGGGCTTCCCTCAACCGATTTTTCCTTATCTTTGTCAACCTCTTTAGCCTTTTGGCCTCTCGTCATGGCTCTTAAGTTAGAGTTTTCAGCGTCATTGACTCGCACAGCCTCAATAAGGCTGACTCCATTGCCTTGTGGCAACTCTTCTATAGTTGTTTTTCCCCTCTGCAATATTTGCCTTGGTGCATCATTCTGTTGCAAGTTATTTCCTTGCACTCTATGATTCACTGGGCCTGGCTGTTTACTCCCTTGTTGGAGAGAACTAATCTTACTCCAACAGATAGCAGCTAAATGGCCCGACTTCCCACAAATGTCACACTTCACATTTGGACAGTTTCTGGGGAAGTGCTGTCCACCACACCACTTACAACTAGATCTAGAGGGTCCACCCTCTTCAGGGCGTCGACTCCCTATCAGATTTTGTTGCTTCTTCAAGAAATTAACGTCGATGGCTATTTGTCGATATTGTTTGGAAATCATATCGGTATAATGCTTCATCATATCCTTGACTTTGCCAAGGACATTAGATGCACTCGACTCATAGCCTCGATCGTCGACCCGTCGTTCCATTGGCCTAACAATCTGATTTGGCATTGGCATTGACCCACAGGAACAACGTTAGAATTTGAAACTTAGCCTCCAACATTTGGTGGATCCAATTGACTTGCCATAGGCATAGTCACACTGGGAGGGGCTGGCAACAAAGGTACATTCTGAACCACGCTCCCTCTCCCATTAGGGTTAGTCATAGGCATCCCTTGACTTCCATTCGTCAACAATGGATTGCCTCCAAGTACTAAACCCCCATTAACATTCATTCGAGAGGAGTAGGCCGTTTGTAATCGTGCTTTTACTCCCTCTGCCCGCGTAATAGCGGTGTCTATATCTGCCAAGGCCACATTGCTTAATTGTACTTGGATATTAAAGTCCAACCCATGCAAAAAGTATTGCAATTGGGCAGCCGACAGAATGGGAATGTAAGTTTGTAACTTACCGAATACTTCCTTCAGTTTCTTGGCATATGCTTTCACATTCTCATGAGGGTCTTGGCGTGTTACATTCAAGACACGCAACCAATATTGGCCACCTCTTTCCGGGGCATATTCTCCTCAGACTCTATTGTGGTTATGGTTCCAGACTCTATGCTGTGATACCATACCACAGCCCTTCCTTTTAACATCATATTGAAGAACATCATGAGATGTCCTTCGTCTTGGATGCGATAATTGAACATCAATCTTTGGAACTCACAAATGTGAAATTATGCATCCTCTTCCGCTAACCCATTAAAAATGGGCAAGGGAACTCCTAAGGCTGGTAAATCCCGCGTCCTTGCAGGAATTGCAATAGGCTGTGCCATGGCGACAATCGAATTAACAATAGGAGCTTGAACGGGTGAATTCACCTCCCCACTTGAAGCGGGTACACTTGGTGGAGAAGAGGAAGAACTTACGCTTCCTCCTGCACCTAACGGACTATGTGGAGCAGTTGGGTGACTAAGACCACTGCCTCTTATACGTACCGGGCTACTCCTTTGAGGAGAATAATGACTTACAATCTCTAACCGCCATCTAGCCCTCTAAGCACATTCTGCTTTTTGGATTTCGGCTTGACGGTCCTTGTCAGAGGACATAAACCAACTTCCTTTTGGTCCCTAGAAACCCTAGATCCAAAAACCACCACTTATAGGCGGCTCCCGGCAGACGCACAACTGATGGGACCTGAAATGGGCCAGCACTGGCTATAGCACTAGCCGGACCTCATGCTCATGACACACAAACACCCTCACGGCCTCGCAGACCAGGAGCATCAATCTAATGCTAAAGGACCAACTGCCCTAAAGCTTAATTCCAGCATTAATAGTTTATAGTCCAACGATCCCCTAAAACTCCTCAAAGGGAGATCCCAAAGTACATAGGCATAACGTCTCGTCACACACACATAGGACGCTCCTACATCGCAGGGATTGGCCCTTTAATGCGCTACAAAACATATAACACAAACGAGCACAAACTCCTCTCAAGGTACCAATATTTTATGTTCCAAGATGTACCATTCCTCACTATAATTTTCCCTTAGGACCCAATGACTAACTTACAGCTTAGAACATCCTATCACACTCATGGTTGGTCACAACCTAAGGAAGACAAGTGCCATGCATCCAGGAGGTTTTTCTGATATCTTTTAATTGTTATGCTTAATGCAAATCGTGTATTGCTATGTGCTCAGACAAAAGAAAGATCAGCATCGTGCATAGTGCATAAAGCATTCTTTTCCATGAATTTCACTAACGCGTGCTGCGTTGAAAGGAGGCACCGAGCCATATGCTCATGCTACCATCCTCTTTATTTAAACCGTTTCTAATATGCCAAGTGCAATGCATAAATCATATCTTTTCTTTATCTTTCAGCATTTCAGCCCCTCTTCATCCAACTCTGAGCATTTTGTATCATTGATCGGTTAGATACGGTTTCTATGCATTTTTCCCTCTTAAAAACTCGATAAATACACACAAAAAATAAAAACGGGAAAAAACTTAGGCCAACCTGGTGCTTTGCCATCGGTATACATTGCACAAACATAGATATAATTTTCCTTAATTTTCCTCAGCCCATTTCCTATTCTTTCCTAATTTTAAACCCATTTTCTCTATTTTTTGGCATTTTTCTCTATTTTTCTTTAATAAATAATGATTGAAAATGAAAATTTATTGTGGGCTCTGGCCCTTAGGTTCATTGACAGCAAAAAACTCAGATTTAGTTGGTTTGGCATATCATATTTCTCCTTTATATAGCAAAAACCCCAATTTTACCCTTAAAACACGTGTTTTTAATGTATTTTAACACTAATTCCGGCCATGTAGCCTTATATTTTCTGATTTTCAGGTTGCAAACAGTTGAAACTCATGGCAAACAATATTATAATGAACTTTCATCCCATATGAACAAGGTTTCATAAAGCAAATAGCATAAAAAGATCATTTTTCTTCATAAAAATAGCATTACCGCTTATTTTCAGGTCTCGGTTTCTTGGTCTTGATTACGGGACTGATTTCCAGCATGCATTTAATGCTCAGCATCTTCAAGAACAGCACTCTTCAAATCTTCATCCATCCGGAAGCAATCCGGTGTCATCCGGACAAGCTTTCCTCCATCATTCTTCATTGTCTTCTTCCACACAAGAACAGCCCCTTAAGGGAGAGAGAGGGAGGAGAGAGAAAGACTAAAATCAAAGATCTTCATCTAGGCCATCATTGCGCGAGCGAAGGGCGGCGATAGAAACAGCATACAAAGGGTAGACAAGGGCCATTGTCAAATGGGGGGGTTGCTTGCAGCCTCATGATCATGATGAGAGTGGAGGAGACCCAAATTTTGCTACGTCTGATGGCGCCATGTTTCCTTCTCTCTCCACGATTTGCTTCATTCCAATTTGCATGAAATTTGGGGGGGTCCAAGGCTCCAAAAGGCACTTCCCATTTTTTACCACAAACTTGTCCACCTCTTCATATCTTGCCCAATTTGTGGCCATTTTCCCGTCCGGTGTCCAAATCGAGTGCTGTAAATTTCTCCACATCCGGCTTGACATCCCGCATTAGCTGGTAACTCCTGACAAACTACATGCCAGTCTAAAAAATTATCAAAAATCAACCAGTATCACTCGGGCGCCTTTAAAGCACTTGACGCTTAAAATCATCTAGCTGGAGCCGCCGCCTTCGACGTTGAATATTTTTCCCTTAATAGTCGTAATTTTTGGCTATTTTTAAGCACTTCTTGGCATCAAAACTCCGCTCTCACCAAGCGGTCGTAGCTTAGTGTTAACGACATGAAGGTGGTGTCTAGTCATTTAATGCATTCCACCACGTCATCCCCGGTGTCCTCAGTGAGGTCGGTGGCCAGTGTTAAAAAGGATTTGCGTTCATAGGAGGGCGTAAGGCCGATGGGTGGTCGTGGTTTGCTAGAACTAGCGCCGGTGGCAACGACGAGTTGCAGTTGGGTCTGTGCTTGAGTCTGTGGTTGAGTTGTTTGGATTATGGGTGGATTAGGATCAGCCAACGGACGGGCTGCTGCATTCAGGGTGGATTTGGGATGTAGGGTTGACTTGGTCGAGTGATGACTCATGTGACAGAGTCTGTTGTTCGGGCCGATAGGCTTGTGTGACTTTCTTGGGTTTAGGCGTGGATGCGTCAAATGGCTGTGGTTTTGGAGGGCGTTGCGGCGAATGGTTTGGAGGGTTTATGGGACTTGGGTTGATCAAGCTTGAGGGCGGTGTATGAGTAGCGCCCTTGGCCGTGTAGGCCTTAGGGATCCACAGCCAGGTGTTGCCCATGTAGTAGCCTTGCGCATGCAAGAGGGTTTTAGGGACCCATCTTTGCTTGATCATGCGGCGGCGCTTGTTGTGACTGCGTCCTGGACTCTTAGATTTAGCGTTTTTGGTTTTATGAGGATAGGAGCGGCGATTCCTAGGCAGCGGGGTTACGGCTACTTAGGCTGCCATTGAGATCTAGGCTGTTGGGCTTTGGGTTTGGTTGTTGCGGGTTGTGATTCATGAAATCTGGGGGGTGGCGGTCACGCACTACCCCCCTCCTTGGAGTTGGTTACAGATATTTCTACTAGTGGCATTGCCAACAGTGGTGAGGTCGTGCGGCCCTTGCTGAAGGCAGTGACAATGCGAACGTTGCCTATTGCGACATGAATGCGCAGTGACTCATAATCAACGTTGCAATGAGTTTTTTTTTTGAAATTTCGCCCCAGCAGCGACTCCGTGTCTGCGTGTGTAGCATTTGGCAACACGTAAAAAACCATTGGAATAGTCTCAGACTCGATAGAAACGGCGGCTCTGCACTTGCCGAGAAGTGTGTAGGAATGGGCCCCATATGGGCTTAATTTTGCATTAGTGGGTTGAAGTTGTGGTCTGCCAAATTGAGTCCAATGATTGTGAGTTAAGACATTGAAGTCTACTCCCTCGTTGATCAAGGCGTTGAAAGCGCATGTTTGTTTTGCAGTGACCGTAATATGGAGGTATGCGGGCTCTACGGCTTCCTCATCCTCATCATCAACCTCCATGATTGTGGCCACTCGTACCTTGACAGGCGGGTCTAACATCGTCGGCTCGTGCAAAGGATGGGTGGGAGGGTAGTACTTCTTGATACGACTGCCATTGAAGAAGCCTATGCCCTCACCATCTAAGGTCTCGAGTTGGACATTGTCTGTGCGGCTGATCGCACAAACCTTGAAAGGTCCAAGACCTCTAAATTTCATTTTCTGCTTGTGCCCCTTAACTGAGTAGAGGAGCACTAAGTCGCCCTGTTCAAAGTCGCGCTGCTTGACATGCTTGTCAAACCAAGTCTTGAGTCGGGCCTTCTCACATATAAGCGCATGGGTGGCTAGAAGGCGTCTCTGAGAGGTGCTCGAGTTCAACCAGGCACTGCATCCATGCCTCCTTCCCTTCCCATTGTTCTTGAAGTGCTATTCTCAGGCTAGGAACAAAGAATTCTAATGGTAGAACTGCTTCAGTTCCATAGGTCAGCCTGAAGGAGGTTTGACCGACAACCATTTGATGGGACCTAAAATGGGCCAACACTAGCTATGGCACTAGTCGGACCTCGTGCTCATAACAAACAAACACACCCTCACGGCCTCGCGGGCCAGGAGCGTCAATCTACTGCTAAAGGACTAAAGCCTAATCTATGCGTTTATAGTTTTATAGTCCAACATTTCCCTTTCTATAAACTCCACAGAGCGAGAATCCATACACATTGGCAATAAATACCACGATAATCACATACATAGGAGGCAACCTCTCGGTAGAATCGCCGTGACCTCACTGCAGGTCTCCTACATTGCAAGGATTGGCCCCTTGATGCGCTGCTCAACATATAGAACAGACGAACAAACTCCACTCTTTCATTTTAAAAGTTTTCTAGGAGATACCATGTGTCCTTACTAGATAATTTCCCAAGAAATGAACGTCTATCCTACAGCTTAGAATGCCTTTCCACACTCAAAAGCGTAGGTCATCGTCATCGAAAACAGGTGCTATGCATCCAGTCCTTCTTATTCCGATACCATCGTTATCATGCACATGCAAAAGTGAATGATTCTAGAGTGCTCAAATATAAGTTTAAATCAAACACATGTGGTGCACAACCAGGCTTTATAATGCATTTACTAACCCATTGCGGCGATGTAAGGATAGCACCGAGACCACGTTTGTGCTACTATCTCCTTAATTAAAATGCACCAAACTCTACATCATGAAATGCATCAGAAAATCAGCAACAATTAGCATGCAAATCACACCATTCAAACATCCCAACCCCCTACGTTTAGGTATTGCTTTCATTGCATAGGTGTAGAGGTTCATTTTGTCATGTTTTGATATGTAAAAAGCAATAAATCACAAACTTTGACAAGGAGATAGGGAAAATTGAGGCCAAACCTCATGCTTTGCCACTACCATACATCCACAAACAATCATTATATTTTTTCTTATTTTTCCAAGACGTATTTCCATTTTTCCTCTTATTTTTTCTATTTTTTTGATTTATTTGGCAATAAAATATGCTATTTTCTGATTTTTCTTGTTCCAATCACTTCAACATACTAACATTGAAATTATCTTCCATATTCCCCCCATGGGAATATATTACACCCACCCGAAACGGAAAAACTAGCATTTTATCGCTTAAAAATCGCATTTCGAATTTACGAGAATTAAATAGAGCATGTAAATAATTGCAAAATCCCAATTTTCTGATACACAGTAATTAATTATGGTGCAACTAGCACTCAAACAAATTTTCATCCAATAAGAACATAATTATCATCATAAACTACAAAAAATCCTTCATTTTTCTTCATAAAAATGGTCATACAGTGTTTTTACGTAACGCGAGATGCCTTGAATGCATGCATAACTAGCAGACGGAGCCTCCATTACTCTCAATCCAATGCTGCACTTCAATGTTTAGCATCTCCACCAATATTCATCACCATTTCCTTCATCATTCCACCCGATTCCTTCTTCAAGATGGTGCACACATGAATAGCCCATAGAGAAGAGAGAGAGGGAGGAGAGAGAAAGACTAGATTCTGTTCTTTTCACTCAGACCACCATTCCTTGCGCGAAGACCGGCGATATGATCAGCCAAGAGGGAGAAGTTGTCGGGCATTGTTGGTTCCATGGCTTACATTCAGCCCAGAAATCATGATCATGAGGGGGGATGATGGCGCATTTTTCAGCGCCTGCAAACATCGCCATGCTCCATGTTTCTTCTCCATGATTTGATCATAAAATTTGGGGGGGGGGGTTAAAATTCCCAAAGGGCACCCCCCCTTTGGCCTTAAACTTGTCCACCCTTTCGTATCTTGACCAATTTTTGGCCCCTTCCTCGTCTCGGCTCCGTTTCGAGCTCTGAAAAATCCTACACATTCGGCTTGGCATCCTGCACTGACTGAGATCTCCTAACATCCCGCACAGTAGTCGGAAAAATTATCAAAAATCCACAAGTGTCGCTCGGGTGCCTTTTAAAAGCCGTCTTTCACTTGGTGCTTAAAATCGTCCTAGCTGCAGCCGCCGCCTTCGATGTTGAATATTTTTCCCCTAAATTCTAGTTTTTTTGGCAAATTTTAGGTACATCGGGGGCTCTAAACTATGCTCTCATTGGCAACTATAGGATAGGGCGACTCAACTTGTCGAATCCCACAACAGATCTGCACAAAACAACCAAAGGAAGCATCAAGCTGATACAAAATAGATACATACTAAAACACAACACAATGCTCACCCTACCCCCTAACAAAACCAAGGCATGAAATCCACAAGGAGTAGGCCTATTATAATCCGATAAAAGGTTCAAAGCTAGTCACTAACCGAGTGCTCCAACACGGCCAAACTAAAAAGAAGTATCAAAGAAGTTGCCCTAAGTGGTAGTCTGAACTACCTACCTAACTAAGGACAACACAACCAGGAGCTCCTACTAGGGGAGCACTCCTATAGCCTGATCAAGAAGTATTTTCTTTTAGCACATTTCTTCTTTTAGGTTTTTATTTTTCCATACTCGGGCATGTAAAAAGGAGGGAGCTGAGTGTAGTGACCCAAGGAGAATAGGGCATCGGCCTCAGGTCCTGTCTCGGTACCCAAGAACCTACCAAGCCCTCGCAGGGCGACCCTTAATCATTTTCTGATGCTCACTTTTATTTTTGCTCCAACCTTCCTTACTTTCTTCTTTTCCAGCCAGATGCCACCCCTAGGAAGACAAGGCATCGGCCCCAGGTCCCCAGGAACCTACCACGCCTTCGCAAGGCGATGATCAACTGCTTATACATTTTCCTTTCTTTTCTTTTCTATTTTTAGAGGGGTTAGAACCCCTTTTTACACACCTTTGTATATATTTATTGTCTATGAGATATTTAGGGTTTCTTTTTCCGCTCTATCATCATCGTTTTTTTCTTCGGCAGGCTTCTCTAACTGCCTCACAACTAACAAGAACTCCTAGAATGATTGCCTAGCAGGCTAGCAGAGCAGGGTCACTAGGACTACTTTTTAAAACAAGTCTTTTGATGCCTGGCAATGTCTTTACAGGAGGCAATGACTACTTAGATCTCCCTCAGACATACCTAACCTAAACCTGGGACTTCATGCCTTGGACGTCAGTCCCCAACAAGAAAAGAAAATCCCCGACAAGTACACAGACACATATAGCATAAAAACATGTTACTTGTAAAGGAGAAATATCACCTGGATAGGGCCACGACAAGCTTCCACACAACAAAGGCTCCTTCCAAGCTCTTCTTTGAATCTGTCTGGCACAGGACTAAAAAAAGAAACCATTAACCGCACCTATACTAAACAGGCGACTGGCCCTCTTGGCCTAATGAAATAAAGCATTTCTCTAAAAAAACTGATCAGCCCTCTTGGCCTAATGAAATAAAATATTTAAACCCTCGCAAAACTGGCCCTCTTGGCCTAACGAGATCAAACAAAATAGCACCTACACATCCCTCCCCGAAATAGTACAGATATACAATAATATGCTCCATTCCAAGGAGGAAAAATGGAGCTCGCAGCCCTAAACTAAATGCATAAGATTATGATCCATCCCTCCTGCATATATAGCAAGAGGCGTACGCATAGCATGTTTTCTAATCAACCTATGGGTCCAGGATAACAACGGTAGATCCGTCTCAGCTACTCTTTGCATCACCCATATTAACCATCCCCTGCCATATATTACATGCTCTGATAATATTCCCCACAAGCGACTGGGTCCTGTCTCATTATTGATAACAATATCCAAACTAGGACCACAGTTGAAGAAAATGTCTTCTTCATAGGCAAGGTTTGCCAGTGAATCCGCAAATTGATTCCAATAACTTGGAATCAACTGAAGAGACACTCTCTCAAACTCCTCAAGTAGGGTCATAGCAGTTCGATGATACATACAAAGGATGGGATTCCATACTGTGTACGTCCCATCTAGCTGATTCAAAATCAACTAGGAATCCCCTTTTACTAACAACCGCCGAGTACCACCTTGTTTGGCAATATGCAGTCCTATAATCAAGGCTTTATACTCCACCATATTGTTAGTGAATCCTACCCCGAGATAAGCAGCTAACTTCATCATAACTCTATGTCGCGGATCTCGGATTACTACTTCAACACTCCCTTTTTTATTAGGGCCCTTGGATGCTCCATCAAAATATAATGTGTACGTCCACAATGGGTTTACATAGCCTGCCATCACAAATTCCTCTATTCGTAATTATGATAGTCAAAATTTAACATGTTTAGAGGATGAATTGACAGCTCCATCCCATCTTCTTCATTAAACTCAACAGGGATACTTGTCAACATTCGTAAGCAGTGATGGCAGAAGACTTTGATCTTCCTCACAAAGGTTCCGTCCTCTTGCTCAATCACTTAGTTTCCCCTGATGGTATCTCTGCTCTAGGTATGGGTGCTCCAAATAAGGAATTAACCGCCCCATCAACCAGCTTTAAGCTCTTATTATTTCTAAGATCCCGGCAGACGCACCACTGATGGGACCTAAAATGGGCCGACACTGGCTATGGCACTAGCCGGACCTCATGCTCATAACAAACAAACACACCCTCACGGCCTCGCGGGCCAGGAGCGTCAATCTACTACTAAAGGACTAAAGCCTAATCTATGCGTTTATAGTTTTATAGTCCAACGTTTCCCTTTCTATAAACTCCACAGAGGGAGAATCCATAGACATTGGCAATAAATACCACAATAATCACATACATAGGAGGCAACCTCTCGGTAGAATCACCGCGGCCTCACTACAGCTCTCCTACATCATAGGGACTGGCCCCTTGATGCACTGCTCAACATATAGAACAAACGAACAAACTCCACTCTTTCATTTTAAAAGTTTTTCAGGAGATACCATGTGCCCTCACCAAATAATTCCCCAAGAAACGAACGTCTATCCAACGGCTTAGGATGCCTTTCCACATTCAAGCGTGGGTCATTATCATCGAAAACAGGTGCTATGGATCCAGTTTTTTATTCTGACACCATGGTTATCATGCACATGCAAAAGAGGATGATTTTAGAGTGCTCAAACATAATTTTAAATCAGACACATGTGGTGCACAACTAGGCTTTATAATGCATTTACTACCCCGTTGCGGCGATGTAAGAATAGCACTGAGACCACACTCATGCTACTATCCTCTTAATTAACATACCACAAACTCTATGTCATGATGTGCATTAGAAAATTAGCAATAATCAGCATGCAAATCACACCATTCAAACATCCCAATCCCCTACGTTTAGGTATTGCTTTCGTTGCATAGGTGTAGAGGTTCATTTTGTCATGTTTTGATGTATAAAAAGCAATAAATCACAAATTTTGACAAGGAGATAGGGCAATTTGAGGCCAAACCTCATGCTTTGCCACTACCATACATCCACAAACAATCATTATATTTTTTCCTTATTTTTCCAAGATGTTTTTCTATTTTTTCTCTTATTTTTTCCATTTTCTTGATTTATTTGACAATAAAAAATGCTATTTTCTAGTTTTTTATTTGTTCCAATCACTTCAGCATACTAAGATTCAATTTATTTTTCATTTTTCCCCCGTGGAAACACATTAGTCCCACCCAAAACGGGAAAACTAACATTTTACCGCTTAAAAACCGCATTTCCGGTTTACGAGAATTAAATAAAGCATGTAAATCATTGCAAAATCAAGATTTTCTAATACAGAGCAATTACTCATGGTGCAAACAGCACACAAACAAATTTTCATCCAAGAAGAACATAATTATCATCATAAACTATCAAAAAACCTTTATTTTCTTTATAAAAATGGTCATACCCTGTTTTTACGTAACCCGAGATGCCTTGAATGCATGCATAACCAGCAGACGGAGCCTCCATTGCTCTCAATCTAATGCTGCACTTCAATCTTCAGCATCTCCATCAATCTCCATCACCACTTCCTTCATTCTTCCACCCGGCTCCTTCTTCAAGAGAGTACACATGAACAACCCATAGAGAAGAGAGAGAGGGAGGAGAGAGAAAGACTAGATTCTGTTCTCTTCATCCAGATAACCATTCCTCGCGTGAAGACCGGTGATATGATCAGCCAGGAGGGAGAAGTTGAGCCCTAATGTCGGTTCCATGGCTTACATTCAACCTGACATCATGATCATGAGGGGATGATGGCGCATTTTTCGGCCGTGCTGCTCCACACCATGCTCCCACGTTTTTTCATCAATTTTTTTTGGGGGGGGGGGGGGGGGGGGGGGGGGGGGGTTGGTTAAAATCTCCAAAGGGCACCCCCCTTTTGTCCAAGGTTTGGTCCACCTTTTCATATCTTGGCCAATTTGTGGCCACTTCCTCGTCTGGGCTCCGTTTCAGCCTCTAAAAAATCCTATGCGTCCGTCTCGGCATCCCGCACTGACTGGCAGCTCCTGGCATCCCACACGACAGTTAGAAAAATTATCAAAAATCCACGAGTGTTTCTCGGGTGCCTTTTCAAAGCCGTCTTTCACTTGGTGCTTAAAATCGTCCTAGCTACAACTGCCGCCTTCGATGTTGAATATTTTTCCCCTAAATTCTGGATTCTTTGGCAAATTTTAGGTACATCCCGGGCTCAAAACTCCGCTCTCATTGGCGACCACAGGATAGGGCGACTCAGCCCGTCGAATCCCACAATAAATCTGCACAAAACAACTAAAGGAAGCATCAAGTTGATACAAAATAGATACATACTAAAACACATCACAATGCTCACCCTACCCCCTAACAAAACCAAGGCATGAAATCCACAAGGAGTAGGTCTAGCATAATCTATAGAAGGTCCGAAGCTAGTCACTAACTGACTGCTCCAACACGGCCAAACTAAAAAGAACTATCAAAGAAGTCTCCCTAAGTGGTGGTCTGAACTACCTATCTAACTAAGGACAACACAACTAGGAGCTCCTACTAGGCGAGGACTCCTATAGCCTGATCAAGAAGTATTGTATTTTAACACATTTCTTCTTTTAGGTGTTCATGTTTCCATACTCGAGTATGTTAGAAGGAGGGAGCTAAGCGTAGTGACCCAAGGAGAACAGGGCATCGACCACAGGTCCTGTCTCGGTACCCACAAGAACCTACCAAGCCCTCACAAGGCGACACTTAATCCTTTTCTGATGCTCACTTTTATTTTCGCTCCAACCTTCCTTACTTTCTTCTTTTCTAGCAAGATGCCACCCCTAGGAAGACAAGGCATCAGCCCCGGGTCTGACTCATCCCCATGAACCTACCAGGCCTTCGCAAGGCGATGATCAACTGATTATAAATGTTCCTTTCTTTTCTTTTCTATTTTTATAGGGGTTAAAACACCTTTTTACACACCTTTGTATATATTTATTTTCTTTGAGATATTCAGGGTTTCTTCCTCTCTATCATCATCATTTTCCTTCTGTAGGCTTCTCTAACAGCCTCACAACTAACAAGAACTCCTAGAACAGCTGCCTAGCAGGCTAACAGAACAGGGTCACTAGAACTACCTTCTAAAACAGGTCTTTCGATGCCTGGCAATGTCTTTACATGAGGCAATGACTACTCATACCTCCCTCAGATATACCTAATCTAAACCTGGGACTTCATGCCTTGGACGCCGATCCCCAACAAGAAAAGAAAATCCCCTAGAAGTACACAGAAACATATAGCATAAAAAACAAGATACTCGTAAAGGAGAGATATCACCTGAATAGGGCCCCGAGAAGCTTCCGCGCAACAAAGGCTCCTTCCAAGCTCTTCTTTAAACCTATCTAACACAGGACTAAAACAAGAAACCATTAACCGCATCCGTACTAAATAGACGATTGGCCCTCTTGGCCTAATGAAATAAAGCATTTCACTACAACAGCTGATTGGCCCTCTTGGCCTAACGAGATCAAATAGAATAGCACCTACACATCCCTCCCCGAAATAGTACAAATATACAATAATATGCTCCTTCCCAAGGAGGAAAACACAGGGCTCGTAGCCCTAAACTAAATGCATAAGGTTATGACCCATCCCTCCTGCATATACAGCAAGAGGCGTATGCATAACATGTTGTCTAATTAACCTATGGGTCCAAGATAATAACGGTAGATTGGTCTCGGCTACTCTTTGCATCACCCATATCAACCATTGTCTACCATATATTGCATGCTCTGATAACATTCCCCACAAACGAACAGGTCCTGTTTCATCATTGATAACAATATCCAAACTAGGACCACAATTGAAGAAGAGGTCTTCCTCATAAGCAAGATTTGCCAATGAATCCGCAAACTGATTCCAGTAACGTGGAATCAGCTGAAAAGACACTCTCTCAAACTCCTCAAGTAGGGTCATCGCAGTTCGATGATACATACAGAGAATGGGATTCTGCACTGTGTATGTCCCATCTAGCTGATTCAGGATCAACTGGGAATCCCCTTTTTACTAACAACTGCTGAATACCACCTTGTTTGGCAATATGCAATCCCATAATCAAGGCTTTATACTCTGCCATGTTGTTAGTGAATCCTACCCCGAGATAAGCAGCTAACTTCATCGTAACTCTATGTTGGGGATCTCGAATTACTACTCCAACACTCTCTTTTTTATTAGGGCCCCTGGACGCCCCATCAAAATATAATGTATACATCCATAATGGGTTTACACAGCCTGCCATCACAAATTCCTCTATTCAGAATTATGATAGTCAAAATTTAACATGTTTAGAGGATGAATTGACAGCTCCATCCCACCTTCTTCATTATACTCAACACGGATGCTTGTCAACATTCGTAAGCAGTGATGGTGGCTGAAGACTTTAATCTCCCACACAAAGGTTCCGCCCTCTTGCTCAATCACTTAGTTTCCCCTGATGGTATCTTTGCTCTAGATATGGTGCTCCAAATAAGGAATTAACCACCCCATCAACCAGCTTTAAGCTCTTTTGCAGGTCTCAAATCAGCCCCAGCATGGACGTGCAATGCACTTTTCCATATTAGCATACTTAGAAATAATAAGGTTTAATCTTATTAATATGAACCTTATTTTTAAATTCTACTCCTTGCAGATCAGCTAGTAGAGTCGTAGACCTATTTTTCCCTATCCTGACAATCTTGTAGGGGCCATCCCATCTAGGTTCCAGCTTCCCTGGAAACAGCTCCCTACGCGCATCGTAGTACAGAACTAATTGCCCTTTTTTAAAGGTATACTTCTTTGCTTTAAGGTCGTGCAACTGCTTCATCCGACGTTTAGCTACCTCTTGGTGTAATAAGCTCTGCAATTTCAATTCATCCAGGTGGGTTATGGTCGTGAAATGTTCAAAGAGTGAATCCTCATCTCCCAAAGAGTGGTTAATTGCAAACCATATGGTTGGCAACTCGATTTCGAGGGGTAACACACACTCTTCCCCATAAACTAATTTAAATGGAGTATGGCCATGGTTTGCCAAGCTTCATTTAAGCTTTTGATCACTTTATTCAAAAAGTGTGTTCCATGGTCCGACACTAGTTCCTTCGGTGGACCGAAACGGCAGATAATCTGCTCTAAAAGAAAACTTGCAGTCTCTTTTGCATTGTCCTGCCTCGTCATCCCACTTCTCAGATGGAAGGATAGCCATAATAGGTGTAAGTGGGTATTTCCTATTCTCTCTGCTGTCATGTCTTTGACAGGTATCACATCTCTTAATGTACTCAAAGGAATCTTGGAAGATGGATGACCATCAATATCCAGCTCTTAAAGCTTTCTATGTCGTCACAGCGAAGTGCCCTCCACATGTAGAGTCATGGCACTCCTCCAAAATGAAAGGAACCTCGTCAGGCATCACACATCGGCGGTAGATATCATCAACACCCTGCCGATATAGTGTTCGTGCAATCAATGAAAACTTCAAAGCCTGTTGTTTTATTTTCCTCTTTTCAAATTTTGATAAACCAGCTTCAGTCTCTCCCATTGATAGATAATGCGTGATAGCAGCATACCAAGATGGGATAGAAGCTGTATTAATTTTAACCATTTCTTCAATATCACTTCCTTCAGCCAAAGTCTCTTTCAGCTCCCCGAAATCCACAAGGCATTCCACAATACCCTGCAACCTCGGTGGCTTACTCTTAATCTCATAATCGAACTCCTGCAACGTGATTAACCACTTTGCCAGATGATCAGGCGGTTGTAGCTTGTTCATTAGCAATCTAAGCCCTTCCGCCTTCGTATAGAAAACTACCTTCTCATAGAGGATGTAGTGCCTGAATTTTTTAGCCGCAAAGACTATCGCAAGGCATAACTTCTCCATGTAGGTGTAGTTAATTTCTGATATACCCAATTTCCGACTAGCAAAAGCTATCGGATGATACCACTTTTCCTCCCAGATTTGGGCTAAACAGCAGTTGATACTATGCATGGTGGCTGTGCTGAAAATATGTAAAATACCTCACCTCTTTCAGGTGCTTTTAAAACTGGTGCTTTTACTAGCTCCTATTTCACATACTTAAAAGCAACCTTACGAGGGTCGCTCCATACAAATGAATAGCTAAAGTATAATAAGTTTGTTAATGGCAACGTCCTTTCTGCCAAGGCATTTATAAACCTCTAATAGTACCCTACTGATGACAGAAAGCTATGTATCTCTTTCGGAGTGCGTGGTGGCCTCATAGCGACTATAACCTTGATCTTTTCAGGGTCAGTTGCCATATCTACTGAACTGATCGCATGGCCTAGCAATAGCCCATAAGGCACTCCAAAGACACACTTCTGTGGGTTAAGAGCGATACAAAATTGTCTGCAGCGCTCAAAGCATTTTCTTAAGATAATCAACATTCTTTCCCTTACACTGGCTGCCCCCAGGTCATCGATAAATACTTTCAACTCATCTGGGGAGATGTCACCAAAGGTCTTGTCTGCTATTTGTTGCCATGATCCAGGTGCATTGCACAAATCAAAGGCCATCACATGGTATGCAAAAGTACCAAAGACAGTAATGAAAGTTGTTTTCAACTTGTCCTCTTTTGCAATTGCCATCTGGTTGTATCCTGCAAAGCAATCCATAAATGAATATATTTCCCTACCAGCTAATTGATCCAAAATCTGGTCAATAAATGGCAATGGGTAGTAATCCTTAACCGTCTACTTATTCAGCTCTCTAAAATCTACACATAGTCGGATCTGGTTGTTTTTCTTCTTCCTGATGACAACTGGTGAACACCATTCTGTGTGTTGTACAGGGAAGATTAAACCAGCTTTTCTTAACTTTTGTAACTTCTCAAATAGCCCATCCCTCAATTCAAAAGGCATATGACTTACTTTCTGACGCATCGAACGACTGCCTTCTTTTACAGGAATAGTATGAACAGCCAGGCTGGGAGGAATGCCTCTCAGCTCGTCATAACTCCAAGCAAAGATGTCGCGGAATTCTTGAATCAAGGATACATAGTCCTCCCTTTCTGCTGAACTGAGCGTGGAACCTAATTTAATTGGCCGTGAATCATTCGGCATGCCAAGGTCCAACTCAATCACATCCGCGTCTCTTATCCTATCTTGCGGCTCTATCGGCTCATTTAGAGTTATCTGATAAATATCCTCTATAGTGGACCCCTTTTTAGATTCATCGCTGGATGATGCCTCACTACCAAATGGATCATCTGATGTTTCTAATTCAGTAGAGGATAAAGGAGCTCTCTCACTCTGAGGAGACTCAGGGTAAGCATCGACCATTACTCGATTAACACCTCTACCTAGAACCACTCGACCAGCGGGTATATCAACTTGACAGTTTGTTCGTAAGATCCAAGGCCTACCTAGCAAGACTCGATAACTAGGATGTCCTGCAAATCTTATCACCCTAAAGTCCAAGAAGCATTCTACATTTGCAACTAGAACATGAACTTTAGTAACGCAACCTTATGGTTGCCTTAGTCTATAAATCGGCCATTCTAAGAAGGGTGGAGCTATCTTTTTGGATGCCTAGTCCCAACCTCTCCATCAACTCTGAACTCATGATATTGACGGAGGATCTAGTGTCTACGATAGCATGCTCCACTAGTATTCCATCCACGTATGCTGAAACCCTAGGGCAATTCTTTTCAGCATGATCAAACCAATCTTCCCCTACTCGTGCTATGCCCAAATGTTCTAAAATATACCCAATACGCAGGATCTTCTTGAATTCCTTGCGTACTCCTGGAGATAATTTAATCAACTGTAAGAGGTTTACATTTGGTTTGACTTCGCAAAGAGAACTTGCTAAATCAAAATCATGATCGGTAGCCAAAGCTCTCTTTTCTTGCCAAACCATCCTCTCTTTTGGTCTCAGGACTGACTTTGGTGCTTCTTTTTTAGCTCTTGCCTTCTTTCTTGGCACTTCCTCATCCTTCTTAGGATCGAAGTTTTTGTCAACAAGCCTTAGAGGTCCACCTTCCATGCTAGGATTCAGGACTTGCGTTCCCTTATCCCCTTGCTTAGGGTTTCCCTCGACCGGTTTTGTATTATCTTTATCACCCTCTTTAGCCTTTTGGCCTCTTGTCATGGCTCTTAGGTTAGAGGTTTCAGCGCCATATTGATGTGTATAGCCTCAATAAGGCTGACTCCATTGCCTTGTGGCAACTCTTCTATAGTGGTCTTTTCCCTTTGCAATATTTGTCTTGGTCCATCATTTTGCTGGAGGTTATTACCTTGCGCTCTATGATTAACTGGACCTGGCTGTTTACTCCCTTGTTGGAGGGAACTAATCTTACTCCAACAGGTAGCAGCTAAATGGCCCGACTTCCCGCAAATAGGACATTTAACATTTGGACAGTTTCTAGGGAAATGTTGTCCGCCACACCACTTACAGCTGAATCTTGAAGGGCCACCCTCTTCAGGGCGTCGACTCCCTATCATATTCTGCTGCTTCTTCATGAAATTTATGTCAACAGCTATTTGTCCATATTGTTCAAAAATCATGTCGGTGTAGTGATTCATCATATCCTTAACTTTGCCAAGGAGATTAGAGGCACTTGACTCATAGCCTTCATCATCTATCCATCATTCCATTGGCCTAACAATTTGATTGGGCATTGGTTGTTGACTCACAGGAACAACATTAGGGTTCAAAGCTTGGCCCCCAACATTTGGTGGAGCCAATTGACTAGCCATAGGCATAGTCACACTAGGAGGAGCTGGCAGCAAAGGTACATTTTGAACCATGCTTCCTCTCCCATTAGGGTTATTCATAAGCATCCCTTGACTTCCATTTTGTCAATGGTAAATTACCTCCAGGTACTAGACCTGCATTAAGATTTATTCGAGAGGAGTAGGCCGTTTGTAATCGTGACTCTACTCCTTGTCCCCGCATGATGATGGTGTCTATATCAGCCAAAGCCACATTGCTCAATTGTACCTGAATGTTAAAATCCAACCCATACAAGAAGTATTGCAATTGGGCATCTGACAGAATAGGAATGTAAGTTTTTAACTTACAAAACACTTCCTTAAGCTTCTTGGCATAGGCTTTCACATTCTCATGGGGATCTTGGCGTGTTACATTCAAAACATGCAACCAGTATCGGCCACCTCTTTCAGGGGCATATTCTCCTCGGAAAGTTGCGTAGAATTGGTCGATTGTGGTTATGGTTCCAGTCTCTATGCTATGATACCATAATCCAGCCCTTCCTTTTAATGTCATATTAAGAACACCATAAGATGTCCCTCATCTTGGATATGGTAATTAAACATTAATCTTTGAAATTCACAAATGTGAAACTCCGCGTCTTATTCGGCTAACCCATTAAAAATGGGCAAAGGAACTCCTAAAGCTGGCAGATCCGACGTCCCTGCAGGAATTTCAATGGGTTGTGCCATGACAACAATCGAATTAACAATAGTAGTTTGGATTGATGGAATCACACCCCCACTTGAAGTGGGTTGACTTGGTGGAAAAGAGGAAGAACTTGCGCTTCCTCCTGCACCTAAAGGACTAAGTGCAGCAGTTGGGTTACTAAGACCACTGCCTTTTATGCGTATCAAGCTACTACTTTGAGGAGAATAGTGACTTACAATCTCCAACCGCCGTCTAGCCCTCTCAGCACGTTCTGCTTTTTGTATTTCAGCTTGACGGTTCTTGTCAAAGGACATAAACCAACTTTTTGATCCCTAAAAACCCTAGATTCGAGAACCACCACTTGTTGGTAGCTCCCAGCGGACACACCACTGATGGGACCCAAAATGGGCTGGCACTAGCCGAACCTCGTGCTCATAACAAACAAACACACCCTCATGGCCTCTCGGGCCAAGAGCGTCAATCTACTGCTAAAGGACTAAAGCCTAATCTATGCATTTATAGTTTTATAGTCCAACGTTTCCCTTTCTATAAACTCCACAGAGGGAGATTCCATACACATTGGCAATAAATACCACGATAATCACATACATAGGAGGCAACCTCTCGGTAGAATCACCGCGGTCTCAGTGCAGCTCTCCTACATCGCAAGGATTGGCCCCTTGATGCGTTGCTCAACATATAGAACAAACGAACAAACTCCACTCTTTCATTTTAAAAGTTTTCCAGGAGATACCATGTGTCCTTACTAGATAATTTCCCAAGAAACAAACATCTATCCTATGGCTTAGGATGCCTTTCCACACTCAAAAGAGCTTAAAGGTGGTTGATGGGGCGGTTAATTCCTTATTTGGAGCACCCATATCTAGAGCAGAGATACCATCAGGGGAAACTCATCTGGTGGAGCAAAGGATACAAAGTGATTGAGCAAGAGGACAGAATCTTTGTGTGGAAGATCAAAGTCTTCTGCCATCAGTGCTTGTGAATGTTGACAAGTATTCCTGTTGAGTTTAATGAAGAAGGTGGGATGGAGCCGTCAGTTCATTCTCTAAACATGCTAAATTTTGAGTATCATAATTACGAATAGAGGAGTTCGTGATGGCAGGTTGTGTAAACCCATTGTGGATGTATACATTATATTTTGACAGAGCGTCCAGGGGCCCTAATAAAAAAGGGAGTGTTGGAGTAGTAATCCGAGATCCCCGACGTAGAGTTATGATGAAGTTAGCTACTTATCTCGGGGTAGGATTCACTAACAATATGGCGGAGTATAAAGCCTTGATTATGGGACTGCATATTGCCAAACAAGGTGGTATTCGGCAATTGTTAGTAAAAGGGGATTCCCAGTTGATCTTGAATCAGCTAGATGGGACGTACATAGTACGGAATCCCATCCTTTGTATGTATCATTGAACTGCTATGACCCTACTTGAGGAGTTTGAGAGAGTGTCTCTTCAGCTGATTCCACGTTATTGGAATCAGTTTGCGGATTCACTGGCAAACCTTGCCTATGAAGAAGACATTTTCTTCAACTGTGGTCCTAGTTTGGATATTGTTATCAATAATGAGACAGGACCCGATCGCTTGTGGGGAATGTTATCAGAGCATGCAATATATGGCAAGCGATGGTTGATATGGTTGATGCAAAGAGTAGCTGAGACCAATCTACCATTGTTATCCTGGACCCATAGGTTGATTAGACAACATGTTATGCGTAGGCCTCTTGCTATATATGCAGGAGGGATGGGTCATAATCTTATGCATTTAGTTTAGGGCTGTGAGCTCTATTTTTCCTCCTTGGAACGGAGCATATTATTGTATATATGTACTATTTCGGGGAGGGATGTGTAGGTGCTATTCTGTTAGATCTCGTTAGGCCAAGAGGGCCAGTTTTGCAAGGGTTTAAATGTTTTATTTCATTAGGCCAAGAGGGCCGATCAGTTTTTTTAGAGAAATGCTTTATTGCATTAGGCCAAGAGGGCCAGTCGTCTATTTAGTACAGGTACGGTTAATGGTTTCTTGTTTTAGTTCTGTGCGAGACAAGTTCAAAGAAGAGCTTGGAAGGAGCCTATGTTGCGTGGAGACTTCTCGTGGCCCTATCCAGGTGATATCTCTCCTTTACAAGTAATGGTTTTTATGCTACATGTGTCTGTGTACTTGTAGGGGATTTTTTCTTTTCTTGTTGGGGACCGGCGTCCAAGGCATGAAGTCCCAGGTTCAGGTTAGGTATGTCTGAAGGCGGTCTGAGTAGTCGTTGCCTCCTGTAAAGACATTGCTAGGCATCGAAAGACCTATTTTAGAAAGCAGTCCTAGTGACCTTGTTCTGCTAGCCTGCTAGGCAGCCGTTCTAGGAGTTCTTGTTAGTTGTGAGGCAGTTAGGGAAGCCTACCAGAAGAAAAATTGATAATGATAGAGAGGAAGAAACCCTGAATATCTCAAAGAAAATAAATATATCCAAAGGTGTGTAAAAAGGGGTTCTAACCCCTATAAAAATAGAAAAGAAAAGAAAGGAAATTTTATAAGCAGTTGCTCATCACCTTGCGAAGGCCTGGTAGGTTCCTGGGGACAAGTCAGACCCGGGGCCGATGCCTTGTCTTCCTAGGGGTGGCATCTCGCTGGAAAAGAAGAAAGTAAGGAAGGTTGGAGAGAAAATAAAAGTGAGCATCAGAAAAGGATTAAGTGTCGCCTGGTGAGGGCTTGGTAGGTTCTTGGGTACTGAGACAGGACCTGAGGCCGATGCCCTGTTCTCCTTGGGTTACTACGCTCAGCTTCCTCCTTTTTACATGCCCGAGTATGGAAACATAAACACCTAAAAGAAGAAATGTGTTAAAATACAATACTTCTTGATCAGGCTATAGGAGTCCTCGCCTAGTAGGAGCTCCTGGTTGTGTTGTCCTTAGTTAGGTAGGTAGTTCAGACCACCACTTAGGGTAACTTCTTTGATAGTTCTTTTTAGTTTGGCTCTGTTAGAGCAGTTGGTTAGTGACTAGCTTCGAACCTTCTATCAAATTATGCTAGACCTACTCCTTGTGGATTTCATGCCTTGGTTTTGTCAGGGGGTAGGGTGAGCATTGTGCTGTGTTTTACTATGTATCTATTTTGTATCAGCTTGATACTTCATTTGGTTGTTTTATGCAGGTCTGTAGTGGGATTCGACGGGCTGAGTCGCGCTATCCTGTGGTCGCCAATGAGAACGGAGTTTTGAGCTCGGGATGTGCCTAAAATTTGCCAAAAAATCCAGAATTTAGGGGAAAAATATTCAACATCGAAGGCGACAATTGCAGTTAGGACGATTTTAAGCACCAAGTGAAAGACGACTTTTAAAAGACACCCGAGTGACACTTGTGGATTTTTGATAATTTTTTCAACTACCGTGTGGGATGTCAGGAGCTGGTAGTCAGTGGGGGATGCCGAGACAAACGCGTAGAATTTTTTAGAGGCTGAAACGGAGCCTGGACGACGAGGAAGTGACCACAAATTGGCCAAGATACGAAAAGGTGGACCAAACCTTGGACAAAAGGGGGGGTGCCCTTTGGATATTTTAACCCTCCCCCAATTTTTTATGAAGAAACGTGAAGAAAACGTGGGAGCATGGCATGGAGCAGCACGGTTGAAAAATGCGCCATCATCCCCTCATGATCATGATGTCAGGCTGAATGTAAGCCATGGAACTGACATTAGGGCTCAACTTCTCCCTCTTGGCTGATCATATCGCCGGTCTTCGCACGAGGAATGGTTGTTTGAATGAAGAGAACATAATCTAGTCTTTCTCTCTCCTCCCTCTCTCTCTTCTCTATGGGTTGTTCATGTGTACTCTCTTGAAGAAGGAGCCGGGTGGAAGAATGAAGAAAGTGGTGATGGAGATTGATGAAGATGCTGAAGATTGAAGTGCAGCATTGGATTGAGAGCAATGGAGGCTCCGTCTGCTAGTTATGCATGCATTCAAGGCGTCTCGGGTTACGTAAAAACACGGTATGACCATTTTTATGAAGAAAATGAAGGTTTTTTAATAGTTTATGATGATAATTATGTTCTTCTTGGATGAAAATTTGTTTGTGTGCTTTTTGCACCATGAGTAATTGCTGTGTATCAAAAAATCTTGATTTTTCAATGATTTACATGCTTTATTTAATTCCTGTAAACCGGAAATGCGGTTTTTAAGCGGTAAAATGTTAGTTTTCTCGTTTTGGGTGGGAATAATGTGTTTCCATGGGGGGAAAATGAAAAATAAATTGAATCTTAGTATGCTGAAGTGATTGGAACAAATAAAAAACTAGAAAATAGCATTTTTTATTGTCAAATAAATCAAGAAAATGGGAAAAATAAGGGGAAAAATAGAAAAACGTCTTGGAAAAATAAGGAAAAAATATAATGATTGTTTGTGGATGTATAGTAGTGGCAAAGCATGAGGTTTGGCCTCAGTTTGCCCTATCTCCTTGTCAAAGTTTGTGATTTATTGCTTTTTATACATCAAAACATGACAAAATGAACCTCTACACCTATGCAACGAAAGCAATACCTAAACGTAGGGGGTGGGATGTTTGAATGGTGTGATTTGCATGCTGATTATTGTTGATTTTCTAATGCACATCATGACATAAAGTTCGTGGTATGTTAATTAAGAGGATAGTAGCACGAGTGTGGTCTCGGTGCTATTCTTACATCGCCTCAACGGGGTAGTAAATGCATTATAAAGCCTAGTTGTGCACCACATGTGTTTGATTTAAAATTATGTTTGAGCACTCTAGAATCATCCACTTTTGCATGTGCATAATAACCATGGTGTCAAAATTAAACAAATTGGATGTATAATATCTGTTTTTGATGATAATGACCCACGCTTGAGTGTGGAAAGGCATCCTAAGCCGTAGGATAGACGTTCATTTCTTGGGGAATTATTTAGTGAGGACACATGGTATCTCCTGGAAAAATTTTAAAATGAAAGAGTGGTGTTTGTTCTATATATTGAGTATCGTATCAAGGGGCCAATCCCTGCGATGTAGGAGAGCTGTAGTGAGGCCACGGTGATTCTACTGAGAGGTTGCCTCCTATGTATGTGATTATCGTGGTATTTATTGCCAATGTGTATGGATTCTCCCTCTGTGGAGTTTATAGAAAGGGAAATGTTGGACTATAAAACTATAAACGCATAGATTAGGCTTTAGTCCTTTAGCAGTAGATTGACGCTCCTGACCCGTGAGGCTGTGTTTGTTTGTTATGCGCACGAGGTCCGGCTAGTCCCATAGCCAGTGTCGGCCCATTTTAGGTCCCATCACCATTTTATAAGCTGTGCAGTAGGCCCACAGAGCTGCCATCAGCTTGTTGTCCCAATCGCTACGTGAGGCTAAGACCACCTTTGTCAGGACATTGATAAGAATCTTATTCGTGGATTCTGCTTGGCCATTTTCCTGAGGGTAGTATAGCGAGGATTTGCGATGGATGATGAGAAAGGTGGACAGGAGATGTGCTATCACTTCGTTGATGAAGTGTGTGCCTTGATCTCACTGACCAGTTCGATGGGGTAGCCGAATCGTGAGATCACCTGCTCCCATAAGAACTTGGCGGTCATCCTAGCATCGTTTTTTCGTGTCGCTCTTGTCTCTGCCCATTTTGTGAGGTAGTCCATGGCCACAATGATGTATTTGGCCTATGAATACTGGGCCGCAGGACTGATGGGTCCTATGAAGTCAATTTCCCATTTTTCGAAGGGTTATCGTGCGATAACAGGGGTCAAGTCCATCTGATCCTTGCGATTCAGGACTATTGTCCATTGGCACTCGTCACAATGCTTGATGAATCAAGTTCATCTCGGAAAAGCGTAGGCCACCATAGTTGAGATTGCAACACTTTTCGTGTTGTCGTGTCTCCGCTAAAGTGCCCTCCAGCAATGCCGTCGTGCGCCTCCGAGAGCAAGTCGTGCATCTCATGTTCGCATACACATCTGCGTAGCAATCCATCTTGCTCCAGCCTGTAGAGTTGGCCTACGATCAACTGATAAGAATGGATCTTAAGGATTAATCGCCTAAGTCGGGCTTTTTCTATCGGTCGATCAGGTAGTCCATGTTCAAGCACTTGGACTATATCATCCGCCCAATATGGCATTAGATCAGCCTTGAATAAACCTCTCTCACTGGGACAGGTTAAAGAGATGGATGTCGAGTAATTCGTCAACAATGCCTTGTCCAGTGGTCTCTCCCGTGGGAATGCGCGACATATGGTCAGCCATGTAGTGTTGTTTTCCTTTTCGTACAACCACAGGGAAGTTAAATTCCAAGAGCAGAAGGAGCCACCGAGCTATGCGTCCTATAGCGCAAGGTTTGTTTACTAGATAGAGCAGGGCTTGATGGTCCACAAAAAAGGTGAAAGGTGTGGCCAATAGATAGTGCCAAAATTTCTTCACATCAACACTATGGCTAGCCCTTCTCTTTCTGTCGTTGAGTAGTTCATCTCCAACTCAGTGAGTTTTCTGCTAGCAAAGCTCACTGGATAGTCTAAGTTGTGTTCGCCAGATTGGCACAGCACTGCCCCCACGGCAAATTTAGAAGCATCGACATGCACGTGGAAAGTAATGGTCCAATCTGGGGCTCGTAGAATTGGTGCTGTGGTTAGAGCCTTTTTCAATTCTTCATATGCTCATTGGCATGCCTCGGTCCAAACGAAGATGATCAGTAGCTTGTACAAGGGTCTCGCAATCAATGCATAGTTCAGTACGAACCGCCGATAGTATCTCGTATGGACTAGGAATCATTAAACTCCCTTGTAGTTGATTGGGGGTGGAAGGTCGACAATAACCCTGACTTTCGAAAAGGCAGTGGAAATTCCGTTCTTTGACACCACGTGCCCTAAGATGCATCCATGCTTTACCCAAAACTGGCACTTTAAGGGGTTCAAGGAGAGATAATATAAGCGACACCACTCAAAGACTGCGTGGAGTTTGTCTAAGTGTTCGATCCAGGTCGAGTGAACACAGAGGTCGTCGACAAAGACTTCCAACTCCTTGCGAAGCATGTCTTTAAAGATGGTGCACATGAGGCGTTGGAAGGTGGCAGGGGCATTCGTCAACCCAAAGGGCATGACTATGTAAGCAAAGACGCCCCACTCAGTGGTGAAGGCAGTCTTGTGCCTGTCCGGCAGGATGCACTTGAACCTGGTTGTACCCTGAGAAGCCGTCTAGAAAACTGTAGGCTTCCTTGCCCGCCACTATCTCAAGCATGTGCTCGGTGTATGGCAATGGATAGTTGTCCCTTTTAGTAGCAGCGTTCACCTTCTTGTAATTGACGCACACTCGGATTTTTCCATTCTTCTTCTTCACGATGACTATGGGTGACACCCAGTCTGTGTGTTCGATTTCGTAAATGAATCCCGCTCTCATCAGCTTATCAATCTCCTCTTTGACAGCATGATCATGTTTTGGATTCATAGGGTACGATCGATGTTTGACCGGCGTTGCGTCTGGCATCATGGGTATGTTGTGAGTCAAGACACTAGGATCTACCCCCTTAAGCTCTTCAAAGGACCAAGCGAACACATCTATGTACTCTCGCAAGAGAGTGACAAGACTCGTTTCTTCTTCCTCAGTCAAGTCATCGGCAATGAATACCGATCGGGGTGTTTCCCCTTCCTGGGCTAGGTTTATCTCCTTGACCTTGGCTGGTCCCTCAATTGGTTTGCTCGTTTTCCCTTGACGCTTGGCACCTAACAGAACTACTACCCTATTCCCTTTTGTGAATTTTGTAAATTGTTTAGGGAGGTCCTGCGGTTTTCGTTGTTTTTCCATTTGCGTATCCCTGGATTGTTTTGCATTTCTCTGCCTTAATCATCTGCGCCTCAGGTGGACGGGTAGATACCCCTTGGTGCGTCTAGTCGTAGGCGGCCTAGGGATTTTTGGATCACTATCCGAACTAATCTCCAACTCAGAGTTGAACTCCCCACTGTTGTCGCTAGAAGAGGTGGTCTCCCCTGGTGGGCGCAGTTCGGACGGCGACTCTATCCTAAGCACTGATGTCATTCCTGGCTGGGCTAGGCCTGCTTGCTCAAGATTTATGGCCCCTACGTGTTCCAACCAGGCATGATCACATTCCATGCGCATGACTCCTCGCTCTATCCTGAAGATACTCTTTTTCTGCGGCTTGGAGTCTGCTTGTATTTGCTCTTTCGTCACTGAAGGATTGGCAGTCTTCGTATTCGTCGTGAGAGTCCTCTTTGTCAGACTGCTCATCATCTCCCAGGGCTTGGTATATCTCTTGTCATTGGTTAGGAACTAGGGCCCAGTTATACATGAGGTTTAAGTCATGCACTCTGGTCCATTGCCACTTGGATTCACCCAGGAGATCCTGGAGTGGTTTGAAGTTGGCAGCTGGATTGCCAACTAGTTTGTCCGTTAAGTATTCCAATATCTCCTGGATTTCCCTTTTGTTGGTTGGGACTTGGAAGTTGACAGGTTTAGGTTTCCCTCGAAGGGTTCCTGCCATCATGCAGACTGGTGCGAAGAGTGTGTCGTTAGACTTGCCGATTGTTTTGATGGCTTGCTCATATGCCTTTGTGATCAGAGACCGGCAGGTCAATTGTAGCAAGAATGTGCATCCAATCCCGCTTGTCCACTGGGCATGGGATATACTTGGTCAAGGGCCCATAGGAGCTCTTGACCTGGGTGTTACACTTAAGCATAGCAGAGATGGCATCTAAGTCGACCGGTGAGGTCTCCCAAGTGTCCATCTCTATTCTCACGGCATCCGTTCTATTGCCAAGGAAGATCAAGCCATTGCCCCAATCTTCAATGACTCTAGCATTGCGCATCCAGGGTCAGCCTAACAGGATATCATAGTCCATTCCCTTCATGACTATAAAGTCCATAGAGAATTGGACACCTGCGATCTTCACTGGCCAATTCTTAAGCACCCTAAATGGCTTGACTCTCATACCGTTTGCTAATGTGACATTGAACCTAGCAGTTTCGACAGGCGGGTTTCCCCAAGTCTGAAGAACCGCGTGGCTAAGCACACTAACCCCAGATCCCATGTCCACGATCCCCTTTCTCATTGTATCGCTGAGGTCTAGAACAAGTAAGACCGCATGCATCTCGGAACCATCCCAGAAGGCATTGGCGTGTAAGGATTTAGGCATGGAGTGCAGCCTCAAACTCGATATTTGTTTCTCTGCATCATGGTCATGAGGGTGTGTCGTGACCTACTCTCGTGACCCTTCAACCCACTGCTTAAGAGCCTGCCATAGGGTGGGATGCTGCCTAAGCAGATTTCCAAGGCTAAGTGTTATCGGGGTAGTCACCAACGTGGTCAGGAGATCGTTGGGTGCTCGTCTCTCTCCCAACCTGGATCGTCGTGACCAATGGCCGTGACTGATTCGAGGCCCTATAGCACCAAGGCTTGGTCTTAGCGGCACTACTTGTGGTGCGGTTGCTTCTCCCGACTTTGGTTGAGGAGGTGAGATTGGTGTGCTTATGATGGAGAGATCATCGATCTCGTCTTCCATGATGGGCTCAACGTCTTTTAGATGCTCTTGAGCCTCCTTCACCCATTCCTTCACTTTTTCTTTATTAATCCAATTAAAATTCAAGCACAATCAAAGCAATCAACCCTAATATCATATTCTAGAAAAACATTCCTTTATTCCCATGGCAACTTGTCATTACAGACCCCTGCCATGCATTTTCCATCAACACAAGCCTTGGAATATTTATCCAAATCACAATGCAACAATCCCTTAATTGAAAGAAAAACATTTAGGGTGTTGTTCAATCAACCAACAAAACTAATTGTATTTTTCCCAAACAATACAATAATAGACATGACAATAATTCCATCGCATATTCGCTCTCCCCCTTGGGGCCAAAGATTAGAATTTACTTAATATTCCCTCCTTTAGCCTAAGGCATATGCTAAAGGTTCCAATACTATACATGACGTAAGTCCTATCATTCCAATGCAAATTAATCAATCTAGCAAGAGGTCTAGATTGGTATGACATGGGGTATCTAACAAGTGAGCTAGGAAAGAGGGGAGAAAGAGAGAGAGATAGTTCTAATTGATTAAGATGAAAAGCTTTGTGAATTATGCACAACAATAGGAAAAACCTGGATTTCAATCCCTGATAATAACTCGAAACCCTAAAGCACAATGTTCTTATGAGAAAATCTTGGATGTTAGCCCTCCACTACATCCAAGTACTTCCATAATTTAGGAGTGATCAAAACTAAATCCAAACATTTCTTAACTCTCCACTTTATCAAGATATGTTGTAGTTTAGGAGTGGTCAAAGTTAAGCCCCTAAAATTAACCTTAACAGGTCACTTCAAAGCTTTGGGCATTAAAATTACATGACTTCAGACATGAAAAAGAACCTTGTTACAACCATTGCTTTCTTTTCTTTGAGCATTGTTCATCTAGCACTAGTTTGTTTGTGAAAGATCAAGGCTTACAAAGAAAACATGTGCTTTGTATTGTTGTTTTTGTTTGCGAAGTTGCTAAAACATGAGAATGTCTTCTTAATTGATACTTCCATTGCATCGCCTATTTTTCACCTCATGAAAATAAACCATCATCTCTTCTAAGTTGTGGTAAAGATTACTATCAATTGAAACGTATCTCTTCCAGCATCCCATTAGGCTTCAGTACAAATATTACCCTGCATAAGTTCTTGTTGGCTTACAATCTTAAAGCATAGGCACTAAGTCTTCCTTATTCCATTTTTAAAGGCACTAAAGAGAATCATGTTACATATGTACCCTACCTCTAATTCTGGTCTAATATGGTGTATGAATAATCTGAATAAGCTTGTATGTTTTTACATCATCTCGAAGGTATCACGTTGTGAGCTTGTTCGTGTTCTTCTTGTTTCTCAAAAATAGAGAGTATGGCTACAAAGAAAGTAGACAAACGTTGTCAGATTACATGCAAAAAGGTGTGTAAGCTTTCATGCACTCCACACAACAACGCTAATACATAGCCATTAGGAGTTCTCCTCTAGCTCTTCCTCATCATCAACGATATCATCTTTTTATTTTTCAACATAATCTTGAACATCTTCTCGTATGATTAGAGAATGAAGCCCATGCAAAGGTGGAAAATCAACCTTGCCATGAGCATGTGGGTTTCAACTCCTTTCTCTATAATCCAATTTGGATACTTCTCAATTCTTAAATATGCTATCATCAAACCAGAGTTTTCCCAGCATCCACTTTGTAGAAAAATGTCACATTTGATGGCTCTTAATATGTGAATGGTCTTTGAATAATCACATGATTCATCATTCATGCCTAATGATCACTTACTATCCTTTTCGAATGCAACAATGCTCTTGCCTCTTCTTCAATAATCTTGCCTTAGCCTTTGCATTGATTTCATGCTTCCTTAGCCTTTACATTGATTTCATTATGCTTCATTCCCATATGCCATTGACTTCCCAAAGATGGTATTCTTCAATTGATGTCCAGAGCAACTTTCATATCTACTACTATTGTCCATCCATTGGGATTGATTGGGCAAAGCTATAGTGGTAGTGAAGAAGGTTAATGATGATACTCATTTTTGCCATTTCCTTCATATATCAACATTCATGACATCTTCTGTAGATTATTGCTATGCTATTGCAAGTAGATATACATGGTTCCTTTGATGTTGATGATGGTATGAAATATTAGATCCCTTGCAATTAAACATGTAGAAGCTACTTGTCATAGTTGCACTATGCAAACCTTTAGCAGGCATCCAAACCATGGCCTATGCATGATAGATCCTCTTTCTACCTTCTCCTCCATGCCAAGTCGAGCCTTTGTTTTTCCTCCCCCTACATGTATACCTACTATGCCTTTATTTTTCTCCAAACATAGCCTTCCATGGATAACTTTAGCCATATCTTTTAAATGCTAGGCCTCTAGATATCTACCCTACTTATCTCAACACTTGCAAGTGCAATGTGAACAAAATAAATAGTACATATATAGATTTCTTAACCTATATTTAAGTAGTGATTGGAATTGTAGACAGCAAAAAGGATAGATAGATAGGTTCCTTTCGGCTTGACTTTAGCTACATCCTCACTTTGTGGTTTCTTTTGGATTCATGTGGTGGGCGCACGATAGAAGCATTAGAGTGGTATACTTCTTGTGTTTGAGAGTGATGATGATGAGGGGGTAGATGGAGTTTGTGTGACAGTAAATAGTATTGTGTTTTCTAAAAATTTTAAAATTATAAGAATGTTACAATTTAGAGCTAATGATCTAGGCTTGCATGTTCAATTCCTTTGTTATTGCTTTTGTGGATTTTCACCTTCATATTGTGGTGGTACGTGTGTTACCATCCATGACTATAGCCACAATCATAAATGTACCATATAGAAAATAACAACTCTTGAAAGAACCGGTTCATAAATATGTATTTTTTGCTTTCAAGAAAATGTGTGTAGTTAGGATATTGTTTTGGCATATGCATGCATGAATTGAAAAGCATGGAAAGGCAAAGAACACTACAAGGGAATGGGGGTATAGCGACTGTCGTTTTTGATGTAAAATAGTGGCGATGCCACTCCGAGAAAAAAAAGCGACAAAAACCCGAGCACCGCATTTCACCGCAAAGACTTTGAGAGAAAGTGAAAGAGATCGTAGCTTTGGGAGGGAGAGTGAGAGCCACACACACACACACACACACACACACACACACACACACACACACACACACACACACACACACACACACACACAGAGAGAGAGAGAGAATGTGAGCTTCTCACCACCATCACTGTCACCATTCGCGAAGAAGAGAGAGAAATGCACCAAGGAGAAAGAGGGGATGTCACAAAGAGGAGACAAAGAATCCATCCTCGGGCCATTGCCGTAAGTACATTGCCTCCTCTTGGTTTGTTCATGTTATTTAGTCTTTTCTTTTATTTGTTTTTCTTGAGAATAAGGTGCATTGAGGGAGAAAGATAAGAAATGAGAGAGAGAGAGAGAGAGAGAGAGAGAGAGAGAGAGAGAGAGAGAGAGAGAGAGAATAAACATAATAGATAACAAAGAGAGAGAGAAAGAGAGAAAGAAAGGGAGGGAGAGAGGAGAATGAGTCAGAAAACAATGAGGGGACGGAGAGAAACAAAGAGAGGGGAAACAAAGAAAGAGAAAGAGAGAAAGAAAGAGAAGGAGGAGAGAATATGAAATGAAGAGTGAAGAGAGAGGTGGATAGAAGGGTGAAGTAAAGAGAAGAATGATAGTGGATATAAAAAAAGAGAAAAAGTGAGGGAGAGAGGAGAATGAGTGAGAAAACAATGAGGAGGCCGAGAGAAACAAAGAGGGGGGCAACAAAGAAAGTGAAAAAGAGTAAAAAAGAGAACAAGGGGGCATAGAGAAACAAAGAGAGGGGCAACAAAGAAAGAGAAAGAGAGAAATAAAGAGATAGGGGAGAGAATAGGAAATGGAGAGTGAAGGGAGAGGTGGATAAAAGGGTGAAGTAAAGAGAACAAGGATGGTGAGAGAGAGAGAGAGAGAGAGAGAGAGAGAGAGAGAGAGAGAGAGAGAGAGAGAGAGAGAGAGAGAGAGAGAGAGAGAGAGAGAGAGAGAGAGGAGAATGAGTGAGAAAACAACGAGGGGCAGAGAGAAACAAAGAGAGGGGCAACAAAGAAAGACAAAGGGAGAAAGAAAGAGAGGGGGAGAGAACATGAAACAGAGAGTGAAGGGAGAGGTAGATAAAAGGGTGAATTAAAGAGAAGAAGGATAGTTGGGGGGGGGGGGAGCTAGAAAGAGAGTTGGAGAAAAAAAGAGACAAAAAGAGGGAGAAAAAGAGCGATAGAAAAAAAATAGAGAGAGCAAAAGAAAGAGAGAGAGAGAAACAGAAACAACGAGAGAATTAGAGAGAACAAAATTATAGAAAGAGAAAGGTAGAGGGGGAAGAGAGGCATGAAGAGGGGTGGGGAGAGAAAGTCTTTCAATGCCTTGTTTTATGAGTTTTTTATTTTTTAACTTTAATTTTTATTTTAGCAATATGCATTGAGTGCGAATGGAAAGGTAAAGAGAGTGGGGAGGGAAGATGGGGGAGATAAAGAAAAAAGTATAGAAATAGAGGGGGGGAGAGAAGTAAAGAAGATTGAAGGGAGGAAAATTAGAAAAAAACAAAGAGAATGAGAACAAAAACCTATTGTTTGTCGTAACGTAGACAAAATGGAAAAAGATGATGGTCATGATGTCCAAGATTGCAAGGACTATCTTAATCGGTGTTCCTGTGTCCTTGCTCTCAATGCAAGCTGATGATCAAATGAAAGAGTCGTTTGTCTATAGAACACATTGTTATGACACTACGCATCCACCACTACGAAGCCACTTTTGAGTTTCCTGATTCTGTCACTTTTCTTTTGTGCTTAAAAGTTGTTGATGTTACAAAATATTTAGAGATGGACCATCTTTCACATGTTGAAACAATCAAACATGGTTTGGAAAGAGAGCCTTTTGTGGCCAACACACTTCTGGATATGTATGGAAAATGTGGTTCTATTGTAGAAGGAAGGGAGGTGTTTGGCATGTTGCAAGCCCAAGGTGTTGTGCATTGGACTACAATGATCAATGCATATGGTGATAATAATGAGGGTGACATGGCCATGAAGTATTTTGATGAGATGAAATACTATGGTGTGAAGCCAGATTCTGTTGCATTCACCAATCTTCTTGGTGTATGTAGTTTGCTTGGTTCGGTTCCTTTGTCATAGCAACAACTGCCTCTTTCGTTTGAAATTTGCAGATATTTGATGCTTCACAAGAATTTCAAAGATCTTTAGAGAGACTTGCACTTGAAGCTAGAGCAAAGATGCCACTTAAAATGCAGCTTGTGCTGGATGTGAATGGCTTTATTGCGGATAATTACTTTGACAATGAGCCACTCTTGAAAAAAGCACCAGATACCAAATTTGGTAGACGCTTTGGCATTATGCCTTTTTAATAGCACTATATAAGCAATTTTTTGGGGAAGAAAAGCAAGTGGTTAAAGGGGGGTGCATCCATGATTCACCTTCTCTTTCTCTCGGCCCTTATGTGGTGTTAGGTCATTGGTTTCTTGGAGAGTAGAGGCTTCCCCTCCAACACTGATGTTCTACATCCTTCACTAGAAGATTGATTTTGTGGAGGAGGTGTATAAATTTAACATTGGGTCTGGAGCAAATTGCAGTGAAACTAAGGACCGTTGAGTTGATAGGTGAGTAGCATGGCGATTATGGAGAAAGCTAGTTTTTGGGGGGACTACAATGGTAGGTACGTTGGGCAATCAATTTTCTTTCTAGAAGGAATTGACTATGGAAGGACTCAAACACAATAGCAAGCATAATTCAAGGGAGCAGTCATCATCATTGGTCGAGTTATTTTGGAAGCCATGTAGATCAATGTCGCCAAGACTACCCTGTTGATCGTACTTCTTGGGAGGAAGTTTGCTTCTCCAAAATGGTATTGGACCATATGGCATCTCCCGATAGACATCAATGGTTGTCATGTTATCTTCTTCTTTGTCTCCTGCAATGGATCACGAGAAGATAAATAGCATGGCTTGTATGTGATCATGAACTAGCTGGCATCGAATATAATTAGAGATGGTCAACATACATATCAAAGGCCATCATGCTGGAGTTTTTCATGATACTTAAGAGATCCTATACTTATTGTTGCTGGAGAGTTAGCTTGCTTAGCAAGTCCAAATGATTCTGGAGAGTCCACCATAATCGAGGGGAGTTGTTGGATTGTTTTTGCTTAGTAGGAGGAGCTCTTACAATGTGATCGAAGAGAAAGTGTATTGTTGCCATGAGATGTTGCTCAACTGTGCTGCTTCAGCGGATTGCTTATGACCAAAGAGTCTCCCAGTGTCTGTAACATTGAAATAAACGTAGTAACTTCTCCTTCTCCGTTTTTGCAACCGATGATAAAATTTTGATGCTTGTTATAGGCTTCTGCTTCTTGTCCATTACATCACCTTGACATTATGTATACACATGGTTTTGAATGCACCTAAGCATCTTCTAGTAGGATTCATCGTTCAAACTGTCAATTCACAATAAGCTGCACTACATAGTCTAGAATTGGTCTTCTTCTTTTGATTGGTCAATATGAACTTGGGCGCAGAGTTGGAGTGATTATCGTGGAGTGTGAGCATAGATCTATGATGTGCTAATAATTTGTTCTGAGCATTGAGTAGCCGGACAAGCTCAAGTTTGTGTAAACAACTTTTGTGAATCAATAAATCAAATTGTTTTGAGTTCTTTGAGTGTTTCCTTTCTTTTATGCTTGTGATCTCGAGTAAATAGAGGCTGACGCCTTCTGGAAAATCGACTTGTGAGATGATAATTCTCGATCTGGCTCACATCTGCTGAACCCAATGTGAAGGCCAGAACTCGGATTACAAGCAATGGATGAAGTAGTGGAAGATGCACTAGATGTAGTATGTGTGAAAATGCATGTATTTGATGGTTATGATACTAAAGGTTATCTTACATGCTACAAGTCAGAGATGAAACTTAGATGTGTCCTAGATGAATGCATGATCAAAGAATTTAAACAACTAGTGATTTTGGATTCGCATGAGCAAATACATAAATTGGGCAAAGTATGAAAATGTTGGACAGATTTTGAAGATGTTGTTATACAAGTTGGTGAGTGTTATTTGGAATTAGAAATAGGGGAAACTTTTGGTGATGCACGTGTTATAGAAGAACAAGAAGATCAAGGTCTGTGACAAAAGTTAAGGTATGACAAAATTTGGGAGCAATTTTTTGCAAATCTTAAAGCAAAGAAAGATGCATGCCTTATCAAAGATGGTGATGTTTTGGGAAACCTCATGATGAGGACAAATTTTGAGTTCTCCATACACAATTGGAAAACTAGGTTTTGGACAAGTCTACAGAGGTCAAAGATATAAACCGAATTGAAGCTAAACAAAATTTTTCAAAGGTGATGAATGTCACAACTACCTCCAACAGTAGTTCCAGTGATGAGAGGATGGAGATGAAGGTGTAGACTAGCTTGAAGGAAATTACTATCTACATGGACTATTCTTGACAGGTTTTTAATTATGGTTCATATGATTGTGATTTTACCATGGATGATGATGTGCAGTATCTTGGTGCATTCAGTGAGAAGGTTTGCTATGATGATGCTATGGAAATGGAGATTAATGCTATTTTTACAATGCATGCTTTTGGTCATCATAGAGGTTATTTACAGGATTCTTTGGCAATGAAGGAAGACATAGAACTTTTGACTCTTCTTGATGAAGCTTTAGAGAGTTTTTTCATTCTAGATGATAAGAGTAACAATCAGTGTAAAGACAAACCAAATTTAATGCAATAGGGACAAGAGGATAATGAAGAGTTGATGCATATGCTTGCAGAGGTTCTAAAGGATTTTTCACCTAGCACAAATGTTGTACAAGCAATTATTCAGATTCCAAACGAGGTTATCGTATCAAATGTGCTACTTATGGATGATGAGACCTCTTACATTAGAAGGCGTGATGATGATTTTCCAATGTTTATGCCATTTATGGAGATGGATATGAATATAAATATCAATGTGGTCAAGGCACAAATAAGATTTATTCCATTGAAGGAGGAAAAATAATTTGGAGTCACGGGATTGTTTGATGATCAACTAGCCAAAGAATATCTAGATGCTGTGATGAGCTATGAAAACTTACCTACTTTGATTTATGCATATGATCCTAGTGGGGACAATGTTGCAAGTGGTAAATAAGTTGGTCCATCCAGAGGATGTGCAGGTTTGGAGGGGACGGATGTCCTAACGTTGTGCATCCACCACTACAAAGCCACTTTGGAGTGTCTTGATTCTATCACTTTTCTTTTGTCCTTAAAAGCTATTGGTGTTACAAAATATTTAGAGACGGACCATCTTTCACATGTTGAAACAATCAAACATGGTTTGGAAAGAGAGACTTTTGTGGCCAACACACTTGTGGATATGTATGGAAAATGTGGTTCTATTGTAGAAGGGAGGTGTTTGGCATGTTGCAAGCCCAAGGTGTTGTGCATTGGACTACAATGATCAATGCATATAGTGATAATAATGAGGGTGACATGGCCATGAAGTATTTTGATGAGATGAAATACTATGGTGTGAAGCCAAATTCTATTGCATTCACCAATCTTCTTGTTGTATGTAGCTTGTGTGCGGTTCCTCTGTCATCATAGCAACAACCGCCCCTTCTGTCTGAAATTAATTAATTTAGTGTACTTAGCTTCTTGCACTGCCATAAATTTTTATTTCTCTATAATCGTTACTATTAGCATCGCAAATTTACTGCAGGTGTCGCTACTGGTGTCACAATATGCATTGCAAACCGTCACTATATGCATCGGTATTTGCATCGCTCTTTGCGTCGCAAAACTGACAAAAATTGAGATGCAAATAGTGACACAAATACTGACCCATATAGCAATAGTTTTATGGAGAGACTAATACCGATGCATTTAGTGTGACGACAGGGACAATTTTTTATATGAACATTTTCATCGCTCTGAACGTCAATATGGGGCATGTATCTTGTAGTGGAAATTGTATGCACACTACTATGTGGTGATTATAAAAATATTTAAACTTCTTGAACTATAATTCATACCATTACATAACACATGAAAATACAAAGAAATATGTCACAGTTACATTGATTATGGTTCATTATGGTGAGGCTGGCCAAGATGTGGTTATACATGTGAGCCTTGTCATGATTCACCAAAAACAAGGAATCCATTGATTACAAGAGCTAGATACAATCAAGTTGAGAACTTATTACTCAAGGAGGTTTTTCATCATTTGCTTAAGCTCAATAAGAAGACTTCAAGATTTCATGGTAGTCACACCTTGAGGCATGCATCAGTCCCATTGATCTTCTACTTAGTCCAAATTATTCCAAACTTGTTCGAGCATTTTTTAGGGAGTTTTTGGGCATTTGTAAGAGTCACATTGTGTCTCACTCCATCATCCACATCAATAAAAGCCCCAAGATACCTCATGTGATTTACACTACATGACTTGGCTGTCCTAGCTACCCCCATCTTCTTACAAACTCTATCTACACTAAATATGTGGAAAAAAGCTCTCCTTAGGTAGGGTAAAGATTGCAAATACAACTATGAAAGGGACTACGTATAGCAATAAAGCAGAAACATAATATGAAAGGTTAATAGACTATATCAGCAATGTGTTGTATGATAAGCAACATTGAAAGTTTCACTATGAGGTTTTAAGTGCTAATGGGTGATCCTAAAATTAGTGTGAAGTAATATATCCTCATCAACATTGGCTTGAGAATTGAGGAAGAGTAAGGTGGCATCCTATGGTGAACCTCCATATACTATAACCCCTATTCAACCTGCATGAACTAAGAGAAGGAGCTAGGGTGATTTCAGGGAGATGTTATCCATGTCAAGGTTGCTTGTGTGTTTAGAGGGATTAACATGCTTTGAAGAGGGTCTTGTTGTAAACCACATATTGGTAAATATTGTGGTGAGACTGCAAAGCTAACAATAAAGATGCTTAAGGAGCTAGAGTTATGTGAGAGAGATAAGCTTTGCATTCCATGTCTCTATGGAGGTTAGGAGGGTCATCTTCTGTAGTGAGCCAAGCAATATACATGGATTGTTGATTATATCATGAGGCCTAGAATAATTTTTGTAGTTTATGATGGAGTGACAAGTTGTCTCAAGACCTAGCTAGTGTGTTTTCTAGGATAATGGGGTGCCACAGAGTTACTCTTAACATATGATCTGAAGAGAAAATGTGAGTGTGCATAATGAATGTGACCGATGAGAGACTTGAATGGATCTAGGCATTTGTGCTACCACAAGCATGACCATCTGCTCTTTGACTTCCTTGATTTGGGCATTGGACTGAACCATTTACCCAACCACTTGATCTAACTTTGCAACAAGATCATCATGTTCGATGGAACATCTAGTCTCATGCTGACAGAATGTGGCATTTAGCATACTTTATGCACCACATTCATGTGATTCCTCTTTATCATGATGTTTCTCAGGTATTTCTTCATACCTCTCTTTGATTTGTTGCTACATATCCTCATTGGCTCTATTATTTTTGTTATTTCTAGCCATTTCTACTCACTATCAACATGTGGTCCAAATATAGCTCCTATCATAAAAATGACTATAACAAATGTAAGCAACTTGTAAATGGCTTGAAATAGTCTATAGAACTTGTAAATGGTTGAAATGTACCCTACTAAATGTCTAACTACCTCTTATTCTTGCAAGTACTTGTATCCTACTAATAAAGGCTAAAAGAACCTAGAAATAACATGTAATCCCTATAATCTGGTTAGCCTTGTTTGAATACTCTTCACCTGAAATCTTCAAGTCTGTAATTCCTCCACTTGCAATACTTGTGTGAGGGATAAACTAGTGCAGTGGGCTCCCTATACAAGGTATAAATTACCAAGAGGAGGGAAAAAAATTTCTTGAGTTGATTGGTTGCACTCTTTTGGAATATTCAATAGTGAGGTAGGATCATGTCTCTTTTGTTCCAGTATCTCCCTTTGCATCCAGCTTTTTTCTTAGTGGATATATACATGTGGCAAGAGCATTTTTCTCTATGAAAATATAGATGAAATACATTTCTAAAATAAATTGTTCAACCTATAATGATATGAATGGATTGATTGATTAAAAGAAACTTGACAAATGAGGGTTAACTGAGGGTCTTGGCATAGTAAATCAGTGGCTTACTAGAAATGCTTATGCTTTATACTTTATTTAGTGATACAAGAGAGTCAAATGATCAAATTAGGGTTATGTATTGAGGCAAGTACCTACCTCTCTCTCCCTCCCTTCCTCTCTCTCTTCTTCTTCTCTCTCTCTCTCTCTCTCTCTCTCTCTCTCTCTCTCTCTCTCTCTCTCTCTCTCTCTCTCTCTCTCTCTCTCTCTCTCTCTCTCTCTCTCTCTCTCCCTCCCTCTCTCTATATCCCTTTGTGTCCCCCTCTCTTCCTCCCCCTCCCTCTTTTTCTCTCTCCCACTCCTCCTTCCTCTCTCTATCTCTCTCTCTCTCTCTCTCCACATTTTTTCTTCTTTTCTTTTATCTCTCCTCCCTCCCTCCCTCCCTCACTCCCTTCCTCTATTTCTCCCTTTTTCTCATTATCACTGTCCCTCTTCTCTTTCTCTTTTTTCTTTCTCTCTATTTTTTAATTCTCTCTCTTCCCCTCTCCTCTTATTCTCTCTATTTATATCTTTCTCTTTCTCTCTCTATTTATTTTTTTCTCTCCCTCCCTAGCCTCTCTCTACTTTTCTCTCCCTCATCTCTATTTCTCTCTCCCTCCCCTCTCTATTTTTTCATCATTCTCTTTATTTTACTCCTTTTTTTTCTCTCCCTCTATTTCTCTCTCTCCAATCCTCTCCATTTACACACACACACACACACACACCCCCTAGGAAGGAAAAAAGAGGTGGTACAATGAATGTGCCATAACCAAGGATGTACTACATGGGTATAGTGAGATATATTCTGGAGTGATGGAGGCTTTGAAAAAGAGATGGTTTATGGGTGCATATAGGTCATAAAGTGACCCAAGGGTTCACTATGTGTATCCTTATCTTTGATTTTTTCTTAAATAAAATACAATCCTTTTCTATTCAATTTGTAAGCAACTCCTTTATATTATATCCTTTTGTATGTTAAAATATATAAAAATGATATCGTAAAGATACCTTATTTTAAAACCAGGTGATGCATAGATATATTCATGACTTACCTCCCCAAAAAGCTCAAGGGATCTACCTTATAGAGCATTTAAGTTACCATGTGAGTTCAAAAGAAAGGGCATTATATTTAGTAACAAAAAATGATTTTTAAATTTTAATTTGAAAAAAAAAATCTATAAGTTTAATAAAGTAAAAGGGGTTATATCTTAGCTATGGATGTGGAGGGGAAAGTGTGTTGCTTCTATGTATCAAAGAGAGGAGTGTTGTTGTCCATGCCATCTTCATCATGAGTTGTGGTAGGCCTACACGGATGGATCTACTACTGGAATATTGAATATAATACATGGTACATACGATACTACTTTTAATTGTAAAAAGAAAGTTCTCAATGTTTTGCACTACAATAAAATGGGTGCAATTATTGCATGGCTTCATGATTAATAACAGGTGGAGGGGTTGACTAATTTTGGGGAGCCCCATGATTTTCTTTTCTGGAAAAAGTGTTAGGTGTATGGAGGACTTCAAGGGTTTGTATGGTGGGGTGAGATAGAAAAGAGTAGATACCACATTGACAATTGCTTTTGGAGCGTGCAACTTGCCAGGGTGAGTGCATGGTTATGGGGACTGCGTTTGCACGAGAGGAGAAAATTCTTGTGATATAAGGAAGCAAGAAGTCACGATGGAGGTAGAGTTGAGGAAACTGATGCTAATGGGTAGCATTACAGGGAGCATATCTGTGATGAGAGAGCCACTTTGAGTGGAGTGAAAGATATTGTTGAAGATGATCACCATGCTTGCGAGGCTTTTAGAAGTTAGTTCTTCTCAGCGGTGAGTAGCAGAGGTGGTACTATTGCCAACGTGGAAGAAAGAAGAATGATTGCATGTTTTCAAGACAGAAAATGGAGTACTGAGAAGAGGCCTGGAATGAGCTAAAGACTTCAGTTAAATGTGGCAACACTCATGATGCTACCTAATATTATTAAAGCTATGGTGGAATCTTAATCGCAAAGGCTACGATTATCATCTTGAGAGGCTAAAGATTGTAGAGACTGTAAGGACTGCAATCATTAGTTCCTGCTATCCTTAGAGTGAGTTGATGTTGAGATGGCAAGCTCAACACATGTGGACATGGATGATGGACCGCCTGGTTAGATGGGTCCACACGTCTACACTTAGCACGTCAGTGGTCATTATGACTCTCACATGGCCACTAACTCATTACTTATTATATTCAGGTTGTTACACCTATTTACAGCTGGCATAGTTATAGCGCCAGTCGACTAGTGTAGTCGGTTATGCATTGTTTGACTTAGTAGGCCACTTTCCTTTTATGTTGTATCTTATCTATACTTTGTGTACATTGTAAAGTGTGTGGAAGAAGAAGAAGAAATCAGCAAGAAAACGTTTTGGCCTCCATCTCTCTTCTTGTCTCTTGAGTGAGCTTCTCCTTGTGCATTCTGTGTGTGTTCGGCGCAGCATCTTGAGCAACCCCCTCCACCACGCGATTCTTGACATGGTATCAGAGCCGTGCCATTGAGAGAGGCTGATTTCAAAGGTTGAAGTGAAGGAGAAGAAGCAAGGTTCGAGCAAGCAAGCTACGGGTAAGAATCTCTCCCATTCTTCCACTCCTTCTCTTGGATAGTGCCTGTGGAGGCACCGGAAGCAGGGCAGAGCAAAAATCTCAGATTGCAGTGAGATTTGGTGTGCGCGAAGAGCGCTGTGTATTCTGCAGATAAACCCTTTAGGGCTTTCCCACAGAGATTTTGGGCATTTGAGGCCGTTTCAGGGCCCGTTTTAGAGCCGCAAGGTTGCGGACAGCAGTTTCGGGGTACACTGTGACTTCGACTGTATTGACCGAACGTGGGTGCGCAGGTTACAGATTTCAGATCTGTAAGTTCAAAGGTGTTTATCAGTGAGTAAACACAAGGTTTATCTGCAAACTGGTTGCAGATTGCATGTATTGTTGAGTAGACAGTAAAAAAGGCTGTCTGGTGTATTGCTGTGCACTACAGGTCAAGGGTTGCAGAAGATTTGCTTGCTGTTTGGTATTAGTTTTGTGATAATGGCAGAGAACAGTGGAAGCCCCATCATTGAGAAGCTCGACAAGAACAACTACCCATCATGGAAGTTTCGTGTCACGAACTTCCTTATTGGAAAAGGCCTCTATGAGTTCGTTTCAGGTGAAGAAAAGGAGCCGGAGGTGAGTGATCCTCCAACTGTAGAAGAGACAAAGGCACGAAAGGAATGGAATGCAAAAGACAAGAAGGTCATGTATTGGTTGTCTGCAGTAATTGACAATAACATGCTGGGACACATTAGAAATGCAGAGAATGCATATGCAGCTTGGACCATACTTGAAAGTATGTTTTCTGTAAATACAAAGGCACGAAAGATTCAACTCAAGCAAGAGTTGAATACATTGAAGAAAGGGAAGATGTCTATCAATGAGTATGCACTGAAAGTAAGAAGCATTGCAGATGCATTGGCAGCGATTGATGCAATGCCCGATGATGATGATTTGGTGTCGTCTACCTTGGGTGGACTTAACAATGAAAAGGCTTGGAAGTCTTTTGTAACTTCCGTATATGTCAGAAAGCCATTTCCAGATTTCGATGAATTGGTCTCCCTTATGATCACTGAAGAGATCAACATGCAGAGTGAGACATCTGAAAGAAGTAGTGAACAGGTCCAAGCTTTCTACTCCAGTTCTGGAAGGGGACGTGGCAGGTTCTCTTCAAGAGGCCGTGGTACAGGACGTGGTAGTGACAACCAGCAAAACAGATTGAATCAGCAATTTGGCGATATGCAGGTTTCAGGCGGTCGTGGTAACTTTAGAGGCAGGGGGAGCTTTAGAGGAAGAGGTGGATGGCAGAACAGAGGTTCTAACAACTCTGGTATTGTGTGCCACTACTGTGGCAAAACAGGTCATATTGCAGCCCAATGTTATGCTAAGAGAGATGATATCCGCAGTGGTAAGTTGCAGCAAGGAAACTATGCATCGTCTTCACGACAGAATGAAGACAAAAATGAACGTTTGTTCGTTATGCAGCATATGCTGAATGCTGTTACAGGAAAGGGAACACATGAAGATGTTTGGTATGTTGATTTAGGTGCATCCAATCATATGACCAGCCATGCAGAATGGTTTGGAGAGATGCAGGATTTGCAGAATGCAGGTTATGTGCAGACGGGTGATGACTCATGCCACCCAATTTCACACATTGGAAAAGTTCCCTTGTCCTTGCATGATGGTAAGACAAAGAGTCTTTCAGATGTATTACATGTACCATCTATTACAAAGAACTTGGTGTCAGTCGGTCAAATGGTAGAGCAAGGGCTGCAAGTCAGATTTAATGCAAAGGGCTGCTTTGTAGAAGACTTCAATGACAAGTGCATGTTGGTAGCAAAGGGAAGTAGAGTTGGACGTATGTTCACTCTAGATGCTGGAATTCCTACTATGAATGCGGCTATGTATGCCAAAGGAAAAGGTGTTGTTGCAGACATTGAAATTTGGCACAAACGCATTGGACATGCAAATGTACAAAGGCTGAAATTAATGCAGTCCAAAGGGTTGGTTACAGGTTTGCCTACATTTAAAGTTGCAGAATTTCAGAAGGTATGTGAAGCATGTCAGTTTGGTAAGCAGGCAAGACAACCCTTTTCACATGACAGAGATGTAAGCAGAAATATCCTTGATGTTGTGCATACAGACATTTGGGGGCCTACACAAAATGTATCTCTTGGAGGCAGTTCATACCTTGTCACATTCATTGATGATTGTTCTAGAAAGCTGTGGGTATATTTTATGAAGGAAAAGAGTGAAGCTTTTGAGCACTTTAGAACTTTCAAGGCTGCAGTTGAAAGAGAAACAGGCTTGAAAGTAAAGTGCCTGAGGTCAGATGGAGGGGGAGAGTACCTCTCAAATGAGTTCAGTGATTTTCTGAGGTCTCATGGGATAAAGAGACAGTTCACATGCAGGTATACCCCACAGCAAAATGGGGTTGCAGAAAGGAAAAACAGGCATATTGCAGAAGTTGCACGCGCCTTGATGGCTGAAAAGAATATGCCTAAGCATTTTTGGTCTGAGGCTGTTCATACTGCTGTTTATATTATGAACAGAACTCCCACAGCTGCAGTTCATGGTATGACCCCCGAAGAATGTTTTACAGGTAAGAAGCCTGATGTTTCACACTTGAAAGTGTTTGGCTGCATTGCGTATGTTCATGTACCAGATGAGTTGCGGAAGAAACTGGATCCAAAGGCTGAAAAGTGTATCTTTATTGGATACTCTTTAGAGCAAAAAGGGTATCGCTGTTACAACCCTGTCACATGTAAGTTCAGAGTGAGCAGGGATGTCATCTTTGATGAAATGAGCAGTTGGTATGCATCTAGTGGTGATGCATTGGATGTTGATGATGATCATGACACTCATGTGCAGGCTGAAAGGCAAGAATCACAGACTCTTAGTGGACCAGAGACATCATCTAGTAGTCCTTGGTCTGGGAGACTAAGGAGTACCTCTACATCTTCGAGTGCATCTAGTAGCACTACAGGTAAAGACAAAGGAAAGAATAAAGTGTCAGAAGGCATTGATGCAGTTCTTGATGGAGACTCCAGTGGCTCAGAGAGCTTGGATGATGAGCTTGGCATTCCTTCAGTGAGGACTCCAGGTGTGCAGAGAGCACGTGTTAATGCAAAGACTCCATTGAGTGATCCAGTGGTACGCAAGTCTAGCAGGGTGAGATACCCTGTTAAAAGATTTGGTTTTGAGGGTTATGCAGCTCACCATTATGCTTATATGGTGAAACTAGTTGAGGATGTTGAGCCCACATGTTTTGAGGAGGCTGTTGGTCATGCTCATTGGGATGCAGCAATGGATGAGGAGATGGCTGCATTAGAGGCCAATAAGACTTGGGATCTAGTATCATTGCCAAAGGGAAAGAAAGCTATTGGATGCAAGTGGGTTTATAAGATTAAGCACAATGCAGATGGTTCTATTAGCAGGTACAAAGCTAGGCTGGTTGCAAAAGGCTATGCCCAAACATATGGCATAGATTATGATGAAACCTTCAGTCCAGTTGCTAGGATGGCAACTGTCAGATGTGTGATTGCTTTGGCAGCAGCCAAAGGTTGGAGGTTACAGCAAATGGATGTAAAGAATGCCTTCTTGCATGGTGATTTGCAGGAAGAAGTGTATATGGATCAGCCAGCAGGTTATGAAGATTTAGAGCATCCCACGTATGTGTGCAGGTTGAAGAAGGCACTCTATGGGCTCAAGCAAGCACCAAGAGCATGGTCTGACAAGATCAGAGAGTATCTTGTCAATATTGGCTTTTATGTTTCTGATGCTGATCACTCACTTTATGTGAGAAAGGGAGATGCAGGTTTGGTCATCATAGTCATCTATGTGGATGACTTGATTATTACAGGTGATAGTGATAGTGGGATTGCTGAAGTCAAGGGCTATTTGAAGATGAAGTTTGAGATGAAGGATTTAGGTGAGCTAAGGTACTTCCTTGGCATTGAGGTAATCAGATGTGATGATGGTATATGGCTGTTCCAAAGACAGTATGGCTTGGATATGTTGTCCAAGTATGGTATGACTGCATGCAAACCACTTTCAGTCCCGTTGGAGCAGAATGTAAAGCTGAGTACTGATGTTGGGGATGAGATAGAAGACCCTACTATGTTCAGGAGGATAGTGGGGAGTTTGATCTACATGACCATTACAAGGCCAGACTTGAGCTATGCTGTTGGTCTTGTGAGTCAGTTTATGCAAGTACCTAGAAAGCCACATTTGGATGCAGTGAGACGCATATTGAGATATGTGAAGTCCACATTACATTATGGGCTTTTCTATGAGGCAGGTACAGACGTACAGGTGTTTGGATACACAGATGCAGATTGGGCTGGTAGTATGTCTGATAGACGATCTACCAGCGGATACATGTTCTCTCTTGGTAGTGCAGCAGTTGCTTGGAGCAGCAAAAAGCAATCTACAGTTGCTTTGTCGAGTACAGAGGCTGAGTATAGAGGTGCTGTTGTTGCAGCATGTGAGGTAGTATGGCTGCAAAAGTTACTGGCTGATTTAGATGTGCAGGTGGAAGGTCCAGTTGTCATTTATTGTGACAACATGAGCAGTATACAGTTGGCTAGGAACCCTGTGTTCCATGCCAGGACAAAACATATTGAGGTACACTACCACTTTGTGAGAGAGAAGGTACTAGCAGGTGAGATTGACTTGGTGTATGTCAGCACACAGGATCAGATAGCTGATATCTTCACGAAGGCATTGGGTACAGAGAAGCTTCAAAAGTTTCGAAGCTTACTTGGAGTTGCAGAGATACAGTTGAGCTTGAGGGGGAGTGTTGAGATGGCAAGCTCAACACATGTGGACATGGATGATGGACCGCCTGGTTAGATGGGTCCACACGTCTACACTTAGCACGTCGGTGGTCATTATGACTCTCACATGGCCACTGACTCATTACTTATTATATTCAGGTTGTTACACCTATTTACAGCTGGCATAGTTATAGCGCCAGTCGACTAGTGTAGTCGGTTATGCATTGTTTGACTTAGTAGGCCACTTTCCTTTTATGTTGTATCTTATCTATACTTTGTGTACATTGTAAAGTGTGTGGAAGAAGAAGAAGAAATCAGCAAGAAAACGTTTTGGCCTCCATCTCTCTTCTTGTCTCTTGAGTGAGCTTCTCCTTGTGCATTCTGTGTGTGTTCGGCGCAGCATCTTGAGCAACCCCCTCCACCACGCGATTCTTGACAGTTGATAGCAATCGGGTGCTCATGCTATCCTTAGAGGAAGGATGTGGTCATTAATTTACCTATTGTTACAAAATGGGATGGCCACTATGTAGAAGGTGACAGTCAAGCGCATTGTGATGACAACAAAGGTAATAGGTGGCAATTGACCTCAAGCTCCAATACTTTGACGGCTTCCACCATTTCCAAGATCCCCTAGATGAGGAGAGGCAAGAACTGGCGTCATCATTTTAAAATAATAATGTTTTTAAAGTTATAGTACAATATATGGTAAGGGAGATGACTCCATGATCCATGACACTTTTTTAGTAGAGAAGAACATCAAAAAATGGCCAACGAGTATATATCCTTTGGACTATAATTAAGTCAAGATTCCATGTATAGAATTCACATTATGGTTGCAATTTGAAGCAACTGATTCAACAGGATGTCGCAAGCGCGTAGGGTTGAAGGTCACTATAGGGATTTGGCAAAAAAACTGGACAAGATCGATGGAGATGTGTCTTCAAGAGATAAGTAGATTACAGTGAATGATTAAAGGTTCAAGAGGTAGTTCACATTCAATCACACGGGATTGAGAGAGAAGAATGTATGGGGGTTCAAGAGCTCAGACTTCGGAGATGGTAGAGATAAGAGAAGGATTGAAAGTTTCAAGCTAAGCTCTTAAAGATGTTAATAGAGCTTCCAACTGCATGTCCTTAGCAAAGATCACAAGAGTATTATCTCAAATAAAGCTTTTTTTCTTGATTAAAAGAGCAATCACAAATTATAAAATCAAGAACACTATGCTATCATGTATCATAAACAACTCTACATCCCATCATTCATACATGATGCCATAGCATGAATCAACTTGCATGATTATACTCAATGTAGACTGTTAGGGACAAAAGCTTATGAGTCAACTACAAGGCTTGTAGGGCAAAGAGACTTGCTTCAAGAGAGCTTTAAATTGAGTTCTTGATAAGGATAAGTTATCACAGCTAAGAAATAAGAGAAAAAGCTCTTGTTAATTCAACTCAAAGCATCTATGAATGATCTACAAACATTGCCCTGCAATAGGGGAACATAATACTTGTATATTTTGTCAAGATGTCTTCTGTAGAGTAAGAAATGAATTAAAAGAACAATGCTGTAGCTAATTCTTTGAATATGGCTGAAGATATCAGCCCAAAAATCTTTCGAAATTTACCTCTGATGATAGCATAAACTTCCCCTAATACGGTGTCGATGCATTTGGTGTTGAGAGTCCACCATGAGTGTAAGAGACAATAGGGTGAAGGTAGATTCAGGGAGAGGAGTAGACGGAAGAGAAGGGGTTCGAAGAAATTGAAGATGTAGAAGAATACTCCCAAAAAGAATTAGAAAATGTAGAAGAATACTAACAGAGATGAAGCCTGTCAGTTTCTTTCAGCATTATGAGATTGTATAACTCTAATAGACAAAAACATGTATAAAATAATACCTTCCTCTATGTTGCTCAGATCGCCAATCTCTCTTTTTACATAAAATCCTATCAAATTGGCTGAAAGCTACATACTTTCTTTTACATGTCATCCTAATCTACAAGTTGTCCACAGTTTTATGGATTTTTACAAGAGATAATATCTAAAATATAAAAAATGTAATATTTCTGCTGAAAAATATTACGAGCCCGTGTGAGTCTCATGCAATGACAATTCCGGCATTGAAGATACAGATGGTGCGATCTTTATGTTGTACACAACATGACCCTCCACTGGCAAAAATCGAGACTAAGGTTTAAAGAAACCTGCATATCTACATGTGAACCTCCTCTTGGGAGGAGGTCAAGAGGATAATTTTATATTTATTGCAATTTTTTTTAATCCTCTTCCCCCCAGCCAAAGCATGGCTCAGGGAAGAGGATGGGGCTATAATTGGAAATGGTAGAGGTGGACAAAGAGAATACATGCAGGGGCCACGTGGGGGAGGGAGCCCTTCCCCCCCTTATCCTATATAAACCCCCCTAAGGGATGAAGAGGGGGAGGAAAGCTGAGGAAATTGGCGCGTGAGGAGGAAAGTAAGCCACCAGACTGTGGTCTGTGAAGCTGTTGTTCGAGAGAGAGTCATGAGGCTGAGCGTGAAGAGGTGAAAGAGGAGGAAGGACGCCTGACTGTGGAGCCGCCGTATTGCTGCGCCAGTTGCTGCCGATTAGAGGATTCGCCACCGCTACCAACGTCATGAGCTTTTTTTTTCGCCGCCAAGTTGCCAATCGACTCTAGCCTTCATCCACATGGCCATCTTAGGGCCCATAAGCTTCTTTAGAAGCTTCTTGAAAGCTTCTAAGGGCCTCCTCCAAGCTCCCCTTCCCGTGGGGTTCCACCCAAGTCCATTTAAAGCCCCCCTTCCTGTGGACTTTCATAAGCCCCTTCCCAAGTGGTCCTTATAACCCCCCGGAAATTAGACCTTTCCTCCCCTTTCATCCCCTATAAAGTCCACCTTAGCCCAGGTTTTTAAACCCCCTTCTAGTGGATTCGCACTAGCCAGTTTTAAAACCCTTTTCCATTGGCCCTACAAAGCGGTTTTTACAAACCCGGGATTTAACCCCCTTTCCCACCTTGCATACTACAAAGCTATTTTTCCCTTTCCCGTGGATTCCCACACTAGCTGGTTTTAAGCCCCTTTTCCCACTGAATCTCCTTAAGTCCACTTTATCCCTCGGCTTTCTTTTAAAGCCCTTCCCGTGGACTCACATAAAGCCATATTAGCCGGGTTTTAACCCCTTTCCCATTTCAACTCCCACAAGCCATTTTACTCCGAGGTTTTTCTTAAGCCCCTTTCGGTGAAGATCAATTGTATTCCTGGAACTTCTACAAAAGGAAGGGGAAGTTCATAAGTTCCCATTTCCAAAGCCCAAATTCCGCAAGAAGGTGCACCGGTCAAGGAAGCCCTATTTCAAAAGGAAATTGCACGTATAAGTGAGACGGGCCAAGATCATAAGTGTGCGGCCAAGCAAGAAGGTCGAATTCTCGATGGCCCCTAAAAAGGCACAAGGCGCAACCGCAAGAGGATCATCTCCTAACATTCATGCGGACATTTCACCGAACCCACAAGTCCAAGTTTTCTTCATATTTCTTGATTTATGTCGAAGTATTACAAACATGCATGGTTAATTCATGGAATTAGGTTGCGCTTATGCTTGTTAAATCCACCGAGTTTGATAAAGATGCACTTTTGTGCTTGAAATACATTGGCTAATTTAAGGAAATAACTCACAATTGAAGAATCGGTCATTTGTATTTCTCAAAGAAACGAACGAAAGAAGAACATAAGATGCCTATGCATTCTTAGCAAGTTGTTTCTATACATTGCAAAGTATATAATCTAGATCAACTAATGACCATCTTTACAAGTCGAAATTATTGTAGTACACTTCGATTATGCATGGAAAGATTAAATCGCATGTCGCATTATTAGACATCTCTTCTTCGCAATGATTCATTAAAGAAGGTTGTTAACAACCGTAGGAATTTGCAAGGCATGGAAATGATTCTAGGGCTGTATGAAGTAGATTAAACTCTAGTCAATTGACATAAATCTCAATCAACTACGTAAGTAGTTACGAAAGGTTGTGTAATGCTCATTCAGCGTCGTACAAATAATTCATTCAAAAATGAAATTAGGAAAAGGCTGCATGGTTCATTTTAACATAAACCCTAAAAGCTTAGCACCATGAATCGTGAATGCATTAATAGAAATTATGCCGTAACTTAGCATACGCTTTGATCTTAACCAGAAAAGTTAGGGGTGATAAATCTAATCATACATAGGCAATGAATCGTGTATGGTATCATAATGAAACTAGTTTTTCTTCTCGTTGATCAAGGCAATATCTTCATAAATAGACAAGTATATTGTTTTACCCTAAACACCTGAACCACAAAGGACTCGCTTAGGAATGGTTAAATCGATGCAATATATCCCAAGTGCTAACTAGGGTTTAGCATGTTGAGGACGTGACCTAGTCGCACTTATTGCCAAGTTGAAACTCTCATACCCGAAAGACCTGCCCACATTCATGGAATGTAGGGACAATGGGACATACTTGCAAGAAACAATCTAGGGTTTCTACCCTGAGGATCGCTCGCTAAAAAGATGAAACTCGAATTGAGTTGGAACCCTAGGACCGACGATGTCGGCCTAGTGCAATTAGGAACAGATTGGATATGAAGACACCCTAACCTTGTTTCCTATCTAATCATGATTCCGTGATTAGAAGACATCGTTTGATGGGTAAAATAGTCCCATGGATTAGATGCGACACTTGTGCAACAAATTGCAGAGTCGCATGATCTTGTGGTTTGATCACAAGAGAATGGCCAATTCCTCGGAATGAGATTGGCAGATTCTTGCGCAAGTTTATCTTGCAAGAGGATGAGTAGTCATCATGATATAGCACCTTTCTTGGGAAAAGTGACCAAGATAAGGGGATTAGATATTTGCTTGGAAGCAAAGGACCAATCAATAATCTAGAGCAACATATCTTCTATTAATAGAACTTAGGGTATTGGTTAAGTTGGGTTAATAGGGTATGGCCCTAACCCAAGGACATACAGGATATCAAACAAAACGATTGTTGGCCAAATAACGACCACTGGAAATGATTGTGCTTGTAACAGTTTAAAGAGCATTGTTTGCTTTGTTTGCTCAAAGAATTAAAGGATGAAAAGATATCTAATGCCTTAGGTTGAAGGCCTGAAGGGAGAGGCAGCCTTAGTTACACGCGAGTGTCTGCCTAACCCTAGCCAAGGGGGTTGTTAACCGTGCTGGGAAGGTGGACCGAACCCACCGCTGTCGAAGGGTTTCGAAAGCAATGTCGCAACTTCAGAAGTCCTTGATAAATTTCAGGATAAAAGATTAATCAAGCGTGACATTTACAACCCTATTCAACTTCAACAGCTTCAGCTTCATAAAGGAAACATATTTGATTTATAAATTGGCTGTTCAAAAACTAAAGTCCACAAACGCATCTATGAACCCTTTTTGTTGTAGTGATGTAGCATATGAGCCAACCATAATGTCCTAGAGCCAAGCAAGTCCCCTTCAAAGTAAGGTTTCCCTTCTACAAAATCTGTCAAGAAACATGTACATACACATGCGTAAGGGACTTTAGGGAGAAGCGGGTTAGGAGAAGGCGAGGAGACGTCAATGTATTCGATGATGGTGGTGGACTAAATAGGTGGAAAAATTGACGCTTGTTGAAACACGTTCTGAAGCTTGTCTTTGTTGCAATCATGCAAAGAAGTGAAATCTCTGAAACACATTTCTTTCAGCCGTCAACCTTTGAAGTTTTTGTCGTCTTTTGGCTCTTCTGCTTCAGCGTTAGCTTTCATGTCCTCCTTCTTCAGCCTTTGACATCTACATCTTTTCTCCCTTCAGTTCATCGCGTATAAGTCACAGCAGTTTTAAGTGAAGAGATCCATGATAACAGCATGAGAATATTAAAACGTTCCGTAAAGGGTTCCAATTTAGAAAGACTTTCAAAGAGAGAGAGAGTTATGGGAGTCGTAGAACACCAAATTTGTAGTAACAACATCAACAACTTCAATTTCCTTCATTGTCCTTGCGGCCAGGTTTGCTCCGTCACCTTTATCTTCATTTCGAGCTCTCCAAAGTTCTTCCTTCTTCTCTGTCCCAGCAACAAGCGGCGCCGACGCTTCTAGCTTCATCATCAGCCATCATCATTCTTGCTTTTCTTCGTTCGTTCCTCCTTTATCATCTTTGACGCTTCCATCTACCATCACCTTCTGCGCTGCGGTCCGTCATAGCAACTTTGTCATCTTTTTTTTTAACTTGTCGTAGCCTCTTCCGATACTCCTCCATAGAGCATAATCATTGATGCATCTACGATCAGATGACGGTGCCTATCTTCATCTCTGTCGCACTAGCAGTCGGCCTCATCCTAGACTTTCGCAATTTCTTTAGCTTCTTTCATCTTCTTCTCCTTTGCTGTGTTTTCCCCCAGTCCGTCGTCTTCACGACGTTTTCCCCCAGTCCGTCGTCTTCACGACCTTCGACCTTCGATACTTCCAGCTGTTCCTTCCTCCTTTGTTTCGCCACCTTGGTCATCAAGTCATGTCTTTATCATCCTCATCAGCAGGTTTCGGCATTACTTCTCCTTTCGTTGCGTCTTATCTTGGCCTCCTTGTCTTCTGCATCTCCTTCTGCTACGTCAAAATCCCCCGTTCCCTCTTCTCAGTTTGCTTTTCCTTCTCGGCACCCTATGTCATCCAGGAAAAACGGCCTCGTTTTTCCCACCTCCCTCTTTTCCCAGTTTTCGTCTTCCGCTTCCTTCTGTGTTTTCTCCCCTGCTTTTTGCTTCCGTTCCCTCCTCTTGAACCAAAAAAAGCCCACTTTTTTAGCCACACTTTTCTCTCATACACACGCAGCTTTTACCTATCGAAAAGCCCTATGCTCGCACAGCCAGTTTTGCTTTACATCTCTATTCCCACTCACCACACTGCCAGTTGTCAGTTTCAACTCATGTAAACCATGACACCTGAAAAATATTTCGGCATCTTTGAAAACACGGGGTTGATCCAATGCAGTCTCAAGTACACATCCTGAGCACCATTTGTGTAACGCTAGTCCCCTTTTGTATATCTCTACATGGAGTTCTCGGCTTGTATCTAAAGCTCCTATGATGCTACATGATTTTAGGCTGTAAACAAATGTACTAGCATCAGCAGAAATACCATCCAGTTGTAGATGTTGGAAACATTCCAGTACTTCCTCACAAAGCCCATAATCGGCATATCTTGAAATAAGTGTAGCCCATGAGATTGCATCTCGAGTTACCAGTCTACCAAAAACTCCCTGTTCTTCTACAAGCATGTCACATTTAGCATACATGTCAACCAGAGCATTGTTGATTAATTCCTCTTGCTCCAAACCCTCTTCACTATATTTCTCGCATAGAATGAAAGAGAAAACATAACGACTAAGTATGTACAAAGTATCAAATCACACACACAACTTTCGGGTGGTTTTCACACCTCGAATGCACAGCAATACGACATCCACCCCCTCTAATCCTGCGCATCCTCCGGATGGGCCAACTACCCATTACCCATGATCATTATCATCAAGATCCACAAATTGATCAATCTCTTCATTATGCATTTCTAGTATATCAACAAGATTATTTGTCATATCATCTGTCTCTTCCATTGAAATTTCTTCTCGTTGCTCTTCTCTTGCAAATTCTTCCAATGCATAATCCTCATCATCTCTTTTCTTAAAAATCTTAATTCTTTTTCCTGCAATAGGCACTCTAAGCACTGTCCCATCCAATTCTGTCAACTCATATGTTGCATTATCAAAGACATGTCTAACTGTATACAATCCAAACCATCTTTTCACCATCTTCCAAATAATCTGCAATAACTTCCTCATTTTCCGTATGGCTCTAGTGTGGCTCTCATCCCAAAATAATTTCTGCCCCTTTCGAAACAGCTCATATAAACAATCTGCTATGTGTGCAAAATGGGGTATCCAAATCATGTAAAACACACAAGCTCCAATGAATCTTTGTATCTCTGAAGTGGTAGAACAATACTCTATAATCTTGCCTATAGCATCCACCTTCTTATCAACAGTCTTGTATTTCCTGTCAACCCTGGCTTCATTATGATCCTCTGCGTTACTCAAATCTTGCTGTAAATCAGCAATTCTGCACTCCAATGGCTGAATATCCTCAGCCCTCTGCTCTATGGACTGCATAGGAACAACCCTAAACTCTGGATGCTGAAATATTTCAGCAGTAAACTCTGTTGGCTGAAAGTTTTCAGCCCTCTGTGTCTCTGAAAGCTGATCATAACCAGCTGGAAACTCTGTTTGCTGAATTTCTTCAGCACTCAACACTCTTTGCTGAGTTACCTCAGCCTCTGACTCAATCTGTGACACAAAATCTGCAATTTCATGAAACATGTCCAGGGACTGCACTAATACATTACTGTGACAATTTTGCATATCAGTTTTCAGCATATCTCCCATCTCTGTCATCGTATCTGCACAAATCACACTGTCATACATCCCATCTATGTGCTCATCATCCTCCAAAATTCCTGCATTTTTCAAATTTTTCTCCTTCCTGCATATATACTGTCTGGCAGCTCTAGGCAACCTAGAAGTCTTCTGATAGCTCATCGAACTGTTTGCTGAGATCCCAACAAATCCGGAGGAGAAAACACTGCTGCCAGGAGGCGAGAACTCCAATCTCCTCTGCTCTGTACCACCGTCGTCTCGCGAAACAGCGGTACCTAATGAAAACCCGAATCCCTCACAGTGGGCAAAGGTACATCTCTGAGAGTATCCCTGTTTCTAACATGGTTCACACATACAGTCATAAACTGAACTGCTCCCATGCCATCTTTACTGCGAATCCGTGCATAAGCAGAACCATCATCCATTACCTTTGTTTCCATGCGCATCTCTGTGATGAATGGCTGACCAAGAATTATGGGATAAGAGCATGAATCCTGCACAAAGAAATGAAAATCCTCCTCTACATCACCAATAGAAACCCTGACACTAGGACAGGCGGCATACAAATCACCTGCAGTGTTATTGGCGGCTCTCATACGCCACCCATGCTCTACATCCATAGGCCATCTGTTACTCTCATAAACTCCACGAACTATGAGATTAATCTCTGAACCATGATCCACCAATGCAACATAAGGCACCTGTTTCTCTCCAATCTTTACCATCGTCTCTGTAGTTTCCCTAGCCCAATGGCTCCGCGAAAAGCCACTACGCGGTATCAAGACAGGCTCATCAATTTCAGCATAATGCATAGGCTGAACCCTCTTCTCTACCTGCGGAAAAACAGAAGCATTCTCAACCATAACCTCGTCCTCATCCTCATCCAACTCCCCAATCAAAACTCCCTGTGTATCAGTGGTAGACAATGCATGTCTTTTCCTCTTCAAAACCTCCTGAAACTCTCTTTTCGAGATGCCCAAAATCTCAGAGATAGTGAAAGTCACTTCACTGCCAAGTATCTTGTCATTAAAGATTTTTTTCATATCCGTAGATGTCTCAATATCGGACATCAATCTAAACCCTGGCTGCTTTCTCTCTCTAGGCTCTTGCCTCTTTTCTCTCTTTTGAGCATCTTCCATCTGTCGATCTGGCCCTGGTCTTGAAGACGGTCCTACAGTAGGTGGAGTAACAAACTCACCCCCTCTAGTCTTCTTAGCTGCACTTGGATTTTCTTCATCCCTCTTACGCTTCTCCTCAACAAGTACATCTGCACCCTGAGACTTAGCCAAATAAGCATAAATAGAGTACCTGTCAACAAGCGAGTCCCAACCCGTCTCTGATCTGATGCTAGAGCCTGCACTAGTCAAAACAGTTTGCTGAATTTTCCCCTTGTTTGCAGTCTCCATAGCATAAGTCCATAGCGCTGACTAAGTCTCTGATCCCTTCTCAATCTGGACTCCATATGCAGAAGCATCACCTCTAGCTGTCACATAAGAAGTACACGCAGCCATATCATCCACTAACTTCTTCATTCCACCTTTACCAAAGTTGGTAGCAAGTGGAGCTCCTGTCTCAGTCAACCAAATCTTACCATCTTGCCCCCAATATACCAAATTCTTCCTCCTTGCATCCTGAAAAGATTCACAATCCCTGCAATGCTGATGGTCCATACTATCACACCAAATACATCTCCGATCTCTCCTAGGTGCACTAGGAGCACTCCTAGGTGCAGTAGGAGCACTAGAAGAAGTAGTAGGCGCAGTCGAAGCAAACTGCTCTTTCAACTTTCCCACCAACTCGGCTTTGACTGACTCTAGTGTCAAATCTGTTATGCCTTTGATTATGTCATCAAGAGAGGTAGGCACCGATGGAGCGGATGGTTTTGGAGCAGAAGGTGTAGGCATCGGTCGTGGAACAGGAGGAATAGGTGGAGTGGAAACAGTAGGCACTGGCATAGGCCAAGAAATTGGCTGAGGAGGAGAAGAAATAACAGGGATAGAAGCAGGCATAGGAGCTGATGATGGTGTAGGTGTCATGGAACCATTCTGTAGGCGAGCCTTCCATATCCTTCTCTTGGTCAAAGTCGAGACTGCATCCTGAGCATCCTGCCAATCCGTTTTAAGACCCATAGGCTTCGTGCGATCCTCAAGAAGCTCACCCAACTCTTCTTGAAGAGCAAGATCTGCAGCTTGCAAGAAAAGCTCAACTTTTTCAACATCCAATGCTCTTTGTTCAATGGCATCAAGCTGACTATACCTCTCCTCAAATTCTCGAATCAAATCCGAAGCAGCTAGACCTTTGTTTGGCATGTAGACCCACTCTCGGAATGACCGCCGAGTAGCCATACCAAAGTCCTCAAGGAAATATTCTTCTTTCAAGGCCTTCTTAAAATCTTGCCAATGTGTATTTTGAATAAAAAGATCAGTCACTTTCGCCCTCAAAGCGGGTGTGACAAGACGAAGGAAATACTTACTCATAAGTCCAGCAGGAACTCCAAAAAACCCCATCTTGATCTCATATGTCTTCAAATATGCTGAAACATTACGGCCATCAAATAGCTTCTTCTCATTCTCAACTGCTTCAATAGCCTTAGTCGCGTTGTTTGCATTCTCCTGCTCCGAATAGAGTTGCCTTTGCTGAGACAACTGCTGTTGATGCAATTGTTGCTGCAGCTGCATATACAATTGTGTCTGCTGATTTTGGAGCTGCATATACATGGACATATTCTGCAAAATCTGCTTTAGATCCTCTTTTGAAGTACTTGACGCAGCAGTCATTGATGGAGCTGAAGTAAACGTTGCTGGAATTGTAGAAGAGGCTGAAATAGAGGCTGAAGTATCTCCCATCCTGAAATTTCTGCGACGCTTTCACGTCGGGTTCACCAAAGATGTCGAAGGGTTTCGAAAGCAATGTCGCAACTTCAGAAGTCCTTGATAAATTTCAGGATAAAAGATTAATCAAGCGTGACATTTACAACCCTATTCAACTTCAACAGCTTCAGCTTCATAAAGGAAACATATTTGATTTATAAATTGGCTGTTCAAAAACTAAAGTCCACAAACGCATCTATGAACCCTTTTTGTTGTAGTGATGTAGCATATGAGCCAACCATAATGTCCTAGAGCCAAGCAAGTCCCCTTCAAAGTAAGGTTTCCCTTCTACAAAATCTGTCAAGAAACATGTACATACACATGCGTAAGGGACTTTAGGGAGAAGCGGGTTAGGAGAAGGCGAGGAGACGTCAATGTATTCGATGATGGTGGTGGACTAAATAGGTGGCAAAATTGACGCTTGTTGAAACACGTTCTGAAGCTTGTCTTTGTTGCAATCATGGCATTGTCATGAACAACCTTTACCATATATGGGCCAAACCATTGCTTTACCATCTTCTTAGAAGCACTGTATTGATTGTCTAGGCTGCTGTCATAGACTAGCACCCACTAATTTTCTTGAATTTCTCTTGGCCGAAGTCGATGTCGCTTATCAAATCTTCTTTTGTTCTTTAGTCTTGATGTCTTTAGCTTCTCAATAGCTGCTTGAACATCTTTAGGCCTTCTTTCTAGCTTCCATATGCGCAAAGTTAGCAACTCTTCTCTATTGATTCCTTCCTCCCAAGGTAGAAGACTCCATGTGAGAATAGATTCTTCAATTGGAAAAATTGGTTTTTGTCCATGCCTAAGTTCAGTTGGCATATAGCTAGTTACTATGCTGTGAGTAGTCTGTTCATCCCATAATGCAAAGGGCAGCATTTGAGGCCATTCTTTGATCTTTCCTCTACAAGACTTTGTTAGAGCTTTGAGAATAGGCTGGTGCCCTCTCTCACTTTTCCCATTGCCTTCAAGGTTGTAGGCTGATGTTAAAGCCAACTTAATACCCAATTGAGCAAAGAAGTTGCCTGCCTCATCAACATCTAACTCTCCTCTATCTGCAGTTACTTTACCCACACAACCATATCTACAAAACACTTCTTCAAGCACAAAACAACAAAAAAATTGAGTGGTCTTGGTTGTTAAGGCTTTGCCTTCAACTTGATTGGTTAGATCCTCTCTTGCAAGCACTAAATATCGCATATTCCATATTCCTATAGGCATAGTTATAATATCAATAACCCATCTATAATGTATAGACAAGGGATAAGTCGGTTGTAACCCATCTCGATGCTTCACCATAGAATACATATGACACACATAATAGGTTTCAACAAAATGTGCTATGTCCCGATACATGTTTTGCCACCAATATTTTTCTTTGACTTTATTAAAGGTTCTCCATATGCCTCTATGGCCAACCCATAGGCTTTCATGAAATTCCTTCATTACCTGTTGTTGCAATCTTCTGTTACCTAAAACTCGGATAGGCGCTCCTTTCTTCTTCTTTGCGTGCTTCCATAGATGTCCTTCTTTAAGAAAAAAGCCATAAGCTTTCCTCTTAATATGCTTGAACTCTTCTTCAGTCCAAGTCTCCTCCTTCTTCATTGTGCTTAAATATTGGCCAATCTTCTTCATAATCTTCTTCAAGGAAATGAACTAGAACTTGAGCAATGCAATGAGCATGCTAGCTTCTATTGACCACCCTTCTTCCATAGATAAATCTTTGATATTTGTTGCTGTGTTATAATGATTTACAACAGTACATTTTCCTATTCTTAATGTACTTAATACTATACCATTGAAAAGATCAGCTTCACCTACAAGATTCAGCTTTGGGTTTGTATATGCACAGCAATTGAAAAGGTACTTTCAGCAACCATGGAATGAAATTCAGCAAGTATAGATTCTTCAGCTTCATCTTCTTCCATAAGCTCTCCTTCATTGTCATACCTTGCACGTAATAGCATGTCAGCAATTGGATTTGCCTTTCCTGCAATATGCTTTAATTCGGTGTTGAGGGATTTAATATATGCAATCCATCTTAGCATAGCAATGTCGGGTGTAGAGCAATTGGTAATCATGTCCAAGAGTGGAAGACAATCAATTTCTACCACTACAAAAGCACCTATAAAGTATTCATGATCACACTTTAATGCTGTTACAACTCCCCACAATTCCCTTTTTACTTTTGCATACCTTCTTTGACGTTCATTGAGAACTTTTGGGCTAAAAATAATTGCATATCTATTACCTTCATGGTCTTCTTAGCCAACAGCCCATCCTATCCCGATGAGACTTGTATCCACAGTAAAGACGATGGGTTGACCATCTGAATAATTAGCCCTTTTGAGAGTGCGAGCTGAAATTAACGACTTCTTTAGTTTGGATACAGTGAGAGTATGCTCTTCCCCCCAAGAGAATCTTTGGCCTTTTCTTAATAATTAATAAATATTTTTTATGACATGAGCAAAACATGGTATCCAGATGAGATAGAATACACATGCACCAAGAAATATTCTCACCTCTTAGATATTTGTGCATTTTTCTTGCATTCTACTGATGGTGTAACATTTCGAAGGCACACGTGAACTGCCTCTCTAAATGATAATTTAGTTGGATAAATGACAAAAAAAAATTCCCCTTATTCCCCCCAGCCGATTGTCGTGCTGGAGGGGGAGGGGAATAGAAGGAGTGACTAAGCTCCTCGATGGAGCTTGCTGGAGGGAACGTAGCCATGCCAAACGCCATGTGGGGGAGGGAGGATCCCCTTCCCTCTCCCTATAAAAACCTTACTCAAGGGACCTAGAGGGGGCGGTCGAATCTCTGTCGTGAGCTAAAAGCGCCGTGTGACTGTGTGAGCTGGGAGAGGAAAATGCTGTAAGTGCAAGGGTGGTCGCCGCCGTGAAGCCGTTGGGAAACAAAACGCCGCCCAATCACCATCGCAGCTGTCGCTGCAGTCCGACCCTTGCCCACATCGCCGCCAGTGGCCTTATCTTCGCCGCCATATGAAACACGCCGACAGATGCCATCTGTCGATGGCCTCCACCCTCCACATGTCTCTTCCTAAAAGCTTCCAAAGCTTCTAAGGGGGGGGCTCTATAAGCCCCCTTTCCCCCCTCCCCCCGATTTGCCATTGAAAGGCTTTCAAGTGGCCTTAAGCCCTTTTTCCCCCTCCCTATGCAAGAATTCCTTCTTAACCCTTTTCTACCCTTTGCTTATGTCCCCCCCCCCCCCCCCCCAAATTCCCTCCTAAGACCCCTCTATTTGCCCTTCCCCCCCCCCTTACAAAAATTTCCTCCCTAAGGCCCTTTTATACCTTTGTTTTCCCCCCCACACAAAAACAAAAGCCCCCTTCTCGTGGCTTTAGTAATCCCCACTTTAAAGAGGGTTTCCTACCCCCTTCCCGGGAATTGAACTCCAAGCCGTGGGTTTCCCCCTCCCTCATGAAAAATCCCTCTAAGGCCTTTTCCGCCTTGCCCTTCTTTTCAACCCCTCAAAAATCCATTTAGTACCCTTTTTTCCGTAGAACCCTATTCAAGGCCTTTAAAAATCCCATCAAGATTTTCCTTTGGATTTCCTTCAATCTCCCAAATTAGCCCGAGGCTAAACCCCTTTCCGGGCATTCAATTTGCATCGAAGCTTCTACAAAAGGAAGGAAAAAAAAAACATTCACAAGGAACGGGTGAATTACAAAGGAAGTTTCGCAAAGCCACATCCAAGACGAAAAGGCCACATTCGTGATGGCTCAAGGCGCAACCGCAGGAGGATCGTCTCCTAGCATCCACGTGGACATCTCACCACAAGTCTAGGTTTTCCTTCCTAATTTTTATTTTACGTTGTTATAATTCAATCGTGCGAGGATAAAACTTGGAAATAGGATGCATTTTTCATCTTAAATACTTAGGTTAATTCCGAAAGAATTAGCTCATGAGACAGGAAAGTTCGGTCATTAATATTTTCAAGTATCGAACAAAATAAAGTAAGCAAAAGATTGATATGCATTTCTAGCAAGTAGTTTTTATGCATTGCAATGAATTAAAAATTAGATTAATGTCAATTTTTTTTCCAAAACGGAATTAGGATAGTGCACTTTGTTTAGGCATGGGAGTATAAATTGCATGTTGCATTATAAGGACATATCTTCTTCGCAAATGAGTCGTTATGGAAAGTGCTAATAATCCATAGGAAATTGCAAGGCATGAAATGATTCCTAAATTGCATAAATTGGTCAATTATCGTTTTTCAACTGCATAATTATTAGTAAAAGGTTGCTTGTTTAGCATGAATCTTGTTCGCAAGTTATAGGATGATTAATTGGAATTAGGTTTAACCTAACCTATGCTTGATCTTAAATCGATAAGTTAGGATTGAAAATCAATTTACGCGTAGACAATGAGTCATGTGTTTATGGAAATGATAGCGTAATTATCTTCAAGAATTAAACAAATTGACATAAACCTAAACACCTCAACCCGCGGAGTACTCGTTTTAGAAAGAGTTAATTCAATTCCAAAGAACTCACTAGGATTTAATACGTGACCTAGTCGCACGTATTTCTAAAACTGAAACTCCTATACCCTAAATACTTGCCCACATTCACCGAATGTAGGGACAGCAGAACATACTTGAGAAGTGATCTAGGGTTTGTCCCTAAGAATCTTTTGCTAAAAAGATGGAACTTGGAACCCTAGGACTGAAAACGTCAGCCTAATGTAATCAGGAACAGATTGTTCGTGACTCCATTTGATGGGTAGAATAGTCCCATAGTTCGATGCGACACTTGTGCAACAAGTGCAGATTCGTATGACCTTGTGATTGGATCACAAGGAAATGGCCAATTCTTGGAATGAGGTTGGCAGATTCTTACGCAAGTTATCTTGCAAGAGGATAAATAATCGTCCTAATATAGTATCTTTCTAGGGTAAAGATAATTGCCTGGAGTAAAGGACAAACCAATTAATTGGAATAACATATGAACTTAAGGTATTGACCAAGTCGGGTTAATAGGGTACGGCCCTAACCCAGGATATAGGGGATCTTTCCAAGTCGCAAGTCATCCCATATCGAGTGCTGGATGCATTCGAAAAGAAGGATTCACTCCTTAGCAGTTGGCCAACAATAATGACCAATGGAAATGTTTGTGCTTGTTATAGATTTAAAAGCACTGATTTGCTTTGTTTGATCAAAGAATTAAAGGATAAATGGATATCTAATGCTTCAGGTTGAAGGCCTGAAGGGAGAGGCAGCTTCACTTACCCCCGACTGCCTGCCGACCTAACCAAGGGGGTTGTTAACCATGCCGGGAAGATGGACCGAACCCGCCGTGAGAGGTCTCTCCGTTGAGCGCTACTTGGAGCAGGAGGACGCTTGGGTGCCAGGGGCGCTCTGGCCATAAATGCCTCGCCTTTCGGGCCCTGCACAAGAGGCTAACGTGACTCGGGATTAGATCTCGAGGCCTGCATACTAGTCTACAGGCGGAAACTTGGATTAGTAATCCCTGTGGATTGCTGGATAGCCTTCGGGCGGATTGTGGATAAGCCTACGCACTGGACTTTATATATTTCAAAGATAAATATGATAACCTGTTAAAAAGGAACTTGTTTGACATTGTTTTTCTATGTCAAGCGCTATGATTACGTGAAGGAACCAGTGCCTAACGGGTTAATTAAGAAAGCTGATTGATACATGTCCAACTTAATATTTTAGGTAATTAAATAATTAAAACAACCTGAGGAAAGTGCGATGGATGTAGCCATAGGTCCGTCCTACGGATGGGTGGTCCCGGTTGGCCGGGAACTTTTCTCAAATCACGATGGACAGCCACAAGATCGTCAAAGAACACAAACAACAAAAGCGTTGACCTAGAGTTATAACTAATCTCGATTTACACTGTTTTAGGGGAACGGAATGGGACTAGGCCTTATGGCAAAGAGGTTGAGCTTGGCATCCCTCTCATTTCCCATTCTCCTTGAACCAAGTGCAGCGTGAATCCGCTTCCGACCTGGCGTTTTTGCATAAAGTAGTTCGCTTGGGTTCGACGCTAGTTGCCATTAGGAAATGACCAATAAGCAAAACCCTAATTCGGGTCGGTCCTAAGTGGGAACAGCGGGAATACTTCCGCTACGTGGTAGACGTGGAAAGCCCTAGATCGCAAACCTTGTAACATTCCATGGGAGTGCCGGGCGGAGCTTTCTAGACATCCTTTCCGATGGACTGCCAAGACATGTCATGAAGATAACAGGTGGACACGTTACAGTTGGTATCAGAGCCAACCAATGAAGGATTTGTTTTTATGAAATCATAATAAGATAAAGTAAAGCAAATGTTACTGTCCAAATATTTCCTTACTTCCAACGCTATCTTACAGAACTATGAAGCATGGAACAGGTTCTTGGTGTTCCACATCATGTTTATGACTGCAACGCATTCTCCAGATTATCGACAAAGGGTTGAGATGATTAACATTCTAGAGTGAATCTATAATCCGTCGCCTTTGTACATGGAATGAAGATGGACGGGTGCCTCAAGAATCTACTATATAGCTGCCCACCAGTTTGCATACCTTCAAACCAACCTAAAGAGGATCAAGTGGTTGGAAGACCTAAAAGTCGTGAAGCTGTTCATTTTTGTGAAAGCTCACATAAACTCAACTTTACATATTCGAGGTCGGAGGGTTGAATTGAACTCATATGTATATGAGGAAGTGACTCGTGTAATCCCCACTGACAAGATTAAAGTGTTGGGGCGCCATGAGAAGAATGGGTTCCAAAGGAAAGGATACCTTGAACTTCCAATGATTTACCGATTCCTGAAGATCCATGACCCGAAACCATACTATTATACAGCTCCTGTAGATAAATGTAATACAACATTATTCTCCCCAAACTAAATGTAACAGTTGGCACTACAACAAAAAGGCTCCATAGATGCTCTTATAGACGCAATATTTGAATTGTGTTTAAAAATGTCGGGCACGCTTATTACCGCGTCTACTAGCACGTCTAAAATTTCGCGTCTACAAGTGCGCTTATAGTGAAAACTACATGCGCATATAGACACGCATATACACCCGAATATAGATGCTCATATAGACGCACTTATAGATGCGCATATACACATGCATATAGATGTGCATATACACACGCACATAGATGCGATTTCACCTACAAATTAGATGCAAATATAGACGCGCAAAACAGTGTATGAAAAAGAAGCCAGAGAGCATGTGGTTGCCATGCAACCACATGCTCTCTGGCTTTTTTTCCCCCCATCAAATTTTGTGTGTTTGGGGAAAACACAAGAACATTACTCAAAAATATTAGCCATACTTCTCATGCAATAATAAAAAATACCTTATCTATGATGAGCCCCTTCTCATAAAAGTCCATTGCAAAGATCGTGTAGTACCAATGTGAGAGATAAGTAATTTTACAAGGTAGCTAATACAGTTTAAAAAAAGTGATTTTATAAGCTAGGATCCATTGCAAGGATCCGTTACACTTAAGGTGCCATTGCATTGTAGTGAGTATTTCTATCTACATGTCTATCTGTTTGTCTCTCTATATGTTTGTCTGTCTGTCTCTCTCTCTCTCTCTTTCTCTCTCTCTCTCTCTCTCTCTCTCTCTCTCCCTCTCTCTCCCTCTCTCTCTTTTTGCATATTTTGCACAACAAAGTTGCGCGTCTATCAGCGCGTGTACATTGCACGCTAGACGCGCTCCTACACGCGCCAGGTCCACAAAACTCAAAAAAACCTCAGAGGACGTGTGGTTGTTTAACGCGAGCGCATCTACAGGTGCATCTACTCTGTGGATCAGATGCACTCTTACAAGTGCCAGCTCCACAAAACTCAAAAAAACCTAGGAGGCTTCATGGATCTTTAACACTTGCGTGTCTACGAGCACGTCTACTCTGAATATCAGACGCACTTGTAGACGCGAATTAGCAGTGAAGCACAAAATAAAACTAGGAAAAGCAAGAAACAACTAACATACTCAAAGCTAATAAGGAACCAAAATATAACTCAGAGTAAAGAGAGGGAGAGAGAGAGAGAGGGAGAGAGAGAGAGAGAAAAGAGGACTCACCTTGAATATTTGTTGTGATGGGCAGCGATACAACTACAAACTCCTTCTTCTCCTCCATCTCGTTGCTCTTTGGCTATTCTCCTCGTCGCAGCAAACATACCAAAAGCTAAGATGGTAGCAAAATACAACTCAAAGCAAAGATAGAGAGAGAAAGAGAGAGAGAGAGAGGGAGGGAGGGAGGGAGGGAGGGAGGGAGGGAAGGAGGGAGAGGGAGAGAGAGAGAGAGAGAGAGAGACAAGAAGAAGGACTCACCTTGAATCGGTGTTGTGATGGGCGGCGACAGGGCTACAAACTCCTTCTTCTCCTCCCTCTCCTTTCTCTTTGCCTCTTGCTTCCTCCTCTCTTTACCCTTTCTTCTTTGCCTCTTCCTTTCTCCTATCTTTGTGTCGTGCGCCTATCAAAAAAAACCCAAAAGAAATGCAAGACGGGACTACTTTGAAAAGAACGACACACCAGCAATATTTTTTAAAATTTTTTAAAATTTTAGTGCCCATCTGTGCGCGCCTATAAGCACGTGTATATAGAGCACAAATTGCGTCTATACACACGCGCTTATATATGCACAGTTAAACGCGCCCAAGTATGCGCGTGTACCAAGCGCGTCTATAACTACTGCTTGTTGTAGTGTTATCATCACAAGAAATGTTGTATTCCAAAATAGCTATGCCCATATAAATACAATAAGACTTCTTTTTATCAATGTCTGTTCCGTCATTGAGAATTGATAAGAAGTTAAGTGGTTAGATTGCTTGATTGATAGCTGAAATCGAAAGGAAATATAAATCGTAATGATTATCGATTAATAACGTTAAGAATCCTTTATCCAGGCACAACCCCAGGTACAGAATCCCAGTTCGCCTCCTACATCAAGTACTGTTGTAATCCAGGAGAAGAAGTTTCTTCTCAAGCAGATTAAGTCGCCCAAATTTGACGGGAGAGGCAGGTCCGTTCAAGCAGATGCTGAAATTTGGATTGAATCCATGGAGGATTACTTCGAAGCAGCCAATATTGCACCCGCCAATCAGGCTATGCTCTCCAAGCTGAAGCTCACGGGCGAAGCCAAGCTTTGGTGGAAGCAATGGTGCAGGTATCGAGGGATCACGGAAGGATCCGTTACCTGGGAAAAGCTGAAGAAAGCTGTGCAGGGAAGATGCTTACCACTTGCATATCGCACGCAGAAAATGAACGAGTTCTACGAGCTAAAATAGCTGGGACTCACTCTCGACGCATACTACTCTAAATTTGTCTCACTTCTTAAGTATGCGCCACAAATGGATATGACACAGCAGGTGTCAAAATTTTGTGCTGGTTTAAATCCACCAGTAAATACCCATCTTGAATCGATGCACCCATCAGATCTTCAGGACGCACTCATTTGAGGTGTGCCTATAATTTAGGAGGTGTAGGCTAGACCAAGGGGTAACAAAACTCGGTCTTATAATGACCCGAACAGAGAAGCATTCAGGCCTCAGATGAAGAGAGTTTAAGGTCAGAATCAAGGACAAAGAAAGAAAGCAAGAACTAATAACGTCAACAACTTTGTTCCTACTCAAAGCAATGGCCGAAACCTCCGTTGTTTCCACTGCAACGAGCCCGGTCATTTCAAGAGGCAATGTCCCAAACTTGGAGGAGGACATCGCCAAGCACCTTTCCAAGGAATGGGCCGTGGTCAGGGAGCCGCTACCCGAGGCAGAGGAAGAACCGCCTACGTTTCCAATAGACAAATGTTCAAAGAAGAAGAAGACCCGACAATGGAAGCAGAGTTTAAAGGGCGACAGTCCATGCCACTCTTCACAAGAAAGGGCCAAATCACTAGTTCTCGGTGATTCAGACACCGTCGGACTATCAAGGTAAAAGTTTCAAGACCTTGATTAATTGTGGCAGTATACATTCCTTTATCTCACCAGCTTGTGCAAAAAGACTAGGAATAGCCACAGTAGAAGCACCTATCTTGCTTGTGGAATTGGCAAATGGTTGTGAGGTTACTTGTACCAAGCAAACTGCTAAGGTGGAATTCTTTCTAGGAGAAAAGACGACTTCGGTCAAATTCAGAGTCATGAATTTAGGTATCCATGAGTGTCTACTCGGAATGGATTGGCTTAAGCCTAATGATGCCCACATTCATTGTGGAAAGGGCCAAATTTCCTTTCATAACTCTGAAGGGGATTTAGTCACAACTCAAGGTGAGGCTGGAATGCCCAAAATTCAATTGGCCAAAGCATCTCGGATTATAAAAGGAGTCAGAAAAGGACTACCTGTCTACTTGATTAAGCTCAACAAGTTAGATCAGAAGCAAGAGTCTAGTGAAGGACCTTCATGGTTAAAGGAATATCCGGATGTATTTCTTGAAGAGTTTACACAACTCCCGTCTCAAAGAGAAGTGGATCATGAGATTAAGCTAGTACCAAGAGCTCTGCCAATTGCAAAGAGACCTTATAGAATGTCCATACCTGAAGCAATTGAGCTGAAGGAACAACTCAAGCAACTGCTAGATCAGGGCTACATCCGCCCTAGCAGTTCACCATGGGGAGCTCTAGTACTGTTCCAGAAAAAGAAAGATGGAATACTTCGACTATGTATTGATTATAAAGGGTTGAATCAATCAACTGTCAAGAAAAAGTACCCTATTCCTAGAATAAATGAGCTTCTTGATCATCTTTAGGGTACGAAGATCTTTTCCAAGATTGATCTCAGGTGGGGTTACTATCAGATAAGGATCAAGGAAGAAGATATCCCCAAGACGGCCTTCAATACAAGATATGGACACTTTGAGTTCCTAGTTATGTCATTTGGGGTTACGAATGCACCTGCCACCTTCAACAACAGGTTAATGCAGGATATTTTTAGGCCATATCTTGATGACTTCGTGCTCGTCTTCTTCGACGACACTTTAGTCTATTCTAAACAGGAAAAAGATCATGAACACTAAATTTGGATTGTCCTTGAGACGATGAGGTCACATAAGCTGTATGCTAAGATGAAGAAGTGTGCATTCTTCAAACGTCAGATTGAATATATGGGTTTCATCGTATCAGCGCAAGGAATCTCAGTGGACCCATCCAAGGTCAGAGATGTGCTAGAATGGCCAATAACAACAACTGTCAAAGAAATACGCAGCTTTCTTGGATTGACAGGATGGTATAGGGTCTTCATCAAAAACTATGCTTTGATTGCAGCACCTCTGACGGACTTACTGAAGAAGCAAACATCCATTGCATGGTCAACTCCCGAACAAACTAGCTTCGACAGATTGAAGCAAAGTTTGATATCAGCACCTATCCTAAGGCTTCTAGACCTCAGTAAGGAGTTCGAGGTAATAACTGATGCTAGCATACTTGCCTTAGGTTGTGTGCTCATGCAGGAAGGTCATCCTACAGCATACTCTTCAAGGAAGCTGAAGAGTCATGAGAAGAATTATGCTACCCATGATCTAGAATTGTTAGCTGTCATCCATGCTCTAAAGCTTTAGAGACACTACCTATTGGGTCACAAGTTTACACCAGTAATTGACCATAAGAGTCTCAAGTGGATCTTTACCCAGAACAAGCTCAACATGAGGCAACGTCGGTGGATTGAAGTGCTGGAGGAGTATGACTTTGAAATCAAGTACCGACCAGGAAAAGAGAATGTAGTTGCCAATGCACTCAGTCGCAAGGCATTCCTAAATTCTCTAATCTTGCAAAATCCATCAACGGCTAGATCTCTAGCTACAAAAATCTTTATGCCAAACAATCCAATACTTGAGTTAGCTAGAGAAGAAGCATGATGATCCAGCCTACCAAACGATGCTAAGGGAGATCTCTATCAAGGATCAGGATCAAAAGCTGCAAGCTAAGTATCATGAATTCTCTATCAACAATGGACTTGTCTTCTATAGAATACAGCTGTGTATACCGGCAAGCCAGTCACTTAAGCAGAAGATATTGTGGGAAGCTCATGATTCCCCTTTCTCAGGACATCCTGGCTATGCCAAGACTCTCAATGTAGTTAGGAAGAGCTACCATTGGGAGAGGCTTAAAGGTGAAGTTCTCAAATATATCACCGAGTGTTTGTCTTGTCAACGTATCAAAGCGGAACATGTCAAGATGCCAGGGAAGCTGCAACCGCTTGACATTCCCCAAATGAAATGGAAATTCATCAGTATGGACTTTGTTGTTGGCCTACCCCAAGTTCAGGGAGGATACAACTCCATCATGGTTGTGGTTGATATGCTAACTAAAGTTGCACACCTTATTCCAGTAAAGACAAACTATAAAACCTTAGACATTGCAAGATTGTTTATCAAAGAGATATTCAAGCTACATGGGCTACCCAAAAGAATCATTAGTGATCGTGACTCTCTCTTCACATCACACTTCTGGAGAGCTATTTTCGAAGCCATTGGGACTCAACTCTGTTTTAGCATGGCTTACCATCCCTAAACGGATGGCCAAATAGAGCAAGTCAATCAAGTCATCGAGGATATGCTTAGGGCATACTACTATCGTGAGCCAAAAAGGTGGATTCAATACCTGCCTTTGGTTGAATTTGCCTACAATGCTTCTTACCAACAAAGCATTCAGATGACCCCTTTCCAAGCATTGTACGGTCATGATTGTCGAAGTCCCCTAAACTTCTCAGATCCAACCTTAAGGGTTGAAGCTTCAAGGCAGATGTTGGAAGAGATGGATGACCAAATAAAGTCAATAAGACAGGACATCCAAGCCGCCAAGGATAGACAGAAGGCATATGCGGATTTGAAGCATCAAGATAGAATCTTCGAGGAAGGAGATATGGTCTTCATTCGCGTACGCCCTAAAAAGAGTTCCCTATCCTTAGGAGATTGTAAGAAGTTAAGTCCAAGGTATTGTGGACCATACAAGATCCTCAAGTGCCTAGGACCTCATGCTTATAGATTGCAACTCCTTGAGAACCTAAAAGTTCATAATATATTCCATATCAGCCTATTGAAGAAGTATGTACCTAATCCTAACCATGTACTTGATGACCAACAAGTTGTAATGACAACTGAGATCCAGAACCTTGAGAGAATGCCTCGTCCAGTGGAAAGATTATCCCGAAGAGGATGCCACTTGGATAGATGAAGGCACTCTCAACCATCAATATTCCCAATTTATTTCGAGATGAGGACATTTTGATTCCTCCAAGGGGGAGAGAATGTAACATTCCGAAGGCACGCGTGAACTGCCTCTCTAAAGGATAATCTAATTGGATAAATGACAAAAAAAAAACTAATTCCCCTTATTCCCCCCAACCGACTGTCGTGTTGGAGGGGGAGGGGAATAGAAGGAGTGACTAAGCTCCTCGATGGAGCTTGTTGGAGGGGACATAGCCATGCCAAACACCGCGTGGGGAGGGAGGATCCCCTTCCCTCTCCCTATAAAAACCATACTCAATCTCTATCATGAGCTAAAAGTGTCATGTGACTACGTGAAGTGGGAGAGGCAAATGCTATAAGTGCAAGGGTGGTCGCCGCCGTGAAGCCGTTGGGGAACGAGACACCGCCAAATCACCATCGCAGCAGCCACTGCAGTCCGACCTCTACCCACATTGCCGCCAGCTGCCTTATCTTTGCCGCCATATGAAACACGCCGACGGATGCCATCTGTCGACAGCCTCCACCCTCCACGTGCCTCTTCCTACAAGCTTCCAAAGCTTCTAAGGGGGGGGTCTATAAGCCACCTTCCCCCCCCCCCGATTTGCCATTGAAAGGCTTTCAAGTGGCCTTAAGCCCTTTTCCCCCCTCCCTATGCAAGAATTCCTTCTTAAACCTTTTCTACCCTTTGCTTATGTCCCCCCCCCAACAAATTCCCTCCTAAGACCCCTCTATATGCCCTTTCCCCCCCCCCCCCCCTTACAAAAATTTCCTCCCTAAGGCCCTTTTATACTTTGTTTTCCCCCCACACAAAAACAAAAACCCCCTTCTCGTGGCTTTAGTAAGCCCCACTTTAAAGAGGGCTTTCTACCCCCTTCCCAGGAATTGAACTCCAAGCCGTGGGTTTCCCCCTCCCTCATGAAAAATCCCTCTAAGACCTTTTCCGCCTTGCCCTTCTTTTCAACTCCTCAAAAATCCATTTAGTACCCTTTTTTCCGTAGAACCCTATTCAAGGCCTTTAAAAAGCCCATCAAGATTTTCCTTTGGCTTTCCTTCAATCTCCCAAATTAGCCCGAGGCTAAACCCCTTTCCGGGCATTCAATTCGCACCAAAGCTTCTACAAAAGGAAGGAAAAAAAACATTCACAAGGGATAGGTGAATTACAAAGGGAGTTTCGCAAAGCCGCATCCAAGACAAAAAGGCCACATTCACGATGGCTCCTAAGAAATCCTAAGGCGCAAACGCAGGAGGATCGTCTCCTAGCATCCACGTGGACATCTCACCACAAGTCCAGGTTTTTCTTCCTAATTTTTATTTTATGTTGTTATAATTCAATCGTGCGAGGATAAAACTTGGAAATATGATGCATTTTTTATCTTAAATACTTAGGTTAATTCCGAAAGAATTACCTCATGAGACAGGAAAGTTCGGTCATTAATATTTTCAAGAATCGAACAAAATAAAGTAAGCAGAAGATTGATATGCATTTCTAGCAAGTAGTTTTTATGCATTGCAATGAATTAAAAATTAGAATAATGTCCATTTTTTTTCCAAAATGGAATTAGGATAGTGCACTTCGTTTAGGCATGGGAGTATAAATTGCATGTCGCGTTATAAGGACATATCTTCTTCGCAAATGAGTCGTTATGGAAAGTGCTAATAATCCATAGGAAATTGCAAGGCATGAAATGATTCCTTAATTGCATAAATTGGTCAATTATCGTTTTTCAACTGCATAATTATTAGTAAAAGGTTGCTTGTTTAGCATGAATCTTGTTCTCAAGTTATAGGATGATTAATTGGAATTAGGTTTAACCTAACCTATGCTTGATCTTAAATCGATAAGTTAGGGTTGAAAATCAATTTACGCATAGACAATGAGTCATGTGTTTATGAAAATGATAGCGTAATTATCTTCAAGAATTAAACAAATAGGCATAAACCTAAATACCTAAACCCGCGGAGTACTCATTTTAGAAAGAGTTAATTCAATTCCAAAGAACTCACTAGGATTTAATACGTGACCTAGTCGCACGTATTGCTAAAACTGAAACTCCTATACCCTAAATACTTGTCCACATTCACCGAATGTAGGGATAGCAAAACATACTTGAGAAGTGATCTAGGGTTTGTCCCTAAGAATCTTTCGCTAAAAAGATGAAACTTGGAACCCTAGGACTGACAACGTCAGCCTAATGTAATCAAGAACAGATTGTTCATGACTCCATTTGATGGGTAGAATAGTCCCATAGTTCGATGCGACACTTGTGCAACAAGTGCAGAGTCGTATAATCTTGTGATTGGATCACAAGGGAATAGCCAATTCTCGGAATGAGGTTGGCAGATTCTTATGCAAGTTATCTTGTAAGAGGATGAATAATCGTCCTAATATAGTATCTTTCTGGGGTAAAGATAATTTCTTGGAGCAAAGGAAAAACCAATAAATTGGAATAACATATGAAATAAGGTATTGACCAAGTCGGGTTAATCGGGTATGGCCCTAACCCAGGATATAGGGGATCTTTCCAAGTCGCAAGTCATCCCGTATTGAGTGTTGGATGCATTCGAAAAGAAGGATTCACTCCTTAGCATTTGGCCAACAATAACGACCAATGGAAATGTTTGTGCTTGTTATAGATTTAAGAGCACTGTTTTGCTTTGTTTGATCAAAGAATTGAAGGCCTGAAGGGAGAGGCAGCTTCAATTACCCCCGATTGCGTGCCTGACCCTAACCAAGGGGGGTTGTTAACCACGCCGGGAAGATGGTCTCTCCGTTGAGCGCTACTTGGAGCAGGAGGACGCTTGGGTGCCAGAGGGGGCTCTGGCCGTAAATCCCTCGCCTTCCGGGCCCTGCACAAGAGGCTAATGTGACTCGGGATTGGATCTCAAGGCCCACATACTAGTCTACGGGCAGAAACTTGGATTAGTAATCCCTGTGGATTGCTGGATAGCCTTCGGGTGGATTGTGGATAAGTCTACGGGCTGGACTTTATGTATTTCAAAGATAAATATGATAACCTATTAAAAAGGAACTTGTTTGACATTGTTTTTCTATGTCAAGTGCTATGATTATGTGAAGGAACCAATGCCTAATGGGTTAATTAAGAAAGCTGATTGATACATGTCCAACTAAATGTGTTAGGTAATTAAATAATTAAAACAACCTGAGGAAAGTGCGGTGGATGTGGCCATAGGTCCGTCCTACGGATGGGTGGTCCTGGTTGGCCGAGAACTTTTCTCAAATCACGATGGGCAGTCAAAGAACACGAACAACAAAAGCGTTGACCTACAGTTATAACTAATCCTGATTTACACTGTTTTAGGGAAACGGAATGGGACTATGCCTTATGGCAGAGAGGTTGAGCTTGGCATCCCTCTCGTTTCCCATTCTCCTTGAACCAAGTGCAGTGTGAATCCGCTTTGGACTTGGCGTTTCTGCGTAAAGTAGTTCACTTGGATTCGACGCTAGTTGCCGTTAGGAAATGACCAATAAGCAAAACCCTAATTTAGATCGGTCCTAAGTGGGAACGGCCGGAATACTTCAGCTACGTGGTAGACGTGGAAAGCCTTAGATCGCAAACCGCGTAACATTCCATGGGGAGTGCCGGGCGGAGCTTTCTAGACATCCTTTCCGATGGACTGCCAAGACGTGTCATGAAGATAACAGGTGGACACGTTACAGATGGAATCTATCTTGATTGGTGAAGGTTTACGTCCATAGGGGCCACATAGATGTCCGACCACTAGGACTTCTTCTACTCTAAAAATCGACTTAGCTCCAGAAAGGGTAAGATGTACCTCTTCTAGTCTTATCAAAATTGTGTCACAATCATGAATACGGTTAACTACAAATGTCTTGCAACCATCTTCGTCAAGCTCCTCATTCTTGTCATTGACTTCACATCCCTTGATAGGTACATCATCAAGAAATGGAAGAGTAAGTTCTGGAAGGGACTTTGTGCATGGCATTCATCATATGGCTACGGAGTTTGTTGCACCTTGTGGTAGAGTGCACATGCAGACCAATCCAAGAGGTGTCTTCATTGTGGTAATGTCTCGGCTTTCTAATGAAAGCTGAAATTGGTAATATCCTGAATATAGGTTGCCCATAGAATAAATTTCTCTACCTACAAAAGCTTCAGCAAACTCATCAACAATTGGACCCGAACCAACATTTCGGCTTTTTTCAAATTGTGACATGATTAACAGGCTATATATCTTGGATGAATCGTAAAGATCCATTTTTCTTGGGTATGGTAACCCATCAATTTGAGTAAGGTGCTGAAGAAGGTTCTAAAATCTTCATTCTAATCTTCTTATTTAGAAGTTCCAATAATTTGGGCAAATGCACCCTTGGAACGGGAATAGGCTTGAGGTTCCACAGCACATGTGGGACCATAAAAATTACCATAGAAGCCACAATATTTGGATCCACATAGCCTATTTTACTTGGTTGAAATGCAAAAGATTTTCCATGTTTCATTAGCACTTGCATAAAAGAGTGTTTTTCAGTCAATGAAAGGAAATAATTTTCACCTATTTTGAGCTCTTTTATACTTTCAGATGTGAATTTGTGACCAATGTTGGATGGATCATGAAGACTTGGCTGACTTGCTACACTATAAGCTAGCCCTTCACTTTCAGGAGGCAGTGGCCTGCCCCACAGGCTTGACTCTCTTATCCACCGTCTTGTATTTTTTCTCCACTTGCGCTTCAGCCTTGTTGAGTAAACCAATGTCTTCCTGCTCAACAAATTCTTGAATTGTTTGATAAAAATGCAATGTACATGCTTCTATGGAATGATTTTCAACCTGATTTTCTGTATGAGCAACTGCATATATTTCAGCCAATGTATCAATAGTAATCTTCCCAAAAAAATGCCCTAAATATCTTCATTTTTAGCCATCATGTCATAAGTTTTCATCTCCCTTTTACATGACATAATTATTTTCTTTTAGCTTTAGTTATGGCTGGAAGAGACTTATAATATCCCATACTATTGGTTGTACATACATATAGATTTGCTAGAGACACAATTTCTGTAGCATAAGGAGGTTCAATATTTTTACATGACGCACTGCCATAGCCTCCTTTTATAGCAGTGCAGTCCAAAAACCCTTGAATTCTTGGGCATTAGTAGGCATAGGATAATCACGTAGTCAATCTCTGTTTCAATGATGGTTAACACACATAGTAAGATATTGGACAGCTCGTTCATTATGCTTGCTTCGGATTTGAGCATAGGAAGAACCATCATCAAGAGCTATTGTTTCCAAGAAGGTTCAGAAATGTAAGGTTGCCCAAGAATGATAGGGTAACTACAAGAGTCTTGAACAAAAAAGTGAAAATTGTCTTTTATGTCTCCAATAGCTACCTACACATTAGGATATGCAGCATATAACTCTCCAGAATAGTTGTTTGCAGCTCTCATTTGCCAACCTAGATCAACATCTATGGGCCATTTGTCGATTTCATAGAGACTCCTTGCCATGACGTTTATCTCAGAACCATGGTCTAAGAGTGCAATATATGGTGTTTCTTTTTCTCCAATTTTGACAAGTGTCTCTACTGTTGGTCTTGCCCAATGTGTACGGGAGTAGTGACTGCTTGGAATGAACCGAGTCTCTTCCTCCTCATGCATGTACTATAGATGGCCTCCTTTTTGAGAGGTGGGCTGCCCAACTGGTTTGGGTCCAATCAACCATTATATTTTTAGCTTTCACTTCTTTAATTTTTGCATTCATACTTTATTTATCTTCAGCTTTAATTGTTGCAATTAATTCTTCAACCGCTTCAAGATGAATTCCTTGTGAAGTCAGCTTCTCTTCATCCTGCACAAAAACTCGAAGAACTTGCAAAAAAGCATGCACTGTTTCTTCAGCTTCATCACCAACATATTCTCTTTTCCTTTTGATTCATTAATAATTACATCATGGAATTCATGTTTGACAATTCCAAGAATTTCACCTAAGGTGAATTCAATTTTGCTTTGCAAAATTCGTTCTTCTAGGACTCGTTTGAGATTGGTTATACAGATTCTATCTCAGACTGCAATTTGTGGCCTGGCTGCTTGTCTTTCTTCTTTCCTTCCGTCTTCTTTTTTTGTAGCGCATCTTCCATCTCTTGATCTAGGGTTATATTTTCAGCAAGCTTTGGTTGTTCAGGCATTCTTCTAGTTACCCATTTTGGAGGGCTAGAAGAGAAAGGCCTTGGTTCTCATCTTCTCTTTTTCTCTTTTCTTCAATCAAGACTTCTTTATGATTGACAAATGTGCAAAGGCAGAAAAAAGATCTACCGGTTCTTTCCAACTAGTTATTCCTTGAATGCACTGACTGGCGCTAGCCAAATCTTCTTTGGCTACTTTACCAAGTTCCATTTGATCTAGTGCGTGTATCCATACTTTAGATTGCACATTAGCTTTACATGCTTTCAATTTTGATTTAGTTGGTTCAATTTGCAGCCCATATGTTGCTGCATCAATTGCTGCATACACATTCTTTACAGCTAAATCTTCCAATCTTTTCTTCATTCCACCATTGCCAAAATTTGGCTCCAATGGAAGACCAGTTTTAACTGCATGAAATTTTCCATCTTTCCAAAAGACGAGCTTTTGTGCTTTAGTCTCATGGAAGGCAAAACACTCCCTCTTGTCATGTTGTTAGTGGCTGTCGCACCAAATACAGCACCTCTTAAACCCTTCTCTCATGGGTCTTTGAGTTGATGATCATCCTCATTACTCAACTTTGACGTCTAGCTTCTCCACCTTGGAACTAATTTCTGTAACATTCAGATGAAGGTCACACATACTTTTGATAAGTCCATCCATGACATCATTTTTAGAAGGAATAGAAGAAGAAAGAGTTGGTTGATTAGTCAAAGGAATAGGGGATTTTGAAGGTGGAACAAGCTCCATCAATGGAGTTGTTGAAGTTGAAGTAGAACCCAATCTTAGCCACATCCACTCTCCTTTGAGTAATCATGTTAAGTGCATCAATAACATCTGTCCATGCAGTCTTGACTCCTGATTCGGAGGAAACATCTTCTAGGCAATCAGCAAGCTTCTCTTGCAGAATGGGATATGTAGCCTTAAGGAATATTTCAATCTTCTAACCTTCCATACTTTGTTGGTCTTCAGCATCAAGTTGTCCAAATTTACTTTCAAACTCATAATATAAAGCTATTGTAGCTAAAGCTTTGTTGGTTTTCTCAACCCAATCACTGAAACTTTTGTTCGTCACTAGGCCAGAGTCTTCTAAGAAGAATTCTTCGCATAGGGCCCTTTTGAATGTAGCCTAATCTGCATCTTGCTGGAAAAGACCATGGATTCTTTCTTGAAGACCATGCGTGGCTAGGCTGGCAAAATAGCGACTCCATGCGTGTTGCAATACACCAAAGAAGAGCATTTTCTCAACATACAAACGAATAAAAATAGAGACGTTTTGACCATTAAATTGTTTTAATTCCCACCCAACTTCATCTAGGGTCTTGATGCCTATGGAATCAATCTTCTCTTCGTCTTGCCTTTGTTATTGTTGTTGTAACATTTGGATTTGTTGTTGCTAAGTTTGTTCTGCAATATAGGCACCAATTGTTGTAGAGTATCTCCTGAAGAATCCCCCATCTTGGAGTTCTCTTTCACCGACCTTCACATCAGGTTCACCAATGTCGCAATGCGTAGGGTTGAAGGTCACCATAGGGATTTGGCAAGAAAACTAGACAAGATAGATGGAGATGTGTCTTCAAGAGATAAGTAGATTATAGTGAATGACTAAAGGTTCAAGAGGTACTTCATGGTCAATCAATCACATGGGATTGAGAGAGAAAAATATATGGGGGTTCAAGAGCTGAGACTCCGGAGATGGTAGAGATAAGAGAAGGGTTGAAAGTTTCAAGCCACGTTCTTGAAGATGTTAATAGAGCTTCCAACTGCATGTCCTTAGTAAAGATCACAAGAGTATTATCTCAAATCAAGTTTGTTTTCTTGACTGTAAGAGCAATCGCAAATTATAAAATCAAGAACAGTATGTTGTCATGTATTATAAACAACTCTACATCCCATCATTCATACATGATGCCATAGCATGAATCAACTTTGCATGATTACACTCAATGTAGACTGTTAGGGACAAAAGCTTATGAGTCAATTACAAGGATTGTAGGGCAAAGAGACTTGCTTCAAGAGAGCTTCAAATTGAGTTCCTGATAAGGATAAGTTACTACATCCAAGAAATAAGAGAAAAATCTCTTGTTAATTCAACTCAAGCCATCTATGAATGATCTACAAACATTTCCCTGCCATAGGGGCACATAATACTTGCATATTTTGACAATATGTCTTCTATAGAGTAAGAAATGAATTAAAAGAATAATTCTGTATCTAATTCTCTGAATATGGTTGAAGATATTAGCCCAAATATCTTCTGAAATTCACCTCTGATGATAGCATAAACTTCCCCTAACACAGTGTTGGTGCGTTTAGTGTCGAGAGTCCACCACGAGGATAAGAGATAGTAGGGTGAAGGTATGTTCAGGGAGAGGAGTAGGTGAAAGAGAAGGGGTTCGAAGAAATTGAAGACGTAGAAGAATACTCCAAAAAGGAATTAGAAAATGTAGAAGAATACTAATAGAGATGAAGCTATCAGTTTCTTTCTGCATTATGAGAAGATATAACTCTAATAGAAAAAAACGTGTATAAAATAACACATTCCTCTATGCTGCTCAGATCACCAATCTCTCTTTTTACATAAAATCCTCTCAATTTGGATGAAAGCTACATGATTTCTTTTACATGTCATCCTAATCTAGAAGCTGTCTGGATTTTTATGATAGATAATATCAAAAATTAGCTAAATTCTAATATTTTTGAACCATGGACACTAACACTAATGTCTAAAATGACATTGGCTCTCTAAATCAATAAGAAAGCCACACTCTAGAATTTTTTACATGGTGTGCATGTAGTGGCACGACAACAAGAGCTCAATATTTAGTGGGAAAAGCAATGATAACATGACACTTTTTTATATGATGATAATGCAACTTTAGATCATCACTCAAAAAGTAAGGTTCTCATCAAGACTACAATCTAGGGTAAATGAAGAAAGTTGTTCTCTCAAAGAAAGCATGGGAAATAGTGAACTAAATTTTGTTTTGATTAGTGTTTTGTGTCTTACAGAAGCATGGCATTGAATATACGAGGCCTCTCTTGGTCTGAAACTGCTATTCTTCTATCTTGTAATTTCTCTTTTTGATTCCCTACTACATATTGAGGCTTATCACAAAAGCCCTCAACATATTTGGTGAGACGGACGTAAAAAGCCACATCAAGATTGCAAGATGGGAGATTCTTTGGGCTTTATAGGAATTTCTGAGTCTACGGATGGTATGAGGCAACTTTTGCAAGGCTTTAACATGTATATGTAGCAACAATAACAACAACATCAGTAGGAATTGCAACAATAACAATAGTCATATCAATAGTAAATAACAACTAAAACTATGGAAGCTATGGCTAATGAAAAGAAATTGTTTGATGGCACGAATGTCTCCAATTACTTGAAACTTTATGAGGTGAAGATGGATATCTTTGGGATCCCTACATGCTTGATGAGCCAATATTTTATACAGCTTGCAACTTCTGCATTGAAGATGCATATAGATGAGATCTATGGAAAGGATGCTACATGAAATGCATTCAGGAAGGCATGGAAAGACGAGTACTTTTTGGAGAACTAGGGTTGGATACCTAAGGGACATTTAGAGAGTGGATCTACAAGCCTAAGAAAGAGCTTGTTGCATCAAAGTTGCTGTGGACTTTTAAAGAGAAATCCATTCATTTAGATGTTGCAAAATAGGTGGCTTTGCAATTGGTAAAAGTTGAATTTTTTTTATAGGCTAGTGATCGACCATCATAAATGGAATTAGGGAAACTTTGTGAGGATAGAAATAAGCATCTTGGGCTTAAAACAGATTGGTAGGATGCCAAGAATGTCATCTCTACATCATTGATTAAGAGAGAGATATGGAAGGCTAGATTGCACAATGGGTCTATTGCTCCTACAACTTCTCTTGCTTCTACTTGTGTTGCTACTCCTTTATGGCCCAAAGCCTTTGCCAAGGCTGCAACCATTGGTATTTGCACATGTTTCAAAAAAGGAGGATGTCATTGAGAAATTGGTAAACGCTACAGAGGATATATAGATTAAAATGGTTCAATGGGAAGATTGTGGGAGATCTGGCCCTTCATAAGCTCATGCTTTTGTCAGAAGACGCATATGGTGTGATAGTCTTGAACATGAGAATAGAGAATGTGACTCATTCAAGATGTTTTGCAAAAGAAATTTGTCTTTTGGCAAGACAATAAGATCTATGCATCCATGATAGGTAAGCCTATTGGTACCAATTTTGGTAAGGGAGAATTGCAAAAGGATTTTGAGGATATGTCTACTCGGACATCTTATGTAGCCATAGGTGAAACTTCAACTTATGGTATTCAAATTGAAAAGAAATCGAAATTTAAGTAAGATTTGGGATCATTTGCTATCTTTAGACTACAGATAAGGGCAAAATATAGCATGTTAATTGGCTTAGTGCAAGGAAGAGCTTCAGATGAAAGATTGTATGGGACTTTCTAGTTGACACATATCCAGTTTATGCTTATTAAGCAAAGACACAGGGGACAAAGGTGATTGTTGAGGAGAAATTGAAGAGGAATGATGGTGCTCCTACCACTTCCAAGAATACTAAAAGGGATGAGCCTACAATATCACCTTCTAGATAATGGCTTGATCAAAGTAAAAAAGATGTAAAAAAGAAGGAGAATGTTAGACCAAAGAAATAACTAGATTAAATCTTACTTCAAATATTGAGTCTGCTTACCATAGATCTTTAAAAATTGATAGAAGAGAGGATTTTGGATAGCAAGGTTAATTTTGCACTAAGAGAGATTTTTGAGACCTCAAAGAGAGACTTTCACAAGTAAATTCTAGATATCATTAAGAGAAAGAAATAGCTTATTCAGATTGCACAAGAACCTATCATGGAGGTGCCATGATTGAGGAGTTGTATGAGGAGAGTCATGAAAATGTTCTTATTGAGGATGTTGTGACATGTATGAAGAATTTCAACCAATGCACTATGCAAAGAATGATGTATTTTGATGATTCCCCCCAACTAGTTTTTTAGGTCATTGGGCACAAGCAATCACTAAGATAGGGGATAACATTCGAGAGATGGAGAAACCATGTATTGCCTTGCTAGATCATGGATCAAAGAGAAATGACATAGTTTATAGTCTATATAAGAGCGGTAAGTGGCCCATAGATATTGAGTATGGATGGAAAATAAGAGCCACCAATAACACTACAGGGGAGCTTCACATACCATGTCTGAGTATGAGGGTGACTATAGGGGATATTTAGGATGTTTACCATTTTCTAATCTAGGAGTGGACCAAATGCTAATATTTAAAGCAATGCAATTATTCATCTAAAAATCTCTTCCCGTAGTTGCTCAAACTATCACTATACGTATCTCTACAGATCTATCACTATTTACATCACTATGTATATCACTGTTTGTGTTTCCAAATAGCAATGCATATAGCAATGTAAATAGTGATATGTGCATATCTATTTGTGACACGAATAGCGATAGTTGTGTAGATTATTTCTTTTTTTTGGATTGTAGGGTTGCATGCTATAGCACCCTTCTAGCCAGAGGTACTAAACAATGTCTCATAAATCATTTATAAATTGAGTATACATACATCATAAGATGCTAGAAATAAAGGGCTTGTTGATTGAATTCCCAAAGAAGTACAATATCAACAATGATATATCATAAAACTACATGGATTGATAGGGAGGAGAATCTGAAATAAACAAATGTATCCATAAATATCACAAAATAGAAGTCCATATAAAGGATGAGAAATATATCTAAGGAAGGCTACATAGAAAGAGCATGCATGGACCATAGGGTCAAATAAGGAAGGGATGTGCACTCCATGAATCCAAGTGACTACTATAGCTTCTCACCTTTCAAGAGCTTGTTGTGATCTAATGGAGCATCGAATAAACTCTATAATACAAACAACCAAAAATTATTATATAGTACAGAATGCATCACAAAAGAACTAAAAACTAAAAACAAGAAACATACATGAGTTATCAGACCACTATATGCATATAATATAGCGATGAGTATAGTGAGACCGTGTTTCTTTGAAAATTGAGTCTCCAAACCTATGAAATTGTGGTTTGTAATCAACAAGTGTTGCAAGGAAAACAAAGTAGTACCTTATAAATAAGGTTATTAGTATAAGTAGTATACCAAATAAGAAAGTGGACATAACTTAAAGAGAACTTATGAAATTCTTCGAATAAGCTCTATGTCTACCACTTCCAAGATAATGCACAATCCCTACCTACAATCGTGTTTGTGCCCTCCTTCTTAAGTCTTCACCAATCCTCATTATCCAACCACTTGAACTTTGGAGTGCCACTCTTAAATACCTTGTGCATATCTAACTTATGTAGCCATAGGTGAAACTTGAACTTATGGTATTCAAATTGAAAAGAAATAGAAATTTAAGTAAGATTTGTGATCATTTGCTTTCTTTAGACTACAAATAAGGGCAAAATATAGCATGCTAATTTGTTTAGTTGAAGGAAGAGTTTCAGATGAAAGATTGTATGGGACTTTCTAGTTGACACATATCCAGTTTATGCTTATTTAGCGAAGACACAGGGAACAAAGGTGATAATTGAGGAGAAATTGAAGAGGAATGATGGTGCTCCTACCACTTCCAAGAATAGTAAAAGGGATGAGCCTACAATATCACCTTCTAGATAATGGCTTGATCAAAGTAAAAAAGACGTAAAAAAGAAGGAGAATGTTAGACCAAAGAAATAACTAGATTAAATCTTACTTCAAATATTGAGTCTGCTTACTAGAGATCTTTAAAAATTGATAGAAGAGAGGATTTTGGATAGCAAGGTTAAGTTTGCACTAAGAGAGATTTTTGGTAGTTTTATTGATTATTGGTAGTTTTATTCTAGCACATGAATATTGGGCTTGATACCTTTTTGTAGCATGAGCTCCAAATCCCCATTTATGCATGCCTTTCTTTATTAAAATTTCAAGTGCATAATGAGTGCAATTGGTAAATGTTACTTTTGCATCTTTCAAAAAAATCTATGTTTGTGTCTATGTGTGCCTCATATGTAGGCATTTACCCCTCAGTAGCAAAATGTATGTCACATGTATGGATGTAGCTCTTATTGGCTATATTACCTTTTCTTGATAGGAATGTGTATGATCCTCTGACTAACAAAGATGAGATCTTGGATCATGATGGTTATTCAATCTATAGTTAGAACCTCTAATTAAGGAGTTAACCTCATCTCATGGAATTTTAAAGGCCTATGTTTAGAAAGCTAGGAGAAGGTTGCTAAGGGCTAGGAAACCTAATGCATTGGCCATGCTAGGGCGAATGCTCACCAATGAATAAATCCAACTAGTAGACCTTCCTAGCTATGTGTGTTTTTACTCTTCTTCAAGTAGAGGAAAGGGAGGAGTGATTAGGTATTTATGAATGTATGGCTCTCTTGTGTCCATGACTAGATTAGAGCTTTAGGAAGCTTTGAAAGGACGAATTTCACAAGAGTGTACAATCTTGGCAAGGGACTCAAATAGGATGGCAATAGAAGCTAATGTGTTGTATGCAAATTGTACCAAGATTACATGTGAGAAGAAAAAATCAGATTACTTGACGAGGATGTATGATTTGTTGGATGTTTCCCACATGATTGTGGATGGCCTTTGCTTTGCATAAAGACTAGTTTTAGCAACCTGCAAGATTAGATAAGACATAAACCAGTCAAGGAGGGTGGTAGGTTGTACCATAACTATGGCTCAAATTCTTTGCAAAGTACCTAGACCACCAATCCAACAGAGATGGCCGGTCACCTATTGATGAGCCTAAATATTAAATTCTAGTTTATCCATTCTAGAAACTAGTGCAATCTACTTTGTTCATTTGAGTTGTCCTTACTAGTAGCCAAAGCAATTTCAAAGGAGAAACTCCACTTTGTGTTGAGAAAAATAAAAATAGGAAAATTTTTAGAGTTGAACTGGTATCTCTCACTTGAGGTATGTGAGACCATCTAGGATATCAATTGGGAGAGACTTATGAGCCTTTGCCAATGATTATGTAGCAAGAGGTGAGATCCCTAGCTTTGCTAATTTAAAGAATAATTAAGCTACTCCCCAAGTCTTGGTTTCAAGATAAACCAAACACATATATCCCCCTCGCATTTTAAATGTGATGTTAGCATGGTGCACCTAACATACTCATGCATTTGTAGAGTATCAAGCTATGTGGTGATCCTAAGAGCAAGTTTACTCTAGTTAAAGTGCACCTAGGTATAGATATGCGTTTGATGGGAGGAGTGAGTATGGCTGGATTAACCCTAGCTTAGGTCCTAGCTTGTGACTTCTATGGAGCAGTTCATTACTCACAAGGAGTCCCTACTCTACTTCATGTGCATGACAATATGTCTTTTTATTATTGCAACAATGCCCTATCCTTGGTATTGGTACTCTCTTATATCTATTTAACCTCCTAATGTGTGTGGGTGGTCATGTGGCCTAGACTAGAGTGTTGCATGCTCCAATTTAAAAATTAATGTTCTAACTAGTCCAAAGATAATCCTAAGACTAAGGATTTGCTAGAAACCATAGTTCTCAAATGCATCTAGAGACCCATAGGGTGTATCATGCGCGATGGAGTGATTATGATCTATCTATTGTTTGCATTTGTGGAAAGCACTATATATGTTTGTGAGGAGTTGCAAGTCCTTAACCTCCTAAGATAAGCCTAAAATGTGTCCTAAAGTGGTCTAAGGTCCAATTGCCTTAATTCTAAGTGTGTCTATTAATCGTAACTACTAAGATATCAAGCTCTACATGAGTTGGCATCCACTACGCATCTTGGTTATATGACAAGATATTATTCACTGGCATGCTAGGTGACCGATATGAGGATATGCTAGTGATTCTACAACGGAATTACATCCATGTAGTCCATTCCTAGTTAGGGTACATTTATTGTGCCACCTCTTTTTTCCTTGGTGGGTTCACACTTGGTGACCACATGTGGTACTTTCATATTAGTCTTTTATCATATTTTGTGGACTTAGTTCTTTTGTGTAGAAGAAGAAAAAAGTGGAAGAGGAAGATTTTAGTAATATCTCTCTATGTGGTCAAGTCTCCATTGTTATTTGTATGTGTGTTCTTACATTTACCTCTCTTCCCTCTTAGCTATTTTCACGGTATCATAGCCACCACAACTGCAAAAAGCTTCATTGAAGGCTGAGGTGAAGGGGTTCGAGCATAAGAGCAAGCAATCAATAAATAGGTACAAAGCTCTTCCACCTTGCTCAATTTGCCTTGGGTTATAGTTGTAGGAGGCTCTTGAGGCTGGCAAGGCTGCAATCTTGGATTGCAGTGAAACTTGGTGACATCTATATATACATAGAAGATATAGAAGATATAGAAGATATCTATATATACATTACAGATTGTGGTTAGTATTGTGCAATCAGTAAAAAAAAAGCTGTGTATTTATTTGTGGTGCACTTGCTATAAACTTCCTTGCAAATTGTAGTTTTTTTGAAGTTATTTGTTTTGTCAAAATGTTTGACAACTTCAACTTGATTGTTAGCAAGAAGCTTGATATTAATAATTATCTTGCACGGAAGTTTACGATGACAAATTTCTTGAAGGAAAAAGGTGTATGGAATTGCATTGAAGGAGAGATGGCCATAGCCTATCTTTTATCACATTATCTTCCCTAGTATTGACCTTCATGGCAAGAGTATTCTACTCTATGTAAACACAAATGAAATGCATTACTGAAATAAATCTTTCAACCTTTAATGATATGCATGGATTGATCGATTAGAAGAAAATTGAAAATTGAGGATTGGTTGAAAACCTTAGCATGGTAGATCAATGACTCACTCATCCAAATACTTACCCTTTATAATTTATTCATGGGTATAAGAGAATCAAAGGATCAAATTAAGATTATGTACTAATGCAAGCAACTCCCCCTTTTCCTCTCTCTCCATCCCTGTTTCTCCCCCTTCTCTCTATATCCCTTTCTCTCTCCCTTCCCCTCCTTGTATTTCTCTCTCCCACCCCCACTCCTCAAGGGGTTCACTATATATATATATTCTCTATATAACGTGTGTTCATGGCCTATTTATAAATATCCTAATCTGTGATTTTTTCTTGAATAAAACACAACCCTTTTCTATTCAATCTGTAAGTAAGCCCTTTATATGACACCCTTATGTATGTAAAAAATGTATAAAAATGCTATTTCGAAAATCCCTTATTTTGAACTCATGTTATATATACATATATTCATAAGTGACCCCCCCAAGCCCCACTCCCACTCCCATCTCCCCCTTCTCTCTCCCTCTCTCTCTCTCTCTCTCTCTCTCTCTCTCTCTCTCTCTCTCTCTTTCCCTCCTCTTCTTTTATCTCTCCCTCCGTTCTCCGTCCCTATCTCTATTTTTCCCTCCTCTTTATTTCTCTCATTTTGTTTGTTTTTCTCTCCCTCTATTTTTCTCTCTCCATCCCTCTATCTCTCTCTCTTTATTTATTTCTCACTCTCTCTATTCCTTTTTTTGCCTCTCCCTCCCTCTCTTTTTCTCTCTCTCACTTACCCTTTCTATCTCTATTTCTCTCCCTCCCTCCCTCCCTCCCTCCCTCCCTCCCTCTCTCTCTCTCTCTCTCTCTCTCTCTCTCTCTCTCTCTCTCTCTCTCTTCCTCTCTCCATTTTCTCTCTTCCTCTCCCTCCCTCTATTTCTCTTTTTCGTCCCTCCTCTTTTGTATTTTTCTTTCCTCTCTCTATTTTCCTTACATCTCTCTTTCCCCCTTTCTATATGTTTTTCTCTCCTCTCTCTCTCTCTCTCTCTCTCTCTCTCTCTCTCTCTCTCTCTCTCTCTCTCTCTCTCTCTCTCTCTCTCTCTCTCTCTCTCTCTCTCTCTCTCTCTCTCTCTCTCTCTCTCTCTCTCTACCTTGATTTGAGCTCTCTCCCTTTCTCTTTCACTCTCTCGCTCTCACTCATTTACAAACCTATAAAATACTACACTTGGGTTTCGACACTTTTTTTTCCTCAATGCGTAGTCACTATTGGCATTGCCAATAGCGACACTTTAGCAACACCACCTAATTGCTTGAAAATGGCCGTCAATATGCAACTATTTCCTTGTAGTACATGCATATGAGTTATGCTAGCCTAGTCATAACATAGACTAAGAGGAAGTGTAGGCATATGTCTGGTTTAATCCATGCCCATAATATACTTAGACTTGCCTATTAATGCCTAACATGTGTCTATCTTATATGCAACCTATGCCTAGTCTATGTCATACATAGGCTAAAGTATCATGTAGATGTATGCTAGGCTAGACATGTCACAGATGAAGGAGAAATGCAATCCTAGGCATAACATATACATATGCCTATACCATGCCCAATCTATGACATGCATAGGCTAGCTAGGCAACGCCTAGGAAAATGCAATGACATGTCTTGTTTTTTCCCTATACAGACTATGCTAAACCTAGAAAGGTGACGCGAGGCATGGCATAGTCTAAGAATTAGCATAGGTCTATGCCTAATTATCAAGTATACCTAGTTTCACTTGTGCCTAGCCTATGCATGTGCTTAGCATGTGCCTAATCTATAACATGCATAGGCTATGTATAGGTATAATCATAGGATATTGATGGTGCTTATGCTCAATGTTGGGACATTGGATGCACTCTTATTCTTTCAAGAGTTATCAAAGATCATTGACACAACCATCTCTTCTCAAAAGGTACTCTATGCACTTTCCAGAAGTCAAAATAAGGAAAAGAAAAAAAAGATAAGACAAGAAAACTCACCAAGTTGTATTCTAGAAGGTTCAAGAGAGAATCCAAGCTGTAGCCTCCATTGATCCACTTGTTCAAAAAAAATTGAGCTCCACACTCTATGCCTCCATCTTTTCATATATGCATACCTTTGACTCATCCATTTATGCCTCCAAATTTGTAATCAAGAAATCTCTGTGTCCTTACACACACACACAAAAAAACGTTTGAATGAGGTAGCAACAAGCGGCTTGATATGTAAGCTTGAACCTGATAGAAAACTCAATTCATAGTACTAGAGGAAAGTAAGAAGATAAGCTTTTTTGTTTTGGAAGCATTTGAATTACCTCCAATTAATGTTTTTCCACTTTAAATGTGGGTGAGGCACATGTGACAAGAGAATCTAGGTAGTCATAGCCTTAGCCCATATGTGTGATTGAGATGTGTATGGATGGCCTATACACATTACTAGTACATGCATATCACACAAATCTAATTCCCTTGAACTTGCTGGTCCTAATTGTAGACATGAACGTTACTATGCTATGCAACATAAGTGAATGCAGGTCTCAAGAACATGGTAATTGTAGTCTTAGCGCACATACATGACCAAGCTTTATACTCTAACTAAATGCTAGATTTTCAAAACGTAGTGATCATAGTTCTAATGCACATACATCATTAAGATATACGGGCCACATTGATCTCTATGAAATTTATTATTCCTTCCTTGTTTATTACATTGGAATTCCCTTTTCCCCTTACATCTCTCAATAGGCAGCTCCGCTTTCGAATGAATAGTGAGCTCAATCATAGTGGATGGGGGTTGTCATGGAACATGCCATGTACTCCTACCCCATCATCATGCGCAATGCATGGCCTATGCCAAGATGCATCTTGCCTTGGGGCCAAGGGGGAGAGAGAGGTGTGTCTAGGTAGTTGCGAATGGTCCCATATGCAGAAGTTATGGATGGCATAGCGATGAATCTTTGTAAAGCGGCGTGCCATTGTGGTTCGAATCGTGTGGCAATCGGCTTTTGGTAAATCTCTCATGCCTAGCCACATCCCATTCCTCTTGTTCCTTCCCCTTTACAAGCATTGACAAGCTCAAGAATGTTTGAGATTCATCAATATCGATGAAGGTTGAAGAAAAGCAAGACAAGTGATGCACCAAAAGGGGTTCATGCACTTGTGATGACTCAACATCATTGCACGTGAGAGCGGCATCCCTAACAAGTGGACTCAAGTCTACGTGCCCTCCCTTGTGTTTTAAAAATACTTTTGATACAATGAATGCTAGGTGATATTAATTTTGAAAGGTTAAGTACATCATGTAACAAATTACTAGAGTTAGAGTATTCTTATGATGTCTTGGGTCTTTAGTAGGTAGACATTAAAGTAGTCACACAGGAGGAAATTTTCAAAAGGAGTATCCCCTCCCGTGATGGGATTAGCCCTTGAGCAACATATTATTTCGAGATAGTTACCATATACAAGGGGATAAAGCTTTGGTGACACTGACGAAAGGACGTGTGTCTAGATTGGTATGACATGGGGTATCTAACAAGTGAGCTAGGAAAGAGGGGAGAGAGAGAGAGATACTTCTAATTGATCAAGATGAAAAGCTTTGTGAATTATGCACAACAATAGGAAAAACCTGGATTTCAATCCCTGATAATAACTTGAAACCCTAAAGCACAATGTTCTTATTAGAAAATCTTGGATGTTAGCCCTCCACTACATCCAAGTACTTCCATAATTTAGGAGTGATTGAAACTAAATCCAAACATTTCTTAACTCTCCACTTTATCAAGACATGCTGTAGTTTAGGAGTGGTCAAAGTTAAGCCCCTGAAATTAACCTTAACAAGTCACTTCAAAGCTTTGGGCATTAAAATTACATGACTTCAGACATGAAAAAGAACCTTGTTACAACCATTGCTTTCTTTTCTTTGAGCATTGTTCATCTAGCACTAGTTTGTTTGTGAAAGATCAAGGCTCACAAAGAAAACATGTGCTTTGTATTGTTGTTTTTGTTTGCGAAGTTGCTAAAATATGAGAATGTCTCCTTAATTGATACTGCCATTGCATCGCCTATTTTTCACCTCATGCAAATAAACCATCATCTCTTCTAAGTTGTGGTAAAGATTACTATCAATTGAAACGTATCTCTTCCAGCATCCCATTAGGCTTCAGTATAAATATTACCCTGCATAAGTTCTTGTTGGCTTACAATATTCAAGCATAGGTACTAAGTCTTCCTTATTCCATTTTTAAAGGCACTAAAGAGAATCATGTTACATATGTACCCTACCCCTAATTCTGGTCTAATATGACGTATGAATAATCTGAATAAGCTTGTATGTTTGCACATCATCTCGAAGGTATCACATTGGTGTTCTTCTTGTTTTTAAAAAAATAGAGAGTATGGCTACAAAGAAAGTTACTAGACAAATGTTTTCGGATTACATGCAAAAAGGTGTGTAAGCTTTCATGCACTCCACACAACAATGTTAATACATAGCCATTAGGAGTTCTCCTCTAGCTCTTCCTCATCATCAACGATATCATCTTTTTATTTTTCAACATCATCTTGAACATCTTCTCGTATGATTAGAGAACAAAGCCCATGCAAAGGTGGAAAATCAACCTTGCCATGAGCATGTGGGTTTCAACTCCTTTCTTTATAATCCAATTTGGATACTTCTCAATTCTTAAATGTGCTATCATCAAACCAGAGATTTCCCAACATCCACTTTGTAGAAAAATGTCACATTTGACGGCTCTTAATATGTGAATGGTCTTTGAATAATCACATGATTCATCATTCATGCCAGATGATCACTTACTATCCTTTTCAAATGCAAGAATGCTCTTGCCTTTTCTTCAATAATCCTACCTCAGCCTTTGCACTGATTTCATGCTTCTTTAGTCTTTACATTGATTTCATTATTCTTCATCCCCATATGCCGTTGACTTCCCAAAGATGGTATTCTTCAATTGATGTCCAGAGCAACTTTCATATCTACTACTATTTTCCATCCATTGGGATTGATTGGGCAAAGCTATAGTGGTAGTGAAGAAGGTTGATGATGATACTCATTTTTTACATTTCCTTCATATATCAGCATTCATGACATCTTCTGTAGATTATTGCTATGGTGTTGCAAGTAGATATACATGGTTCCTTTAATGTTGATGATGGTATGAAATATTAGATCCCTTGCAATTAAACACGTAGAAGCTACTTGTCACAGTTGCACTATGCAAACCTTTAGCAGGCATCCAAACCATGGCCTATGCATGATAGATCCTCTTGCTACCTTATCCTCCATGCCAAGTCGAGCCTTTGTAGACATGCTTTTTCCTCCCCCTACATGTATACCTACTATGCCTTTATTTTTCTCCAAACATAGCCTTCCATGGATAACTTTAGCCTTAGCTTTTAAATGCTAGGCCTCTAGATATCTACCCTACTTATCTCAACACTTGCAAGTGCAATGTGAACAAAATGAATAGTACATATATAGATTTCTTAACCTATATTTAAGCAGTGATTGGAATTGTAGAAAGCAAAAAGGATAGATAGATAAGTTCCTTTCGGCTTAACTTTAGCTACATCCTCACTTTGTGGTTTCTTTTGGATTCATGTGGTGGGCACACGATAGCAGCATTAGAGTGGTATACTTCTGAGTGATAATGATGAGGGGGTAGATGGCATTTGTGTGACAATAAATAGTATTGTGTTTTCTAAATCTTTTAAAATTCTAAGAATGTTACAATTTAGAGCCAATGATATAGGCTTGCATTTTCTATCCCTTTGTTATTGCTTTTGTGGATTTTCACCTTCATATTATGGTGATACGTGTATTACCATCCATGGCTAACTTACAACATAAACATAGCTATAGCCACAATCATAAATGTACCATATAGAGAATAACAACTCTTGAAAGAACCAGTTCATAAATATGTATTTTTTACTTTCCAAAAAATGTGTGTAGTTAGGATATTGTTTTGGCATATGTATGCATGAATTGAGAATCTATCATCAGGACTGTCATATCTAGTCCTCCTCGTAGTTGCAGCTTGATGCTGATTTCTTCTTTGACTAGATGCAGTCCGTATGCAATACATATGTGTTTTTGCAGTGTGGCCTTTTTGCCCTTGTTGGCTAGATTGGCCCATTGATGTTCTAGGGTCTCTGTTTCTCTCTGTTTGGGTAGGGGCTTTTGGTTGCTCTTTTGCAAGTGAGAATCCATGCTCGTGTAGATCCATTACTACACTAGGGTCCAATTTGGAGGACCTGTCACGACGTGTGTTTTCTCTCCAACCTACTTGGGGGAGGTGCGGAGGGGACAGGGCCCCCTTTGCAGGGGTCCGAGGGGGCAGTCCCCCCCCCCCCCCCGCCGCCCGCAGGGCCGTTATGGTAAACACCATGCGCAATTTGGAGGACCGTTTATAGCCAAATTTTGAACTACTTGCTCTAAGTTTCAGCCCAGTGATGGATCTGTGATGTGCCTTTAGCTCTACGTAGCCTTTGGGATCAATTTTGGGATTTAGATGCATCAAAATTTATGTTCTAGATACATGTCCGATTTTGACAGTTTTCTGTCTGATTTTCACGAGTCTGATTATCATAATAAGACATCCAATTTTGGGTTGGTCCGATCGGCCTAGTGGTCCGATTTTGGTCATGTCCGATTTCTGGAATCGGACGTCCGATTTTGACAAGCGTCCGATTCTGAGCCGTCCGATTCCTTGTGTCCAATTTCCAGGGTCCGAGTGTCTGATTTTCAAGTCCAATTTTCAATGTGTCCGATTTTCAGGGTCCGAGTGTCCGATTTTGAGACTGGGTCCGATTCTCGTAGTGGTCCGATTCTGGGAATCAGATCGGACAGGGTGGTCCGATTCTAGCAATCGGACGGTCCGACCCCGAAATTGAATGGTCCGATTCTGGGAATCAGACGAACTAGTTCGACGGCACGGATGACGACCCACGGGTTGCACACGATGCCTCAAGGTCAAGACCTACTCCACGGAATCGTCCCGTGCCTTCCAAATAGGTGCAAAACAATAGAAGGAGCTGCCAGGTATACCTGGAATCAATGTGGCATTCGAATTGATCAGCACTTCAATGATCTCCCCACAGCTCTCTCTCCCTGGCTCTCAAGCTCACTCTCTTCTCAGAAGGCAGGATGTCAAATGGGGTCTTTCCTGGTTCCCTGGGCCTCTTATTGCCCCATCCCAGCCTTTTGTGACCTCAGAAAATAGTCCCTCATACTCTTCCAGCTAGAAATCTGAATCTGTGCCCCTATTTCCCTGTTTCAGCCTGTTATACAGCAACAGAAAACCCTACTATTTGCTCCAATGTTTTACTCCTATCCTTCCCAAATGCAAAAAAAAAAACTATGAGAAAAATACCTACACTACTCCATCATGTTTCCCAAGTCCAAAACAACAAAAACCTACTTGCTAAGGAGATCGAATACCTCTTAAAACTCCCTCACTTCCTACCTTCTCTACCTCAAGCACTGGTTCGGGGAAAACCCTACTTCAATGTGCTCGATTCGAAGCGCGCAAGCGCTTAAGGCTTGAATCCATTAGTCCCGGAAAACGGAACCAAAATGTGGGAGCTTTCACTCAACCGCCAAGACCCACTGACCGCTTATTGTTCAAGCGTTCCAAGCCGAGCACTAATGGCTACCTCTCACATAGCCGACACGCCATCCATATCTACAAGTGTAGTGAGCTTACCTCCATGCCGATCGAGTTACCTCCTCTCCCGCACACTCCGGTAGCTCCACGATCCAAGTGCAAGCTTCAACCAAGCTCCATCCTCAAGCTCCATGCTCCAAGCTCCATCACCGCAAGTAAGACAAGAGAAGAGAATAGAAGAGAAGAAGAGAGGAGAAGATGGAGAGCTTATTCTCCCCGGTCCCTCACCCTCACACACTCACTCCCTCACACTCTCACACTCCCTCTCTCAAGCACAAGCTCAAGTAAGCAAGAACAAGAAGAAGAAGAAGAAGAAGAAGAGGAGGAGAGCCACTTTTGGCCACACACAAGAATGAGCTTCTCATTCACTTTTCAACTTTATATACAAAACCCTAAATCCCTTTTGGGCGGTCATCCCCTTATCCCCTTTTTTACATGGTCGGCTGTGGCCTACGCCCTTTTCCCCATTGTCCTTCTATCTTCCTAGCTTCCTTTCCACCGCCTATCTACATTTACAAATTGCACAGGTGAAAGCCCGGTACTCCTTAAATTAAATCATGATGCGCTTGCGCTCTTTTACAAAAGTATTGACTTACGCTTTTCCTTGTGCACCTTTTTCCCTTATTTAGTACTTTTCTGCGCTTCTTGTGTTTCTAGATTTTTCTTGGCACGCCTTTGTCTTCCGTTTCACTTTTGCCTTGGCCTTGTCTTCTGCTTTAGCTTTTCCGAATTTTCCACCTTTGTTCGTTTGAGGGTTAACACTAGAGCTCCATGAATCCATGGCTATTGCAAGGTACAATAAAGAATAAAACTAATGCTAATGCTACTAATGTTAAATAAATTCTTTTCGTAAATTTTCCAATTGGAAAAAAGTACCTCCTCATATACAATTCTAGCCTTTTTTAGCCATCCAAAGTCCATATGAATATTTTCCCTCTACTTATTCCTAAGGACATTTATCTCCTTTATTACAAATCATCCCCTCCTGAAGTAACTTTGTCCTCAAAGCTTGCAAAATTTTAGAGAATGTACAATGAATATGTTGAGGTTAGCTTGTTGGCATGTAAATCCATGGTGAAGTATAAGTGTAGGTTGACATAAAAGTCTTCATGACAAATAAGAGTCCTTCAAGATATGGAAACAAGTAAGAGAATCTAGTGAACTGTTGTAGTTTGTCAAAGCATGGCTGCGATCAAAATTTTCCCTTGTGATAGAGAGAGTCCAAATTACATGAAGGAAGTCTTTTTGTAAAGAAGAGACCATAAGAAACCTGTCTAGCACATCAATTTTCCAGAGTCCTAAGCCATATTCAAATCATTTCAAGTCTCAAAGTGCATCAAGACTAAAGCGGTTGAGAGGAGAAGCCATCCTCTGAGCCCATAATTTCAATACTTGCTCTTAGTGCACGATCACAATGAATATTTATCAAAGAGAGACAAATTTGAAGGAGAAGAACTCCAAAAAACAAAGTTGAGAGATCTCAAAAGAGTTGACAATTCTAGAGATTCAAAATGGTAGAAATAGACACAAAGCTATACAAGACCTTGACTTAGCAATAAGAATTAAGGGTTTGCAATCTGGCTATGAAGAGCCTTATACTCAATTGATGTGCTTAATGGTAGACTAGACTATGAATTCTATGAGTCTTGAACCCCTAGAAGTCAACTAAGAGCCTACATTCTCATCCAACTATCCACTGACAAGATGATTGAGCTAGCAACTCAAGAGCCAAGGCCATAGCTAGCAAACCGGATGGTGATAAATAGCATTCTAAAGGTTAGTCTTAAAGGATTGAGTGTGGCATCACTCGTATGTATCATGATTGTCTGACATGCAAGGTATCCAATAGCACCTTAACTAGGCCTATCATCCCTAACATCCAAAAGGTCAATGCCACCAACATTGATCTAGAAGATGAAGAGTTGATACATCCACCATATCTTAGGGTCAAATTGACTATCAAAAGAACACTCACCATTGTTGCTCTCATTGACAAAGGTTCAAATTACAACATCTTGACTTACAATGTATGGACCGAGATCGAATAACTTGAACTCATCTCGACAAATGCAGTCGTTAGACCTTATGGAAATTCACCTTATCCTCTCCTACGATGATGCAAGATTCTTCTAACTAGACTAAGATCCTACCCATCATTTTCTTGTGCTTTCAAACTGAGAAGATAGAGGAAAATAAGTCATGCATGGAAGAACTTTCAAGTGCACAACCCAATGCAAAGTGGACTATGTTGCTTAGCAAGTGATGTGCAAAGATAATCCTCTCACACAACTTGAAAATGAAATGACAAGGAGTGCCAGTTAACTGAATTGACTTTGTCTAAGTACAACACGAAATGAACATTTTTTATTTTTTACAACCACAGTACAACCAAAACACCAGTACAAATGAGCAATGATGCCTCTTATAACTTTAATTACAATGAAAATACACATGTAGAGCATCTAACACCTTGAAAAAAATTCAGAGTGCGAGTTTCAAAAAAATAATTGCATAATGTTTTCATACCTCTTCGTTGTTGTTACAATACTTCGAACCTTAAGTATCTAGTTTTATGAATGTTTGACAAACACAAGCGTGTATCCACACACTTGTGTGTGACCCTCCTCTCTCCTCACACAAGAGAAAAATGTAGCATGTGGTAGCACATATTTTCCTGCACTTCTAGTACTCGGTATTTTTACATGAGGAATGCCATACTCATCATTGATAGATTCATCCTCTGAACTTTCAACCATAGGTCTCTTGCCTTTTGCAATTTCCACTCTTTTGTGAACTCCTCAACCTACCACTCCATGGACTATAGCTGCCACTACTTTCTGCATTGTCCTGAGGTCCAGACATATCTTCTAAGTGTTGATTTCCAAGCTTACCATTTGCTGAAATTTTCTTCCCATGAGCATCATCATCACTACTCTCAAAAGAATCCAAGTACATTGCAATCTTGGGCTTGTACCATGATTCATACTCACTGAAATGTAAACTTCCTTAGTCACTGGATCATAGTATTTGTAACCCTTCTTCTCATCAGGATATCCAAGAAAGATGCATTTTATATCCTTTGGCTCCATCGTCTTCCTCAAATCATCAAGAACATGAACATAACAAACACATCCAAAAACCCCGAAGTAAGCAATTGTGGGTGTCCTACCATACATCTTTTCATATGGTGATACATTATGAGTCAATGTTGTAGGTGTCATGTTCATGATATGCACTGTAGTATGCAGTGCCTCTGCCCAATATGTCAATGGCATATTCTTTTGGTTCATCATTGCCCTAGCAATCTCTGCAATGATAGGATTCTTCATTTCTACCATACCATTCTGCTGAGGTGTGTACGTGCATGTCACCTATCTTTTGATTCCATGATCTCTCAAAAAATTTGAAAATTCATATGACATATACCCTCCTCCATTATTAGACCTCAAGCATTTTATGTAACAACCAAACTGTTTTTCAACCATAGCTTTAAACTCCAAAAATCTTTCAAAGGCTTCACTTTTATGCTACATGAAATACACCCAAGTCATTCTGCTAAAATCATCAATAAAGGTGATATAGAACCTGCATCTCCCACTCAATGAAAAATTTTGACATGGACCCCAAATATCAGAATGCACCATTTTCAAAGGATAATTGTTGATTCTCTGCATCTTTGGAAATGGTAATCTAGCTTGCTTGCCAAACTGACAAGCCTCACATACATGATCATAATTAACATAACCAAAATGGGGCAAACCACAAACCACCTATTTAGTTTGCATTTGTTTCAGTATTTGCAGGTTTACATGTCCAATTCTCCTATGCCATAATTCAACATCCTTATCTTGACCATGGCCACTTTCAACATACATAGATTTTTGAATGACAGGAGAGGAGTACCTGCATCCAAGGAAAATAACATGCCTTTCTTCTTCCCTTTTGCAATCAATTTGCTAGGCCTTCCATTTCAAAATTCCTCAATGAAACATCAATAGCACACTACCAATATTAGTAATTTATGCAAAGTGTCATCCTCAGTAGTAGCCACATATTCTTCATTCTGCATTTTCTGCTTTGTGTCAAACCACTCAACATGATGAGTCATGTGATTTGTAGCCCCTGAGTCCAAAAACCAATCGTCTTCACTGGGAGGATGTGTTATGCTCCCCAGTACATGTTCCATGGCAAATAAATGGCCTCTAGCAAAGCCACCTCTAGATCCGTAACCTACACGTCCATAACCACATGCATAATGGTTATATTGAGTCCTTCCTTGACCCCTAGACATAGCATTTTTCTTGTGATAACATTCTCTTTCAAAATGTCCATACTGCCCACAATAATTACATGCACCATCTCTATGTGGGGGAGTAGACCGCCCTCTGCCTCTAGAGTAAGCTGTCCATGAAATCACCATGAACAAAGGTACCTCGACCACGTACAAAGCTATCACCACTATGGCCATAAGATGAGCCTCTAGCTCTAGATGGACTGCCACGCCCTCTCTGATGATAAAAGACACTATCTCCACTTGTATTCTTGCTACTGCTAGATGCATTCAAACCCAACTTTATTTCTTCTGTGAGTAGCAAGGCAATCAATTCTTCAAAGCTGAATGCAAAAATTTGTCAATACTTTTTATGACGCTTTGTTGCTTCCTTTTCATATCCTCTTCTTATCGTTGGAGACAAAGTTATATATCTTGGAAGAATCAGTGAAACATTCTTTTTTATATTCAATCAAAGAGTTTTTCATTGAATTGTGTTTTGCAAGGTAGAAAAAAGAACGAGGGGAGCCGTTCAATGAAAGGTTAAATTCAATTAATTAAAGTAGATAGTCTTGCTACAAGTGTTTTCCACTCTACATTTTCAATAATGCATATCTATAAGCCCTTTTAACTCAGCGGCGGTAGAATAATGCCATGGTAAGGCATAAGACATCGGTTTAAGTCTGATAAAGGGCTAATTGAACATCTACTAGATTCAAAAATTAGGTTTGGTTTATTATTTTGTTCCCCCAACCCATCTTTATATATTTTTTGTATATTATCAATATGTTATATCTATTTTTTTTTGGCATAGAGCCTCCTCTAACTGAAATAGAAGAATCCAAAGATTTATATGCTGGGCCAAGTCCATTAAGTGTGACTGAAACCAAGTCATCATCGTCCATTAGTGCATTTATAGATGCAAGATCTTTTGCGACCTATATGATTTCTGCAACATAATCACTGATAGTGTCGTTTCCTCTCCATGCTCCATGCAATCTTTACTTAAGTTGTATCTTCCTTGCCTCCGTACATGTCCCATACATTTTCTCAATGATCTCCCATGCCTCTTTACAAGTATTTTCCCTCTTGATATGAGGAATCAAAGTCTATGATATGCATATAGAGATCCAATGCAAAACCTTCATGTTCTTTCCAGTCCAATCCTTGTGTGCCTTATTTTCCTCTTTTGTGGGCTCCTCAAGAAGCTCTGGACATGCATTATCACCTGTAATGAGGTCCCAAAGACCTCTCCCCATCAGAAAGTTCTCCATCCTATATGACCAGACACTATAGTTGTCCTTTGCCAATTTTCTCCAACAATCTAGGTAATTTGAGCTGTGTCTGACATTTTGATGGCTGCAATTTCAGAAAAACCAGCAATATGTGTTGTCCTAATCAAGCATTCACCAACATGAACCAATCCACTGCCTCAAATGGTCAACCCAAGACAAAAAATGCACCATAAATAGCCTTAAAAAATCATGTAAATTCCCTTCCAAGAGAATGGCTACTACACATAAACTCAAATGTTGTCATATACATTCATACACAATGCCCATACATCATACATTGGCTGTCTAGCAAGAAACATCCAAAATGGGTCTCAAACGGTGCTCATATGACCCAAAAAACATTAAAATATTGGCTTAAAATCGACCAATTTTCTTGCTTTTTTTCCGCAGTTTTTTGTGCCAAGAATGAAGTCTCAATCAAGTTGAAGCTATATAAAATTTTTCATAATTTTTTGGCAATTTTTTTGCCTCCAAAATGGCACCTGAAAATGGCATAAAACACCAACCTTCTAGGCCTCCAAAACAACTAGCTCAACTATGTAGTAGTGTGAAACCTCTAACTGTGAACCAGTTTAGAGAATAACCAGTTTATGGACTCTCTAGTGTGAAGGCAAATCCTCAAGATAACTAGTTTCTCAATGTCCAATATGAACACAGCTTAGCAAGGGAGATCTTGAGCCTTAGTGAAAAGGCTATTAGCCTTATAAAGAAGAAAAAAACCATTTTCTGCAGGCAGCCAAAAATAGCGAAGTTTTCCCAAATCACTCCACGGCATGTCCTCCAAAGTAGTCGCCTTGATCAAACACATTCTCTCGTCCTCAAAAAAGAGGTCCTTGAGCTTCAAGCTCTCTCAACTGAGCAAATGGTTTCCTCTTTCTCTTCTCTGTCAGACACAAACCCCCTGCTTCCTGATAAGTAAGCCATGTGCTTCTGACAAGCTGCCCTATACTTGTGGCCTCAAGTAGGCCCCCTGCTTAAGCTAGGATTATGCTTAAGCAGCCCCCCAACTTTCGGACATCCATTCATGAACCGATTCGAATCCAAACACACCCAATGTATTGTTGTCATACACCATTTCCAGCAAATGCATCCAATGTGGGCTTCACTTGCCCCCAAATCTGAGCTTTAGTAACTCATCCAATCCATAGACTTGTTGTGGGTGATTTAGATAGGGATTTGTACCCGATTTTAATGGCAAACAGAAAGCCTTCAACCCGATGTAGACCTCGATTCGGCAAGCTCCTTGCTCCAATCTTTTGCTCCCGTGCTTATGCTCTGATACTAAATGAGAATAGATTAGAGATTCAATGGGGATGCACAATAGAAGGTGGTTGAGACACGGATATTGAGGCTCAAGCTTTCTTCATTCTCTTCTTCTTCATTCTTCTCATTCTATCTTTTCTACCATCTCCTTTTCAAAGTATCTCACAAAAAGATAGCCATTTTGACCTTTAGGACACTTTGCACAGCCTCTCACACACTTACTTAATACAACCATAGGATAAAGCTTAGGCCATCCCTTATTTCTCAACAATATTCAACAAATACAACATGAAGTGCTTATTAACCTATAATCCTTGTGATGTGCAAGAGTTTCAACAAGAATTTATACACGTTTCAAGATAACATGCAAACACCTTCAAAGTTTTGCTCAAATCTATCTAGAAAAAACACCAATCTTGACCAAGGCTATCAAGTTTCTATACTCAAAACTCCAAACAAAAAGACAGAATTCCTGAACTAGACGAACACAAAAAAATCAAAACAACAAAACAAATAGTCACATAAATAATTAAGCTACAAAAATCCTACTAATCTAATATTTTTAAAGGGTTTTCAATCCATGTGAAAATGCTTGACAACGTGGTATACCGCATATACTTCAGCTTACCAAGAGTAAAGATTGTAACTGCTTTTAGTAGAGGAAAGCTTGTCTCTTTCTCTCGGAACTTGTCTCAAAGTTAGATAAGAATCCTAGTGAGGACAGCCAAAGAGTTCTAAAGAAACACCTCAAGGCATAAGCATACTTCATGGATTGACCATGCCTAAATCTCACAAAGTGGGTAGGACCCCCAAAAGAGGGTATAAATCCCTATTTCATAGTTCTAGAAACCCTAAATGCAAAAGGGACGCAAACCTTAACCCTAACCCTAAAATGGGGCGCCATTCTATTGAGGTGACCTAACCCTAACCCTAATTTGTGTCTATATAAGATGAAAGGTCTCAGTTGTATTTATCTTTTTGGAACGTCCATACTACAAAAGCTCTATCATTGTAACCATTAAATCCTTCTATTTTATCATCTTACTTCCATTGTTGAGAGCAAGGGAGAGAGCGAGTGAGAGGTGCGTTGAGCGAGTGACTAAGGAAAAGTAAAACTCTGCATTTTCTTCTTCTCGTTCATAGTAAGAGGATTGAGTTTGGAGTTGTATATGAGGTTGTGAGATTGTGAGAGAGAGAGGGATCTGGGAGGTGAAGATCTTCTCCATCTTCTTTCTCCCCTTCTTCTTCTCCATCTTCTTCTCTCATCATTGGAGTGTTCAATGATGGATGCAAAGGAGCGACAACATCAAACTGTGTTGTTTGAATCGTGGAACCATCTTTGAGCCTTCAAGCTTTTGGACTACAACATAGAAAGGTAAGTTGATGAGTATATACACCTTGAAGCTAGTCTTGTGTTCTTTATTTCTTGGTTTGGAGAGAAAAATGCATGTTTAGTTAGAGCAGAGTGTCAAGAGACAAGGTGAGAGATTGTCGCCAAAGTGAGTTGCAAGTTGTAACCAATCTTCCTTCCATGGATGGGTGGTAAATCCCTAATTACAACTTACTTCAAGCAACAAAAAATTAATGCAAATCTAAAAAATACAAATTTACCTATTGATCTTGGACAATGCACACCCGATTGGCCCCAAAATTGGCGCCCCTTTTGGTATTTCTTTAGCTTTATTGAAGAAAAAGTTGATTTACAATGGGATTCTCCCGATCCCTTTTGCAATCCAAACACCCCTTGGTGTCCAAAGTGATCAACAAATCTTCAATCTAATTATCCCCTTGATTCACGCACTTGATTGGCCTTCACCCACTTCGCAACCCCCCTTGGTGTCCAAAGTTGATTTACAATGGGATTCTCCCGATCCCCTTCGCAATCCAAATTCCCCTTGGTGTCCAAAGTGATCAATAAATCTTCAATCTAATTTTCCCTTTGATTCAGGTACTTGATTGGCCTTCACCCGCTTCATAGACGATGGAAATGCCCCAAATTCAATGGCTAGCTAGTCCACCCGAATTTAGCTGAAATTTACCTTTAGCCTTGAAAATTCTAAGTCTTGGAGCTTCCAATTTCTAGCAAACTTCCCAAGGCTATTGGTAAACCCTAATTTCTGTTGTAAATTAGGGTTTACAATAGAGAAATCTGCAATTTCTCAGCCTCCAAGGGTCCAAATGTTGAGATCTTTGGAGCAAGGCTATGAAATGGCTGAAAGATGAGAGAGAAAGCTATAGAGAGAAAATTCAGAGTTTCTTCACGAAGAACTAAAGAAAATCTATCATTTACTACTATTTTCCTATCTCAATAGCTTGTAGATGCAAAGAACTGAAGAAAATCATTCATTGTTGTTGCCCTGTCTCAATAGGCTATAGATGTTGTCACCTGGCTGTTGATTAGTCTTCTCCAACCCGTGGTTGCCTCAAAAGGTCCTCCAATGGTTGCAAATCAAACCAGTAGCATCTCCTTCCTCTCTCTTGCAGGTTAAATACACTAAAAATGCCTCTCTCCAGTCTCTAAAGACGTTTTTCAATCTTGCATGGGCATTTTTGACAAGTGACAACCTTCTCAAGTGGTTTTTTCAGCATTAGCCATAATTAAATATTAATTTCATCTTTAAATACTAAAAATTAATCTAATAATCATTTCAGTGCCCTGAAAAATAATCTAATTGGCCAATAATTAAATTGGCTAGGCAACTTCCATTTCCGAGTGTCTCTGCGCCATCTTTGACCATCAGATTGGCGTTAGGTACCATTAAACGTCATTTCTCTAGTGTCACCAACTAACACTTATGGACAAATGAATGATCTAGACCAACAACTGACATCAGATATCACCAAGTACATATGCGGCATAACTTATAGCAACTTTTGCCTTTAACATCCCGTAATTTCCTCGGGTTTCGGGCTTGTAAATTTACTTTAACCCCAATTGCACCTCACATGTATAACATTTACTTAATCACGTGATTAAAAATTAATCCACGTGTTAAGTGGAATTTCAAAAATACATGTTCTCTCATGACATAAGTTCTAAAAGAATAAAAGTCTATCCAATGTCTCAATTGTTGTATGGTTAGTCTAATAAGCTTACCAAAGATTTCCATGCATCATATTTTGATAAGCATATCTACCGATAAATAACAGGAAAACTCTTATGACTCATGTACATTAGGCTTTAGCATGCTCTATTTTCATTCTTAATATTTTAATAGACTAAAAATACATCATCATATGTGTGCTAAGGTATGTCAAGAGTACTTTCGCTTATGGTTTGCATTTTAGAAAGACTAACCTTGCATGGATACATTGATTTGGACTAGGCTAGACATTCAATGTTCCAATGAGTACATGTTCTTTCGAAGCTCGACTCTAATCATTTAGTCAAAATGTAAACATGACAATTGTTGCATCTTGAGTCAAGGCTGAGTACCAAGTTGTGCATGATGGCACCATCGATGCCATCTACTTGAGGAGCTTGCTAGTAAAGCTTTGATTTCCATGTATAATCGTGATAGCAATCTATTGTGATAGCCAAAGTGCCATAGCACTTGATGCCAATCCAATAACCAGTCTAAAGACAAAGCACATTCGGGTCCATTATCATTTTACTAGAGATCAAGGGGAGCTAGGTACCATTTGCCTAAAGTTTATGCCTTCAACCTTGATGATATCTTGACAAAACCCTATTCTGTCACTACCTTCTTCCTCGGATGGGTATTGGTACCCCCTTCCCTTCGACCTTAACATGATGAGAAGAGGGATTCCCTATACCTTTCCTTTCCACATCTAGTAGTAAGAGGAAGCTACGTCTACTAATGCTTACGAGATTTTTGGCTCCATTGCTTAATTTCTATTTATACTTCATATCATTATTCGTATGTACCTTGATGATCATACTTGTAAAAGGACACTTGGGCAAGTGAACAATTCCCCCCCCTTAAGAGCATTGTCCGAGTGGCACCACTGCACTTTGCATAGGGTTCAGTTTAAACTTAACAACTTAAGTTACCCCTCGCTATGTGTAGCATACTTCCCTTTTACTTCATCACAAGGATGAAAACTCCTTACATGTATAGCATACTTCCCTTTTACTTCATCGCAAAGCTATCACCCTTGGATCCACCATATTCTCATAACATCTCAATGGTAGTCTAGAATAACAGAGTATATTATGCCAACACACAACATATACCCTCCATCCCTTCACCATTGCCCCTACCACTTGCCCACACCATTTACCCTCTATCATTTAATATTTATTAGTTACTTCTTCACCTATGCATTGCTTCTGTTTATGGAGGATATATTTGTGTCTCCCTACTATCTTTAAAAGCCATTAAAACAAAACATAAAGGAAAAAAAAAGGGAAAAATAACAATCTTAAGGCCCTTTTATTAGGGCTATTTGAAAAGAAGATATCCATAATCTCTAGTCTCAATAGGATCATAAGTAGCCCACAAGCACCCTTGGACTAATGCTCTAGCTACTTTAGCTTGGGACCTTTCTGCTATTCTATTCCGTCTTAGAAATGATCCTTTTGGGATTGAGAGGTGGGTGTTAGGCTACTACATTTATAGTTTCTATTAACCCACAATTAAGTCTCTTTAAAACAACCCCAAAAGCACATTATTGTTAAATTGATTGAGTTGAAAGGGTGACTTTAAGCAATACGTCCAAAGCACACCCAATGCTTTATAAATAGGAGTCTAGTGAGTGCATCCCTCATTCCACTCTCATTATTCCAACCAACCACCATCAACTAAATCACCATCCCTCCTCAAACCCATTGTTGTCTATCCATTCTAGGAGTTATTGTAGTTTGTAGAGCCTATAGGAAGTGCTACCCCTATTGTTCTCAATCATCCTATGGCTGGGTGACCTAATCACAATCGTCTCCTACTTGATTTAGGCCTTCGCAGTGTCAGTCATCATCATCTATACCTTGCATTTGTTGTTTCCAATTGCGATCTACGTGCCTAAACACTCAATGGTGTTGCTTACCAACAAATCATAATGCGTTTTTCAACAGCCGACTAACCATCGAATCGTTAGTTGCTATCACCTTCACTCCTAGCCCTATGTTTTCCAATGGTGTCATTTTCAGTCAACTATCATTTGTCTTTTGCTGCCCAGCCACCACCTTACTACCCCCTTTGTGTTCTCAACTTTGATTCGAACAAGTGGCATCAACATCATCCACATTGATTTGTGTTTTAATTCAGCCAACATAGTTAGAGAACACTTGCTACATTTCGAGATCGATCCGTTGGAGGTACAATACTCTTGAAGCTATCATCAGTGTCACAAGAACATGAGTTTTAATTTAATGTCTTTTGAATACATAAATTGTGCACATGTGAGATGCATACATGAGATTAAGTTGAATGTGTGTGCACAATTACAGACAATCCTAGATTGGGTAAAGGGGGACATTGATACACATTTTGGGGGACAAGTGCCAATTTCCCCTAGCACAGTCTACTCTTCAAATGATGACACTAGCAATCACCCAACACACTAATGGTGCCACCTAGCAAACTGCAACACAAAAGGAGGCTCCTCTTCAATCAACTTTATTTCCCACCAAGGTGAATGGAACCATGTGAGAGTATGCAATGGAAAGGAATACTGAACATGGGAGTAAACTGATGGACAAATGCATTATCAGAGCACCACAATGGTGTAGGCTTTTACATATAAATTACAAACTGTAGAGGACTGTGGTGCCTCAAAAGTTATACTAGTGTGCATGTATCTACCTTGAGCAGTTCTGGGGATGTGTTGGTTTTTGTTTTTTGTTTTCTTTTGTGTGTGTGTGTGTGTGTTGGGGTGAAAAGGGGGGGGGAGGTGGGTTGTGAGCTGGGGGGATCAGCGTAAACCAACTACCTGAAAGCAAAGCTTTTGTCTACATTTAAACCACCTACCTGAAAGCAAAGCGTATTGCTGCCCCAGGAGGTTCAATTTGGAAAGAGATGGATAAGGCCACAATAAGCTCAAATTTTGCAAATACCAACCACGTGGGACCACCAAATTGCAATACTATGTTGGCTATTTCAGTGTTGCATAACTCACCACCTGGACAAAATCCCCCTGGTTGAGAAAATCTGCTGATGAGCTGATAATAACTTTTATTGCAAGGAATTTGCTTCCTTTGATTGTAATCATGTCAATGTTGAAGTAAGTCCAGGGAAGAAACAGCCATTCAAACTGTGGGTTTTTCCAGTAGTCTTCGCCTTTACCCTCACCCATCTTATATGATACATATCTACTATATGGAGTCTTCAACAGAAATGCCTATATTCTCATCAAATAGTATGTGTTATAGGAAAGGAAAAAGTTTGTAGTACAGATCATGCCCCTCCATGAAGTTTGTATTAATGACCAATCCAACCCAAAGGAAGAATCTATATGGAAAGACATCAAGAAGAAGACTTGAACCGGAAGGAAGCCATAGATAATGTCGAATGTGCCCAACTAGCATGTATCCTTTCTGCTTTTGCATTGTCTCCAGCTGCCCCAAGGGCAACAAGTAATGGATAAAAATGCTCAGGGGAAGGGTGTACTTGCCTTGGATTTGGAGCTTTTCTTTCATACTGGATCACATCCTCAAACCTGGAACCATGTAAATCAGATGAAACACATCAATTCTGCACTTCGTAAAAGGTATACCCCGCATTATGGCCCATTTGCCTAACCGTCTTTTTATAAGTAACAAGTAAACCAGCTTCTCCAAAGGTATATGCTCGTGTGTTACCTGCCATTTACCAAAGAGTCATTCAACCAGTCATCAAAAGCCAACATCCATGAAGGAGGTGGCTGGCCTTCAACACCTATCATACGTAAGTTGTGTGTAGCACTGCCAGAAGCCATGATGAGGACACCCTCATTTCTGAGACTCGACAAAGCCTGTCCTAGCCGGTAGTGATGCAAGCCATCTTTGTATGGCTGGACAGAAAGCTGGCATACAGGTACATCAGCCTCGGGGTACATGAGATACAATGGCACCCAGGCACCATGGTCCACGCCCCTCTTGGGATCTTCTAGTACTGTTTTGAATCCTGCAGCTAGCAGCAGTTCTTTAGCCCGCTTTGCAAGTTCTGGAGCACCAGGAGGATTGTATTTGAGCTGCCACATGACGCATCGATACCATAAGCAAAAGACCCGCAGTGGATTTCATGAATGCATAGCACACAATTGGTGTTTGTGCCATTGTGTTAATTTCCTTTGCTCTCTATACTCGAGAGGGAACTTCTGAAATGTTGGCTTTATTAACAACTTTACAATACCAGTATCAATAAAGCATTGAATAAAAGTTGGTTGACGCTGCCAATAAATTTTTCAACTGAAGCATCAACAAAGCATACAATAGAAACTGTCCTGCAATTCCATTTCAAGCCCATCACATATTTTTAAGAACATGGCCGCTCGGGCAAGAGCATCTTCTAGTCCTGTTCAGAATTCAATTCAAATATTCTGCAAAAGCCCGCTGCCCCATACGAGGGCGTCCAGCAAAGCAAGAGTGATTATTACCAATTGCTTTGAAAATCACAGCTCTATCCAGCAAAGCAAGCATGATTAATACCAATTACTTGGAAAATCACAGCTCTACAGTCCAGATTGATGAATGTCTATGGTCTCACGGAGATTGGTAATTTTTTAAAGAGAAACGTCAAACTTTACCGATCGCTTCCAAAATCACAGCTCTGAAGTCCCGATTGATGGATATTTTGGGTCTCATAGAGATTGGTATTTTTATTTTCAAAGATCCAACTTCACCAATTGCTTTGATTGATGGATATTTAGGTCATCACAGAGCGTGGCCTCCCACCAAACTTTACGAATTGCCTTCCCCGTGAAGGCAAATCAACAGATCAGAAACTCATACCTTATAGAGCTCGGGCGGGAAGCCATAGAAATCGTAGATGGTGCTGTTGTGACTGGTGGTGCTGACAGCGGGATGCATTGTGTCCCAATGTGCGGAGACGGCGAGGATCGCCTTGGGCTTCTCGGGCAGGTAGTCGCACCAATGCCGCAGGAAGTCGCGGGCAGGGATGTCCTCGAGGGGCAGCATGGGGGAGCCATGGGAGATGTAGAAGGTGTCCATGGGGGCGGAGGCCGCGGCAGCGGAAGCTTCAGGGGGAGGGGAGGCTATGGAGGCAGGGCTGGTGCGGGACGTGGCAGAGGCGGCCGGCTGCTGCTGCTGCTTGTGCAGAATCAAAGCCCTGAGGCGCCTACCCAGGCTGCTGCTAAGAAATCGATCGGGGGCTGTGTTATTAGCAGAAGAAGAAGAAGACATTAATGGAAGGTTTTGGTATCAAACTCAGAGGGTCGAGTCGAGACACATCAATGAGAATGCTTGTTTATATGGGGGAGCCTTTTGTCAGCAAGCAAAGGAGAAACATTAATGAATGCGTTTAGTATAACATCACAATAGTCTTTGATGACGCTCAGGATGACGGCAATAGCATTGCCCTAAGACAAGACTTGGTCATAACCTTTTCAGCCTTGGCCCTTCAGGTTTCACCAGCATAGGGTCACGGGTGGATGAGTGAGTGAGTGAGTGAGTGAGTGGAAAAAGGCAGCGGTCGCTCGAAAAAAGTACAGCTTTCATCGGAAAAAGTATGGCATTTGTCGATTTTAAAACTAAAATGTCCAAAACATAGCTAGTTTTAACTTTTCATCATAACGAATGTAAATTTCAACCCTTTTTTTTAGAAATCCAGTTGGGGAAAGTCACTCTAAAGGACAATTTTTTGTGAACACTTTGCATGGAATGTCATAATACCATCATCTCCAAAGATGAAAAAAAGTGTTTTTGAGAACTCAAGGCTGAAGAAAAAAGAAAATTTAGCTAGCTTACCCCTCTTGCATCCCCCACACATTCATTAGCACTACCTATTAGGGCATATGCAATTACAATAGTCCAGTGACGAGGTGATTCTTCTTTGAAAATCCACCCTTAGTTAAATAAAAGGGCAATGCTTTTGTGGAGACTCTTGCACCCTTATTTCAATAGGGGGTTGAGAAATTTTATCAAAGGATGAAATTTCTTTTTCTAAAATTGGCCCTTGAGAGTTACTCATGTTTAATGCACACAATGTTTGGATCATTCCTCCATGATTTCTATTATGGTTGATTTCCAAACCCCCCACCCCCCCCAAACCAAAAAAAAAAGGAGGAAGTCATAATGCTTGTTCAAAAGGGGGTTGATGAAATTTATCTTCAAATAAGTTTTGAAACTTTTATTTTTTCTTGTTGCCCCCTTGTGAACTGCTCTCAGTTGGGGATGATGCGAAAAAAAGAGGACTTGCATGCATCAAATACCCCGCAATATAAGAAGGAGAAGGGGGACAAAAAAGGAAAAAACAAAGGAGGAGTTATGGAGCTTATATATGGATCTATAAACGTGTAACACAATGAGCAAAGTAGCGCGAATTTCAATTTAGTTTATTTTATTGCATCAGAATAAGTGATGGCATATCTTTTTAAATGGGATAGGTATGTACACTCGTATGTGCATTGGTAGTATTTTTTAAATGGCATTAGTATAGGTGATGTGGTAGAGAAGTCAAAAAATCCCAAGGATTATTTCGACACATATATCAAGTTTTATACTAGCGTGCTATCAAGGATTGAAAAGGTCTAATGCTAAATTTGATGGGGATCAAGGAAAAGAGAAGATAGAGGAAAGAAAGAAATACTAGAACAAGAACCCTTGAATACACTATAGAACACAAGAACCTATATTACTCTTCTTTACAACTGCAATAAATCCCTTCAAGTTGAATACACTAGATCTAAGATGATAGCATAGGCAAACTATTTGAGATGATAATTCAACACCACTCTTACAATCCAAAAGAAATCACAACAACAAGTACAAAGCAAAACTTATAGTCCTCACCTACAACAATAGGTAAAGAAACCTTCAAACTTGTCCCAAAAACAACCTCTTATAGGCAAGCCTTCCTAAGCTAAAGGCACCTGTTAAGAGGTAGAATCACTTGTCTTTTACTTCAATCTTGGTAATTACAGTAGTAGGTCACTTGTTTATTCACCCAGACTTGTAATAATGGATCATATCTCTATTTATAACCATTTGTAGCAGTTTATGCGTGCTTTTCACTATTACTTTTCATACTCTTTATCTTCCAAACTCTTATTGTTCCTTTTTCTATATTTGATTTTTCTATGCATGGTTGGAACTAACCATAACTTTTACATATGAACTCAAAATATGGTCATTAGGGTACTATAAATGCATCACTTTTTGACATTTTTCAGCTTGGAAGACTTGTATCACTCAAAATAAATCTTAGCACACTACTAATGGTCTCTGACACTTAATTTTTAGTTACATGTCCGGTATATGAACTAGAACTTTAGACTATGTCATACATTGATTTACTCTTGACAAGTCACATAAATCATTGAGTATCTCATCCCATAAGTACACATTGAAACCTTGTAACATTAAAGAACATGTTTGTTTAACACTTTGGACATGCAATGTCTTGATATCTGCCCCCTATAAACTTGCATATCCTCCAGTATGTGCCACTTACTCTTCTGTAGTAGGTTCGAGGTCTTTATCATCTTCCATAAGCTCTGAGTCTTCTTTTTCTTCAATATCCTACTTTGCCTCTTCATTTTCAAACTTGACTCTACATATTCCTCTGACTCTCTTCTCTTGAATATCTTGATCCTTTTACTTGCAACTGGCTTCACCTTATTGTCCACCATTTTGTACTTTGTCTCAACACTGGCTTCAACCCTATTTTCCCCATAGAACTCTTCATGCTTCATAAATTCAATAATGAATTGAAACATATTCCAAGAATTTATATTTATAATGATAGACCCAATATTCTACTCCATTTTTAGGATACCTAAAATCTTTGCAACTATCAAAAGATACCCCATCATATACACTTATAGTCGTCTCATCATCTTGCAACGAACCCTACTCTTTTCTACCCTGCAAACATGTTGTGTGGAAGCTTTGTTCATTTCTTCAATCCTCTAAAATTTCAAGAACCTACTACCAAGAATCCTATGAAGACGAAAGTAAAAGCATCTTCACCTGTAGCAATAGGCGACAACTTTATCCTCTCATTACCATCATAGTCCTACATTACAATAGTACTCCTAAAAATCCAACTCTCAAAATTCATCGACATTGGGAGGTAGTGCGTAATTCCTCAATGTATCCATGTTTCTTACATGATTGGCATAGGCTATCATAAACTACATTGTTGTTATATGTTATCTTTGCTCTTGATTCTTGCATACGTAGAACCATCATCCAAAACTTTAGACTCCATTCATGTACCAATAATAAGTGGTGGCCATAAGATTGATATGACAAGGAATCCTACACAAAGAAATGGTGGTTGTCATGTACATCTCTTATGGTAATCTTCACATTTGGACAAGCAACATATAGGTCTCCTGCAGGGTTGTTGGCTTCTTGCATCCTCCATCCATGGTTGACATCTATAAGCCATCCCTAATATCACTCAGTATGATGAGGAATCCTACATAAAGAAATGGTGATCATCATGTACATTTCCTATGGTAATCTTCATGTTTAGAAAAGCAGCATAAATGTCTCTTGTTGAGTTATTGGCTTCCTACATTTACAAGTCATCTTTTGTTTATATAAATACTCCTCACGATAACATTTATCTCTAAGCCATGGTCTATTAGTGCAACACATGGAGTGTCTAGGTCTCCAACCTTCACTATAGTCTTTGTAGTAACACAAGCCCAATGGTTCCTAGAATTATGGTTGCTCGGTACCCCTGAAGCCACTTCATCCTTTGTGTAGTGCATAGGTCATATGTCTCTTGTATTTTTAGCAAATATCATAGTCTTTTGTGTAAGACTATTTGATTTAGCTTTGCCTACATTAAGCTCTTGTGCCTATTTACAAGCAACCTCTACATTTGCATCATCTTTATAAATCAATTACATGTCCTATAAACTTGTTTCTTATTCACTTTGTATCACATCCTGAGTTGACTCACCCACAAACTGTCTTTTCCTTTTTATAATGTCTATAATTTCTTCATGGAACTCTCTTTTTGCGATTCCAATGATTTTACCTAATGTAAACTTGACTTTATTATTTAGAATTCTCTCTTTCAAAACCTTTTTAAGATATGTGGTTGTCTCAATGTTACAAAATAGCTTGCATCTTGGTTGTTCTCCCTTCGGTTTTTCTTGTTTTTTTTTTCTTTTTGCTCTTTCCTCTTATGTACATCTTCCATGTTTTGCTTTGGATTGGGTCTAGTAGGAAGCATAGACTACTTAGGTTTTGTCTTACCATCCCCTCTAGTAACCCTATTTGAGATCCATGGATTACCATAATCTATTTTTCTTCTATCTTCCACTATTACATCTGTGTTGTGTTACTTTATGAAATAAGCATGAATAGAATAGGAATCCACATGGGAATCCTACCCAGTCTTCTCTCTAACACTCCAACCTACATCATTTAGCTCCATCTTCACGACTTTACCCTTACACTTTGCATGGTATGGGTTCATAACTTTGTTTTCTTACTTGCACTAGAAACTAGAGATCTTTCTATTTGCAACCCATAGGTAATAGCATCTATGGCTACATATGCATTCACCATTGCAAGATCTTCAAGAATATTTTGCGTACCTCACTTCCCAAAGTTTGTAAAAAGGGGCATACTAGTTTCATTGGCATGAATATTTTCATCCTTCCAAAAAGTAAAACTCTTTCTTAAAGCATCTCTATATGACTCATAGTTTCTATGGTCGTGTTATGTAATGTCACACCATATCCAGTTCTCTAAGTGAAGATTTCAAAGTAAAAGCTTTCCATGACTCTTCAAGCTTAACAAGCTTGATATGTAAATCTTGCATTTCTTTCATAAGTACATTTATGGCACTATCTTTTGAAGAATCTACAAAGCCATGGGAGGAGACTGCTTAATCATTAGCTCTGACACTTGCATTGATTGATCGAGCATAAATCGAGGCATGGCCAAGAACTCTCTTCTTCTCTGTCTCTTCACTAGTTTTGATACGACATCTTGAACATCCTCCCATTTTGTCTTTATACACTATTCTATAGTATCATCCCCTATAGCTTATGTAGCTCCAACTAGTAGAGGGTCCACAACCTATAAACAAATAAGAATTTATTTATAAGTAAAGATAATTACTCTACTCTATCTAGTTGATTGAATTTCATCTCAAACTCACTTTGTAGTAGAGAGGCCCTTTGGGGATTTACGAACCCACTCTAGAAAAGTCCACCCTTTGTCTACATCCTCTATGAAACACTCCTCTTTTAGGGCCCTCCTAAAACACTCTAGAAAAGTCCACCCTTTGTCTCCATCCTTTATGAAACACTCCTCTTTTAGGGCTCTCTTGAAATTAGCCCATGTATTTTGATAATTTGTGTAGATGGAATCTATGCAACTGCAATTTGATACAGAATAACTATGGTAAAATATCTCCACATATCATCTATCGATACATTAGCCAACTCTAGCTTCTCTAGATAGAAGCAAAGAAAGTTGGAACTGTTTCTACCATTAAACATATTGATATTTGCAATTGCTTCTTGCAAAGCCTTGGTAATAGCCTCTTTATGTTTAATCAATTTATTAAGTCCTCATGAAATCTCTAATATTTTATCTCCTAACAACAACTTCATCTTCAATTGGTTCTCATGTCTTGTGGACTCTAATATAGTCCTTTCACACATCAAGTTCACCAAATGTCAAGGGGTTGGAAAGGTCTAGACCTAAAACCACTGGTGGGGATCATGGAAATGAGAAAACAGATGGAAGAAAGAAATACTAGAATAAGAATTCTTGAATACATAAAATAACATAAGAAATAGATAAATCCAATAAGAAATCGTATTGCTCTTTTGTACAACTGCAATAAATCCCTTCAAGTTGAATACACTATGCCTAAGATGATAGTTTAGGCAAACTTTGTTTGAGATGATAGCTCAGCATGAATCTTATAGCCCAAAAGAAATTATCATAGCAAGTACAAAGGAAAGCTTTTAGTCCTTATCTACAACCATAGGTAAAGAAATCTTCAAATCAGTCCCAAAAATAACCTCCTATAAAAGAAAGCTTTCATGGGCTAAAGGCACTTGTAAAAAGGTAGAGTCACTTGTCTTTTACTTCAACCCTATTAATTCTAGCCATAGATCACTTGCTTATTTTCCCAAGCTTGTAACAATGGCTCAGATATCTATTTATAACCATTTACAATAGTTCAGGTCTACTTTTTAATGTTGCTTTCTATACTTTTTTCCTTCCTTTCTTGCTATTTACTTTTCTCGTATTCATTTTTTCTTTACTTGGTTGTAACTTGTTTTGACCATTACTTTAACACATAAACTTAGAATAGGGTCATCAAGGTACTCAAATTGAAGTGAATATACTTAGTCAATAAGCCAACATGAACAAATTTGTGAAAATTCCTTGAAAATAGCCAAAAATGTCATTTTTTTAATAAGCATGTTACTTTTAGATATTTTTTTGGCTTGGAAAACTTGTACCACTCAAAATAAGACTCAGCACATTGGTAATGGTATTTGAAACTTTAATTTTGGTCACTTGCATATCAAGCATATAAAGTGGTACTTTACACTATGTCATTAACTAACTTGCTCTTGACAAGTCGCATAAATCACTAAATAACCCATTCCATAGGTATACATTAAAATCCTATAACATTGAACATATTTGTTTTCACACTTTAAATACACACTGTCTTGACATCGTATTAACCAAATCTGTTCACTTCGATTGAGTATTTTGATAACCTATCCTGAGTTCTTATGTGAAATTTTGGTTGAAACAATTTACAACCAAGCATAGAAAAAAAGAATACAAAAAATCAATCAACAAGATTTTGGAAAGCAAAAAGCAAACAACAAGATTTTGAAAGGTCAAAATAATGAAAAGCGATAGTGAAAAGTAGACCTAAACTACTATAAATGGTTATAAATAGATATATGAGCAATTGTTACAAGCCTAGGTGAATAAATAAGGGATCTATTGCTATAATTAATAATGCTGAAGTAAAAGACAAGTGAATCTACCTCTTTATGGGTACCTTTAGCCCAAGAAGACCTACCTATAAGAGGTTATTTTTAGGACAAGTATGAAGAATTCTTTACCAACTATTGTAGGTGAGGACCGAAAGTTTTGCTTCATAGTTGATGTTGTAATTTATTTTGGGCTGCAAGAGTGGTGGTGAGCTATTGTCTCATATAGAGTTTGACTAAGCTATCATCTTAGCCACAATGTATTCGGCTTGAAGGGATTTATTGCAGCTGTACATAAGAGCAATACAATTTCTTATTGGATTTGTCTATTTCTTGTGTTCTATAGTTTATTCAGGAGTTCTTGTTCCAGTATTTCTTCTTCCATAGGTCTTCTCTTTTCTTGATCCCCGTCGAATGTGCATAAGTTTATACCAAGGTATCATAATTTTTTTCTTCACGTTGAAATTTTACATCAGTATCCCCTCATCCCTTGTATTGAATCTTGGTTGGATAAAAAGCATGGATAGTAGCAAGGATCTAGCCCTATAAGGAGTTAGATCCCTACTAAAATTTTTCTTTCATTGCACACCTTGGTATATGCATCAATAAAGTATTTTTACACACGTCACTATATCCATCAAAAAGGCTTTCCTGTAAACGTTGAAACTTCCATTGATATATGCATTGAAAATGACATTTCTAACATATCGTGACATTTAGTTCGATGCTCATACAAGTGTGAAGAGAGCAAAGCTTTTATCAATGCCCATTCCAGTGGTGGTCTCTTACATTTAAAACATATTGACATGTATTTTTTGTCTTAGATATCATTTAGTATATTTCCCCTCATCCCTTATTGTGATTAATCACCTTGTTTAAGTAACTATAAGTATTGTTATTAATCCTTTTAATAGATGATATGTCCAAGAGTTTGGAGTTGGAGAATAGATGACATGGAGCATGAGTGTATGGGAAGCAACTTCCACATGGCAACCCTTCCACTACATGCATACAGGGAGAGGGTTCTACTTTGGATGACAATGATTATATTGAAGAAAGAAGATGACTTGTAAGAATAGAGATGAGTGGATAACTTTTGCTACAAATAGAGATATGTTTGCTTTGCACACATTCAATTTCTATTCACATACGAGGGTGCTCACTTTAAAAGCTAAATATAAACTCCAAGCTACAATAATACTCTGGATCATACTAATGCCTCACTAATGATAACCAATGCAACTCTTTCTTGTAGAATATTTAAAAATAATATGACCATGCAACATGCCTTGAGGTTTTTAATTTTCTTAAAAATAAATTAAACTTGTTCTTCGATATGTCTAGAAACAATTCATATGTCAACATAGCTCTTTGTGGAAATAAGAATCCACATAGTGCCTCCTATCCTTACAAATGAGATGCATACTTTGCAATGAAATTTAAGATTGAAATCCACAAAATTTACTAACTTGGTACTCTTTCTTGTGTTTGAGTTTAATGATTTGTTTTAGGCTAGATCTACAACTACACTATCCAACTCATTAAACCAAACATAGCCTAAAATAAATCATTGAGGAGGCTCCACGTTGTTCCACATAATTGCATACCATCTTGTTCCAACAACCACCTACATCAACACACTAGGATCCACACTCTAGTGTTGATAGATGTGGGGAGGAGACAAAGGTGGTTGTTGGAAGCTATGGTAGAAAGAGTGTTGGCATTTGTAGCATGTGGATCTTAAATTCTAGTGGTGGCTAAGGCACATGCATGAAGTTAAGAGCCCTAAATTTGAGAATAGCTATTGCAGCCCACTATGTGCGCTCAATTTTGTGCATGCTATGTGGAACAATGTGGAGCCTACATGTGTGGACCCCAAGTCCTCTCCTATAGTCTACATATACCATAGCCTACATAAGTCTTTTGATATTGTTTGCATGAAGGTAATTAGGGGAAAAGAGGAGCTTATCTCTCTCCCTCTCTCTCATTAATACGCAATCCCTTGTAACACATTAATTCCCCTTGTAGGCTCACACACACACACACACACACATGCATTGAATGCACTTATCATCATTTTAACTAGTTAGAAACAAACACACAGATAATTGTGATTTATTTTATGTATACAATAGGTTCACATTGTTGTCCTACATATATCATAGCCTATATGAGTCCATTCTTTATAATTAAAACACACACACGCACGCACGCACGCACGCATGCATGCACGCATGCACGCACGCACGCATGCACGCACGCACGCACGCACGCACGCACGCACACGCACACACACGCATGCATGCACGCATGCACGCACGCACGCATGCACGCACGCACGCATGCACGCACGCACGCACGCACGCACACACACACACACACACACACACACACACACACTTATATATACCATCTTTGCATATCACTCTCTCTTTATATCACACACACATGCACAGTCTTCCTATATCACACATATACACATTTGTTCATACTTATAGGCATAATTTATATCTACATCCACTTTTCCTTGGTCTATGTCTCTCTCCCCCTTTCTTCTCCTCTTTACCCAACCAACTACCTAATACTACATAGTACATAGCTATGGGCCTACTATTCCCCCCTTATAAACACATGTCCTACTTCTTTAGGAGCTAGAATACCCCAACATATTCCCAACAATGGTAACCAATGCTCCATTGTGAACATAAATACTCTGTGATAAGCTAGGGTGACCTAACATAATCCCTTCAAAGGTAGTCAAGACTGAGATGACATGTCGTAGCTTCCTACATAGTCACATATATATAGAAATATCCAGTGTTGGGATAATGTTTATACTATAGATATAGACTAGATTAAATATCCCCAAATTGACTTGTTATGAGGATAGCCTGGGGAGTGCTTATACATATAGAGTATGGGTTGTGGCAAGAGTGGATATTGGATATAATGATCCTCCTTTACATATAGAGGATGAGGATAACTTGGGAAGTGATTATACATATAGAGTATGGGTTGTGGCAAGAGTGGATATGGGATATAATGATCCTCCTTTACAATGATTGTGGCAATAATACTCCTCCAAATTGAGGCTAATATTTAGGGGAGATGGCATCCCCTTAGACTCGATATTAGTCTATACACATCTATCATGCATCTCCACTCTCTAATGTAACATCTCTCTCACTCATTGGTGCTAGATTTCTGAGCTACAATGCTAGTTATAAAGTTATTATCCAAGAAGCTTCACATATGCAAAGCACAACAATGCTTGATTATGGTGGTGGCATGATTAATCAAAGTCCATTTCTTAAAATTTTTCCTCCTTGATAACTCTGATAAAACCTTCTCCATACATTTTTAGGAATTGAGATAGTACAATGGAGCTATAAAATAACCATGACAATGTGAAATGTTATCATTTGGTGTTTCCGTGCCATGCCTCCAAACTAGTGCAATAATTGGACACATTGTATTTAGTCCAATTTTACTTGTAACCTCAGGTCCTTATCCATCCAGCTCAACATCCTCATCTCTCCACACTCTTAGGTACATTTCATATTGTGTTGCATACAAAGAAGGTACCACCTTTACATGCACATAAACAAATGTTTCAGCATGCCACCTTGGTGCCTTATTTTGATGCTGCAAGTTGGTTAATGGTTACACTTATTGATTTTGCAATGATTGATTATCCCCCCCCCCCCCCCCCCCCCCCTCACTAGATGCATTCTATGACTACTGCTAGTGGGTGGTCAGGCTCTTTGTCTTTGAATCTTTAGGTTTTCTTGTCTTTAAATAAGGTACCCTTCTACCTTTTTGTCTTGGTTTTTCTCCATGAAGTTTGATTGTTTTTCTAAACTTGGATGCCTCTTCATGGTGTCCAATCTTCATAGTGATTGCATTTGGGTAAGTGTTTCAATCTACATTCTATGTTGATGTGTCCTTTCCTTCCACATTGGTAGCATTCCTTGGGATACTTCTTTGTAAAGAGCACAGTGTCCTTACTTGTAGATAAGCCAACGTGCCCTTTAAGTTCCTTCTCTTTCAAAAGAATTGAAGACATGCACCCCTCAAGGTTAAGTGATTCATGCCTAAGAAGTGAATCTTTAAAAAATGCATATTCCTTAGGTAGGCTTACAAATAGCATTACTATTGCATCCTTTTTGGGAATTTTGACTTGGATACCTTCAAGTTGGTTGATTAAGCTTCTTAACTTTGATACATGTTCTGCACCAAGTGAATCCTTATATTCATGATGCAAGCTATAGAAATCCATTTTTAGGTACATCTCCTGATTTTTTGTTTTTATTCCAAAAATTTTATTCAACTCCTCCCATGCTTCATTTGCTATTCCTTTGATGTTAATGTAGTGGATAAGGCTTGAAGCAAGATGTTAACCAATTAAAGCAAGTGCTTCTTCACCCTTCTCTATCCATTCTTCAATTATTTAGGATGGTGCATTATCCGAAATTACCATCCATAATTTTTAATGCATGAATAGAAATTGCATTTGAGTTTCCCAAGTGTGATACTTCTCCCCACCCTTGAATTTTTTAATGCCAAATGAAATGTTGGAAGTTGAAGCCATGATTTTTACAAAGAGGTCTTACAAGGCTATTTTCCACGACAATGTCCAAATCTAATCACAATACTAGATATCCCAAAGGCTAAATGCATATGATACAAGAGTTAATTTTTAGATGATATGGTTTGGGACAACAAGCAGTATGAGTTCACTCACAAATATCCAACTTAGAAAACTTAATGTGAAGAGGGGCTTAAGGATAACTACTTTGAGGCCACGAGTGTGAAAGGGGTTTTGAGAGGGAGATACTATAACCTTACTATAAAGGTTTAAACCATATAACCTTACATAGATCTTGCCTCTTTAAATAGGCATATGAGCACATTGGATATAATGTATCAAGTCTAGTTTGACTTGCCACCTCAAATACTTATCCATTTAACTCAACATCCTCATCTCTCCACACTCTAAATTATATCTCATATTGTGATGCATAAAAGTAAGGCATTGCCCTTACATATGCACAAACAAATGTTCTAACATGAATGCCATTGAAGGTATTCTAATAAATGTATGCTAAGAGTATGATTGCTTGGATTTTGGCATGGTAGTCCAATAGTTTACCCAAATTATGCACATTAATGTGAGGCCAGGTGACTACCATTTGAATATAGATTGGTATCAAGAAAGCTCCCTTATGAGCTTAGTGATTTGTGAAAGTGTGAGCAAGAGTGAGACTGAGAGAGAAGCGCAAGGGAAAGTAAGAGAGAAATGGCTATGGAGGTTTGAACTCAAGAAAGCAAGATTGGTGTGTGGGAAATCTAACAATTACAACATGACTTGCCATCCCTTTATTATTGTATAGTAAAAAACAAAGAATAAACATGATAGTGATGGGCAATGGATGCCACCTACAGTGGTGGATGGGATACCACCTACAACATACAGGTGTGCAAGCAGTAAACATATGATAAATATAGGTGGCTATACACAAGTGGCCTTTAACTCCCCGACAACCTCCCACCTAAAGGCAAATGTGCCAAGAGTGAGAAGAAGAAAATACAAAATGTATATGTGAATACAACTTAATAAGGAAAGATGCCATCTCATCTTATGCTCATCATCTTCCTAAGGAAGACATAATGTTCTAGTGGGAAACTTTTACTAAGCATATTGGTAAGATTCACATCTGTAGAGATCTTGACAAACTCTATTTGCTTGTGTTCAATCACCTCTCCGATGAAGTGATAAGGGACCTCAATGTGCTTAGACTTTCACATGAAAGATTGGAATCTGTGCCAAGTGGACTAGAGTTTGAATGCATGGAAAAAGTCATGGAAGTGATACTAAGGTTTGCAACCAGATGGCCTAACCATAAGGCCTCCTTGCAAGCCTTAGTGGGGTTGCAATGTACTCAGTCTTAGTTAGTAGACAATGCAGTGCATCTCTGCACCCTATGCATCCAAGAAACAATACCTCCAACAAAGATGAATACATAGCCAAAGGTGGACTTCCTACTATCTACATGCCTTGCATAATCTAAGTTACTATAGCTCATGATTCTAATATCTTGGCTACCCTAGCAAAGGCCCAATTCTATGTGTCGTGAGACAAGGAAATGGAACCTTGAATATCAATTGAATCTTGAGAAGATGTCTGAGACTGAATCTATTGAAAAGTTCATCACTTGAGTCAAGGACTTGACAGATGATATGTCAATTATTAGAATACTTATTTCAATTGAAGATCTTTTAAGAAGATGTTTTTGCATGCTACCCCAAGAATTTGATAGTCTAGTTACCTCAATATGCAAGTTAGAGTTCCTTCATCAAGTTTGAGAATTTAGCTCAATCCTACAAGAGGAAGAATTATGAAAAAAGGTGAGGTAGAAGACAAATGAAAGATCTCTTGTAACCCCCTCTTCATCTGCTTCAAAAGATAAGAAGAAGAAAAAGTTGAAGTGCTCCTACTGCAAGTAGACTGAACACATTTAGAATGAATGTAGAAAGAAAGCTACAAATGAAAAGAATAGCATGGTCAAATCCACTAGACCAGCCAATAAAGAGTTTAGCAATAATGCTCAAGCAGAGCTTGAATTGTGGATTGCATTTGAAAGGATTGTGCAAAAGTAGTTACACTTTTCAAAAGGAGATGATTGTTGGATCATTGATAGTGGTACCATTCAATCACAAAGATTTTTATTCTTTGCTATGATCAATAGGAGATGCCATTGAGGTTACTGTGGGATGTAAATGTCTAGCAAAAGATTCGAGTGCTATTTTACTTCTACCAAGTGATAGAGTTATGAAAAAGCTATTAGATGCATTGTATGTATTAGACGGGCCTTCATTGCGAGGTCATCAAGACCCACACACAAGAAACAATACTCTCAATTTGTCTATTTGTTGCAACAATCACCGATCATGACATGAAAGTCCACTTTGATAAGAATGGTGTAGCAATAACAAGCAAAGCACAAGCTCCTCTAGATCTTTGTGAAAAGATGAAGATGACCACTCTAGGTGGTTCCTCTTACTTCATGATGTTGATTAGTGACTATAGTAGGAGATCATGGATATGTATCTTGAAGACTGAAGATCAACCTTTGCAAAATTCAAACAATGGTATGCTTTAGTAGAAAAAGAATCTAGCAAAACAAGCTAAAGAAACTCAAATAAGATAGAGGAGGTGAATACACTTCAAATGAATTCACAAAATATTGCAAAGATCATGGGATTAAGCATCCACTTAGTGTGGCACATACACGTCACTAAATAGTGTAGCAAAGCAAAAGAATCCTATCATATTAGATTAGGCAAGGAGTATGCTCAAAGAAATGAATCTTCTAGATATTATTTGGGGTTTAAGCAGTAAGCATTGTTGTTTACATCCTAAATCACAACTATACCAAAGCTATGAAAGGAATGACTCCTCTACAAGCCCTTTTACTTAGTAAGAAACCTTTAGTTTTTCATTTTAGAATCTATGGAAGTGAATGCTTTGTGCATGTGCATGATGTTTCAAGAACTAAGTGGGAGGCAAAGAGCCAAAATTGCACCTTCCTTGGGTATAGTAAACAGTTAAAGGGTTATCGACTCTACAAAAATTTTGAAAGGAATGTCATAATAAGTTGTGTTGTGGTATTTATTGAGTAGCTGCATCAAGTGAAGGAGAAAGATCCTTCTTCAAACACCCAAGAAATCCCTACTCATTAGCCACAACTAGATGCAGGTCAACTAGACCCTATGGTGGTTAGGATGCATGAAGAACTTCAACATGATAAGAAGAATAAGCCTAAGGAGCCCCACACAAGGAAGCAATTGCCTATGTGGGCAACTCAACTCTTGGATGGCAGGGATCCACTAGTAATTAAAGAAAATCAACATGTCAATCCAAGGGGATAGAGGAGCATGGAAGGGCTCAAGCACATTTGGTCAACCATGCATTGATGGGGCAGAGTTTGAGAAAATACAAGAGCCTAGTATCCTTGAAGAGGCTATGGAAAATCCAAAGTAGATAAAAGCTATGCAAGTGGAATATGATTCTATCATGCACAATCACATTTGGGACTTGTTGATCATCTAAAGAATCACAAGGTAATTGGCACCAATTGGGTCTATAAAGCTAAATACAAGGATGATGGATCATTGGACAAGTGTAAGGAATGACCTTGTAGCAAAGGGATTCACACAAATAGGTCTTGACTACAAAGACACTTTTGCTTCTTGAACCAAATTGACTACTACCCATATCATTTGAGCCTTTACTACAGAATGCGGGTGGCTTTAAATCAACCTTCTTTAATGGATATCTCAAGGAGGAAGTTTATATGGAACAACCACTTGGTTTTTTAGCTCCAAGTACTGAAGAGAAAGTTTGCAAACTTTGCAAGGCAATGTATGGACTCTTTCTTTCGTGATAAGGGATAAGATTTTGGTAAGTTAAGACAATGGCTAAAGCTTATTGAGAATGAAACAAGTCAAAGTGTGAAGAGACCCTCCCCTTTCAAGTAGTGCTTGTTCAAATGCTCTCTTGCCTTTCTTGCTTTCTAATGGTGACTTCCTAGATAGAGAGATTGGTATTGCTAGGCTAGATAATATAGCCTTACAATAGGACATGCGATATTTCACCTACTTGGTGTCGAGCTCTCCGTAGTGACACTTGGCCACCTATGTTTCCACATCAAAGACTCAATTAATGATATGATAAAAATGAAAGTTATGAGTACCCATGGCCCCATCATATCATGACCTTCATAGCCTCTAGCAAAAGGTCATGCTGTCCTTGGAACTACTCAATTCTCCTCAAGCTTGCTAAGCCCATGTGGCCTTAAACAAATACACCACTTCAAGCCATGACACATATTTCACCACACCATTGACATCAATCTTTGGCACCCAACACCCATAATAAATAGTTGCATGATCACTCCATGATCATTGTGCTCGAGGCAACCTCATAATGGCCTCAACCCTGATTGCTGCTCTTGAGCCCACAACGCAAGCTAATGTAGTCATGCACATACTAAAAATCCTTAGTACACACACTTTTGCAGGTACATGTATGTATTCACAGATACACACTTACACACCATGCACATGCATATGATATGGTAGCAATGTGAAGGGTTCACATCCACCTACCGCTATACGAGCCTATGTATCATAGGTATACCACATACATAAGTTTTTGAATAGATGACTAAGGATATATGTTCACACCCTTCCATGATAAGAAGGACCCATAGGTTAGCATTTATATACAATCACTAAAAGACACTCACACACTAACTGGGCACTAAAACTTAATGAATCTAGGTGTTAAAGGCAGTAGTAGCCTTTAAAGCAAGGAGCCACCAGTGGTGCATTGATGATCGATGGGTGTAGAAGCTGTAAAGACTACCTGGCACGGCACATGGGGAGAGAGAATGTCTCACTATAGGCAGTTGCCAATATAAAGGAAGGGAGTGAATCATTGTTGCTGTTGTTTGAGCATACATACTCGGGGGGTTCACTATATATATATCCTCTATCTAACTTGCGTTCATGGCCTATTTATAAATATCCTAATCTGTGAATTTTTCTTGAATAAAACACAACCCTTTTCTATTCAATCTGTAAGTAACCCCTTTATATGACACCCTTTTGTATGTAAAAAATGTATAAAAATGGTGTTTTAAAAACTCCTTATTTTGAACTCACGTTATATATACACATATTCACGAGTGACCCCTCGAGCATACATATAACCCTAGAGATCAAGTATCAAAGGGTTCTCTTGCCTGACTACCATATCCTTCTCGAGTACCTTTTGCCTCTTGACTACATCCTAAGTGCTCGCTATTAGTAGAGATTACATTACACTATCTATAATCACTATGTTTGATAGTAGTACTACCTTGGTCTTGTATCTTATAGTTGTTTAATACTTATGATCCTACCCTAGTTGTACCCAAAGTCCTGTGTAGCAACCATATCAATCTTTGATAGTTGCATTTTCCTTACTTTAGCAATATATTTCAAATTGATCATTGAGTACATTTGGTATTTGATCTCTTTATTGTGATTATGCCTCATTGTACAACTCCGACATTGATTGTTGAAAGTGATGTTAGTGTCCACTTGTGTCGACTCTGAGTACACCCATCATTTGTCCTATGGCAATAGTGCTTGTACACAGATTGCAAATGGTGACCATGATTATTGTTCCTCCGCATGCTAATAAGTTGCATGCATACATGTTTGCAGGGTCCTCGCCTAAGGCAGTTCCAGTGTTAGTCCCCACACGGCCACATCTTGATAGCCCAAATGATACCTCCTTATGAGGCTGTTTTGATATTCAATGAGGTTGTATCAGGAGAATAACAAGCTTCTCCAAAATTTTGGATCCATCATTTGCATTCCATTGATTGGCAGCAGTGAACTTGAACTTTATGGCATTCCACCCACTATGCCCTTAAACCTAATAAGTTGTTTCCTACCTTCACTCAACCTGGTACATGTCCCATAAATAGCCCCAACTCCACCATTACTTATGATTTCAATGGCACACCAACCCAACATATCCTTTCCCAAGTTCTCTAGATCCTCCAACGAAGATCCAGATGCTTTTATACTAGATAGTTCAATGTGACACACACAGTCAATTACCTTGGCCAGGTCAATGAAGCCCACAAAGTCTTCATATGTGGATCCTCCAATGAAGATCCGAATGCTTTTCTTGGATAGTTTGATATGGCATACACAGTCAACTACCCTGGCCAAGTCAATGAAGCCCATAAAGTCTTCATATTCAAATCCTCAACGTGAAAAAAGGCTACAACTTAGCTAGCAACAAAACATGGCTGGCCATCATGGAATGAAGCACTAAATGCCTTCTGTTATCCAATTCCAACCAGACTGAATGGATGTGCAAAAAATTGAAAGACTTTGGCATCTTAAGTAGGGTGATAGATATGTCCCCATGCATATATCACCAAGTTCACAATACTTAACAATCACATTGATTCCAATGCTCAACTAAAAGATAAATGCTAATTACCATTTTCGTAGCATGTTTAGTGGAAGATCAACCATTGGGGTATGAGACAGAAGGGTGTGTAGGGATTCAGAGATAAGAACAAATGAAAGATAAGAGTTTGGAAGAAAAGAAGATTTAGATGGCACTAATAGAGGTATCAAAGTGTATCTATAAGTCAATTAATTGTGAAAAAGAGGGATTAGTATGTATATCCAAAAAACACAAACAGAAGGCATAACAAAATGAGTGAACTAGGTGTTCATGAAGGTGAAAGTCTAACTATAATATGATATAGTGATGGAATTTGTGATATCCTGACTTTGATTGAAATCTTCTTGACTTCTCCCAAAATGGACTTGAAGAACTCTAAAGTCATTAAATAGAGAAGAACTCGAGCAAAAAAAAACCTTGAGGTTCGTAACCCGACATTTTTTCCAGATTGACAATGATTGTAGCCACCCGTCACACAAGTTACCATGTGAACGAGAGTTATGAGCCGCATTAGTCATTAGTGTCAGTGTCTATAGTATGGATGGTCCAAAAATACTAGATTTTTGGACAAAACTAGCATATTTTTGATATTTTGGATATTATTTATTGTAAATATCCTAAAAAGATATGGAAACTTCTAGAATAGGGTGTCATGTAAAAAAAGAAAGTGGTTTTTTCAACTAGTTTTGGAGATTTAATGAAAAAAGAAGGATCGACAAAATCACATGTCTTGCAATCATAGTTTGTAGGCAACAAACAGCACTCCAAATGGGGAGAAGAAGGAGTGATCTGGAAGATTTCTAAGCAGGTGTCCTAGGGCTTTACCCCCCCTTTTGGAGCCAACAGAACCATCGATTTTGCGATTTGAGCATTAGATTGCATCTTGGAATCTTTAGATTTATTCTCTAATTTAGCTATAAATAAGAGGCATGGGGAGCAGTTGAAGAGGTTTGAGTAAGAAGGGAGAGGCCCTTCTAAGGAGTAGAGAGAGAGAGGGAAGAAGATCCTGAGAGGCTGTGAGAGGGAGCTAGGGAGGGGGAGAATCAGAAAGAGAGAGAGAGGGAAGAAGATCTCGAGAGGCTGCGAGAGAGGGAATTAGAGATGGGGTTAGAGAGAAAACGAACTAACTCAACCTCCCCCTCTCTTGGTCTTCAACTCGACAAGATTCTCTCACACTCTCCCATCATGAATTCATTCCACCTTCTCTATCTCTTGAACCCGCTCGGGAACAATGGCTCCACAACAACGAGGCAGAAAGATCATGAAATCCACTGCAAACGGTCAAAGAACAAAAGATACAAGAATGCCCGAGGTTGTCAGAATTGCCACTACCAACAAAACATTGGGTGTGGCGAGCGCAAGCACAAGCAAATATGAAATTCCCAATGATGTTGTACCAAACCAGGTTGTTCACAACTCAGAAATAAGCTATTATTTTCATATTGCCATATAAAATAATAAGGTTTTTTCCAAAATTAAGTACATAAAATAATATCTTTTGCATTTACACTTGCATGAGATGCCAGTTTCATCTAGAGAGTGTATTAATACACGCACAAATGGTTAACTACTACCTATGATTTGTAGATATATTAATCGAGATTATAATGTGTAGAATCGTGATGGAAATAGTTGCAGCAGGTTATTGCACAAAATGAGTAAAGGACATTATGTGCACTCGAGATTAGTAAAATAACTCAATATATTTATTGCCAAACACGACAATGGTTAGGAGTTGATTAACACTTAAAAAGTGAAAGTCTATTTAAATAATCTTGTAAATCATCTTGCTAAATTATTGTCACAATATTTTTCTAAGTACCAACTAAAGGAAATTCGCTTATGTTGGGTAAGTTAGCCCTAAACGGGAAATTCATGTCTTTCTTAACAACATTGAAAGATTTGTACTCAACACTTCTTTATGGGAAGAAGAATCCTCGTTAGAATGTAAGGTTACCTTGGGTTAAGGATCTACCTTGGCTATGTGAAGTTGTGAACTGCACGATGGTGTGATTGTCATTGTTTAAAAGGATTGTTTGTGTTTGCTAGAAATCTAGATCTCTGACTAAAAACATTGGCAAACAAGATAAAAGGAAATATCATGCTAGGCTACCCCCAAGCTAGCTGCGAGACCCTACTCCTAAGGGGTCATGATTATCACTTCGTAAGGCTTAGACTAGCTCTGTAGTGGAAAGGTTTGTCACAGTAGGGATAGTATCGAGCAATAGAAAATATGGATGCCATTGGGGGCTTTGGCCATAAATTCTGCATTACTCCTAAAATTTGACAAGCCCCTTCGCAACCCAGGATGGGATCCTAGAACCCTAATACTAGTTACAAGGGTGGAATCTTGGTGGACAAAATACCCTCGTGGAATTCTGTATATCTTCCATAGGATCAAAAAGATGGAAATTGTAATAAACTTCTAATATAGTAAAGGAAATTGTTTTTATTCAAGAGTTGTTTGAATTGTATGCTTGTCCATGAAATAAAATACGGGAAGGAACCTATGACTAAATAGTTCTAGAGCTAAAATAACCAGAACAAAGGAGGATTCAAAGGTTAAGCAAAAAGAACCCAAGGTCAAAAGAAAAAGGCAAAATCCAATGCAATTGGAAATTTTGTTCCTACACAGGGAAACATGGATGGCTTAGGTGTTTTCACTGTAATGAGCCATGCCATTTTAGGAGAGATTGTCCAAAGCTAGGTGAAAACCATTGCCAAGGCCAATTTGGAGGTCAAGGCAAAGCTGCCCAAGGCCATGGTCAAGTAGCTATGGCAAGAAGAAGAACGTTAAATATTACCCTTAAAGAGATTAATAAGGAGGAAGACCCTACTACTATGGAAGAATATATTGAAAAACCAACTGTTCATGCTACATTCCACAAGAAGGGTCCAAATTGTCAATATTCGATAATACAGACACCACATAGTCACCAAGGTAAATCATTTCAAGTTTTGATTGACTATGGAAGTACACACTCATTTATTTCTCCCAAGTGTGCCAAGAAGTTAGGAATAGATACAGTAAATGCATCAAAACTGCTAATTGTGGAATTAGCAAATGGAAAGGAAGTACTTTCTACACAGCAAACTGCCAAGGTAGAGTTTAACCTAGGAGGAAACCTTTCAAGTAAGAGATTCAGAGCAATGAACTTAGGAGCTTATGAATGTTTACTAGGAATGGATTGGCTAATCCCAAATGATGCTCATATCCATTGTGGAAAAGGTCAAGCCACATTTTAGGATTTGAACGGTGAAATAGCAACTATACAAGGTGAAATAGGGAAACCTAAAGGTCAATTAGCAAAAGCTTCTCGAATTGTGAAATGCTTGAAGAAAGGATTGCCTATTTACTTGATCAAGCTTAATAAGGTAAATCAAGATGGTCAGCAAACAGAAGAAGAACCATCCTAGTTAAGAGTTAATTGAGTTGCCTCTGGAAAGAGAAGTCGATCATGAGATCAAACTTGTTCCAGGAGCTACTCCAGTGGCAAAAAGACCTTACAAAATGTCTATTTCTGAAGCCATTAAACTAAAAGAGAAACTCAAACAACTACTAGAACAAGGGTATATTTGGCCAAGTAGTTCATCATGGGGAGCCCCAGTATTATTCCAAAAGAAGAAAGATGGAACTCTTCGTCTTTCTATCAACTACTAAGGACTAAACCAGGTAACAATGACGAATAAGTACCTGATTCTGAGGATAGATGAGCTTCTTGATCATCTACAAGGAGCAATGATCTTTTCTAAGATTGGCAGGATATTATTAGATCGGAATCAAGGATGAAGATATTCCTAAAACCTCCTTCATAGTCATTTTGAATTCATCGTGATGTCATTTGGGTTGACAAATGCCCCAGCTACCTTCATCAAGTTAATGTAGGACATTTTCAGGCCTCATCTTGATGATTTTGTTCTTGTATTCTTTGATGACATCCTAACTTAGTCTAAGGAGGAAGAAGAGCACGAACCACATCTTCACATTGTCCTAGAGATGATGAGAACATACAAATTGTATGCCAAGAAGAGGAAGTGTGCCTTCTTCAAAAGGAAGATTGAGTACTTGGGATTCACAGTGTTTGTTGAAGGTATATAGTAGATTCTGCTATGGCCAAAGATATTCAAGATTGGGCACCCCCAACCAATATCAAGGAAGTGAGAAGTTTTCTAGGTGTCTAACAAGATGGTATAGGAAAAATTGTGCCCAAATTGCAACACCTCTTATAGACCTACTCAAAAAGCAAGTTGCCATTATCTGGAACAATCTAGCTTTGAGCAACTAAAGCATAGTTTGATAACTGCTCTTATCTTAAGGCTACCTAACTTAAGCAAGGAACTTGAAGTTGTCACAGATGCCAGCTCTCTTGCATTGGGATGCAACTAATGCAAGAAGGTCATCATGTAGCTTACTCTTCGAGAAATTTGAAAGCCCATGAACAGAGATATGCTACTCACAACGTGGAGCTGTTAGTTGTGATTCACATTCTCAAATTATGGAGACATTACTTACTTGGAAATAAGTTTTCCTTAGTCACAGATCATAAAAGTATTAAGTGGATTTTTACTCAGCTTGATCTTAATATGAGGTAACGACGGTGGATTGAAATTCTGTAGGAGTATGACTTTGAAATTAAGTTCAGAACAACTGGTAAAGAAAATGTAGTAGCAAATTCCCTTAAACACCATTTGGGGAATATGGAAATTTTCCATAAGTCTAGGACACATGGTCAAATCTTTGGATTTGTCATAACTTGAACACTATAACTCCAAATCAAGCACTCTATAGCTCAATAGATTCCATTTTTCAAGCACTTTCTAATGATAGGTCATATCATATGGTTTTGAGAAACTTATAGGCATGTTATTTGGGTGCCACCTTTTTAATATTCAAAAAATGGAAATCGAGAGATTTCCAAACTCACTAATATTGCTTTCTTAGTCGTAAAGCCTTCCTTAATGCTCTTATCACTGAAGAACCATCTAGGGTAGAAACTTTGGCTACAATGGTATCAACGGCAACTAATCCTATTATCGAGTTGACTAAGGATAAAGCAAATAAGGACCCATACTATCAACAATTGTTTTGGGAAGTTCAAAATAAGAAACAAGATTCCAAATTCAAGACTAAGTATCAATAATTCTCTGCAAATGAAGACAAAGGACTTGTTTATTTTAGAATGAGACTATACATTCCTTCAAGTCAGACTCTCAAGAGAAGAATACTTTGGGAAGCACATGACTCTCCTTTTTCAGGACACCCTAGGTATGCAAAAACTCTTAATGCTATCACGAAAAGCTATTACTAGTAAAAATTCAAGGGTGATGTAATTAAGTATGTCATTGAATGTTTGAATTGCCAAAGGGTAAAATCTGAATGTGTCAAGTCACCACGAAACTCTAGCCACTTGATATTCCCCAGATGAAATGGGAGATCATTAGCATGCACTTTGTAGTTGGGTTATCTTCTGTGCAAGGAGGATATAACTCAATAATGGTAATAGTAGACATGCTAACAAAGGTCGCTCATCTTATTCCAACAAAAACCAATTACAAATCTTTAGATATTACAAGAATTTTTATAAAGAGATTTTCATGTTACATGAGTTACCTAAAAGGATCATTAGTGATTGTGATTCTCTTTTCACATCACATTTTTGGAAGAGTTTGTTTGAAGCCATTGGGACCCAACTTTGTTTCAGCACTTCTTATCATCCACAAACTGATGGGGGGCCTCGGGTAAGTTACTCATGAATATATGTGTGTAGCATGCGAATTCAAAATAAGGTAATTTTAAAACACCATTTTTATACATTTTTTGTGTAATACAAAGGGATAATTTACAAATTGAATAGAAAATGGTTATATTTTATTTAAAAAAGTCATAGATAAGGATATTTATAAATAGACCTTGAACGCATGTGATGTAGAGGATATACATGTAGTAACTTCCACGAGTGGGGGGCAGACAAAACGAGTTAAGGGAGCTAGGGAGGGGAAGAATTAGAAAGAGAGAGAGAGGGAAGATCCCGAGAGGCTGTGAGAGAGAGAATTAGAGAGGGGGTTTGAGAGGAAATGAATTAACTCAATCTCCCCCTGTCTCAAGTAAGCTGCTCTCATGCTCTCCCATCCCTAATTCATTCCATCTTCTCTATCTCTTGAACTCGTTAATGAACAATGGCTCCAAAACAACGAGGTGGGAAGACCATGAAATCCATCACAACCAGTCAAAGAACCTCTATTGCCAAAGTTACAAGAATGCTCGAGGTTGTCGGAATCGCCACTACCACAGAATATCGGGTGTGGCGAGAATGCAAGTGCAAGCAAATACAAAATTCCCAATAATGTTGTGCCAAACTAGGTTGTTCACAACTTAGAAATAGGCTATTATTTTCATATTGCCACATAAAATAATAAGTTTTTTTTCGAAATTAAGTACATAAAATATTAGCTTTTGCATTTACACTTGCATGATATGTCAGTTTCATCTAGAGAGTGTATTAATACACGCACAAACGGTTAACTGCTACCTATGATTTATAGATAGAGTAATCGAGATTATAATTCGTAGAATCATGATGGAAATAGTTGCAGGAGGTTATTGCACGAAATAAGTAAAGGACGTTATGCACACTCGAGATTAGTAAAATAACTTGATATATTTAGTGCCAAATGTGACAATGGTTAGGAGTTGATTAATGCTTAAAAAGTGAAAGTATATTTAAAGAATATTGTAAATCATCTCGTTGAATTATTGTCATATTTTTTGAAGTACCAACTAAAGGAAATTCACTTATGTTGGGTTACTTAGCCCTAAACAAGAAGTTCGTGTCTTGCTTAACAATGTTGAAAGATTTGTACTCAGTACTTCTTTATGGGAAGAAGAATCCTCTTTAGAATGTAAGGTTACCTTGGGTTAAGGATCTACCTTGGCTATGTGAAGCTGTGAATTGCATGATGGTGTGATTGTCATTGTTTGAAAGGATTGTTTGTGTTTGCTAGAATCTAGATCTCTGATTAAAAACATTGACAAATAGGATAAAAGGAAAGATCACACTAGGCTACCCCCAAGCTAATTGTAAGACCCTACTCCAAGGGGGTCATGATTATTGCTTTGAGAGGCTTAGATCAGCTCCATAGAGGAAAGGTCTGTCTGTAGGGATAGTCTCAAGTAGTAGGAAATGTGCATGCCAGGGGGGGCTCTGGCCATAAATTCTGCATTACTCTTAGAATTTAATGAGCCCCTTCGTGACCCAGGATGGCATGCTGGAACCCTAAAACTAGTTACAATGAAGGAATCTTGGTGGAATAATATCCTAATGGAATTTTGTATATCTTCTACAGGATCGAAAATATGGAAATTGTAATAAACTTCCAATATAATAAAGGAAATTTTTTTAATTCAAGACTTGTTTGAATTGCATGCATGTCCATGAAATAAATTATGTGAAGGAACATGTGATTTAATTGACTAATTAAGGAAGCTAGTTGTATATGTTTCAATAAATGTGTTGTAGGTAATTAAAAAACTGAAGATGATATCGTCATCAAAGGAAAGCGGTTGGGCGTGACCCCCGATAGGTCTATCCAATGGTAGGGTGGTCTCGGTTAGCTGGGACCTTTTCTAAATCGACGATAGAAATAGGAAGACAATAAATTGACTAACTAGTTGTTAGGTAGAATCGACTTGCATTGTTTTAGGGGGTTGGAATGGGATTGTACCTTATGGGCAGGAGCGTTGACGTACTTACTGCACTCCCCTCCATCTCCCATTCTCTTTGAACCAAATGCAATGGCTAGTCCGCTTTAGTTTGAGTAATCCTATAGGAAGTGGGAACTCAAAATTATTGACGCTAACTGGCTATTAGGAGACCCATCTGATTTTAGGAACCCAAAAATTCAGGTCTGACACTAACTGGCTATTAGGAGACCCATTTGATTTTAGGAACCCAAAAATTCAGGTCGATCCTAGTGGGTTCGACTGAAACTCTTTCGTTGCGATGTAGACTCAGTAGGGCCTAAGTGACAAACCTCGTGATACTCCAAGGGAGCACCAGGTGCGGCGTCATTTTGGAAAACCTCTACTGATGGACTACTAAAAGGTAAACCTTGGATTGAGATTGGTAGACACTTTACAGAATCTTGTCATTTTATTTCATAGAGCTAAGCAAAGCATACATCCTAACATACATGTAATTCATCAACTCAGAATCAAATCAAGAGAGATACATCCATGAAGATGGGATAATAGCCCAAGTCACAGAGAGGCCTTAGATAAAAGCTCATACACAAGTACATATCATCATCTCTACTGACTTAATCCATATGTTGTTGTAGGTATTCACCTCAACTCCTCATGTAGACATTAAACTAATAATGGTAGATAGGAAAGTTCATCCATCATAACCAAGACAAAACCAAAAGCACTTGCCAAATCCTTGCTAAGGATATCGAAGCACATCATCCCTATTATTTCTATGTATTTATAGCAAACAATCAAGAGCCATAAGAAGATCAAACTCCAAGATAAATCTACTCAAAACTGTCCAGACTATGTTTATAGTACTATATTAGAGATCCCTTTTTCAAAAGCTCTTCAAAAGTGCCACTTTGATGCATCCAAATAAAGAATCATTGTAATCTACCTTGATTTTGACTATTATAGCCAAGAATGGCCCAAATCAAGTCCATGCATGGCCAAAAACTCATCTTTGGTGAAACAAACAAGTGCCCCTTCTCTCTGGGACAATGAACCAAGCATAATCCACCATAAAGTGATTAAAGAGAGTGCATGAAACCCATATACAACATTTAGCACTATTTTGCCCAGTCATAAATAGTCAAAACAGCCAACAAATGGAGCTCTAAGCTTGTAGACTCATCCACCAATAATCAAGGGTCAATCTTCCATTGTTAGAGGCTATGTATCTAGTAGATGATGACATAGTTGGATCAAAGAGAGAAGAGGATAATCAAAAGTTTTTGACTTTAACCATGTATGCTCTATTGTTGATTATCAATACAGTCCCAAATCAATCCATAAAGGATACTATTGACACATAGCACTCTCCTTGCATGACCAAAGATTAATCTTCTATTTGTAAAGTCCAATATGCAATCATAAGAAGATATGGATAGTGCAAAGAGAGAATAAGAGAACAAATTTGAGTATTGAGCCCTGTAAACCTTGTTCTAAAACTGAGAATATAGCAACACATTCTCCCCAAGAGAGCCTTTTGGCATGAACAAAAATTCATTTTTTTGCTCCAATGGTTGATAGCTTCCTCCTCACTTTCCACTTGAGTTACATGGTCCCCATGAGCTCTCCTCCATCCCTTTTTTTCCACGACTAGTACAACACTATGGTCCCTATCAAAAGAGGCCAAAAATTGTGCTGAAGTTCTTGGCCATACTCCACGACTCTTTTTCTACCAATTAACTCTTTGGTGAGTCACTTGAGTGACTAATTAAGGCTTAAGTCAAGCCACGCACTTGCATGACTTGTCAAGTGCTTCCCAAGGCCATACGATAAGTCAATCTTCTAGTAGACCATCATTACTTGGTGAAGTAGACAACAACTCTACTATTGCTACCTCTAATTTAGTGTCCATTTTCACACTGCATATTGAAACTCCACCGACATCTGCCCCCTTCAAACTTGCACATCCTCTAGCATATGCCAGAGTATTATATTTCAAAAAAATTCGAGGAGTCCTCCTCATTCATATCCACATCATCCTCATCCTCTTCTTCCACATTGTCATGAACAAGACCTATAACCAACTCATCTAGCTCATAGGCTATAGATTCCCTTTGCTTGAAGAGTTTATCCCTTTTACCTTAATGTAGTCCCATCCAACTCATTGAGTGAATAGGTTGCATTATCATGTACCACTCATACTACATATGGTCCAAACCATCTATTTGACACCTTGTGAAGAGCACTGTGTTGATTATCTAGGCTGCTATCATATAGCGGCACCCAATCTCTCTCTTGTATAGCTCATGACCAGAGTTTGTGCCATTTATCAAACCTTGCTTTGTTTCTAAGCCTTGCTCCCTTGAGCTTCTCCACTACTACCCTTATGTCTTTAGGCCTTCTATTTAACTGCCTTATGCGCAAAACTAGCAATGCTTCTCTATCCAAACCCTCCTCCCATGGCAAGACACACCATGTAGCAACTATCTTTTCAATAGGAATAATAGGCTAAAAATACATTAATTTAGTAGGCATGAACCATATGATAGCATAGTGAGTAGTCCTATTAGCCCATACAACAAAGGGTAGCATTCTTGGCCATTCCTTGATCTTCTCCTTGCATGATTTAGATAGTGCCTTTATGATTGACGGGTGTCCTCTTTCACTCTTCCCATTCCCTTTTGGATTGTAGGATGTAGTCAGTGACAACTTAATGTCTGAGCATGAGAATAGCTCACAAGCCTCATCAACACATCTAATTCACCTATGCCAGCTGGCTGTCACCTTGCATGCACATCCATATCTACAAAATACCTCCTCGAAGAGAAACTTGCACATAGCTTGAGTAGTCTTTGTGCTAAGAGCTCTTCCCTCGACTTGGTTTGTCAAATCCTATCGTGCAAGCATAAGATAGGGCATATTCCATAGACATGTAGGCATGATAACCAAGTCTACCACCAATTTGTAGTGCATAGATAGTAAGTAAGTCGGTTGAAGACTATTTCTGTGCTTCACTATACAGAGTATACGTGACAAACACTACATGATTCCACAAAATAATCTACATCCTTGTACATATTTTGCCACCAATATTTTTCCTTGATCTTTGCAAAAGTACCGCAAACACCTTGTGTTCAACCCATGAGCTTTCATGAAATTCATACATCACTCTTGCATAGCTTTATCTTCTAGCACATCAAAGTTGCTACTTTCCGTTTCTTGGTAGCTTTCCAAAAATACACATCCTTTAAAATGAAGCCATAAGCTTTTCTATTGATCCTCTTAAACTCTTCTTTAGACCATTTGGCCATCTTTGACAACATGCTGAGATTTTGACCTATTTTCAACCAATCACTTGGGTACAATTCTTCCAAAAAATGTTCCATAATTAAAACATAACACCTATGATGTTTCCTTTCAATTGTCCATGCTTTTCCTAAAACTAAAACCACTTTTCTTGCCACTAATTTTTCTATTGCAACAATGTTTCTCGTCTGTATATCTCCTATACCTACTTAATCCAATGCTTTCCTTGCATTAAAGACAATTGTTTCTACATTTATAGCACATGTACTTGCAATTACAGGAGCTGAAAACTCTATTTCTATTGTCAAATAGCCGTTTTCAACAAGCACAATGTCTTCCTCATCTTCCATCATCTCCTCTTCATCTTCAAAAAATGCATGTGAAAGCATATAAGCCACCGGTTTCCTGCTACCTACAATATGTTCCAAATTAGGGTTTATTAATTTAATATAAGCAATCCAATGTAGCATGGCAATATTTGGGGTTGACGAATTAGCAATCATGCCCAAAAGAGGTGAACAATCAGTCCCTACAACTACATGAGCACCCACGAAATATTCTCGATCACATTTATGAGCGGTGACCATTCTCCAAATCTCTCTCTTCACTTATGAATACCTTTGTTGCCTCTCTTTCAACACTTTTGTTCTAAATCTAATAGCATATCGATTTCTTTTAGCATCATCTTGACCTATTGTCCATCCAATACCTATAGGGCTCATATCCACAATGAGAATGATAGGCCTTCTCTCATCAAACAATCAACTTTCTTTAGTATCGATGAAAAAATCAACTTCTTTAACTTTTGAATAGCTTCTGTATGTTGCCTTTTCCAATAAATTTGTTTCTCTTCCTTAGTAGTTCATAAAGGCTTTCAGTCACATGTGCAAAATGAGGGATCCAAATTAGATAAAAGATACATGCATCTAAAAACCTTCTAACCTCAGTAATATTGGAATACCTCTCCTACATTTTGCTAATCCCATCAATTTTAATTGGATAGGGCTTTTGACCATATGGACCGCACATGTGCCCTACAATCAGCACCTCCTCAACAGCAAAGAGAGACTTGGCAGAGTGAGATGTACTTCTTCAAGGTGAGCCAAAACCTACTCACAATCATGTATATGAACAACCATAAATAACATACATTCCTTCTCATCTATCTCATTCTTATCATGTACTTGACATCCTTTAATGGGGACATCATCAAGGAAAGTCATAGTCAATTGTGGGATGTAATCTCTCAAAACCTTATGCATAGCATTCATCATGTGAGCAACTAAGCTAGTCACTCCCTATGGAAGCATACATATGCATACCAAGCCAAGCAATGTGTTCATAGCTGTGATATCCATGCTTTCTAATGCAAGTTGAAACTAAACATATTTGGAGTACAAATCAACCATAGAGGAAATAGCTTTGCCAGCAAAGGCTTTTGCAAACTCATCAATGATAGTGTTGAGATTTAGGCAATCACACCTAGTGTGCCTCTTTGTATGGAGTAGTTGGGGCCAAGGACATGTAGGCTTATTGGATCCCATAAGCAAAGTGCTGCATAGTGCTACCTATCCTGAAGCTATAAAGCATTGTACTTTTCTTTCATTTTTGAATGCAATGTCATAGTACTTTTGTCCTTCCACTCAAGTGTTTATGTCATTGTCTATGTTGAGATGCTTGCAATCACACCTATTTCAGACTTTTTGCAAGGAGCAGTGAGGGCTCAGGACTAGAATCCCATATGCACAGTAAGAGAAGTGCTACCATCTAGTTTCCTATAAAGCATTGTACTTTCTCTCTTTTCTAATGCAATGTCATAGTAATTTTGTCCTTAAGTAAAGTATTTGTGTCATTTTCACTCAATAAACAAGATTTTGTTTATGAGTCCAAGATTCCATCTTGGAACCGAATTCACTTGTGTAACAATCAGTCATGTTGGTGTCTTCATCGGCGTCTTCATGAACTCACACTTTCTCTTCCAACCTCCATAGCTTCTGCATTTTCCATGCTCTAGATCCTGTATATTTTACATGGTATCAGAGCCCAATCGAGCATGGATCAACTTGGCTTAGCCCTCCTATGCTCTCTCTCAGCCCATGACTTCATCTCTCAACTCTACCTTCACTTGAGCTTCCATGGCAAGCCATAGCTAGTAGCATCACCCTGTCAGCTTGAAGCTCTTATATCTCACTCCATAGGTCAAATCTCCTAGAGCTTCCTTTTATAAAAGTGTTCCCCTACTTCTAGATCTTCTTCTTAACACATCAATCACGACATTGGGCAAGCATAGCTTCAATATTGTGAAAATTCTCAATTACTGCCATAGCCTAGAACTATAACCTGCAGGACATACCCTGCTTGGAGTCCCTAGATCTCTCAATACAAATCATATCTTTGATGGAACCTAAAATGGGCCGGCACTGGCTATAGCACTAGCTGGACCTCATGCTCATGACACACAAACACCCTCACGGCCTCGCGGACCAGGAGCGTCAATCTAATGCTAAAGGACAAACTGCCCTAAAGCTTAATCTCTACATTTATAGTTTATAGTCCAATGTTTCCCTTAAACTCCTCAGAGGGAGATCCCAAAGTACTTAGGCATAAAGCTTCGAATAAACACACATAGGAGGCACTCCACCGAGCCCCATTGCAGCTCTCCTACATCTCAAGGATTGGCCCTTTGATGCGCTGCTAAACATATAACATAAATGAGCACAAACTCCTCTCTTTTATATTTTTCGTATTTCCAGGAGATATACCATGCTTCCTCACTTTACAGTCCCTTAGGAAACCGACCCTCTACCCTACGGCAAGGGATAACCTCACACTCTCAATCGTGGGTCAAAGTCCTAAGAAAACAATTACTATGCAGTCCAGGAGATTTTTCCTTCGATACCATGAACCATGCATAGTGCATAATGTGAATGGTTTAGTGCACAAACAAAAGAAAATCAGCATTGTGCATCGTGCGAAACCAATCTTTTCATGATTTCCATGCTAACGTTTATGTATTGAAACAAGGAGAGACACCGAGCCTTACGCTCATGCTGCCTTCTCCTTTATTTTAAACCAACACCCTATAGCCATGATGCAACACATAAATCAGATTTAAGATTGTACTTTGATGCTCAAACTCCCCTCTCACCCTACCGTTTAATGTTTTACAATCATTGATAGGTATAAGAGTCATTTTATGTGTATTTCTTTGTAGAGAAAGCAATAAATACGGACAAAAACATAGAAATGAGGGTAAACCGGGGTTAACCTCGTGCTCTACCTTCATTATACATTGCACAAACACTTATGTAACTTTTTGGAATTTTCCTTTTATCGTTTCCTAATTTTCTCCCATTTAAAATCCATTTTCCACCATTTTTTGAAATTTTTTCTCTATTATTTCCAATTAAAAATGACTAAAAATTGAGATTGATTGTGGGCTGTGGCCCTTAGGTTTTTTGACAGCAAAATTTCAGGTTTTATTGATGTTATATCTCATGTTTCCCCTTTATTTTGCAAGAAACCCCTATTTTGCCTCTTAAACGCGTGTTTTACAAGTTTTATACCATTAATTTCAATCATAACACTTATGATTTTACGTGTTTTATACCATTAATTTCAGTCATAACACTTATGATTTTACGTGTTTTATACCATTAATTTCAGTCATAACACTTATGATTTTCTGATTTTCTGAGCATAAACCGATCAAACTCGTAGCAAACAACAACATAATGCATAATCAGCCCATGGGAACAAATATTCATGAAGCAAATTGCATAAAACATCAATTCCCTTTGTAAAAAAAATAATATTACCGTTTTTTGCGGGTTGCGGGTTTTTATTTGCCATGTTTCGGGACTGATTTCCAACAGCCATTAATGTCCATGACAGTTCGGAATCAGCAATCTACCCTCCTCTTGCATCACGGAGCAATCCCATCTCGGTTGGACACGATCCTTCTTCCTCCCACATGAATCTGCCTCTAGAGGAGAGAGAGGGAGGAGAGAGAAAGACTGAAATTAGAGATTTCCATTGAGGCCACCATTGCGCGAGCGAAGGGTGGCAAAATGATTAGCAGGCAGAGGGGAATGAACCCCCCATGATCATTGGTATGGGTTGCATTGAGGTTGCATGATGCCTCCATCCCCATCAAGCACATTTTTCAGTGCAGATATGGCACCCTCCTCCTCACGTTTATTGCCTCCTCAAAAATGCCATGATTTGTGCTACATTCAAATGTTACATCCCCCCCCCCCCCCCCCCCCCCAAAAAAGGTCATGACCACTTGACCAAAGTTTGGTCCACATTTTCATATCTTGCCCGGTTTCTTGGCCATTTCCCCGTCCGGACTCCGAATTGAGCTTTGAAAAATCCTGGGCGTCCGGCTTGACATCCCGCATTGGCCGGCAACTCTTGACAATCCGCACGTCAGTCTAAAAAATTATCAAAAATAACAAGTGTCGCTTGGGCGCCTTTAAAGTACTTTGATGCTTAAAATCGTCCCAGCTCGAGCCGCCGCCTTCGACGTTGAATATTTTTCCCTTGATATTCGTAATTTTTAGCTATTTTTAAGCACTTCTCGGCAGCAAAACTCCGCTCTCATTGGCGACCACAGGATAGGGCGACTCAGCCCGTCGAATCCCACACCAGATCTGCACAAAACAACCAAAGAAAGCATCAAGCTGATACAAAATAGATACATATTAAAACACAGCACCACGCTCACCCTACCCCCTGACAAAACCAAGGCATGACATCCACAAGGAGGAGGCCTAGCATAATCTGATAGAAGGTCCGAAGCTAGTCACTAACCAACTGCTCCAACACGGCCAAACTCAAAAGAACTATCAAAGAGGCTGCCCTGAGTGGTGGTCTGAACTACCTACCTAACTAAGGACAACACAACTAGGAGCTCCTACTAGATGAGGACGCCTATAGCCTAATCAAGAAGTATTTCCTTGTAACACATGTCTTCTTTTAGGGTTTTATTTTGTTGACATACTTGGGCATGTAAAAAGGAGCGAGCTGAGTGTACTGACCCAAGGAGAACAGGGCATCGGCCTCAGGTCCTGTCTCGGTACCCAAGAACCTACCAAGCCCTCGCAAGATGACACTTAATCCTTTTCTGACGCTCACTTTTATTTTCGCTCCAACCTTCCTTAATTTCTTCTTTTCCAGCAAGATGCCACCCCTAGGAAGACAAGGCATCGGGCCCAGGTCTGAATCGTCCCCAGAAACCTACCAGGCCTTCACTAGGCGATGATCAACTGCTTATAAATTTTCATTTCTTTTCTTTTTTGTGATAGGGGCTAGAACCCCTTTTTACACACCTTTGTATATAGTTATTTTCTTTTGGGACATTCAGGGTTTCTTTTCCTTTTTCATCATTATTTTTCTTCTGCAGGCTTCTCTAACTGCCTCACACCTAACAAGAACTCCTAGAACGGCCGCCTAGCAGGCTAGCAGAATGGGGTCACCAGGACTCCCTTCTAAAACAGGTCTTTTGATGCTTGACAATGTCTTTACAGGAGGCAACGACTACTCAGACCTCCCTCAAACATACTTAACCTAAACCTCGGGACTTCATGCCTTGGACGCCGGTCCCCAACAAGAAAAGAAAAACCCCCACAAGTACACATACACATATAGCGTAACAACCACAGTACTCATAAAGGAGAGATATCACCTGGATAGGGCCACGAGAAGCTTCCACGCAAGAAAAGGCTCCTTCCAAGCTCTTCTTCCGAACCTGTCTAGCACAGAAAAACAAGAAACCATTAAATGCACCTGCACTAAACAGACAACTGGCCCTCTTGGCCTAATCAAATAAAGCACTTCACCACAAAAAATAATCGGTCCTCTTGGCCTAACGAGATCAAACAGAATAACACCTACACATCCTTTCCTGGATTAGCACAAATATACAATAATAAGATCCTTTCTAAGGAGGAAAAATAGGCTCGTAGCCCTAAACTAAATGCATAAGGTTATGACCCATCCCTCCTACATATATAGCAAGAGGCGTACGCATAACATGTTGTCTAATTAACCTATGGGTCCAGGATAATAACGGTAGATTGGTCTCGGCTACTCTTTGCATCACCCATATCAACAATTGTCTGCCATATATTGGATGCTCTGATAACATTCCCCACAAGCGACCGGGTCCTGTTTCATCATTGATCACAATATCCAAACTAGGACCACAGTTAAAGAAGAGGTCTTCCTCATAAGCAAGATTTGCCAGTGAATCCGCAAACTGATTCCAATAACGTGGAATCAACTGAAAAGACACTCTCTCAAACTCCTCAAGTAGGGTCATAGCAGTTCGATGATACATACAAAGAATGGGATTCCGCACTGTATATGTCCCATCTAGCTGATTCAAGATCAACTGGGAATCCCCTTTTACTAACAACCAATGAATACCACCTTGTTTGGCAATATGCAGTCCCATAATCAAGGCTTTATACTCTGCCATATTGTTAGTGAATCCTACCCCGAGATAAGCAGCTAACTTCATCGTAACTCTACGTCGGGGATCTCGGATTACTACTCCAACACTCCCTTTTTTATTAGGGCCCCTAGACGCTACGTCAAAATATAATGTATATGTCCACAACGGGTTTACACAGCCTGCCATCACAAACTCGTCTATTCGTAATTATGGTAATCAAAGTTTAGCACATTGAGAGGATGAACTGACGACTCCATCCCACCTTCTTCATTGAACTCAACAGGGATACTTGCCAACAATCGTAAGCAGTGATGGCAGAAGACTTTGATCTCCCACACAAAGGTTCCATCTTCTTTCTCAATCACTTTGTATCCTTTGCTCCACCAGATAAGTTTCCCCTGATGGTATCTCTGCTCCAGATATGGGTGCTCCAAATAAGGGATTAATCGACCCATCAACCAACTTTTAAGCTCTTTTGCAGGTCTCAAATCACTCCTAGCATGGACCTGCAATGCATTTCTCTATGTTAGCGTACTTAGAAATAATAAGGTTTAATCTTGTTAAGATTAACCTTATTTTTAAACTCTACTCCCTGTAGATCAGCTAATAGAGCCGTAGACTTATTCTTCCCTAACCTGACAATCTTGTAGGGCCCATCCCATTTAGGTTCTAGCTTCCATGGAAACAACTCCCTATGCGCATCGTAATAGAGGACTAATTGCCCTTTTTTAAAGGTATATTTCTTCGCCCTAAGGTCATGCAACCGCTTCATCTGACGTTTAGCCACCTCCTGATGTAATAAGCTCTGCAACTTCAGCTCATCCAGGTGGGCTAAGGTCGTGAAACGTTCAAAAAGGGAATCCTTATCTCCCAAAGAGTGGTTAATTGCAAACCGTATGGTCGGCAATTCGATTTCAAGGGGTAACACATACTCTTCCCCATAAACCAATTTAAATGGAGTATGGCCGGTAGCTCGCTTGAACATTGTATTGTACGCCCATACTGCCACATACAGCTTCCTGTCCCAGTCTCGTTTCTTCTCAGAGACGATCTTAGACAAGATACCCACAAGCTGCTTATTAGTATTTTCAACTTGCCCATTTGCTTGTGGATTATAAGGAGTTGTTTTATTATGCTTGATTTGCCAAGCCTCAGTCAGGCTTTTGATCACCTTATTCAGAAAATGGGTTCCACGGTCCGACACTAATTCCCTTGGGGGACCGAAACGGCAGATTATCTGCTCTAAAAGGAAACTTGCAGTCTCTTTTGCATTGTCCTACCTTGTCGCCCGCACTTCTGACCATTTTGTAAAATAATCAGTGGCTACTATAATATACCTCTTTTGGGTAGTAGACAATGAAGTAATAGGACCCACAAAATCAATGCCCCACTTCTCAAATGGAGGGATAGCCATGATAGGCGTAAGTGGACATTTTCTATTTTCTCTACTGTCATGCCTTTGACATGTATCACATCTCTTTACATACTCAAAAGAATCTTGGAAGATGGACGGCTGCCAATATCCAGCTATTAAAGCTTTCTGCGCCGTCAACCATCCCGCGAAGTGCCCTTCACATGCAGAGTCATGGCACTCTTCCAAGATGAAAGGAACCTCGTCAGGTATCACACATCGGTGGTAAATATCATCAACACCTTGCCGATATAGTGTCCCTGCGATCAAGGAAAACTTCAATGCCTGCTGTTTGATTTTCCTCTTTTCAGCCTTTGATAAACCAGCTCCCGTCTCTCTTGTTGATAGATAGTGCGTAATAGCAGCATACCAAGATGGGATAGAAGCTGCATCAATTTTAAACATTTCCTCAATATCACTTCCTTCAGCCAAAGTCTCTTTCGGCTCCCCGAAATCCACAAGGCATTCCACAATACCCTGCAACCTCGGTGGCTTACTCTTAATCTCATAATCTAACTCCTGCAAAGTGATTAACCACTTTGCCAAACGATCAGGCGGCTGCAGCTTGTTCATAAGCAATCTAAGTCCTTCCGCCTTCGTATAGAATACTACCTTTTCATAGAGGATGTAGTGCCCGAATTTCTTAGTCCCAAAGACCATCGCAAGACACAACTTCTCCATATAGGTATAGTTAATCTCTGAAATGCCCAATTTTTGACTAGCAACAACTATCGGATGATACCACTTTTCCTCCCAGATTTGGGCTAAACAGCAGCTGATACTATGCATAGTGGCTGCTGAAAATATATAGAACACCTCGCCTCTTTTAGGTGCTTTTAAAACGGGTGCTCTTACTAGCTCTTATTTCACATCCTCGAAAGCTACTTTACAAGGGTTGCTCCACTCAAATGAACAGCTAAAGGATAATAAATTCGTTAATGGCAACGTTCTTTCTGCCAAGGCATTTATAAACCTCCGATAGTACCCTATCGATGGACAGAAAGCTATGAACCTCTTTTGGAGTGCGTGGTGGACTCATAGCAACTATAATCTTGATCTTTTTAGGGTTAGTTGCTATTCCTACTGAACTGACCACATGGCCTAGCAATAGCCCATAAGGTACTCCAAAGACACACTTCCATGGGTTAAGAGCGATGCAAAATTGTCTGCAATGCTCAAAGCATTTTCTCAAAATAATCAACATCCTTTCCCTTACAGTGGCTGCCCCCAGGTCATCAATAAATACTTCTAACTCATTTGGGAAAATGTCACCAAAGGTCTTGTCTGCTGTTTGTTGCCACAATCCAGGTGCATTGCATAAACCAAAGGCCATCACATGGTACGCAAAAGTACCAAAGACAGTAATAAAGGTTGTTTTCAACTTGTCCTCTTTTGCAATTGCCATCTGGTTATATCCTGCAAAGCAATCCATGAATGAATATATTTCCCTACCCGCTAATTGATCCAAAATCTGGTCAATAAATGGCAACGGGTTGTAATCTTTAACCGTCTGCTTATTCAACTCTCTAAAATCTACACATAGTCGGATCTGGTTATTTTTCTTCTTTCTGATAACAATGGGTGAACACCATTCTGTGTGTTGTACAGGGAAGATTAACCCAGCTTTCCTTAACTTCTGTAACTCTTCAAACAGCCCGTCTCTCAATTCAAAAGGCATACGCCTTACCTTCTGTCGCACAGGACGACTGCCTTCTTTTACAAGAATAGTATGAATAGCTAGGCTGGGAGGAATATCTCTCAGCTCATCATAACTCCAAGCAAAGATATCGCGGAATTCTTGAATCAAGGACACATAGTCCTCCCTTTCCGCTAAACTCAGCATGGAACCTAATTTAATTGGCCGCGAATCATTCGGCGTGCCAAGGTCTAACTCAATCACATTCGCATCTCTTATCCTATCTTGAGGCTCTATCGGCTCATTCAAAGTTATTTGATAGATATCCTCTGTAGTGGACCCCTCTTTAGATTCATCACTGGATGATGTCTCACTACCAGATGGATCGTCTGCTGTCTCTAATTCAGTAGAAGATAAAGGAGCTCTCTCACTTTGAGGAGACTCAGGATAAGCATAGACTATTACTTGATTAGCACCTCAACCTAGAACCACTTGACCAGTGGGTATATTGACTTGACAGTCTGTTCGTAAGATCCAAGGCCTACCTAGCAAAACTCGATAGCTAGGATGTCCTGAAAATCTTATCACCCTAAAGTCCAAGAAGCATTCTACACTTGCAACTGTAACATGGACCTTAGTAACGCAACCTTCTGGTTGTCTTAGACTATCATCAGACATTCTCAGAAGAGTGGAGCTGTCTTTCTGGATGCCTAGACCCAACCTCTCCATCAACTCTGAACTCATGATATTGACAGAGGATCCAGTGTCTACAATGGCATGTTCCACTAATATTCCATCTACATAAGCTGGAAACCTAGGGCAGTTCTTTTCAGCATGGTCAAACCAATCTTCCCCTACTCGTGCTATGCCCAGAGGTTCCACAATATACTCGATATGCAGAATCCTCTTAAATTCCTTGTGTACTCCTAGAGATAATTTGATCAATTGCAAGAGGTTCACATCTGGTTTGACTTCACAAAGAGAACTTGCTAAATCAAAGTCATGATAAGTAGCTAAAGCTCTCTTTTCTCGCCAAACCATCCTCTCTTTTGGTCTTGGGACCGGTTTGGATGCTTCTTTCTTAGCTCTTGCCTTCTTTCTTGGCATTGCCTCAGGCATTGCCTCATCCTTCTTAGGGTCGCCTTTCCTGTCAACCGGCCTTAGCGGCCCACCTTCCATGCTAGGACTCTGGACTTGTGTCCCCTTATCCCCTTGTTTAGGGTTTGCCTCAACCGATTTTGCATTATCTTTGTCAATCTCTTTAGCCTTTTGGCCTCTTGTCATGGCTCTTAAGTTAGAGGTTTCAACATCATGGACTCGTACAGCCTCAATAAGGCTGACTCCGTTGCCTTGTGGCAACTCTTCTATATTTGTTTTTCCCCTCTGCAATATTTGCCTTGGTGCATCATTCTGCTGCAAGTTATTTCCTTGCGCTCTATGATTCACTGGGCCCGGCTGTTTACTCCCTAGTTGGAGAGAGCTAATCTTACTCCAATAGGTAGCAGTTAGATGGCCCGACTTCCCATAAATGTCACATTTCACATTTGGACAGTTTCTGGGGAAGTGCTATCCACCACACCATTTACAACTAAATCTTGAGGGTCCACCCTCTTCAGGGCGTCGACTCCCTATCAGATTTTGTTGCTTCTTTAAGAAATTAACGTCGACAGCTATTTGTCGATATTGTTTGGAAATCATATCAGTATAATGCTTCATCATGTCCTTAACTTTGCCAAGGACATTAGATGCACTCGACTCATAGCCTCGATCATCGACCCGTCATTCCATTGGCCTAACGATTTGATTTGGCATTGACTGTTGACCCACAGGAACAACATTAGAACTCGAAACTTAGCCTCCAACATTTGGTGGAGCCAACTGACTTGCCATGGGCATAGTCACACTAGGAGGAGCCGGTAATAGAGGTACATTCGAAACCACACTCCCTCTCCCAATAGGGTTAGTCATAGGCATCCCTTGACTTCCATTTGTCAATGCTGGATTGCCACTAGTTACTAAACCCCCATTAACATTCATTCGAGAGGAGTAGGTCGTTTGTAATCGTGCTTCTACTCCTCCCGCGTAATAGCGGTGTTTATGTCTGCCAAGGCCACACTACTCAATTGTACTTGGATATTAAAATCCAACCCATGCAAAAAGTATTGCAATTGGGCAGCCGGTGGAATGGGAATGTAAGTTTGCAACTTACGGAATACTTCCTTCAACTTCTTGGCATATGCTTTTACATTCTCATGAGGATCTTGACGTGTTACATGCAAGACCCGCAACCAATATTGGCCACCTCTTTCAGGGGCATATTCTGCTCGGAAAGTTGCATAGAATTGATCAATGGTGATTATGGTTCCAGACTCTATGCTGTGATACCATACCACAGCCCTTCCTTTTAATGTCATATTGAAGAACATCATGAGATGTCCCTCGTCCTGGATGCGATAATTGAACATCAATCTTTGAAATTCACAAATGTAAAATTGTGCATCCTCTTCTGCTAACTCATTAAAAATGGGCAAGGGAACTCCTAAGGCTAGTAAATCCGGCGTCCTTGCAGGAATCGCAATAGGCTGTGCCATGGTGACAATCGGATTAGCAATAAGAGCTTGAACGGGTGAATTCACCTTGGTGGAGGAGAGGAAGATCTTACACTTCCTCCTGCACCTAATGGAATAGATGGAGTAGTTAAATGACTAAGACCATTGCGTCGTATATGTACTGGGCTACTCCTTTGAGGAGAATAACGGCTTACAATCTCTAACCGCCGTCTAGCCCTCTCAGCACGTTCTGCTTTTTGGATTTCGGCTTGACGATCCTTGTCAGAGGACATAAACCAACTTTCTTTTGGTCCCTAGAAACCCTAGATCCGAAAACCACCACTTATAAGTGGTTCCCGGCAGACGCACCACTGATGGAACCTAAAATGGGCCGGCATTGGCTATAGCACTAGCCGGACCTCATGCTCATGACACACAAACACCCTCACGGCCTCGCGGACCAGGAGCGTCAATCTAATGCTAAAGGACAAACTGCCCTAAAGCTTAATCTCTGCATTTATAGTTTATAGTCCAACGTTTCCCTTAAACTCCTCAGAGGGAGATCCCAAAGTACTTAGGCATAAAGCTTTGATTACACACACATAGGAGGCACTCCACCGGAGCCCCACTGCAGCTCTCCTACATCTCAGGGATTGGCCCTTTGATGCGCTGCTAAACATATAACACAAACGAGCACAAACTCCTCTCTTTTATATTTCTCGTATTTTCAGGAGATATACCATGCTTCCTCACTTTTATTGTCCCTTAGGAAACCGACCCTCTACCCTACGGCAAGGGATAACCTCACATTCTCAATCGTGGGTCAAAGTCCTAAGAAAACAATTGCTATGCAGTCCAGGAGATTTTTCCTTCGATACCATGAACCATGCATAGTGCATAATGTGAATGGTTTAGTGCACAAACAAAAGAAAATCAGCATTGTGCATCATGCGAAACCAATCTTTTCATGATTTCCATGCTAACGTTTATGTATTGAAACGAGGAGAGACACCGAGCCTTACGCTCATGCTGCCTTCTCCTTTATTTTAAACCAACGCCCTATAGCCATGATGCAACACATAAATTAAATTTAAGATTGTACTTTGATGCTCAAACTCCCCTCTCACCCTACTATTTAATGTTTTGCAATCGTTGATAGGTGTAAGAGTCATTTTATGTGTATTTCTTTGTAGAGAAAGCAATAAATACGGACAAAAACATAGAAATGAGGGTAAACCGGGGCTAACCTCGTGCTCTACCTTCATTATACATTGCACAAACACTTATGTAATTTTTTGGAATTTTCCTTTTATTGTTTCCTAATTTTCTCCCATTTAAAACCCATTTTTCACCATTTTTTGGTATTTTTTCTCTATTATTTCCGATAAGAAATGACTACAAATTGATATTGATTGTGGGCTGTGGCCGTTAGGTTCTTTGACAACAAAATTTCAGGTTTTATTGATGTTATATCTCATGTTTCCCCTTTATTTTGCAAGAAACCCCTATTTTGCCTCTTAAACGCGTGTTTTACAGGTTTTATACCATTAATTTTAGTCATAACACTTATGATTTTACGTGTTTTATACCATTAATTTCATTCATAACACTTATGATTTTTTGATTTTCTGAGCATAAACCGATCAAACTTGTCGCAAACAACAACATAATGCATAATCAGCCCATGGGAACAAATATTCATGAAGCAAATTGCATAAAACATTAATTCCCTTTGTAAAAAAAATAATATTACCGTTCTTCGCGGGTTGCAGGTTTTTATTTGCCATGTTTCGGGACTGATTTTCAGCAGCCATTAATGTCCATGACAGTCCGGAATCAGCAATCTACCCTCCTCTTGCATCACGGAGCAATCCCATCTCGGTTGGACAGATCCTTCTTCTTCCCACATGAATCTGCCTCTAGAGGAGAGAGAGAGAGGAGAGAGAAATATTGAAATTAGAGATTTCCATTGAGGCCACCATTGCGCGAGTGAAGGGCGGCAAAATGATCAGCAGGCAGAGGGGAATGAATGCCCATGATCATTGGTATGGGTTGCATGATGCCTCCATCCCCATCAAGAGCATTTTTCGGCACAGATATGGCGCCCTCCTCCTGACGTTTTTTGCCTCCTCAAAAATGCCACGATTTGTGCTACATTCAAATGTTACATCCCCCCCCCCCCCAAAGGTCATGACCACTTGACCAAAGTTTGGTCCACCTTTTCGTATCTTGCCCGGTTTCTTGGCCATTTCCCTGTCCGGACTCCGAATTGAGCTCTAAAAAATCGTGGGCATCCGGCTTGACATCCCGCATTGGCCGGTAACTCTTGACAACCCGCACGGTAGTCTAAAAAATTATCAAAAATCAGCAAGTGTCGCTCGGGCGCCTTTAAAGTACTTTGACTCTTAAAATCCCAGCTCGAGCCGCCGCCTTCGACGTTAAATATTTTTCCCTTGATATTCGTAATTTTTAGCTATTTTTAAGTACTTCTCGGCAACAAAACTCCGCTCTCAATCTTCATGAAATCTCTTCTAGACTTCTCTTCCTCCATTTATGGCACTCTCTCCTGGCTCATAAATCATTAACATTAGTGCACTCTGCCCCCAACATTATTCAAAATGTCGAGATCTGTTGCACTTGTTGTTGTCGTTCACTCTGCGCACCTGAATCTGCAAACAATCTTAATCATCATTATGGGGCTTTGATAGAGTATCAAGTCAGCTACATTTTCATAAAATAAGTTTTGAAAATCATCAAGTATAGCTCTTGCAATGTCAAAAAAACCAGGCCCCCCCCAGAAACCCTAATTGTGACTCCATAGCCATTTTCACCTAAGCTAAAAACTCTCATCATTTTCTCTCTCTTGTCACCTAGAGCAACCCACTACCACTCTAATCTATTGTCCTAGGATCAAATCAAGAAGGGAAAGGACTAGAAAGATTGAAGAAGGATCGACGACCCCGAACTAAGAAGATTCAAGTTTGACATCAACTTAGACATAGTCTTTACATATTGTGTTTTCACACCGTCATTACTTGTGTCTCTTGACACACTATAATCTGCTCTTTCACTGATAAAATCTGGGAATTCTAAAGTTGATTTGTTGTTGTCGTTGTGAATCCAACATGGGAAAGGACTCTCCATCAGCTCGCTTCAAAGGAGTTGGGCTTCAAACTCATCCTGATGAAGAAGGGCCTCTGGGCCATTACCACTGGAAAAAAGAAGAAGCCTCATGATGCGGACCTTGCAGTCACTTGGCAAAATAATAATGATAAGGCTCAAGCCATTATCAAACTAAAGCTAGATGACAGTTATATCCACTATGTGGATAATTGTGATACTTCACAGGATACATGGAAGAGACTTGACACCTTGTTTGGTGCACAATCTAAGTCATCAAAGTATGGTCTCTTGATTGAATTTTTCAGGCTTGAAATGAAGTCCAGCACATCACTTGCTACACATCTAAATTACATGGAAGGACTTCTAACCCAGTTTGCAGGAATCAATATTAAAATGGAAGAAGACGTTTGCATTGGTGTTCTACTTAAAAGTTTGCCTCCTGAATATAATAATGTATAAACAACTCTAATCAATATGCCAAACCGTTGATATCTAGGCATCACTATTAGAGGAGGAAAATAAGCTAAAAACTAAGGAAGAACCAAGCACCTCTAGAGATGAACAAGCATTATATGTTGGCAATAGGTACAAAGGCAAGAAGGATCACCTCTTTTCTGACTTCTACAAAAGGACCGAACACAGTAAGCAGTTCTGCCACATGTTAGAAAGAGGTCCCAAAAGGCCTATCTAGTTGTTGTTAAAGAAGAAAAAGAACATGGAACAAAAGAAGAAGAAGAAGAAGAAGAAGACCACCAGGAGAAGGATAAACCTCATCAGTCCTTCTATTCGGATAGATTCTTTTAGCCTTGTATTGCCTAGCCCTAATGCTTCAGACATAAACTTGTAAACTCCTCATGTAGCCTTGTACTACATCCTCTGTACACTTTGTGGGGACCCTATTACAGCCTTTGGATGTCCATCATGTTTATGGTACCCACACTTATCCTTTTCTGTGACAGCCTTTGGCGTTTTGCCATGTTTATGGTGTGTCCACACTTTGCAGGTGTTTTTTTCACTAAAGCCTCTATACACTTTGTACTTCTAGTTGTGATTGAGGAGGGGTGTTGAGATGTTTGCAATCACACCTACTTTAGTCTCTTGGTAAGGAGCAGTGAAGGCTCAGGACTAGAATCCCATATGCACAGTAAGAGAAGTGCTACAATCCAGTGTTCTATAAAGCATTGTGCTTGCTCTCTTTTCTAATGCAATGTCATAGTACTTTTGTCCTTCAGTAAAGTATTTGTGTCATTGTTAGCCAATACACAAGATTGTGTTTATGATTCCAAGCTTCTATCTTGGAACCTAATTCACTTGTATAATGGTTGTGATGTACTTGGATTTGATTACGTGATGAGTAACGTTTTAGTAGTCCCCCATAGTTTACCTTCTAGCCGTTGCCATCCATACTCTAACCAGAATGATCGGATTTTGTCCAGCTAGTTAACCCTAGGTCTACCCCGCAAGGAAAGTGTCCTATCGTTACCCACAGAGGACTGACCTGAAGGTTCCTAATTGATCTAACAATCACCTATCAACAACTAACTCACATCCGGAGGTGTCCTTCGGGAGGCTTCTTATTCGTAAGGAGCAACTGCCATTACCCTTGGTTCATGGAGTACAACACTTTTTTCTAGTAGCAGACTAAGGATTTATGAAATCCCTCGCAATGCTCTAGCACAGCTGTCATACCTTTCCCCTAAGATAATTTACAGTTCAGGTTCTGAGACCAAATCCTAGGTAAGTCAGTGAATCAACCCTTCCTAGAGTTTCTTCCTAGCGTTTGTTTTTGGGGAAACCTCTCGGCTAACTGAGACCACCCTGCCATAGGATTGGATTCGTCGGGAATCCATCCACCCGCTTCCCTCTATGTAAGTTCTTAGCTATCTAATTACCTACCACATTACGTGAAACATATAAAAATAACTTTATTAATTAATATCCTTTTATGCATTGTTGTTTGTTTACATAATTTACTCACGAACATACAATCAGATTAAAACAAATCATTGATTATATTCCATAAAGTGTGTTCTCCCACCCATACGGGAGAAAAATTACAATTTCACGTGTTGCCTCATCTAGCACATCTGCACGTCACGTGCTGCCCCATTCGGCACATCTACACACCATCAAGTTCAAATCCACCCATAGATAGCGTTCATATGTGTCCCAAGTAGAACTCGGGCCATACAGGGGACTAAATAGTTTTTAGGTGCGAAAAAGGATTTACTAGCCAGAGCCCCCCTAGTGCCTTTTCACCTCCTACTTAATACGATCCCTACTGGGATACCTCTCGCCATCGGAGCCGATCCATGCTTCTGCAACAGTAAAAACATCCCCTCTTGGTATGGGGATTCAACACCTATCCTTGGGGGAGGTATAGGGCTCCTCAAGTCTTATCTCTTCCAATTCTTAATTCAATCAGGATCTAATCTAGAAGATCACAAACAAGATTGATGTCTACAAGCAGTTATGACTTACTTCAATCATGCAACTTTCAAGTGATGCTTAATTCTAGTAGCAATCGACACTTGAGTCTCACATAATGAAATATTCCCCTTGGAATTTAACTAAGGGTATCTAGATTTTGGGGTCTCTAACTTCCTAGTTATTGTAACCAAGTTTCTTGGTCTTAAGTCAGTATTTCTCTAGAGACTTATCTTATTTCTATTGAATTTGGATATAACTTTTTAAGGAAAAAAAATGTGGTATCACGGTTGGTAAAGGGTTGTCATCCGTGCCCATGGCTCCATTTAGTGACTCTCGTGCTCGCAACTCCCATTGTTGCTTCCATGTTAGTAGGGTTATTTGCGATTTCTGCTTCTAAACTCTTTTTCTTCAAGGCCATGATGGAATAGAGACGAGATTAGAGGTATGATAGAATAGGATAGAGTTCTTCAATGTCTTCTCTTCTCAAATCAGAGTAAAAGAGGATGAGAGACCTTCAGCGTATCCCCTTTTGGGTTGATGCCTCTTCGTCTCATGGAGTAGAGTCTCCTCCTTCTCGATCAGTGTCTTGTCCTTGTCAAGATTGCTCGTTGTCTCTCCTCCTTCTCGATTAGCATCTTGTCTCGTAAGGATTGCTCTTGTCACTCCTTGTCTTGTGGGAGCCATGAAAGAAGCCTGGCGGGTTCAGGCAGCGCTTCTGCGTAGGGTTGGAGAGAGAGAGAGAGAGAGAGGCTGATTATAGCAGAGCTTCATCGCATCAATAGCAGCAGCAGAGAGACTTCTCCATGGGTTGTTGTGTGTCCCTTATGTGATGCTCTACCCCTGTTTATATAGTAGTGAGAGAGGGGGGGATAAAGAGAGGGCGCCTAGTTTTTGGCATTTTTGATGACATCATTGATGACAAGATTTCGTTTTTTTCAGCCGTCCAACTTGTTTGGATCATAACTTTGTTGTATGAACTTCAAATATAGACGTTCGGGTACTTAAAACAATCGGAACACATCTAGTCGACATGTTAGTGCGGGCAGAATTTTTGATGACATTATCGATGATAAGATTTCGTTTTTTTCAGCCGTGCAACTTGTTTGGATCATAACTTCATTGTATGAACTTCAAATACAGACATTCGGGTACTTAAAAAAATTGGAACACATCTAGTCGACATGCTAGTGTAGGCAGAATTACAAAAATCTATCAACAATAGTAAAAAATGAAGATCTTTGTAAATCACATTATTTTTATCTATCTTTTGTCTTGGACGACTTATTTCCTTCAAAATAAGTTAGAGTATATATTTGAATCGATCTAAAGTGGAAAATAAATAATCTAAACATGATATTAGAGATTTTAGACTATTCTAGTAAACTAGTCCTGCTTCCTGTAAATCCTGTAGAGATTCTGTAGTTTTTTTTTCTATATGTGGACGTGTAACACCACATATACACACCTTAAAATAAACTAAGTAATGGAGACATTACATTGGATGAGTGAGTCATTGATCTACCATGCTAAGGCCTTCAACCAATCCTCAATTTTCAATTTTCTCTTAATTGATCAATCCATGCATATCATTAAAGGTTAAAAGATCTATTTTAGTAATGCATTTTATTTGTATTTTCATAGAGGAGAATACTCTTGCCATGAAGGTCGATACCGAGAAAGATAATGTGATAAAAGATAGGCTATGGCCATTTCTCCTTCAATGCAATTTCATACACCCATTTACTTTAAGAAATTTGTCATCGTAAACTTCCATGCAAGATAATTATTATTATCAAGCTTCTTGCTAACAATCAAGTTGAAGTTGTCAAACATTTTGACAAAACAAATGACTTAAAAAAAACTAGAATTTGCAAGGAAGTTTATAGCAAGTGCACCACAAGTAAACACATAGCTTGTAATGTATATATAGATACCTTCTATGTCTGCAACTTAATAAAAGCCTAAAACCTTACATATTCAAATTTTATAATTTGTGCATGTGTAAACAGTCGACACAATTGAAATTATAGTATATCCAAAAACTGATGTTTGAACTAGTTTTATAGGTTGATAATGAAGGCATAAATGACTTCAGATGTTGAAAAGCACATTGGGAAGCTCTAAAGGATCCATCTATCGTATATACATTGTTCTTCTTACTTACTCACCAAGTTTCACTGCAATCGAAGATTGCAGCCTTGCCAACCTCAAGAGCCTCCTACAACTATAACCCAAGGCAAATTGAGCAAGGTGGAAGAGCTTTGTACTTATTGCTTGCTTGCTTGCTCTTATCTCAAACCCCTTCACCTCAGCCTTCAATGAAGCTTTTTGCAATTGTGGTGGCTATGATACCATGAAAATAGCTAAGAGGGAAGAGAACTAAGTCCACTTTTTTCTTCTTCTTCTTCCACTTTTTTCTTCTTCTACACAAAAGAACTAAGTCCACAAAATATGATAAAAGACTAATATGAAAGTACCACATGTGGTCACCAAGTGTGAACCCACCAAGGAAAAAAGATGTGGCACAATAAATATACCATAACTAGAGATGGACTACATGGATGTAGTTTAGCTGTAGAATCACTAGCGTATCCTCATATCGGTCACCTAACATGCCAGTGAATAATTTCTTGTCATATCACCAAGATGCGTAGTGGATGCCAGCTCTTGTAGAGCTTGACATCTTAGTAGTTACGATTAATATACACACTTAGAATTAAGGCAATTGAACCTTAGACCACTTTAGGACACATTTTAGGCTTATCTTAGGAGGTTAAGGACCTGCAACTCCTCACAAATGTATATAGTGTTTTCCACAAATGCAAACAATAGATAGATCATAATTGCTCCATCGTGCATGATACACCCTACGGGTCTCTAGATGCATTTGAGAACTATGGTTTCTAGCAAATCCTTAGTCTTAGGATTATCTTAGGACTAATTAGAACATTAATTTTTAAATTGGAGCATGCAACACTCTAGTCTAGGCCACATGACCACCCACACACATTAGGAGGTTAAATAGATATAAGAGAGTACCAATACCAAGGATAGGGCATTGTTGTAATAATAAAAAGACATATTGTCATGCACATGAAGTAGACTAGGGACTCCGTGTGAGTAATGAACTACTCCATAGAAGTCACAAGCTAGGACCTAAGCTAGGGTTAGTCCACCCATACTCACTCATCCCATCAAACGCATATCTGTACCTAGGTGCACTTTAACTAGAGTAATCTTGCTCTTAGGATCACCACATAGCTTGATACTCTACAAACTCATGAGTATGTTAGGTGCACCATGCTAACATCAGACACCTAGTATCACACATCACGCCAAAACTTAGATCTTGATCATAAGTCCCAACCACATAGAGGGAGGCTATTTGTCTTTGTAAAAACAAAGACATAAAAGCCCTCCAAGACATTGAGGTTCCTTCTTCCTATGCATGTTACCTACTAGGGCTATGTGGACTTTTCTTACACTTCATGACCTAGATGGGTCTCTCTTGCTAGCAAGAAGTACTACTTGTGCTTCCAAGTCCATAAGTTATGATTGTTGAAACACACACATGGAGACTAAAGGTAAAGGAAAACAAAGACTAGGAAAATAAAGAAGGGGTAGTCAAAGAAATAAGAAGTGTACTATGCTAGGATTTGGAGATTGCATTGCTTGCAATGTACTTATCTATCCCTATCCCTCAAAAAATTATGTTGATGGGACCATAATGTAACACCACTTCTTTTTCCTTTTCCCTCACTTGCACCTACCTAGACAGCTCTCTCTCTGTCTCTCTCTGTCTCTCTGTCTCTGTCTCTCTCTCTCTCTCTATCTTTCTCTCTCTCTCTCTTTATAGCAAGATGCACCTTGGCATAGGCCATGCCTGGCACATGATGATGGTGTAGGAATACATGGCAATACATCCAAAGTACTGTTGAGATATCGAGCTCCACTCGTGATATGCCAGGGTGACCGTTGTGCATTTATGTCACCGACGTGTTAGTTGCAGATGCGGTTGGTACACCGCCCATGAATAATAGCTACATGATAGCTATCCTTATCTACTCTAGTTCGTGGCTCAGTTAGTATGCCACCTTAGTTAGTTGAGTTTGGTTTGAGACCCATATATAGGGTTCTTCTATTTCTTTGTATGAGAGTTCTTTTTGGCTTACACAACTAAGAAGAGAAAAAACTATTTTCAGCCTCCACCCTTGTGTGTATTCCCCCATTGTGCAAGCAAGAAAGCTACAAGTGAGACTCCTTCCTTCTCTCCCACAATCTTGACATGGTATCAGAGCCTTGTTCATGGTAAGGAGCTCAAGAAAGCAAGCCAAGCTCGCGGTGTTCTGGTAAGAGGAGCAGTGTTGCTTTCATTTTTTGTTTTGGGAGCAAATCTCTACAGGTAGCACAACTGAAAATTGCAAGAGTGCATTGTCTCACGTTGAGACACCCTTCCCGGTGAAGCAACAGGGCAGTATATGCTGTGGGAGAGGCATTTAGCCCTCAGCGACCCTGTTTTTTTGATTTGAGGCCATTTCGGGGCCTGTTTTGGAGGCACAAGTTTTCTACATGCACTCAGGAAAAAGGCCCAGTTTTATGCTGTGCGACCACTACAGGTCGGTGAAAAGTTAATGTAGAAATTGCATTGTATACCTATGCGCAGAGACATTGGGAGTTACAGAATCATCCTTGTTGCCTGTTGATGCAAAATCGTCACTAGGAAGTGATTGTGTGGTCAAATACCACTTTCGTCAGTTTTGCAGATTTGCCCTTGTGAGGCTGAAGCTGTGTTCTTTGCAGTGACATAATTTTTTGCAGTGTTCTGTAATGGCGTCTGATTCTCTTTCACAGATTGTCACTGAAAAGCTTGACAAGAACAACTTCCAAGCATGGAAGTTTAGAATGACAAATTTCCTTATGGGAAAAGGATATTGGGAATTTGTTGTAGGAAATGAAGAAGAACCAATTCTTCCTGATGTTCCCAATCAATAGCAAATGCAGGCATTCAAAGCATGGCATGAGAGAGCTAGGAAAGTTATGTACTGGCTGTCTATCAGTATTTCAGACTCTATGATTGTGCATATTCAGGATGCAAGCACGCCAAAGGAGGCATGGGATACTTTGTCAAAAATGTATAGCACAAATACGCAAGCCAGGAAAATGCAGCTCAAGCAAGAGTTGCATAATGTGCAAAAAGAAAGTATGAGCATCAATGACTACCACATGAAGGTGAAGAAGATTGCAGATACACTTGCTTCCATTGGGTCGCCAGTGGAAGATGATGATTTAGTTTCTGTGAACTTGAATGGTCTAGGAAAGGATTATGCACAGTTTTGGACATCCATTTCAGTTCGTGAAAGATTTCCTGATTTTGAGGAGTTGATTGCTCTTCTAATTTCTGAGGAGCAGAGAAATGGTGGTACATCTTCTTCAGGAGGAACTTCAAAAGAAACTGTCTTCTACTCAAATGCTGAAAGAGGTAGATGCAGAGGTAGAGGAGGCCGATTTGGAGGCCGTGGTAGAAATCAAAATATGCAGCAAACTCAAGAAAACTAGTCCTATGGAGGAGGACGTGGTAACTCTAGAGGCAGGGGAAGTCAAAGAGGTCGTGGTGGATGGCAAAGAGGCCAAAATGCAAACAGCAATGTTGAGTGCTACTACTGTGGTAAAATGGGTCATATAGCTAAAGACTGCTATAAAAAGTAGAATGACATCATGAATGGGAAATTGCAACAAGGAAATTATGCATCTTCTAGTAGACAGGGTGATGACAGAAATGAGCATTTGTTTATGGTGCAGCATATGAACAATTCTGTGACAAGTGCAGAAGAAAGCAACGATGTATGGTATGTTGACTCAGGTGCATCAAACCACATGACAGGTCATGCAGAATGGATGGAGGATGCAAGGAAAATGGGAAAACCAAGATTTGTAGAGACTGGTGATGATACTGCACATCCTATTGTGCAGATTGGAAAAATTATTTTGTCTATGCAAGATGGGAAAAAGAAATACCTGTCCGATGTATTTCATGTCCCGAATATCACCAATAATCTAGTTTCTGTTGGTCAAATGGTTGAGCAGGGCTTGCAGGTCAGATTTAATCCTCATGGATGCTTTGTTGAGGATATGAAAAATAAAGGTCACTTGATAGCAAAAGGAAAGAAGAAGGCCAGAATGTTTACATTGGATGCAGACATGTCTGAATTGAGTGCAGCAATGTTTGCACATGGGACCGGTGTAGTTGTAGATATTGATATCTGGCATAAACGCATTGGTCATGTTAATGTACAGCGACTTAAATCAATGCAGGCCGAAAATATTGTTGCAGGATTGCCAAAATTCAAGGTTGCAGAAATGCATAAGATATGTGAAGCCTGTCAATTTGGAAAACAGGCAAGGAAACCATTTCCTAGACATGTTCAAGAGAGTAAGAAGCCATTGGAATTAATCCACTCTGATGTGTGGACTACTAAAGCTGCATCTCTTGGAGGCTCTCATTATTTTGTCACTTTTATTGATGACTATAGCAGAAAAGTTTGGGTGTATTTTATGAAAAAGAAAAGTGAAGTTTTTGGGCATTTCAAAACTCTTAAAGCTATGGTTGAAAAAGAAATAGGCCTGCAAATAAAATGCCTAAGGTCAGATGGAGGGGGAGAGTACCTCTCAAATGAGTTTGCAAGGTTCCTGCAGGAGCATGGCATAAAGCAGCAATATTCATGCAGTCATACCCCACAACAAAATGGAATTGCAGAAAGGAAAAACAGGCATATTGGAGAGGTATCTCGTGCCATGCTCAATGAAAAAGACTTGCCAGATTTTTATTGGGCTGAAGCAGTTGCTACAGCAGTCTATATAATGAACAGGACTCCCACTGCAGCAATACATGGGATGACTCCAGAGGAGAGGTATACTGGTAGGAAACCAGATATTTCTCATTTGAAGATTTTTGGCTGCATTGCCTATGTTCATGTGCCAGATGAGTTGAGATCCAAGTTGGATCCAAAAGCTGAGAAGTGCATCTTTATTGGTTACTCTCTGCAGAGCAGAAAGGGTATAGATGCTATAACCCTTCTACTCGTAAGTTTACAGTGAGCAGAGATGTTGTTTTTTATGAGATGGGTAGCTGGTATAAACCAGTAAATGTGATTTATGATATAGATGCACAAAATGGTAATGCTGCACAGAATTCACAGCAGCAGTCACAAAATATTAGTGGACCTGGAACGTCTTCTAGCAGTGGTTCACATTCTTTGCCATGGACAGGCAGATTGAGATCAGGAGAATCTTCTCAAAGCAATGCAGATAGTGGTATTCAGGTATCACAAAAAGGAAAAGAGAAGGTAGATCAACCCATGTTTGATGTGAATGTAGGTCACTCTTATGTGGATGGTGAATCCAGTGGCTCAGAACAGAGCATTGATGATGAGTTGGGTATTCCTTCTATTGTTACACCTGGAGTAAGGAAGACCAGGGATGTTTTGAGGGCACCTGGGAGTGAATCTACTTTGTGCAGGTCTACCAGAGCTAGGTATCCTGTGGATAGACTGAAATATGATGGATTTACAGCCATTCACTATGCATATATGGTCAAAGTGATACATGAACCCGAACCCACTTCTTTTGAGCAAGCCATGGGAAAAGAAAAATGGAAGAAAGCCATGGATGAAGAAATGGATGCCTTGGAAGCAAATGCTACATGGGAATTGGTACCTTTGCCTAAAGGTAAGAATGCAATTGGTTGTAAGTGGGTTTATAAGGTGAAGCACAATGCAGATGGTTCTGTGAACAGATACAAGGCAAGATTAGTAGTCAAGGGGTATACATAAACATATGGCATTGACTATGAAGAAACATTCAGTCCGGTTGCAAGGATGGCAACCGTAAGAGCAGTCATTGCTATGGCTGCATCAAAGGAATGGTCTTTACATCAGATGGATGTAAAGAATGCCTTCTTGCATGGTGATTTGCAAGAAGAGGTCTATATGGAGCAGCCACCAGGTTATGTGCTTGCTGTTCATCCTGAGTTTGTTTGCAGGTTGAAGAAAGCATTGTATGGCTTGAAGCAAGCACCTAGAGCATGGTCTGACAAGATAGATCAATATCTTGTCACTATTGGCTTTCAGATTTCCAAGGCAGACTTCTCACTTTATGTGAGAAAAACAGGGAAATGTATTATGCTACTTGTCATTTATGTTGATGATTTGATTATGACAGGTGGCAGTGATGAAGATATCCTTCATGTGAAAATGCTATTGAAGCAGAAGTTTGAGATGAAGGATTTGGGAGAGCTGCGTTATTTCTTGGGCATTGAGGTGATTAGATCACCAAGTGGGATACAGCTCTTGCAGAGGCAGTATGGATTGGACATGCTGTCCAATATGGGATGATAGGCTGTAAGCCTATTTCAGTTCCTTTGGAGCAGAATGTGAAGTTGAGCGCAGATGCAGGTGAGCTTCTCGAAGACCCTACTATGTACAGATGCATAGTAGGAAGTTTGATTTATATGACTATTACCAGGCCAGATTTAAGCTATGCTGTTGGATTGGTAAGTTAGTTTATGCAGGCTCCAAGGAAACCGCATTTGGATGCGGCTAGACGCATACTCAGGTATGTGAAGTCCACATTGCAGTATGGACTACTTTATGAGACTGGGGTTCAGATACAGTTGCATGGATACACTGATGCTGATTGGGCTGGTAGTATTTCTGATAGACGATCTACCAGTGGATATGTGTTCTCTTTTGGGAGTGCTGCAGTCACTTGGAGCAGCAAGAAACAGCCTATAGTTGCCTTGTCGAGCACAGAGGCTGAGTACAGGGGTGCAGCAATGGCTGCATGTGAGGTAGCTTGGTTGCATAAGCTACTTTATGATATGCATCAGCCTACAGATGGGCCAGTTGTCATTTATTGTGACAACATGAGTAGTATACACTTGGCAAATAACCCAGTCTATCATGCTAGAACAAAGCACATTGAGGTGCATTATCACTATGTGCAGGAGAGGGTTTTACTAGGTCTTATTGATCTAGTTTATGTCAGCACAGAGGATCATGTAGCTAACATATTTACAAAGGCATTGGGCGCAGAGAAGCTGTGCAAGTTCAGAGACCTACTTGGTGTGCAGGAATTGGGATTGAGCTCGAGGGGGAGTGTTGAGATATCGAGCTCCACTCGTGATATGCCAGGGTGACCGTTGTGCATTTATGTCACCGACGTGTTAGTTGCAGATGCGGTTGGTACACCGCCCATGAATAATAGCTACATGACAGCTATCCTTATCTACTCTAGTTCGTGGCTCAGTTAGTATGCCACCTTAGTTAGTTGAGTTTGGTTTGAGACCCATATATAGGGTTCTTCTATTTCTTTGTATAAGAGTTCTTTTTGGCTTACACAACTAAGAAGAGAAAAAACTATTTTCAGCCTCCACCCTTGTGTGTATTCCCCCATTGTGCAAGCAAGAAAGCTACAAGTGAGACTCCTTCCTTCTCTCCCACAATCTTGACAAGTACATGCTCCATGACCACCCCTAGCCACTATCATTGAGCTCACCATTCATTAGAAATCTCATTAGCCTATAGAGATATGTAAGTGAAAATATAAATTCCAAGAAAAAATAATAAGGAATAATAATTTTCATAGAGGTCAATGTGGTCCATATATCTTAATGATGTATGTGGGTTACGGTTATGATCACTAGGTTTCAAAGATCTAGCATTTAGTTGGAGTATGAAACATCGTCATTTATGTGTGCTAATACTACAATGACCATACTGAAGGGACCTATGTACACTTAGGTTGCGTACCGTAGTAATGTTCATGTCAACGATTGGAACCACCAAGTTTAGGAGACTTATATTTGCTTGATATGCATGTACTAGTCATGTGTATAGGTTGTGACTATGGCCACCATGTCTAAGAGACAAAGATTTTCCTAGCATGCATGGCCTAGTCCCATATTTAAGCCACAATTACAAGCCCCACATTTGGGAGACATAGGTCACCTAAGATATGTATCCTAGTCATCTTCATGGAAATGGAATATGATACGCGATTTTAGAAAACCTACAATGTTCTAGCTTGCATAGCCTTTCCACATATGTGGGCTTAGACCACAAATTCTAGGTGTAGGAGGCCTAAATTTATCTAGCATGTACATCTCAATCACATATATGGTCTAAGGCTATGACTACCTAGATTCTCATGGCACATGGACCTCAGCCACAAATGTTAGCCTAGACTATAAGGTAGAAGTTATCATTAGATGTTAATTGTTTGCATGATTATATTATTGAAGTAGCTACTCTATTGCACTAATGTACAATGGGACGTAAGAAAGGATGTAACAACTACATCAACTCATGGCATATGTATAATGGAGAGCATAAACTCAACAAAATACTATTATATGCTAGTTTCATGCATAAGAAAATTTAAACTTTTTGTGCCAATAAATTATTCATGAGAATTATCCAAAATTATGAAAAATTTCTCACTACTAGCATTACAATATTATTAGTTTGCATCTAGCCATTATGGATACAAGAGAAACAAATATAGATAGTGGAAGTTCTTGCTAATGAATCCTATTGTGCAATTTTTAAGTCAAGGTTGTGTGCATATAAAAGCACTAGGTTGGAGTGAGACAATCAAGATTAATGTAGACGTATGTATCGAACAAATAAATAACCCTACAGTTATGTGTAAAATGTAACTAGTCATGACTACCCAAGAGTTGAAGGCCTTGTCAACATGTAAACAAATCTACCCATATTTAAAGTGGAAAAACATTAATCAAAGTTCATTCAAATAGTTGCCAAAACAAATGAGCTTATCTTCTTACTTTTTTCTACTATTAGTTGAGTTTCCTATCAAGTTCAAGCTTGCATACCAAGTCACATATTGCTACATCATTCTAACATATGTATGTATGTGTACACATATATTTATATATACATGTGTGTACATACATACATGCATGCATGCATACATACATAGATACATACATACATGCATGCATGCATACATACATACATACATACATACATACATACATACATACATACATACATACATACATACATACATACATACATACATACATACATACATACATGTGTGTAGATATATATATGTTTACACATATAGAGACACATAAAAAGAGAGAGGGAGAGAGACAAATACACACACACGCACCTTGCTTAAGAATTTGGAGGCCTAAATGGATGAGTTAGGTATACATACATGAAAACATGGAGGCATATAGTATAGAGATTATAAATTTGTGACCAAGTGCATCACTAGAGGCTACATCTTAGACTCTCTCTTGAGTCTTCTAGACTGCAAATCAGTGAGTTTGCTTGCCCTATCTAATTTTCATTTTCCTTATTTTGACATCTAGAAATTCCATAGAGTAGCTTCTCAAGAGAGATGGTTGTGTCAATGAGCTTTGAGAACTCTTGAAAGAATAAGAGTCCATCAAATGTCCCAACATTGAGCATAGGTACCAACAATATCCTATGCTTATACCTATGCCTAGTCTATGCATGCTATAGACTAGGCACATGTCATGTGCATAGGCTAGGCATAAGCAGAAGTAGGTATACTTGATAATGCTAATCCGACCATCAAATTATTTTTTCTCACTAACCACATCCTTGATCTCTTTGGTCGCACCGTGCATATGATCCTGTTCTTCATGTAATGGTCATTGTTGATCCAATTGCTATTGATGTAACTATTACTGCTACTGCATAGATAACTACATTTGCTGATTGTGCATCATAATGGCTTAAGAAAGAGTTTGTAATAAATTCTTCATCTCATCAATCAAAAAGGAAGAAGCAATCGATGAAGAAGGTGGATCTCCCATCTCAATGATCAGAAGTGACGCTTTCACGTTAGGTTCGTAAGATGTAACTACATGAAATACACGCGGGAGTTCGTGAAAGTTGCTTTCCGCAGGGACACTTTGTGAGATGGGAGCAAAGAATGATGAAGAGTACTCAACACAAGATATCTACAAAGAAGAAGAAGTTTAGATACAAGGCAAATGTGAAAACATACTCATTGATTAAAGATATGATCAAGATACATGTTCAAAAGACTCTTGTCAAGGAGAGATAAAGGATATGTACAAAAGACTTATGAAGAGCTTGAGATGAATCTTATGATGACAAATTGTTCATTGATATGATGCTGCTCAACACCAGAAGAATGATTTCCTCTTCCCTATGAATTCTCTCTCAACTTTTGCCATCAACAAGAGATGGGTAGCAAAGACGATGAGGCCATTGTAGAGAAATTCAACATATCTCTTTAAAGCAAGCAAAGGATCACTGGCCAATCACAAGTCAAGGTCGTAATCTCATATTGGAGAGATCTTCGAGGAGGGCGAGGAGATCAAAACTCATACTCAAAAGCCACCCCCATAGAACTTGATGGCAAGATCTTCGAGGAGGGCCAGGAGCTCAAAGCTCAACTCAATAGCCACTCCCATAGAACTTGATGACGAGATCTTTGAGAAGGGCGAGGAGCTCAAAGCTCAACTCAATAGCCTCTCCCATAGTAATTGATGGTGAGATCTTCAAGGAGGGTGAGGAGCTCAAAGCTCAACTCAATAGCCTCTCCCATAGAACTTGATGGCGAGACAAGGCTCTCCTAGTGCCTCCCTTTTATAGATTTTCTCTTCTACTCTCACACATTTGTGCTTTTTGGCTTTTCAAAAACTAAGGGGTTTTAAGCCTTTTGCTTTTCCATAAACATTTAAAGCCTAAGTCACTAAAAAGAGCATAAAACATAAAAGCCTTTAAGGATTTTTACTAAGCCTTTTGCAATTCCTGCAATAATTGCCATCACATGCATTCCAGAAATGTAATTTTACTTCCTCGAATTATGCCATAGCAGCCGCCAAATCAGGCCGCCATTATCTTCCAATAATTTATGTCGAATATGCCACCTTGGCTCTTCATCGTCGATCATCATCACTTCATATGTCGTTTTACCTTTGATGAATGCTGCCAAATCATCCGTTATCGGTTTGCCACCCTTCGTTTTTGAATGCCATCATTAACAACAGTAGTCATCATCATTGTGCTTCGTCATGTCGCCAACCTTCTCTATAGCAAGATAAGCCGAGTAGAAACCATTGCCAAACTAATTGATCATGCTAACATCGGCACCTTTATTCCAAAACGAGCAATAATGCCAAGTTTGTTGACAAGGTTTCGAATACAAACACTATACCCTATGATTCTGAATCACATAGCAAATCAAACAATCATCAAAATCAAAAGAAAACTTCCGGCTCATGAATCATTTGAACCCGCTCTTCAAAGCTTGCTACCTTGCCATAATATTGACGTCCCATATTGTGCTAATAATTAAAACACAGTTCCTCCTCTTGGAATACAAGCGACAACTTAATAGGAATATTTGCCACCTTCTCAAACTCAAATAGTGGAAACCCACTTGCTCATACCTGCGTGACTTTCTCAAGAAGAACTGATAGCATCCATGATACTGCAAAGCAAAATCTTGATTTCCTTATTAGAGGTAGTTCCATCAGCATAATCCGTTGTCGTTATCTCCAACAAATCTTCTTCAGAATCATAGCTAGCATGATCATGTCAAGACATTGTGATATCTACTGCTGCTGATGCTGTTGCAATAACAATATCACTTGACATGTCTGAGGCTTCACAATCCCATTTTTGCAAGAGTCCCTAGCCAGGTTCAAATTGATTGCTTCTCTCTTGATTGTTCTTACAAATATTTTCCATATTAGAGTTTGACCAATTAAGACAACTCAGATATAATGACCTATTTGGAGTAGGTGATGTTGGTGGTGATTTCTCCAGACAACTCTTCAAAGGTTCAAAGTCACTGCCTCCTCAAGCCCTTTCTCTATATAATGCACAATCAGTGCATTCCATACAACTACATTTTGAAGTGGCAAAGTGCCAAATGCCTTGGTTGCCTCTGCTAGAAAGCCACATTTCATGTACATAATAACTAGTCCTTTGTGTAAGTGAGTCTCTTTTTCCATTGCCCTTTTCACTATTTCAGAGTGTGTGAATTCACCTAATTCAGAATCTCCCATTGTATTGTAAGCTCTCAAGATGATAACATATATAAGTGCATCCAATAATGACATATTCTAGGTGCATTTCTTTTAAAATCATGAGCACCTCATCATCAAGACTATGTTCAACATATGTCGTGATTAATGCATTCCATGAACTTTCAATTTTCATATGAATCCTATCAAACACATGCCATGCTTTTGCAAACAATCAACTTTTAACATACATGTCCACAAGTGTGTTGGCCACAAAAAGGTCTCTTTCCAAACCCCTTTTGATTGTCTTAGCATTTAAAAGATGGCCTGACTCTAAATCTTTTGTAACACCAACATCTTTTTAGCACAAAAGAAAAGTGATAGAATCAAGATACTCCAAAGTGGCTTTGTAGTGGTGGATGCATAATGTCACAACAATGTACTCTTGTACATTTACTTTTTCTCCCTTGGGGTATGCATAACACCTTGGATTTTTGTCCATGACTATACACACACTCCTCGAGGTTTAAAAAAATTGCACTAGCTTCACACATGTAGTTACCCCCCACCATTTGTGATTAACGAAGACAAAATATTCATTAAAAATCGTGAGGAAACAAATGACATAAGCAATAAGGTGTTAAACCTAAATAGAAGAAAAGAAGAATACGAAGAAGAGAAGGAAAACGTAGGGTGGCTTGAATAGGCCACCAAATTAATTAATAAATTAGATAATTTAAATATTCTAGAGCTATTTAGAGCTATTTCGATGGGAGATTTTGGCAATTAGATTTGTAAATGATGACATGACTATTGTTGTGAACTAGAGCTATTTGAAAAAGTGACTATTTAGAAAGATTTTGGCAATAAACTTTGTGAATGTTCATATGAATACTATTGTGAACCACTATTATTTGATAAGAACTAGGAGTGATAGTATGAGATCCTTGCTAGAAAATACAAGTGTGAATGTAGAGAGTAACTTAAAACTAATCTAAAATTATTACATAAGCTTCAAGTCCAAAAAGACAATTAATGTATTATCTTGTATCAAAAAACTTTGCAAAGAGTGATAAAGAAGAATAAGATATGCCAAACAACCTTCAGATTTCATCCAATTTAATTATGATGAATGGATTCATGGGGTTGCCCCTGCTAAAGATATGATGGGGTCTAACAAGAGAAGCAATATATCAAAATTCACCCAAAACCAAAAGAAATAAACCCTATAGATGCAAAGCTTAGTATGAATAGACAATCTCTCTTAGAGGCTCGAACATGCTTCTTCACTATCTTGAAGCTTTTCTTCATGATTTTCTCCCTCTCCTTCTCTCTTGTATTTTCATTGGCCCTCCCCTTGGCCGTCTTTTGAAGCTCCTTCTCTAGGCTCTCTCTCTCTCTCTCTCTCTCTCTCTCTCTCTCTCTCTCTCTCTCTCTCTCTCTCTCTCTCTCTCTCTCTCTCTCTCTCTCTCTCTCTCTCTCAATCAATCAATCAATCAATCAAAACATTTGCAATTTCTTGTCCCAATCACTATTTTGGCTTTTTTCTCTCTCAATATAGTGTCATTATTAGCATCACTATATATAGAGATGCTTATATTAAAGCATATAGTGATTCTAATAGCAACATTAATAAAAAGCATTGTCATATGAACTATCCTCCACTGTATGAAAGCTCTAAGTGTGTCATGTTTTGGGAAAAATTTAACGTGCAACTCTTGCATGATATGAACATGTGTTTTGATTGAAACAAATACATTTTGACATTCTAAAGATCATTGGGACCATGGATATACCCAATGTTTGATTAGCCTAAAGGACCCTATCTATGTATTCTTTTTGGTGTCACTACAATTATAATGAGTGCCTAAATATAGGTTAAGGAACCTATCTATGTATTCAATTGTGGGTGTTGAGATAAGTACGGTAAGTACCTAAAAGTATAGCTTTTTAAATCTAAGGATAAAATTAGCCTTGGAATGTTGTGTTTTGAGAGGAAGATACAAACACGTATGAAACTAGGGGGAGGAAAATGCATGTCTGGGAGGGGTCTAACATGGCATGCAAGAGAAGGCATTGAGAGGATCTATCATGCATAGGGCATGCTTGAGTTCCTTGCTAAAGATTTGTGTAGTGCAACTATGATGACTTGCTTTTATGTGTTTAGTTGCATGGGATCTAGTATTTCATACCATCATTAGCATCAAAGGAACATTGTACAGCCACCTACAAACATCAGAGTAGTAATATGTAGAAGATGTCATGAATGCTACTAAATGAAGTAAACTACAAAAGTGATTATCATCATCAACCTTCCTCACTACCACTGTGGATTTTCCCAATGGATCCCAATGTATGGATGGCAACAACACACATGATGCTTGCTCACAACATCAATTGAGGAATAGCATCTTTCAGAATTGGATGGCATACAAGGGTGAAGCATGGTGGAATCAACATAAAGGAAAAGAGAGTATGAAATTGACACACCTGGTGATCTTCTTCTTCTTCTTCTTCTTCTTTGACTGCAAGTAGATAGGCCTTTTGGGACATCTTTCTAGCATGGCAAAACTTCTCCATGTGTCTGGTCCTTTTGCAGAAGTCACAGAAGAGCTGATCCTTTTTGCCGTTGTACCTATTGCCAACATATAATGCATGCTCATCTCTATAGGTACTTGGTTCTTCCTTAGTTTTTAGCTTCTTTTCCTCCCCTAACAGTGATGCCTGGATATCAACAAGTTCAGGATTTGGCATGTTGATTAAAGTTGTTGATACATTATTATATTTAGGAGGCAAACTCTTAAGTAGAACACCAATGCAAACATCTTCTTCCATTTTAATGTTAATTCTTGCAAGTTGGGTTAGAAGTCCTTCCATGTAATTTAGATGTGTGGCAAGTGATGTGCTAGACTTCATTTCAAGCCTGAAAAACTCAATCAAGAGACCATACTTTGATGATTTAGACTGTGCACCGAACAAGGTGTCAAGTCTCTTCCATGTATCCTGTGAGGTCTCACAGTTATTCACATGGTGGATATAGCTGTCGTCTAGCTCCAGTTTGATAATGGCCTGAGCCTTATCATCATTCTTTTGCCAAGTGACAGCAAGATCCACATCACGAGGCTTCTTTTCTTTTCTAGTGGTAATGGCCCAGAGGCCCTTCTTCATCAGGATCAGTTTGATGCGGGTCTGCTAGGTATGAAACCCGACTCCTTTGAAATGGAAAGTTGGAGAATCTTTGCCCATGTTTGACTTGAGAGACCAGCAGCAAATCAGCTTCAGACTTATCAAATTTAAGTAGCAAAAGAGTTGGTTGAGATGTGTCAAGAGACACAAGTGTTTAGATCACTAAAAATGAGTGTCAATAGACTATGTTTCTTCCTTGAGTCTTTCAAACCTACAAAAATCCTTCAAGTTCTTTCAAATCCAGATCTTCCCCTTATTGATTTGATATTGGGACCTTTAGATCCAAGTGGAAATGGGTTGTTCTAGTGGCAGAAGAGAGAAAATGATGAGATTTTTAAGCTTGGCAAAGTTTGGCTATGGCTATCCTGTCAAAACAGGGACCAAGCTCCCTTTGAGATGAGGAGAAGAGTATACAAAATAGGGACCATGGATCATATTCGAATCTGATCAAACCCTTTGAGATGAGGACCTCGATAATGGATCTAGCTCCCCCTAAGAGGGTTTATACTCATTTTTCTCGAGTCGAGAGATCTAAGCCTTCAAAGTGGTCGCTATCAAAACTACACCCAGATTTGGGAAAATGCAAATGCCGGGCATGGCGTGCATCAATATCCTTGATTTTTGTGCTAAAAAGTTGCATCTTGACTTGAAAAATAACTATCAAGAAGAAAGCTTGAAGAGATATGGCGTGGTTGATGAGATATGGCTGCTCCAAAAGAGGTAGGTAGGTGCTGTCCACAGACAGAGTTATGGCAGCAACTCTAAAAAGAGGCAATGCTAAAGCTATAGTTGCCCAATCTCAATGATTGAGGTGCCAAGGAGGAGCTATAGAAGTAGAGAAACACTTCTCTAGAAGGAAGTTCAAAGAGATTTGGCCTGTGGAGAGAGATATGAAAGCTTCAAGCTGACAGGGTGCTGCTGGCTATGGCTGCCATGGAAGCTTCATTGAAGGTAGAAAAGTAAATGAAGTTGGAGATAGGGTCCAGTACTCAAACTGAGTTGAGCACGAATGGAAAGAAGCCGAGAGGAGTGAAAGTAGAGTTGGGCCATGCTCAATTGAGCTCTGATACCATGTGAAATATGCGGGATCTAGAGCATGGCAGATGCGGAAGCTATGGAGGTTGAAAGAGGAAAAAGAAACTCATGAAGACATTGACCCTGACTAGGACAAATTATTACACAAGTGAATTAGGTTCCAAGATTGAGACTTGGACTCATAAACACAATCTTGTGTATTGACAATGACACGACACTTTACTAGAAAGAAAGAGCACTATCATTGCCTTAGAAAAAGAGTGCAAGTACAATGCTTTATAGGATTTGAGTGCTGGTACTTTTTCCTACTATGCATATGGGATTTTGGTCCTGAGCCCTCACTGCTCTTCACAAAGAGACTAAAGTAGTGTGATTGCAAATATCTCAACACTACGACCATTGACATGGATATGTCAATGAGGGGGAGATTGGATAAGGGAAAAGAAAAGATGCTTGAGGATGTGATAGGTCCACTTACAGCAGGCTATGAGTCAACTAAGGACAATAATTTGGATAATGAGTTGGGCATTCCGTCTATTATGATGCCTGGAGCAAGGCAGAGTCATTATGTACTGCCTCATGAGAGGCAAGCTCAAAGTGAGCCACAGTTACGGAGATATGAGGAGTCAAAAAACCAATTGAAAGGTTTACATACACTGGTTATTCAGCCCGCCAATATGCATATATGGCTAGTGGACAAGTTACAAAGAATCTACAAAGTTTGATGATGCAGTTATAGATGATAGCTAGTGTGTTGCCATGGATGAGGAGTATGTAGACCTAATTGAAAATGAGACACGAAAATTGGTTGAGTTGCTTGAAGGCAAAGTCCACATTGGCTGAAAATGGGTGTACAAGGTTAAGTGCAAGTCAGATGGTTTGTTAGAATGCTATAAGGCCACGCTAGTTGCAAAAGGGTATGTGTAGCAGTATGGCCTTGACTATGAGGAGACTTTGAGTCCGATGGCTAAAATGGAAACAATCAGAATTGCTTTGGCAAAATGCAAAGGCTGGAAATTATGGAAAATGGACATCAAGAATGTTTTCTTGAATGGTGATTTGGTTGAGGAAGTATATATGGAGTAGCCTAGAGGCTACGTTCACCCAGAATTTCTGACACATGTATGTAAGGTGAAAAAGGCTTTATATGGACTGAAACAAGCACCTAGAGCATGGAATGCTCGGATCAACAGTTATTTACAACAATATGGATTTAGATTGGGTGATGTAGATCATAGTCTATTCACGAAGAAGGCACATCATGGATATGTGTTTCTAGTGGTTTATGTAGATGATCTTATCATCATTGGAGATGATGAAGAGGGCATTGCTAAAATTAAATCATGTTTACAGGCTGAATTTAGAGTCAAAGACCTTGGTGAACTAAAGTATTTTCTTGGGATTGAGGTAGTCTCTACGCCTCAAGGCATATGGCTGCTACAGAAGCAATATGCTCATGACATGCTACAGAAGTATGATATGGCTACATGCAAGCCTATGGAGACACCTCTTAATCAGAATGTCAAGCTACATGCTAGTGTTGGGGATGACATAGAGAATGTGATGATGTATCGATAGATGGTGGGCAGCTTGATATACTTTGCAGTCTTGACTTATATCATGCAGTGGGGTTGATTAGTCAGTTCATGCAGAAGCCTCGCAAACCACATTTATTAGATGTAGTCAAGAGGATCATGATATATGAAAAGGGTACTATAGATTATAGGTTGTTTTATGCATATGGAAAATATCTTGACTTGATAGGGTTAATTGATGCTGATTGGGATGATTGTGCCTATGACAGGAGGTCAACTAGTGGTTATGTATTTGGATTGGGCAACAGTATGATCAGTTGGCAGAGTAAGAAACAACCTACTGTTGCATTGTCTAGTACAAAAGCTAAGTACAGAGGAGCTGCCTTAGTGGCTTGAGAAGCAATTTGGTTTATCAAACTACTGAAAGACTTGGGAATGCAACTAGAAAGCAGAGTGAGATTGCATTGTGATAACCTCAGCAGTGTTATGTTGGCTAGCAATCCTGTCTACCATGCTAGGTCAAAACATACTGAGGTTCACTACCATTTCATCAAAGAAATGGTTCTTACAAGGCAGATTGACTTGATTCATGTGAAGATTGAAGAGTAGGTAGCAGATATATTTACCAAGTCTCTTGGTAAAGAAAAGATTATATACTTTGACAGCTACTTGGAGTTTATCAGAAGGTTTGAGCTTGAGGGGGAGTGTTAGAATATCAAGCTCCTATTATTCTTCAGTCAGTCTATCTTTATGTGTGTGACGACATTAGCTAGATACAGCTGTACATCTGTGTGACATTTAATAAGTCGGTGTAGTTAGTGACTTAACCACAGTTAGTCTTGGTTAGTCATACTTATGTGTGCAAGTCTCTTTCAGTGAGAATGATGGAAGAATAATGCAAGAAGAACAACAGTGAGCTGAGGCTCATCTTCTGCTCCACTATGTGTCTCTCTCTCTCTTCCAACATGTTATAGAGAAATGAGTTGAAACCCATAGGCCCATAGTAGGGTTGGTTCACCACCTTTGCATCTTTGATCCTACAAGAATATGCTGAAGATGACATTGAAAAATAAAAATATGATATCATTGATGATGAGGAAGAGCTAAAGGAGAATTTCTAAAGACCATGTAGCAACATTGGTATGTGGAGTGCACAAAAGCTTACACACATTTTTGCATATAATTGTGTAGAATTTGTTACTTTATTTTTATCCATACTTTGCATTATTGTGAGGAACAAGAAGAATAAGAACAAGCTCATGATGTGACATGTTCGAGAAGATGTCGGAACATACAATCTTATTCCAATTATTCATATGTCATATTAGACCAGAATCAAAAGCACAGCGATGTAGATAACATGATTCTCTTTAGTGCCTTTGCAAACTGAATAAGAAGGGCTTAGTACTTGTGCTTGAAGATTGTAAGCTATCAAATACTTGTACAAGGTAATGTTGGTATCAATGCTCTAATGGGATGCTTGAAGAGATAAGTTTCTTGACAGGAGTGCTTGCCACAACTTAGAAGAGATGATGGTTTCTTTGCATGAGGCAAAAAATAGGTAATGCAATGCCACTATCAACTAGAGAGATATCCTCATGTTTTAGCAACTTCACCAACAAAAACACCAATAAAAATCACATATTTTCTTTGTAAGCCTTGATCTTTCACAAACAAACTAGTCCTAGATAAACAATGGTTGAAGAAAAGAAAGTAATGATGGTAACAAGGTTCTTTTTCATGTTTGAAGACATGTACTTTCAATGCCTAAAGCTTTGAAGTGACTTGTTTAGGATTAATTGTAGATGCTTAAATTTGTCCACTCCTAAGCTATATCATGGGATGAAGTGGAGAGTTGAGCAATGTCTTGATCACTCCTAAGCTATGGAAGTGCTTGGATGTAGTGGAGGGCTAACATCTAGGATTTTCTCATAAGAACATTGTGCTTTAGGCTTTTAAGTTATTGTCAAGGATTAAAATCTAGGTTTTTCATTTTTTTTGTACATAATTCTCAAATATTTTCATCTTGATCAATCATCAAAACTATCTCTCTCTCTCCTCTTTCTTAACTCACTTGTCAACAAATACCTCACATCATACCAATCTACACACATCCTTTTGATAGCATTGCTATAGCTTTGTTCCCTTGTACTAGAATTTATTATAACCATCTCAAAATAATATGCTACCAAAGGGCTACAGGAGGGGATACTCCTTTTGAAAATTCCCTCCTAGGTGACTAATTTAATGTCTACCCACTAAAGGTTCGAGACATCATAAGAATGCTCTAAATCCAACAATTATGTTACATGATATGCCTAACCTTTCAAATTTAATACCACCTAGAATTCATTGTATCAAAAGTGTTTTTAAAATAGAGGAAAGGGCATGTAGACTTGATTCCACTTGTTTGCATTATCTTCCCATCAACAAAAGTTTTTGAGGATATTGATGAATAACTAGATTGTGAGCAACTCAATCTTGAAATCCTAGCATAGTATAGTTCTTCTTTCTTTTAATTTTTCCCATAATTTTCTTTCTTCACTTTTTGTGTGCATGTGTGTGCTTCAACAATCGTAACTTATAGACTTGGAAGCATAGGTAGTATTTCTTGCTAGCAAGAGACACCCATCTAGGTAATGAAGTGTAAGAAAAGCCCACATAGCTCTAGTAGGCAACATGCATAAGAAAAGGTAACCTCAATGTCCTCGAGCCTTTTGATGTCTTTTCTTTTGCAAACAAACCCCCCTCTATGTGGTTGGAGTCTACTTCATGTGCACACAACAAGATGCCTTTTTATTATTGCAACAATGCCTTATCCTTGGTACTAGTACTCTCTTATGTCTATTTAAGTTGCTAATGTGTGTGGGTGTTCCTGTGGCCTAGACTAGAGTCTTGCATGATCCAATTCAAAAATTGAATTTCTACCTAGTCCTAGGGAAACTAACCTAAGACTTAGGATTTACTAGAAACCATAGTTCTCAAATGCGTCTAGAGACCCTTAGGGTGTATCGTGTGAGATGGAGCAATTAAGATGTATCAATTGTTTGCATTTGTAAAAAGTACTATATGATTTTGTGAGGAGTTACAAGTTCTTAACCTCCTAAGATAAGGCTAAAATGTGTCCTAAAGTGGTCTAAGATTCAATTGCCTTAGTTTTAAGTGTGTCTATTGGTTGTAGTTATTGAGATGTAGAGCTCTACATAAGTTGGCACCCACTACACATCTTGGTGATGTGGTAGGATATTATTCACTAGCATGTTAGGCGAGCAACATGAGGATGCACTAGTGGTTCTACAATTGGACTACACCTGTAGTCCATCCTTGGTTATGGTACATTTGTTGTGCAACCTCTTTTTTCCTCGGTTGGTTCATACTTAGTGACCACATGTGCATACATGTGGAACTTTCATATTAGTGTTTTATCATATTGTAGACTTGATTCTTTTGTGTAGAAGAAGAAAAATAATAAGAAGATGATTTTAGCTCTATCTGTATGTATCCTCAAGTCTCAATTGTTGTTTGTATGTGTGCTCTTGCCTTCACCTCTCTTCGCTCTTAGTTGTTTGTATGGGAGATTCATTGAAGGCTAAGGTGAAGGCATGTAAGCATGTGAGCAAGCAAGCAAGCAAGAAATGGCTACAAAGCTCTTCTACCTTGCTCAATTCACCTTGGGTTATAGGTGTAGGCGGCTCCTAAGGCTCGCACAATTATAATATCCTTTTGTAGTGAAACTTGCTAAGTAGAAAGAATAGTGTATATAGTGTAGATGGATCCTTTAGGACTTTGGTTGTGTCTTTTGGAATTTGAGGTCATTTTGGTCTCCCTTCTAAACTTACAAGTGGTCTTGACAACACTTTTTGGGTATACTGTAATTTCAACTATGTCTGAGGTTTCCAAGTGTAGAGATTACAAATTTTGAATATGTATGGTTTAAGGTGTTTGTAGAACTTGCATACAAAAAAGGCATCTACATATAGATTGCAGATTGCAATTATTGCTATATAATTAATAGAAAAGTTTTCGTGTTTACTTGTAGTGCTCTTGCTATTAGCTTGCTTTCAGATGATAGTTTTTTGCAAATTGTTTATTTTGTCAGAATGTTTTCACAACTTCAACCAAAATGCTAGCAAGAAGCTTGATAAGAATAATTATCTTATATGGAAGTTCGAGATGAAAAAATTCTTGAAGGGCAAAGGTGTTTGGAATTACATTGAAGGAGATATGGGGGTAATTTTCTCCCAGTATCTCCCTCAACATCCACCTTTTTCATTGGTGGACATGTATATGGCAAGAGCATTCTACTCTACGAAAACATGAATGAAATGCATTACTAAAATAAGTCTTTCAACCTTTAATGATATGTATAGATTGATCGATTTTAAAAAAAATAAAAAAAGAGCATTGGCTATAATGGTGTAAGCACTGAAGATCAATGACTCACTCATTGAAATACTTACCCATTATATTTTATTTTTGGCTACAAGAGAATCAAATGATGAAATTAGAGTTATGTACTAATGTAAGCAACTCTCTCTCTCTCTCTCTCTATATATATATATATATATATATATATATACACACACACATGCATACATATTCCTTTCCCTCCCCTTCTCTCTCTCTCTCTCTCTCTCTCTCTCTCTCTCTCTCTCTCTCTCTCTCTCTCTCTCTCTCTCTCTCTCTCTCTCTCTCTCTCTCTCTCTCTCTCTTCCTCCCTCTCCCTTTCTCCTCTTTATCAGTATCCCTCTTCTCTTTCTCTTTCTTCTTTTTCTCTCTCTATTTTTTACTGATCTCTCTCCATATTGAACTTTTAATCATTTCCTATATAGGAAATTTTATGAGATATAGAAATTCATGGATATTTTCTTTATATGTGTCCATGTATTTCCCACATATAACTAGGGAATCAAATTTCCCACATCTACTAGTAGGGAATTACACATCAAAAGAGAGAATTTCCTACATTCTTTCAAAATTCCCTATATAAGAAAATAGGACAATGTGATTCCCCATTTCTAATAGTACGGAATTATAGATCATCATAGTGACTTCCTATGTTCTCTCAAAATTCCCTACATAATAGAATGTAAGAATGGCATTCCTCACTTCTAATAGTAGGGAATTATATGTACATGTTGAGAATTGTCTACATTCGCTTAAAACTCTCTATATAGATGAATGTAGGAATTTCAAGCATTGGTTAAAGTATTTAAATTCTACCTTATAAAAAAGTATAAATTTAATAAAGTTTTAGTAGACCACATGAAGATGTCCAAGAACCATCTACCCCAAGTACACATCTACACATGTGTACATGCATGTGCACACACATACCCCCTCCATTCTTAGTTGAACTAAGTGTTCTCTAGATGCAATTGTGGAAATTTTTTCATTGCATTAAATGTTAAAAACTTGCTTAGAAAATTCCCCCATATTATACAAATGGGTGGCCTCAAGCTAGTTACTCAATCCTATACTAAACATGGATCTATTTTGTTCATTTCATGCCCATCTAGTGCAGTAATGCTTCTTGCTTTTCTTTTGCTCGGATAATTTGAAAATTTCTCGTCCTTAATCCTTCAAAATCTTATTTCAATGGTGCAACAAGCCCTCTAAAGGTAACATATAACTATAGCTTCTATTTGCCAACAATTGAGTAGCTCAATACATATAAACACTAGTAGACATGATAGTTTGATTAGTAAGAGGGGACAATTGGTTGTCTTAGATTTGGAGTGAATGAAATTGAATTATTGGTGAGCTTCTAATTAGGATTACTTGAATGTTAGTCTATTGTTATTACTAAATTAAAATTCGTTTCTTTTTTGTATTATAGAAAATATTTTGATTGAGTAGATTGCCTACTTTAGTTTTTTAATAATAGTTAGTGTAAAAAACTTCTTAGCTCCTTTAATTATAGTGAGTTGATATATATTAGATTAAGTTAGTTTCTCTATAATTTATTATTTTTACTACAAAATAGAATTTATATTGAATATGTAGAAACATAAAATTCCACGACTTGACTAAGCAAGTATGCTTCAACTTTTAGATAGGTGTTTGAAGGCGACCTTGAAGACTTGGTCATTTTTCCATAATGGTCTAAGGGTAACATGTCTTCCACACTTCTTTGATGTGGGCAACCACTTGTCCCTTCTCTTTTATAACTCCTATTTATTCCTCATTTTTCATGTTGATATTCCATTTGTATTGATGAGAGAACACCACATGTCTTCCAGACCAACCTTCGTGTCTAGCAATCACTTAACCTTCTTGATTTACAAGAGCACAATCAAGCACTCCTTCTCTTCTTTACATAGCTACAAATTACATGTTATCTCCTCCAACTTAGGTACTCTACATGTCAATGTTCTAGATATCCAACCATCTCACTAATCCCTTGTTGCCATTTTGAGGTCTTGGGTGATGGGGGAATGTTCGCAACATCAGGTTAGGGAAACATCTAGACACTTTGTAGAAACACTTTTCCTCTCATATATAACTCTAATTTTCAAATTTCCATCAAAGCTTGGACACAAGTTATCTCCATTTATTAATGATCACTTATGTTGTGATAGAGATTGGGAGTTGGATTTTTGCATTGGCAAGCACTATCCTCTTAGGTAAGTGTTGTCAATTTTCACCTACATAACTTTTGTCCATTTTTTCCCATGTAACTTCGCCTTGTGGGTAAGTAATGTCCATTTTTCCACATATATGTTTGCCTTCTCTGACGTGTTTTTAACCTTGCCTTCTCAATTTCCCATCTTTCCTAGCATCCAATCGATATGCCCAACCCTAAAGGGCACACTCGATACCAAAAAAATTTCATTCCTTGATTACCTTTATAGCCCAATTGAGAAATGCAATCACATGTATCTTTCGAAAAACTAGATAGAGAATATCTATCTTAAGCTTACTAATTTTACACATCTGAACTAACTACACAGTACTCATAAATATTAACCCCAAATTAGCCCTATAAGACAAAATTAGATTTGAGTTATCATCAACAAAAGGATGGATGCACATTTAGGAGTTATTAGTAGAAGGAGACCATGGATTAGTCCTCTGTACACTTTGTGAAGAGCACCTTGCCATGGCACATCGAGAACTACAAACCCAGCCAAGAGAGGCTGCAAATAGCTTGTTGGCTACAAAAACCTGCAAGAAAATTCTCATTCTCACCAAGAATCCATGCCTCACAAGAAAAATGGCACACAAGAGATTGATAAATGCTTCCATCCTCACTCTTTTCCTCTTCTTTACTGTCCATGAGAACTTGCAAAGGAGCACAAGAGAGAAAGAAACAAGAATGAGAAATGAGAGTTATGCCAAATGAGGAGAGAGGGAAATGAACTGTAAGGTGAGAAGATAAAGGAAGAGAGAGATGTAACAAACTCAACCTCCCACCTCCTCAAATCCCGTGGCTGCAACCACCTCCTTTTCCTTTCTTGAATTATAAAATCAAGTGGCAAAAATTGGCTAAGGTAGAGAAGACCCTTAATTTTGAGAATGGGAAAAAGGTGTTTGACCTTTTCGTTTCCTTTCACACTCTAAATTGTGATCCTTTGGACCAACACTTTTACATTGCTTCAAAAATGATTTTTTTTTACGAGAAGTACAAAAGCGAAGTGCACTTTTATGAAAGATGTTTTCATGTTGAGCACACTTTTGTACCTTTTTTTGCACATATTTCTCGGTTATCATTCCTCCCGCACTTAAGTGTGAAGCATCCCCATCAACAAATTTGGAGAAGAACCACAATCATCTGTAGCAAAAATATTCATTGTCATCTTTGATATTCTTTCCTTCATTGTCTTTGAACTGCCATTGGATAGGGAAAGGGAATAACACACAAAAAGAAAGACACAGTTAGGTCATAAAGTGTAGGTTTGAAAGCACACCAAACAAAAATCACATGTAGATCACAAAGGATAGGCCTTTTTGACAAATTGAACACAAGGTCAGCATCACACTTGCGATGGGAAAGAAACAATAACCACACCATGAATCTGTAAAAAGAGACCCGAAAAAGATATCATAGACAAAAACACCTTTACAAAGGATGTTACAATGGAGCTCTCCCACCCGGAAAGAGAAATGAAAAAAAAAAGCGAGGGAATGTTTTATTAAGTATAAATCTAAAAATTGAAACAAAACAAAGTAATGGCTTGTGTGGATTGATGAGCATGGGAACTCTTTGGTGGTGAGGGAAGGCACAAAAAGGAATAAAACCAAATGTGTGAACAAGGTTTTCTAAATATAAAATAGGTTGTTGAGATTAAATGATTTATGTTAATGTTCATCTTGGATTAAAATTTGAGGATAAGGCAAGAAGATGTTTCTGGCCATCATAATGCCACACATGAAGGAAAAGAGATGTTGGTGTAGCAACACCACATGGAGGAAGAAGAAGCATGTGGAGGAGGATCATAAAAATTTACTATCACTACTGTGCAGATGCGATACTGTCATGATAGCTCTAGCGGAAGCCACCACATGGACATGGCGCATAGAGAGCACATCTCGAATGGTTTGTATGTCTTCATCAATGTCGCTGTGTCCGTTGTCCTCACCAACAATAATGAGCAGCTTGGAGCCTTGCTTGTGTCCATCCTCCTCCATGACCTATACAGTTAAGGATGATTATATTCCAAAAAAAGTGAATATGGTGCACTCTCGTACTCATATTAATCTGTTGCTTGACAATAGGTTGATAGGCATTTTGTATGTGTCGAAGTTGCTCGAATCCTACAGACAAAGCTAAGAGACAAAGCTTTTGGCTATGGAGGAGAGGAAGCAATGTGGCTACACCACAACAACATGGCCAACCCAAAGGAGCCAAAAGTGATTCCTTATGGAGAGCAGAGGAGGTGCAATCCCATTTGTATTTATTCAATCCATTATAAGGGTACAATTTGTGATTCTGGATTCTTTTAGAAGAGACAAAGGATAGCTTCAAAATGGTAGCATGCTTTGAGATAATGAGGCACTGCCGATGAGAGAGAGGGGCATAGAATTATCGGCTTATATGCAGGCTAGCAACATGAAGCTTTTTGATAGCCTCATCATCGACTTCATCTCCTTCATTCTCCATTAATAGCACAAACTGTTGTCTTCACCCCTTTCTATTTTCTCAAATTGTAGCCAATGAAAATAGCATTCAATAGCCAAAATGCAACTGCAAATCCATCTCTTGCAAACTTCATAGCCACCTCTTTCCTGGCCAGTGCACCAAATGAAGAGTATCCTGCCATGGCACATCTAGAACCACAAATCCAGCCAAGAGAGGTTGCAAATAGCTTGCTGGCTACAAAAACGTGCAAGTAAATTCTCCTTCTCACCAAGAATCCATGCCTAAGAACACACAAGAAAAATGTCACATAAGAGATTGATAAATGCTTCCATCCTTACTCTCTTCCACTTCCTTACTCTCCATGAGATCTTGCAAAGGAACACACGAGAGAAAGAAAAAAGAATGAGAAATAAGAGTTATGCCAAATGAGGAGAGAGGGAAATGAACCATAAGGTGAGAATATAAAGGAAGAGAGACATGTAATCACCTCAACCTCCCACCTCCTCAAATCCCACAACTGCAACCACCTCATTTTCCTTTCTTGAATTATGAAATCAAGTTGCATACATTGCCTAAGGTATATAAGACTCTTCATTTTGAGAATGGAGCAAAGGTGTTTGACCTTTCCTTTCCTTGCACACTCTAAATTGTGATCTTTTGGACCCACACTTTTATGTTGCTTCATAAATGATTTTTTTGACAAGAAGTACAAAAGCAAAGTGCCACTTTTACAAAATATGTTCCCATGTTGAGCACACTTTTGTGCCTTTATTTGCACGTATTTCATGGTTATCACTTTGACATGTATCATATTTAATGGATCACCAACTATGGTAAAGAGAATAGGTGCGAGAAAAAATCCTTGTTTGGCTAATCTCCTTAAACTAAAAAGGGTAGGATATGTATACATTGACCCCCACTTTAGTGGCTACATTGTTGAAGAGTATATTCAGCAGATAGAAAAGTCATCTTCCCATTCCTAGTCTAGCCATGACTGTAATGAAAAAAACCCTCCAAACCCTATTGTAAACCTTGTCTAAATCTAGATTGGTGATCACCAAGTTTCCCTCAATTTCTATTGCTATTCAATGTTAGCCGTTCAATTAAGGATTCTATTATGTATTTTCTTTCCATAGAGGAATCCATCTTGAGACTTATATAGAACCTTTGGTAGTATGAACTTCACTCTTCATGCTATCACCTTTGCAATGATTTCATCGATCACATTTTAAATGCGAGGGGGATATATGTGTTTGGTTTATCTTGAAACCAAGACTTGGGGAGTAGCTTAATTCTTCTTTTATATTAGCAAAGCTAGGTATCTCACCTCTTCCTACATAAGCATTGGCAAAGGCTCATAAGTCTCTCCCAATTGATATCCTAGATGGTCTAAGTGAGAGATACCAGTTCAACTCTAAACAATTCCCTTTTTTTTTTCTCAACACATAGTGGAGTTCCTTCTTTGAAATCGCTTTGGCTACTAGTAAGGACAGCTCAATGAAGAAAGTAGATTGCACTGGTTTGTAGAGTGGATAAACTAGAATTTAATATTTAGGCTCATCAATAGGTGACCAGCCATCTCTGTTGGATTGGTGGTCTAGGTACTTTGCAAAGATTTTGAGCCATAGTTATGGTACAACCTACCACCCTCCTTGATTGGTTTATGTCTTATCTAATCTTGCAGGTTGCTAAGACCAGTCTTAATGCAAAGCAAATGCCATCCACAATCATTTGGGAAACATCCAACAAATCATACATCCTCGTCAAGTAATTCAATTTTTTCTTCTCACATGTAATCATGGTACAATCTGCATACAACACATTAGCCTCTATTGGCATCCTATTTGAGTCCCTTGCCAAGATGGTACATTCTTGTGAAATGTCCTTTCAAAGCTTCCTAAAGCTCTAATCTATTCATGGATGCAAGAGGGCCATACATTCATAAATACCTAATCACTCCTCCCTTTCCTCTACTTGAAGAAGAGTAAAAACACACATACCTAGGAAGGTCTACTAGTTGGATTTATTCAGTAGCCCTAGCATGGCCAATGCATTAGGTTTCCTAGCCCTTAGCAACCTTCTCCTAGCTTTCTAAACATAGGACTTTAAAATTCCATGAGATGAGGTTAACTCCTTAATTAGAGGTTCTAACTATAGATTGAATCACCATCATGATCCAAGATCTCATCTTTGTTAGTTAGAGGATCATACACATTCCTATTAAGAAAAGGCAATCTAGCCAATAAAAGCTACATCCACACATGTGACATACTTTTTGCTACTTAGGGGTGCATGCCTACATATGAGGCACACATACACACAAACATAGATTTTTTTGAAAGATGCAAAAGTAACATTTACCAATTGCACTCATGCAATTGAAATTTTAATAAAGAAAGGCATGCATAAATGGGGATTTGGAGCCCATGCTACAAATAGGTATCAAGCCCAATATTCATGTGCTAGAATAAAACTACCAATAAAGAATGGAAATATTGAGCTACATAAGGATTTTAATTCTTAGAGGTGGCATACCATTTGAAGATAGCTATTGTGGAAGGCTAGGTTTGGCAATGCTCCTCTTGGGATGTTGGCAACAGAATAGATATATGAGGTAATGGGAGAGAGAAAGAGAGCCTCCAGAGTAGAAAGAAGAGGAAGAGGAGGAGGAGGAGGAGAATGTGTAGTCTATTGTGCCATGTGCTTATACTCAGAGAGAGAGAGAGAGAGAGAGAGAGGTTGGGCATCTAGTCTAGCTTGATGATCAAGACCTGCAATATGAACATGTTTTGCACATTAGTCCTATCAAAACATGTAACATCTTGTTTTGTGCATTAGTGTGCTTAAATCTAGAGGCGAGTTATGCATGTTGCACTTCATTATGTCATTGCCTAATTGGATTATATGTTTATTATATTATTCGACTAGTCAATATTTTGCATCGCTAGTACATTAGAGGTTGATATGTTTCATACTCCTATATAACTACTCGATTATTATTGTTATTTTATCACTTAATTGTACCTTGCATGATGTTTATCTATACAGTTAATGGCTTGTATGTTTCATCATTCGGATTTGTATCATGATAGCCTGGAAGATAGTCTACGCAGATTGAGAGTGGAATTTTGGTGCCAAGAAGTGCTTAAAAATAGCTAAAAATTACGAATATCAAGGGAAAAATATTCAACGTCGAAGGCGGCGGCTCGATCTAGGACAATTTTAAGCATCAAAGTGCTTTAAAGGCGCCCGAGCGACACTTGTTGATTTTTCATAAATTTTCAAACTGTCGTGCAGGTTGACAAGAGTTATCAACCAATGCGGGATGTCAATCTGGACGCCCAGGATTTTTCAGAGCTCAATTCGGAGTCCGGACGGGGAAGAAGCCAAGAAATGGGCAAGATTTGAAGAGGTGGACCAAACTTTGGTCAAGTGGTCATGACCTTTGGGGAGGGGACATGCAACTTTTAATGTAGCATGAAATTTCACATGAAGGAGTAGAGGAAAAACGTGAGGAGAGGGCGCATCCTAATGGCGCCGAAAAATGCGCTTCTTGGGAGAAGAATGGAGATGGTAGCCTCAATACACCCTACCCAATCGACATTGGGGCTTCATTCCCTTCTCCCTGCTGATCATATCGCCGCCTCTCGCCCAAGAAATGGTGGCGTGGTTGGAGAATTCTGAATCTAGTCTTTCTCTCTCCTCCCTTTCTCTCCCCTAAGGGCAAATTCATGTGGTGGAGAAGAAGAAGAAGAATGGATGACGGATGCTTGTCCAATGAAGATCGGATTGCTCCGTGGTTCAAGAGGAAGGAAGATTGCTGATTGTGGGCTGTCATGAGCATTAATGGCTGCTGGAAATCAGTCCCGAGACATGGCAAATAAAAACCCGCAACCCGCAAAGAACAGTAATCTCATTTTTACAAAGGAAATTGATGTTTTATGCAATTTGCTTCATGAATACTTGTTCCTATGGGATGATTATGCATTGTAAGGTTGTTTGCTATGAGTTTGATCAGTTTATGCTCAGAAAATTAGAAAACCACAAGTGTCGTGACTGAAATTAATAGTGTAAAACCCGTAAAACACGTGAAATATGGGAAAATTGGGTGTTTTTGAGATATAAATGGAAAATATAATAAGACACACCAACTAAATTTGTGTTTTTGCTGCAAATGAACCTAAGAGCCACAGCCCACAACTCATTTTGTATTTTCAGTCATTTAATATTGTAAAAAAATACAAGAAAAATATGAAAAATGAAAAAAAAATAGGGGAAAAATGGATTTTGAGTGTCGAAAATTAAGGAAAAATAAGAACCATATTTGTGGATGTATGGGGGGTCTGAAGTATGAGGTTTAGCATCAGTTCAGCCCTACCTTTATATTCTAGTGAGTTTTTATTGCTTTTCATACAATAAAAAACATGGAAATGAACTCTAAATCGATCAATAATGCACAACCTAAATGGGTGAGGGGGTAGAGTGTATAAAAGGTGTTTAAATGCTGAAGGAAATGATGAAAAGCTTGTTGGTTTTTATGCATACCATTTAGGTTGGTCGTTAATTGAAAATTAAGAACCTAGTAGCACGGGGTTTTCTCGGTGCTAGGTTCATGCAACGCCGCATACGAGCAATAGTCAAAATCATTGAAAGAAATGTTTTCCACATGTGCACCATGTTGATTTTTCTTTGTTTGAGCACATGGGCATTCACAATTTGCATAAATCATAAAGAAATTTAAAAGGTATCAGACAATACCTCCTAGATGCACGGCAATTGCTTTCTAGAGGAATATGACCAACGTTGAGTGAGTAAGGTTGTTCTAAGCTATAGGCTAGGTGTTGGGTCTAAGGGGAAAGAAAGTGAGGAAAATGGTACATTCCTGGATACGATCAATTGGTACCTTGAGTGGAAATGTGTGTGATATTGTGTTATATATGTTTAGCGACGCATCGAGGGGCCAATCCCCAAGATGTAGGAGAGTCGCAGTGAGGTAGCGACAGTCAGCCGTGGGATGACCTCCTATGTTTGTACTTCGTGCTATTTGGCAATGTGGTGGGACTCCCTTTGAGGAGTGTTAATTGGGTTAGAGTTGGACTACGATACGTGATACGAACGCAAGATATTTAGGAAGATGATGTATGTGTCATCCACGCTCCTGGCCGCGAGGCTGTGGGGTTGTTGAGCGCATGATAGAGGTCCGGCTAGTGCATAAGCCAACGCCGGCCCGTTTCAGGTCCCATCAGTGGTGCGTCTGTCGGGAGCCGCTTAGAAGTGGCGGTCCTCGAATCCTGGTTGTCTAGGGACCAGTTAGCAGTTTATGCCAAAGGATACTGAGATTGACCCGTTATTCATCGATAAGCATCGTCTAGCCGAAATCCAAAAGCAAGAGAGAGACGAAAGAGCTAGGCGACGTGCTGAAATTCTTAGGAGGTATTCTCCTAAGCATAGCGGTGCTAAACCCTTACGAGGGAGTGGATCTAGTGGTCTTGGTGCCACAGGCAGTAAGTCAGGAGAAGGTGGAAGCTCTAGTGCTCCCCTTTCTTCCATAAGGCAGTCTATATCAAGTGCAGGAGGTGTAACCTCACCTCCCCTATTCCTAGTGCAAATCCAATTTCTGTCATTGCGCATCCCATTTCAATTCCTGCAGGAACGATGGATTTTCCGGCTCTAGGTTACCCGCTACCTATCTTTAATGGGTTAGTTGAGGAAGATGCGGAACTCCACATTAGGGAGTTTCAAAAGTTGATGTTTAACTGTTGCATCCAAGAAGAAGGACATTTAATAATGTTCTTCAACATGACTCTCAAAGGAAGAGCTGCCATATGGTATCATGGTTTAGAAGTCGGAACCATATTGAATATTGATTCATTTTATGGAGCTTTTCAAAGGGAGTTTGCCCCTGAAAGGGGTGGGCAATATTGGTTGCGTGTACTTAACGTAACCCGCCAAGAACCACACAAGGATATTTGTGCTTATGCAAAGAAACTAAAAGAGGTTTTCCATAAGTTGGACACCTCTATTCCTATCCTCGCAACTGCCCAATTGCAATATTTTCTGCATGGTTTGGACTTTAATATCCAGTTGTAGTTGACTAGTGTCCCTTTGGGGGATATAGATACTGCCATTACATGAGCACAAGAAGTGGAATCCCGACTACAAGCAGCCTATGCCTCTATAGGCAATCTGAATATGGGTCTAGCATTGGAAAATAATATGGCAACGGCCAATGGCAGTAGTAGCCAAGAGATAGCGATGGCTAATCCTAATGGGAGAGGGAACATGATGTAGAATATGCCTTTATTACTAGCTCCCCCTAGCATGTCGATGCCTACGGGCAGTCAAATGGCTCCAAATGGTGGAGGCTAGGCAGTTAATCCTAATACCATGCCTGTGGTTCAACAACCAGTGCCTAGTCGAATTGTTAGGCCAATGGAACAACAGGGTAATGATCAAGGCTACGAGTCGAGCGCTTCTAATGTTCTTAGCGAGGTTAAGGACATGATGAAGCATTATACCGACATGATTACGAAGCAGTATTGACAAATAGCCATTGATGTCAACTTTCTTAAAAAACAATAAAATTTGATAGGAAGTAGATACCCAGATGAGGGTGCACCTTCGAGGTTTAGCTGCAAATGGTGTGGTGGGCAACATTATCCACGAAATTGCCCATATGTTAAGTGCGACATCTGTGGGAAATCTGGCCATTTAGCAGCCACTTGCTGGAGTAAGATTAGTTCCCTCCAGTGAGGTAGTCGGCCAACCAGGGCCTGTTAATCATCGTGCACAAGGAAATGATTCCCAGCGAGAAGACGGACCTAAGCAAATACTTCAACGACCAAAGACTACAGTGGAGGAGCTGCCTAGTGGTAGTGGGGTTAGTTTGATTGAGGTTGTGCATGTTAATGACATTGAAACCTCTAATCTGCGAGTTGTCCTTACAAGAGGTCAAAAGGGTAGAGAGGCCGACAAGGATAAGCCTGTCGACGGAAACCCTAAACAGGGCGACAAAGGAATGCAAGTTCTGGATCCTACCATGGAAGGGGGACCTTTGAAGCCCATGGAGAGTAAAGCCGATGTTAAGAAGGATAAGGAACCACCGAGGAAGAAGGTGAAAGTTAAAAAAGAGGCAATAAAGCCAGTTCAGGGACCTAAAGAGCAGATGGTTTAGCGTGAAAAGCGAACTCTACCAAACTATCATGATTTCGATTTGGCGAGCTCTCTTTGCGAAGTCAAGCCAGATATGAACCTTTTACAGCTTATTAAGCTTTCCCCAGGAGTATGCAAGGAATTTAGAAAGATCCTGCGTACCGGGTATATCGTAGAACCTTTGGGTATTGCGCGAGTTGGTGATGACTGGTTCGAGCATGCTGAGAAGCATTGCCCAAGGGTTATGCAATTGTCGACACGGGATCATCTGTTAACATTATGAGCTCTGAACTGATGGAAAGGTTGGGTCTTGTGATCCAGAAAGATACCTCCACAGTTCTCAGAATGGCGGATGATAGTTTGAGACAGCCGGAAGGCTGCATTACTCACTGTTGCAAATGTAGAATGCATGTTGGACTTTAGGGTGATTCGTTTTGCAGGGCGTCCAAGTTACCAAGTATTACTTGGACGACCTTGGATCTTGCAAGCGGACTGTCAAGTGGATATACCCACTGATCGGCTGATATTCGGCACAGGTGCTCAGCGCGTGGTGATTGATGCCTATCCTGAGTCCCCGCAGAGTGAGAGAGCTCCTCTATCTTCCACAGATTTGAAGACATTAGAGGATTTATCCGCCAGTGAGACATCATCGAGTGATGAGTCCAAAGAGGGATCCACCATGGAAGACATCTATCAGATCACTTTGAACGAGCCGATAGAGGCCCATGATCGTATAAGAGATGCAGATGTTATCGAGCTAGACCTTAGTATGCCTGATGAGTCGCGACCAATCAAATTAGGGTCCATGCTCAGTGTTCAAGAATGCGAGGAGTACGTCTCTCTGATCCAAGAGTTCCACGATATTTTTTCCTGGAGTTATGATGAACTTAGCGGCATTCCTCCTAGTTTCGCCGTTCATACAATTCCGTTGAAGGAAGGAAACCGCCCTTACGACAGAAAGTAAGGCGTATGCCTTTCAAACTGAGGGACAGGCTGTTTGAAGAGTTACAGAAGCTTCGGAGAGCGGGTTTGATTTTTCCTGTGCAACACACGGAATGGTGTTCGTCAGTTGTGATCAGAAAGAAGAAAAATAATCAAATCCAATTATGTGTAGATTTTAGGGAGCTGAATAAGCAAACGGTTAAGGATTACTACCCGTTGCCATTCATTGACCAGATTTTGGATCAATTAGCGGGTAGGGAGATATATTCGTTTATGGATTGCTTTGCAGGATATAACCAAATGGCAATTGCAGAAGAGGACAAGTTGAAAACAACTTTTATTACTGTCTTTGGTACTTTTGCGTACCATGTGATGGCCTTTGGTTTATGCAATGCGCCTAGTTCGTGGCAACGAACAGCAGATAAGACATTCGGTGACATATCCCCTGAAGAGTTGAAGGTGTTTTTTGATGACTTAGGGGCAGCCACCGTGAGAGAAAGGCAGTTGATTATTTTGAGAAAGTGTTTTGAGCAGTGTAGGCGATTTTGCATCGCTCTAAACCCACGGAAGTGTGTTTTTGGTGTACCTTATGGGCTATTGCTGGGCCATGTGGTCAGTTCGGTAGGTATTGCGACAGATCCCGAGAAGGTCAAAGTCATAGTTGCCATGGGTCCACCACGCACTCCGAAAGAAGTTCATAGCTTTCTGACTTCGGTTGGCTATTACCGTAGATTCATAAACGCCTTGGCAGAAAGAACGTTGCCGCTTACAAATCTATTGTCCTTTAGCTGTTTGTTTGTATGGGGTGACCCTTGTAAGGTAGCTTTCGAGGATGTGAAGCAGGAGCTAGTAAAAGCTCCTGTTTTAAAAGCACCTAAAAGAGGTGAGGTGTTCTATATATTTTCAGCAGCCACCATGCATAGTATCACCTACTGTTTAGCCTAAATTTGGGAGGAAAAGTGGTATCATCCGATAGCCTTTGCTAGTCGGAAATTGGGCATTTGGAGAAGTTGTGTCTTGCGATGGTCTTTGGGACCAAGAAATTGAGGCACTATATCCTCTATCAGAAAGTTGTGCTTTATACGAAGGCGGAGGGGCTTCGATTATTGATGAATAAGCTGCAACCGCCTGATCGTCTAGCAAAGTGGTTAATCACTTTGCAGGAGTTTGATTATGAAATCAGGAGTAAGCCACCAAGGTTACAGGGTATTGTGGAATGTCTTGTGGACTTTGGGGAGCCGAAAGAATCTGGGCTGAAGGTAGTGACATGGAGTCGTTATTTAAGATAGATACAACATCTATTCCCTCCTGGTATGATGCAATAACGAATTATTTATCGACAGGTTAGGCTGGATCCGAACTATCTAAAGCTGAGAGAATGAAAATTAAGCAGCAGGCATTAAATTTTGCTTTGATCGCAGGTACATTATATCAGCAAGGGGTTGATGACATCTATCGCCGATGTGTGATGCCTGATGAGGTGCCATTCATTTTGGAAGAGTGCCATGATTCCGCTTGCGGAGGTCATTTTGCTAGACGGCTTACAACACAAAAGGCTTTAAGAGCAGGTTACTGGTGGCCTGCCATCTTCCAAGATGCGTTCACGTATGTTAAGAGATGCGATATTTGTCAACGACATGATAGTCAAGAGAATAGGAAAAGACCACTCACCCCTATTATGGTGATACTTCCATTTGAGAAGTGGGGAATAGACTTTGTGGGTCCTATTACTCCATCGTCGACTGCACAAAAGAGGCATATTATTGTAGCAATTGACTACTTCACAAAGTGGTCAGAAGCACGTGCAACAAGGAAAGATGATGCTAAAGAAACTGATAGTTTCCTTTTAGAGCAGATAATATGCCGTTTTGGTCCCCCGAAAGAATTAGTGTCGGACCGTGGAACCCATTTCCTAAATAAGGTGATCAAAAGCTTGACTGAGGCTTGGCAAATCAAGTACAATAAAATGAATCCTTATAATCCGCAAGTAAATGGAAAAGTTAAAAGTACTAATAAACAGCTTGTGGGTATCTTGTCCAAGATAGTATCTGAGAAGAAACGAGATTGGGATAAGAAGCTATATGTGGTAGTATGGGCATATAATACCATGTTCAAGCGAGCCACTGGCCACACGCCGTTCAAACTAGTTAATGGTGAAGAGTGCGTTTTACCCTTAGATTTTGAGTTGCCAACCATAAGATTTGCAATAAACCATTCTTTGGGTAATGAGGACGCCCTATTAGAACGTTTCACGACTTTAGCGCACCTCGATGAAATTAAGCTGCAAAGCCTATTACACCAGGAGGTAGCTAAGCGTCGGATGAAGCAGGTGCATGACCTTAAAGCGAAGAAATATAGCTTTAAAAAAGGCCAATTAGTCCTCTATTACGATGCGCGTAGGGAGTTGTTTCCAGGGAAGCTGGAACCTAAATGGGATGGCCCCTACAAGATTGTCAAGTTAGGGAAGAATAGGTCTACAACCCTATTAGCTGATCTACAGGGAGTAGAGTTTAAAAATAAGGTTAATCTTAATAAGATTAAGCCTTATTATTTCTAAGTATGCTAATACAAAAGAAATGCATTGCAGGTCCATGCTAGGAATGATTTGAGACCTGCAGAAAAGAGCTTAAAGTTGGTTGATGGGTCGGTTAATCCCTTATTTGGAGCACCCATATTTGGAGCAAAGATACCATCAGGGGAAACTCATCTGGTGGAGAAAAGGATACAAAGTGATTGAGCAAGAAGAGGAACCTTTGTGTGGAAGATCAAAGTCTTCTGCCATCACTGCTTACGACTGTTGATGAGTATCCTTGTTGAGTTCAATGAAGAAGGTGGGATGGAGCCATCAGTTCATCCTCTCAACATGCTAAATTGATTACCATAATTACGAATAGAGGAGTTCGTGATAGCCGGCTGTGTAAACCCATTATGGACGTACACATTATATTTTGACGAAGCGTCCAGGGGTCCTAATAAAAAAGGGAGTGTTGGAGTAGTAATCCGAGATTCCCGACGAAGAGTTATGATGAAGTTAGCCACTTATCTCGGGGTAGGATTCACTAACAATATGGCGGAGTATAAAGCCTTGATTATGGGACTGCATATTGCCAAACAAGGTGGTATTCATCGGTTGTTAGTAAAAGGGGATTCCCAGTTGATCCTGAATCAGCTAGATGGAACATACACAGTGCGGAATCCCATTCTCTGTATGTATCATCGAATTGCTATGACCCTACTTGAGGAGTTTGAGAGAGTGTCTTTTCAGCTGATTCCACGTTACTAGAATCAGTTTGTGGATTCATTAGCAAATCTTGCTTATGAGGAAGACCTCTTCTTTAATTGTGGTCCTAGTTTGGATATTGTTATCAATGATGAAACAGGACCCTGTTGCTTGTGGGGTATGTTATCAGAGCATGCGATATATGGCAGATGATGGTTGATATGGGTGATGCAAAGAGTGGATGAGACCAATCTACCGTTGTTATCCTGGACCCATAGGTTAATTAGACAACATGTTATGTGTACGCCTCTTGCTATTTATGCAGGAGGGATGGGTCATAACCTTATGCATTTAGTTTAGGCCTATGAGCCTGTTTTTCCTCCTTGGAAAGGAGCATATTATCGTATATCTGGATTCTTCCAGGGAAGGATGTGTAGGTGCTATTTTGTTTGATCTCCTTAGGCCAAGAGAGCCAGTTTGCAAGGTTTTAGTGTTCTATCTTGTTAGGCCAAGCGGGCCGATTCAGTTTGGTAGTGAAGTGCTTTATTTCATTAGGCCAAGAGGGCCAATTGTCTGTTTAGTGCAGGTGCGGTTAATGGTTTCTTGTTTGAGTTTTGTGCTAGACAGGTTCAGAAGAAAAGCTTGGAAGGAGCCTTTTGTTGTGTGGAAGCTTCTCATGGCCCTATCTAGGTGATATTTCTCCTTTATGAGTACTGTGGTTTTTATGCTGTATGTATTTGTGTACTTGTTAAGGGGTTTTTCGTTTCTTATTGGGGACCGGCGTCCAAGGCATGAAGTCCCAGGTTTTGGTTCAGTATGTTTGAGGGAGGTCTGAGTAGTTCTTGCCTCCTGTAAAGACATTGTCGAGCATTGAAAGACCTGTTTTAGTAGGGAGTCCTAGTGATCCTGTTCTGCTAGCCTGTTAGGCAGCCGTTCTAGAAGCTCTTGTTAGTTGTGAGGCCGTTAGAGAAGCCTGCAGAAGAAAAAGGATAATGATAAGAAAAAGGAAAACCCTGAATATCCCAAAAGACAACAAATAAATATACGAAGGTGTGTAAAAAGGGGTTCTAACCCCTTTAAAACTTGAAGAGGAAAACAAAGGAAAATTTATGAGCAGTTGATCATCGCCTAGCGAAGGTCTGGTAGGTTCCTGGGGATGAGTCACGATACCTTGTCTTCCTAGGGGTGGCTTCTTGCTAGAAAAGAAGAAAGTAAGGAAGATTGGAGCGAAAATAAAAGTAAGCATCAGAAAAGGATTAAGTGTCGCCTTGCGAGGGCTTGGTAAGTTCTTGGGTACCGAGACAGGACCTGAGGCCGATGCCCTGTTCTCCTTGGGTCACTACGCTTAGCTCCCTCCTTTTTACATACATGAGTATGGCAATCAAATAAAAACCCTAAAAGAAGACATGTACTACAAGAAAATACTTCTTGATCAGGCTATAGGAGTCCTCGCCTAGTAGGAGTTCCTAGTTGTGTTGTCCTTAGTTAGGTAGGTAGTTCAGACCACCACTTGGGGTAACCTCTTGGATAGTTTTTTTAGTTTAGCCGTGTTTGAGCAGTTGGTTGGTGACTAGCTTCGGACTTTTATCAAAGTATGCTAGGCCTACTCCTTGTGGATGACATGCCTTGGTTCTGTCAGGGGGTAGGGTGAGCATTGTGCTTTGTTTACTATGTATTTATTTTGTATCAGTTTGATGCTTCCTTTGGTTGTTTATATGCAGATATGTTCGTGGGTTCGACGGACTGAGTCGCCCTATCCCGTGGTCACCAATGACAGCAAAATTTTGGTGCCGAGAAGTGCTTAAAAATAGCTAAAAATTACGAATATCAAGGGAAAAATATTCAACGTCGAAGGCGGCGGCTCGATCTAGGACGATTTTAAGCATCAAAGTGCTTTAAAGGCGGTCGAGCGACACTTGTTGATTTTTCATAATTTTTCAGAATGTCATGCGGGTTGACAAGAGTTACTGACCAATGTGGGATGTCAAGCCGGATGCCCAGGATTTTTCAGAGCTCAATTCAGAGTCCGGACGGGGAAGAAGCCAAGAAATGGGCAAGATTTGAAGAGGTGGACCAAACTTTGGTCAAGTGGTCATGACCTTTGGGGAGGGGACATGCAACTTTTAATGTAGCATGAAATTTCACATGAAGGAGGAGAGGAAAAACGTGAGGAGAGGGCGCATCCTGATGGCCCCGAAAAATGCGCTTCTTGGGAGAAGAATGGAAATGGCAGCCTCAATACACCCTGCCCAATCGACATTGGGGCTTCATTCCCTTCTCCCTGCTGATCATATCGCCGCCTCTCGCCCGAGAAATGGTGGCGTGGTTGGAGAATTCTGAATCTAGTCTTTCTCTCTCCTCCCTCTCTCTCCCCTAAGGGCAGATTCATGTGGTGGAGAAGAAGAAGAAGAATGGATGACGGATGCTTGTCCAATGAAGACCGGATTGCTCCGTGGTTCAAGAGGAAGGAAGATTGCTGATTGTGGGCTGTGATGAGCATGAAAGGCTGCTAGAAATCAGTCCCGAGACATGGCAAATAAAAACCCGCAACTTGCAAAGAACGGTAATCTCATTTTTACAAAGGAAATTGATGTTTTATGCAATTTGCTTCATGAATACTTGTTCCTATGGGATGATTATGCATTATAATGTTGTTTGCTATGAGTTTGATCAGTTTATGCTCAGAAAATCAGAAAACCAAAAGTGTTGTGACTGAAATTAATAGTGTAAAACCCGTGAAACACGCGAAATATGGGAAAATTGGGTGTTTTTGAGATATAAATGGAAAATATAATAAGACACACCAACTAAATTTTTGTTTTTATTGCAAATGAACCTAAGAGCCACAGCCACAACTCATTTTGTATTTTCAGTCATTTAATACTGCAAAAAAATACAAGAAAAATAGGGAAAATGGAAAAAAATAGGGGAAAAATGGATTTTGAGTGTCGAAAATTAAGGAAAAATAAGAACCATGTTTGTGGATGTATGGGGGGTTTGAAGTATGAGGTTTAGCCTCAGTTCAGCCCTACCTTTATGTTCTAGTGAGTTTTTATTGCTTTTCATACAACAAAAAACATGGAAATGAACTCTAAACCGATCAATAATGCACAACCTAAACGAGTGAGGGGGTAGAGTGTATAAAAGGTGTTTAAATGCTGAAGGAAATGATGAAAAGCTTGCTGGTTTTTATGCATACCATTTAGGTTGGTCGTTAATTGAAAATTAAGAACCTAGTAGCACGGGGTTTTCTCGGTGCTAGGTTCATGCAACGCCGCATACGAGCAATAGTCAAAATCATTGAAAGAAATGTTTTCCACATGTGCACCATGTTGATTTTTCTTTGTTTGAGCACATGGGCATTCACAATTTGCATAAATCATAAAGAAATTTAAAAGGCATCAGACGGCCTCCTAGATGCATGGCAATTGCTTTCTAGAGGAATATGACCAATGTTGAGTGAGTAAGGTTGTTCTAAGCTGTAGGCTAGGCATTGGGTCTAAGGGGAAAGAAAGTGAGGAAAATGGTACATTCCTGGATACGATCAATTGGTACCTTGAGTGGAAATGTGTGTGATATTGTGTTATATATGTTTAGCGACGCATCGAGGGGCCAATCCCCAAGATGTAGGAGAGTCGCAGTGAGATAGCGGCAGTCAGTCGTGGGATGACCTCCTATGTTTGTACTTCGTGCTATTTGGCAATGTGGTGAGACTCCCTCTGAGGAGTGTTAATTGGGTTAGAGTTGGACTACGATACGTGATACAAACGCAAGATGTTTAGGAAGATGATGTATGTGTCATCCACGCTCCTGGCCGCGAAGCCGTGGAGTTGTTGAGCGCGTGATAGAGGTTCGGCTAGTGCATGAGCCAATGCCGGCCCGTTTCAGGTCCCATCACAGATCTCCAAAGTGACAAGCGATGCTTCCTTGCAAGTTGCTCGACCCAGTACGACACTGCTCTAGAGGTTTGTTATGCATGATGTACACTACTTCATCATCTTCATTAATTACATCATTGCTTGGCACTAAAATTGTAGGCTGATTTTATTACTCAGCTAGTCAATGTTAAGTATCAATTGCCAATACATTATATGTTGATATATTTAATACATCTATATTACTACTTAATTATTATTGTTATTTTATTATTTTGTATCTCATGGTTTGGTTCATCTACATAGTTGATGTCCTATATATTTCATCATTTTGAGTCAAACACTATATTAGGGAGTTTAGAAGTTCTCATATACTTTGGGAATATTTGGTCACATGGTCAAATTGTTACCCCCTTCCTTGAAGGTGAAACTTTTTCTAGATATTATGTAGATGATAGTACCAAGTTCTATCTTCAAAAAAGGGATTAAGATTTAGCCATATGGTCAAATATTTATTTCCAAATTTAGAGTGAAGCTTGGGAGATTTCCAAATTCTCTAACATAGTGTTTTCATATCATGAGAGCTTGAAAGGTTCATGCAGATCTGTAGACTTATGTGTGCTACCTTGCAATTAGTTGTTGGACCTACAATAAGTTGTCTTAGTCAAAGATTCATGCTTCTATCTTCTTTTCGAGAGAGACATGTAAGTAAAGCACAAGATAGAGAGATATGATGTGTTTGGAAAACTTTTGTAAGGTTAAACCTTAGCTATAGTGTATGTAAATGGACATTTCATAATATGTTATTACAAGGTTTTCTAATTCAAATGAGCATAAAGCCAATATATTATTGTCAACAAATTACTAATATACCCTTTGTTTAGTAGTAGACTCCACACTCCCACTTGCCCCATATGGGCTTCACAAAAACCCATACACTAGGCTCTCTCTTTGAGCCCCGCAACATTGTAAGTTGTAAAAGATTGAGATAATACTTGATCTTAAATGTGTCAACTCAACTAGTTTTTGTAGCCCATGCCAATATTTACAGTACAAACTTGTTGTGAAAATTGCATGCTCAAACTAGGGTTAGTTTCTTTCATGATATATGGAATATTTTGCTAATGTTGTAAGGGTCATGCTAATCTTATTTAATCCTAATCTAGCATTGATTTTTCCTCAAGGAATACCCTATAATTTCCCTTCTATTGCATTATAGTCCCTCCCTTTCTCTACATTCAATACTTCTAAGAAATGCCTAGTATTGAAAGTAATCAATACTAGCTATAATTTCCCCTCTAGTTTAATCCAAGATTGCACCATACCTAGTATTGAAGTTGTAATTAGTACTTCTAATAAATACAAAGAATATAAGGATAGCATTTCAATGTAGTGCTTGGGTCCAACAACATGCCTTGAGAATTCACACACACACACACACACACACACACACACACACACACACACACACACACACACACACACACACACACACACACACACACACACACACACACACACACACACACACACACACACACACACACACACACACACACACACACACACACACACACACACACACACAGAGAGAGAGAGAGAGAGAGAGAGAGAGAGAGAGAGAGAGAGAGAGAGAGAGAGCATGCAATTTCATAAAGTAGTAGTAATGCCCTAAAATAAGCGTCAACATACTATGTGCACCACTATGGGAAAATTCAATATAACTAACCACCAAAGAAATATATTAAACTAAAAAAGGTTGTGGCATTCCAAGCTATGACAATAATAAAGGATTATGTAGTTTGATACTATGTGGATACTTGCATAAAAGATATGTGAATACCAATATGCTATAATTGCATGTTCAAGATCTAGCATGTAATAGTCCTTCTTCTCATTGGTTCAAACCTAATAGTGAGGCTAACCCAATATACAATATTGTAGATACTTCAAATGTGTGCAATGGGATTTGCAAAACTTTAAAAATAGTTGCAATATCAACATGTATTTACAATCCCCTTTCATTTTGATTCATTGGTTAATAATGTTTGTGTTTATGGTTGTATTGGTAGTTCATACTTGTTCAAGAGATTTGTTGATAATTTGGAGGTTCAAATTTTGTTTATTTGATTGTGCAACATATCTTGTTTACGTTGCCCATTTTTAAGTAAGACATGGCTTTATTTTGATAAGCTTCAATTGTACAAAAAACGTTAATCGATCATCATACAAAGGGATGTTAAGCCACAGAGAAGGGATAACTATTGCAATGGGCTATTAAGTCCTAGGGACATGATATTTCTTTTTGTGTTTCAATTAGTATCTATAAGTTTTTTAAAAAAAATTCTTGATGTAGATAATAAATAACTATTTTTTAGCATTTAAATTACTTTCATGCATACAAACATACTCTCTCTCTCTCTCATCCTCTTTATATACCTAGAAACATAGTATTTAGTTATGTGTACACTATAGTTATCATGAGAAGTAACAAAAGTCACAAAGCTAAAGTCATTGAGCTCGTTCAAAAGGAATACCTAATGCTTGGTAGTTAAAGTCACAACCGTACAAGAAACAAAGTATTTAGTTTCCCTTTTCTAAGCTAGGCCGCATGGCTTAGTATTGATACACTTCAATTGTGGAAGAAATATTAATCGATCATCATACAAAGAGATGTTAAGTCATATTCTGAAGGGATACCTATTGTGATGGACTATTAAATCCTAGGGACACAAGCTTTCTTTTTGGGTTTTGATTATTGTCTCTATTGAAATTACTTTTATTGATGTAGATCTTAAACTTGGAATAATTTTTATTCATATGTAGCTAATAGATCGACATACATGCCACTATTGAAATTTTTTATAGCTTCTTGCATTTTTGTGTAGCTTCTTACATTCTGAAAGTGTAATATCTTGGAAAATCCTAGCTTCCACTTGAGTGTGAGCTTGAATGTCAACGGGCTAGGAAAAAACACAGTGTCCTCATCTGATAATAATTTGGTTGGTGCTTCGAGTTCATGGGTAGAAGGTGGGGAAAGGCATCATTCCATCCCCCATGATCTTTGTATCCTAGCTACCCACTTTTTGAAACCCATCAACTATGTTGGGAGGGGGCAAGATAGTTTATGGAGTCATACAAACTGGTCTAGGATTGACTTAAGAAACAACATGTCTAGCACAAGTTCCTTTAGAGACTGTAATATCAACAAGTATTGTCTTCACAATATGGATTCTAATATGTAAGTGTTCATTAAGATGCTTTCACTATGTTACAAAGCTTCTTCCTTTGACACAAAGTTTGAATGTATGGATTTATTAGCTTTTATAAAATTCTATATTTCAGGTAGTTATAATGAATTATATCATGAGATGTCAGTGCAATTACAAGTGCAGACATTCATCTCTTAGCTACCAAGATGTTACAAGACAAATGTACTATGCACATAGTCATCAAGATATGAATGGCAATATGTATCCATCAACTATGGCTTATGAAACTAGTCAAAACTCTTTGAGAGATAATTCTACTATGAGTAATGGCAACCCTGTTGGAAGTCATGTATCATCTCAATCATTGCCTAGACATAGGCATGTATGGTGTAGATGCAAAACATATTGTGGTGGTGGAAGTTTGGTTCCTCCTTCAACTTATGTATGACACCAAAAAATTGAGGAGAGATTCGAGAGTCTTACAACCCATCTTGGTCTACATGACTCTCATGATTTATTATTGGATGACATTCTAAAAGGGTGTTACATTGAGTTGGATAATGAAGCCCATAATGACTCCTCACATGAGATTGATAGCTTGGATGAAGGTAAAGATGATGAGGTTGAGATGGATGATATTGAGCCATATTTGTTTGATAAAATAATTCAAAGACTAATTTAAGTGCAATATCTTTAGGGATGAACATCAAGCTTCGGTTGAGTTGGCCAAGTTATCCTAGTAAATAATATGAAAGCTACAAGGTCAAAGAAAATCAAAAGTGGATACAATGGTGTATACCACATATGTATGTGTGAGGCTGAAGGTATTTTGAAGGTCTTTTATGACTTGTAATTAATACTCATAGACATTGCTCAAGATTTTTATAACTGCACTCATGATCGTGGTTGGTCTAGAGAAGATGTAGATACTTTGAGAGAATTGCTCATAGGTGTAAACTCTTCTCAACTTTCCTTTTGTTTATGTATTTATGGTATTTGCATTTCAATTTAATAATGTATCTTTTTTAATATCAATCATAGGTTTTGGAGAGATCTTGGATTATATTCTTTGTCACTATGGCCACAATGCTTTTTGGTGCTATATTTAGGAATGAATGGTCTCAATATATGTTAATATTTATTTAAGAAAACAAAGTCAATGAAATTTCTTATGAAAATGATCAAAGGTGGAGTTTCTTTACATGGGTACTCATTCATATAACAAAAGACTAGCTCGACAAACTTATGCCACATCAAAGGATAATAAGACAATTTAACAAAGCTCTCTTGCCACACGTAATGGATACTTAGTGGATCTTGATAGATGTGATGAATGTCCAAAATGGCATGCATTAGGTCTCATGCATGTATCATGTGTTGATAGATAAAAAAATTATGGATGTTTTCTATGAATGCTAATGATTACACATGGAACATAGCAACATTAACAAAGGGAATAGTTATAGGAGGGAACAAGTTGAGATACAAGAATGCAACTAGTGAAAAAAGGAGATATGTTCATGAGACTTTCAACATAGAGGTGGAACAAGTAATAAAATATAAAAAAGTGTTTCTCAAGGGAGAAACTTATAAATATGACAAAGATACCACTATTGATATGAATGTTAGCCATTGGAAAGCATGCATATCATCACTTTTCTCATTCAAATGTTATCGTGAAGTGAGACTTTTTTTGTGTACATTACTATAGGCAATGTATTATGATTGAAAGGGGCCATGAAAGTTTGGTTGTGGATACCACTACTTATAGACATGACTCTCTTGCAAAATAGTTTTGTGCCATTTTCATGGGACTCTATTAGACCAATACAATCATTATTACATAAATTTATCCCACTTCAACATGAAAATTTCTATTATTGCATATGAGACAAAGGATTTGAGACTAAGGTTGCACTTAATAAAGATAGGTTACATTGGTTGCATTTCTTGTTGGCTAGAGGAGAATGAAATCATTTATATGAAGGGTGATTTATCAACATTGTGTGGGCCAAATGACTTAAAATATGCCATCATAAGGTTAGTTAATTATGAAATGAAGTAAGTTAAAGGTGGGATGATTGACTAAGGTTCATTTGCAAGAAAATATTTGGAAGGTGAGAGGAGAGGATCCATAATGGAAAGTATGGTGGTTGTGTGTATCCACACAAAAGCAATAGCATATAATTTAAAAAACAATGATAATCAATAAAAGAAAAAAATCATACCTATTATATGGCATTAACTTGAATATGACTATACAATCTTATGATGGTACGTTTATTAAAATTCTTTTTTATGTTGCCTAATATTTTTTAATAAAATTAATATACATTTTGTCATAGTCACCACATTTCTATAGGTTTCAAGTGTTAACTTCTAGCATAGAGATGATGGCTCTTTTAAAGAAAATGATGAGTGAAGATCCCATGTTTCTTGGGCTTGTAGACTCTATGGTGAATGAGGTGAAACTTTACAAAATTTTTGATATCAATGTATTTCTTATAATCTAAGTATTTTGTAATAGGTGGTTCAATCGAATATATCATTTTTTATTTGTCTCTTTACTTTCTAAAAAATGTATAATCTCATTACTAGTATAAACTTTTACTAATTGTGTGCAAGAGAGAATGCACAAAAGGAAGATAAGGAGGTCATTTATCTTGATATTTCATCGAGTTTAGAAACATGTACCTTGTTTTTGTAGATAATGATCAATTATCATAAAGAGCTATCTAATTAGGGATATTTGGTATATTAACTTTCATCAAGTATAATCCACCTATCATTGTATGATGAAATCTTTCAACCACTCGCCTTCAAAAGAGAGAAAAGGGTACATTTTATGGAAAAAGCCTCTTGGCTCAATGCTTTAAAAGCCAACATGCAGTGCTTGAAAATTATCGATGGGTATGAAGATGGTTTGACTCATTAAAATCAAGTGATCTACTCGACAAAAAGGCTTAAAAAGAACCTATTGAATTAATAATCTCTCAAAATCACCATGTTGGAAAAGGTATCCTATGAAATTGTGTGCTTATCTTTTAATGCATGGTTTTCATGCTTTTATGGTATTTTATGCAATTAATATATATGTGTGGCATTATCTTAGCCTCTTATAGAAGGAAAAATCTATGAAGATCCACAAGGAGGAAAAAAAATAGATTTATCATTACAAATAATGAATGTATTTAAAAATTTTATATATATATATATATATATATATATATATATATATATATATATATATATATATATATATATATATAAAGATTTATTTGTCTTAGACGAATATGTTAGTTGAAGGAGAAGAAATCTTTCAAGATTTTAGAGATTATACAACAAAGCAGGTTTTGATATTTATGTTAAAATTCATTTTGACTATATATTTGTATTTTTAATATTTTATTATATTATTTACTTTGTTAAAATATGTTATTACTAAAGGATATTGAAAATGAATATGAGGATCTTAATGTGAAAAGTTGTGCAAGATTTTCAAAGTGATTTTTGCATGGTTTATAAAAAATATTATATTATAAGGAAACCATACAACAAAACATCAACAACTTAAGCAAAGATAAAGTATATGTTTTGTTTTCTTGTAGTTATATGTTTTTAAATTTGATTACTGAGTTTATTTTCAAATATATATTGATGTAGATGAGAAAAATTATGAAGTATTGCAAAAACGTTTGAGAAAGAGAAAGGTAAATATTAATATTTATGTGATGATAATATTTACATAATTTAGTAAAATTAAAAATATGATTTATCATTTAAAAATATATATATTTATTTTAGTCAAATTAAATAATAATGAATCATTTGCATTAAACAAGCCAAAAAGAAGGTAACAACATCAAAGAAAAGAGATTAAAGGTATTATACATGAAATTTTTAAGCTTTATTTTAAAATAATAATTTAATATAGTTATTTTATTTGGATTAGGAATGTAAGGATTTTTCAAATGCAAGCATTGAAATTGATATTCTTAGTGGCATTCAAAGGGTAACTTTCTAGTGACTTATTTTTAATTTATATATGGTATTTAGTTAAAACTATAATAATATAAATATTTATATTTAAATATCATAATTTACTTGGTTTAAAATAAATTATATTAGTTAAATATTCTATATATTTTTTTTAAAAAATGTAGGTTGATATGGCAAAATAAATTATGGAGACGATACTTTTAAAGTATCTCAGTGTACATACAATTCATGATATGTAGTTTTCATTGGAAAGTACATATATGAACCTTATAAAGACTGATGTTAGCTTTCATGTCTTTTATAATGATACAAAAAAGTGAGCAAGTGACAATATGATACATGAGATTGTTCATTGGCTTTTAGAGAATGGTAAGATTGCAATAGCCATAAGCAACAATATGATTGGTTTAGATGATATAAAGGTTGCAGCATAATGTTATTATATACTCCTCATTTATGAACTCATTACTACTTTAGAAATATTTTATTTTTGTCTCTTTTATTAGCACTTTGTATTGATATCTTCATTTATTGAGTTTATATTAATCAATTAGATATGTACTATGTCTTATTTGAAATTAACTAAACAATCTCTATATAATTTTATAGTTGATAATTTGCTATATAATTTTCTACTTAAAATAGACAAAGTAGACATGTGTAAACTAGGAAAAATGTAATATCTCTAAGTTAGAGAAAAATTAGAATTACATAAAAAATTTCCTATAATAAGTTTTGAACCTAGTGTATATCTATGTAATACTACATTATGCCGATACCTATAGATACTAGCTCCTATTAAATAGAAATTTAAAAGATAACAAGTTCGTCAATGGAAACACTCTTTCTATCGGTGCATTGATAAATCTCCAATAATATCCCACTGATGATAGAAAGTTGTGTATCTCTTTTGGAGTCCGTGGCGAGATCATAGAAACTATAACATTTTTATTTTAAGGGTCGCGGTCGCAATATCAGCCGAACTAACCACATGGCCTAGTAACAACCCATAGGGCATCCCAAAGACACATTTTCTAGGATAAAGAGAGCAATGCAAAACTGTCTACCATGCTCAAAACATTTCCTTAGAGTAAGAAATTTTCTTTTCCTTGTGGTGGCTACTCCTAGATCATCGATAAAGACTTTTAACTCCTCTCGAAAAATGTCACCAAAAGTCTTATCAGCTATTTTTCGTTGCCAAGAACCTAGTGCATTGCATAATCCAAAGGCTATCGCATGATATGCAAAGGTACCGAAGATAGTGATACATGTCGTTTTCAGCTTATCTTCCTCTGCAATAGCCATTTGGTTGTATCTAGCAAAGCAATCCATAAATGAATAAATTTCCCTACCCGCTAATTGATCTAAAATCTGATCAATGAATGGCAATGAATAGTTATCCTTAACAGTCTACTTATTAAGCTCTTTGAAATCTACTCAAGCTGAATTTGATTGTTCTTCTTCTTCCTGATAACAATTGGTGAACACCACTCAGTGTGTTGTGCTAGAAATATCATGCTAGCTTTTTGTTGTTTTGCCAATTCTTTGAATAGCCCGTCCCTTTATTCAAAAGGCATATACCTTACTTTTTGTTGCACGGGCATCTACCTTCCTTAAAGGGAATGTGGTATGAATAGCCATGCTAGAAGGAATGCCTCTCAACTCATTATAACTCCAAGCAAAGATGTCACGAAATTCCTAAATCAAGAACACATAGTCCTTTCTTTCTTAAGTATGGATCCTAATTGAATTGGCCATGCATCATTTATCATACCAAGGTCTTGCTCAATTACGTCCATGTCTCTTATCCTCTCTTGAGCCTCTATTGGACATGATCTTCATCACCAACCCCTTGAGTGATGCGAGCTTTCATCCTAATAGGATGGGGACGTGAGTATGGGCTACCCTCTGTATCTATCAGAGAGTGAGACAGAGGGTGGGGTGAGTGACCAGTCTTTCCCTTTAAATCAAATGCGAGGTGCGATGTGTGAACAGAGTGTTGCACGCACGGGATGGGCCTCTCAATGCACAATGCACGATCTGTTCTTGTGCACTGCACCATAAGGCTCCATGGCCTTCCTTCTTGCACTGTATGCCAGTACAGGGCGAGATACACAGTTGCACCATCAAAGCGCACAAGGCATACAACCTCTACACAAGTGACAGTGAGGATTACATCAATGGGTTTCAAGAATGGGCTGCCCTCTGTATCTATCAACTAAGCGTGAGACAGAGGGTGGGCTGAGTGTGACTGGAGTTTCTTCAATCAATTATCGAGAGGAGAGGATTGAGGGACGTTGCGACCATTAGAGTCAGGTATGTTCATGTTTCCCTATGCACCCCCATGGGATGGGTTTCTGCCAATCAACACAGGATACGTCACTCTATTTTGTACTCTGCACCACAAGGCTCCCTTGCCTTTCTCCTTGTACCTATGCCAGACAGGGTTGGACGCACTGATGCACCATCAATTGTGCACCCTGGCATACTCTCTTTGCACCATTCCTTTGTCGATTTCTAAACCGGATGTGAGCTCTAGGTTTTTATCATTATTTCCTCGAGTGATATTAGTAATGGGGCGAGTGACTGCTCTTTCAATCCATTTGAGTGATCGTGAGTTGAGTGTAATATCCCTCCCATCGCCGAATTTCCTGTGATTCCTTTAACCAAATACCTCCTTAGGCGTTGTCGCATGGTCCCTGCCACGAAGGACGATGGACGAAGGACGTGTGATGTGAAGACACCTTGTTACCTCATGCAGCCAACAACGATACAAGACGCAACCTCGATAGTCGACATTCCTCCTCGGCAATATGGGCCAAGTTTTTCTAACCCTACACCTTTTGCTTCTTAGTGACAGTTATGTCTTAAGTATGGGGACGTCGTGGTTGGTCTGATGTGAGGTACCAGGTCCTTGATGTTTGGTTTACCCTTCCTGCTAAGGTTCTAAGTGTGGGGACGCTTCCCTGTGTGTCCATGTTGTATACCACCAGGCATATACCCTGTTCTGATTATGCATCTATACCGTGACTTCATTTTACCCTGATGGGGTCCCTTCCCCACCCTTTCATTCTATTTTACCTTATCCTCGGGGTTGTTCCTTGACCGTTTGTCTTTATTCTTTGTTTTGCGATTTTTGCATGTGAACGTAACCTACGTTCACTGAGAATCACATCCAACCTTATAGCCATGTTCTTCCCTTTGAACTATCCATTTTTTCTTTTTACCAACCCCCGTTTCGGCAAATGGTTCTTGAGTTATTAATTTTTGAAGCAATTCCCGTAAATTGGCCGGTTTTCCATGTGAACGTGTCTTTATTGCTTTGGAACCTTGATTTGATGTGTCAGGCCTATCCTACCCATTCCCCCTGACACGTTTTCTTTTTATTCTGTATCCTTTCGATGCACAATTGATTGTTATTAAATTTTGCGGGTTTTCGAGACCTTTTCGTGCTTATTTTTTACATTTTTCCATGTGAACCTGCCTATTTTCACCGGAATTCGAGTTTAATTTGACAGTCATGTCTTGCCAGCCTTTCTCCCACTTTTTCCTTTTTCCTCCCCCCCTCTTCTGAGACTGTCGAATTTTTAGTTATTAAATTTTTCGAGTGTTTTCAGATGCGTTTTTCATGTTTTTTCCATATGAACCCCTCCTAATTTCCCCCAAACTGAGTTTTGATGTGCCAGCCCTGTGAATCCCTTTCTTCCAGACATTTTTTCCTTTTACCGCCTGCTATTCCGACTCACGATTCTTTCCGTATTAATTTCTGAGTCCATTTTCAAGCCCATTTTTTGGGGTTTTTCCCATGTGAACGCATCCTATCTCGATCGAAACTATGTTTTGCCATGATACATTGTAGAACACATTGTTCTGCTCACTTTTCCTCCTTTCCGCACTTCGTTCCGATGCGCGGATTTTCTGATATTAATACCCGTATGTGTCTTCGGGTTTGTTTTGTGTGTTTTTCCCATGTGAACACCTTGATTTTGCCCCGCAACCCATGTTGCCTGTTTCCAACATTTTCTCCTCGTCTCCGGCACATTTTTATTTTTTACGGATTTTTGATCTGACGAACGGTTTGGATTTTGTTAAATTTTCTTCCTTTTTTCCGTGTGACCGCATTTCTCGCCTCACGCGTGAACGCGCCTTTTTTGGTTTTACGCGACTCGGGATGCCCTGTGGCGTCCCTGGCTTGCGCGTCACCGTCCCTGCCCGTTTGACCCTGTCACTACAAAATTTTTTTTATCCCTGCCTGCGCATGCGCACGGGCCGGGGGTGTGTTTTTTTCCCCTTCATTTTCCATTTTTCATTTTATTTTTTATTTTTCCTTAAAAAAACAAAAAACCAACCAATCCCAACCAACCCCAAAAACACACTATATATATATATATATATATCTATCTATCTATCTATCTATATATATCTCTACTGAAAAGAATTTAAAAAAACAAAACAAAACAAAAAAAACACAAAGAAGAGAGAGAAAAAAAAACAAACAAAAAAACCCACTAAGCAAGAAAAAACCAAAAACAATACAAAAATAAAGACAAGAAAAAAAAGAGAACCCAAGCAGAGAAAAACAAAACCAATACCACTACAAAAACAAAAAGAGAAAAAGAAAACAAAACCAAGCAAGAAAAAAAAAGAAAAAGAAAAAAAGAGAAAAAAAAGAAAATAAAAAAAGAACATACCTACCTGTTACCGTTCGTGGCGCCTCCTCCTTCCTTCCTCTCTCCTCCTTCCTCCCTGCTTCTTCCCCTTCCTCTTCTCTTCTCTCCTCTTCTCCATCTCCTCTTGCTCCTTTTTCTCTTCCCCCCCTTGGCCCTGTGAAGCGCCGTTCTGCTGCCCTCTAGCGTCAGCATGTGATGCCGCCCAACTCGGCCCACATCTGCCGCCTCCTCAGCGCGCCACCACCTCCTCGCCTTCGGTTGCCCCCCATCCATGCCCTCCCGCAGTGCCTCCGTCGCCTGCCATGCCGCCGTCTTCTTCCTCCCCCTCTTCCTCCTCTACCTCCACCTCCACCTCCACATCTCCCCTCTTTCTCTTTTTCCTCCACCTCCTCCTTCCTCCCCCCCCCACTCAGCTAACTACAGTTAGTTCACCCACTAACCTAACTCGAGTTAGTTAACCTACTACCCTAACTACAGTTAGTTAACCCCACTAACTTAACCCCTGGTTAGTTGACTATCCCCCCACTACCTTAACCCCAGTTAAGTTGACCCACCCACTAACTAACCCTGGTTAGTTAGTCTAACCACACATGGTTAGACTTGATTGACTACCCTGACTAGACTACTTAACTAAACTCACTAGACTAGACTAACTTAGGCTAACCTAACTAGCCCTGACTAACCTAACCAGACCAGACTTGACTTACCCTGACTTAACTGACCTACCTAGACTAACAAGCCTTAATTGACCTGACTTGCCCTAAGTTAACCAACTAACTTAATTTAACTCACTTAATTGATTTATTCAACTAAATTAAATTAATTAACTTTATCAGACTAAGCTAATCTAATTCACCTAATCCACTCAGTTAGTCCCCCGTTCTTGCTCGTTTTCTTCCGTTCTTTTTCCTGTTGAGTACAGGTGTGCTAGCGGGTGTTCACGCGCTAGGACGCGCTACCGACTTGTCCGTGCAGTGGAGTGTTGTGACCCGCCATTCACACGTAGTCATTCTTCGCTGTTCACATGCAGCTCGAGTACCACCTTGTATTTTCCAACCCGTAAATATATTAAAAATACATCAAAATAAACAGAAAAAACATAAAAATTTCCAAAATTTCATTTAAAATCAGAAAAAAATTACAATTTTTTAAAAAATTTACCAATATTTTTGAAATTATTTGAAATATTTATAAAGTGGAAATTAAAACAAAAAAATTACAAAAATATTAAAATCTGAAAATTAATTCAAAATTACATGAAAAATGGGTAAATTTCATTTAAAAATTGGTAAAAATACAGAATTAAATTCAAAAAATTCAAAAAATTCCCTTGCCCTTTTTTCACTAATTTTTTAATTAAAAAATATTTCCATAAAAGGCAAAAATATTCTTTGAAGCAAAAAAATCCTAATTTTAATACTACACTTCATAAAAATTCATTTTAAATCCTAAAAACCAACTGAAAATCATGGATGAATTAACATACATTTTGAAAACTTGCTAAATAGTTGAAAATTTATTCTTATAATTCATAAAATTTCCATGTGTTATATATCCTAATTTAATTATTATTTAAAAAACACAATAGAATAAATAAAAAATAATATTGGCAAAAAAGCGCTCCACATCACTATTATTTTTTAATTAAGGAATTTGCATTTAGAGACCCAGTCTGGGGATCGTAGTCTGGGTTTCGATAAAGCACCATTTCACCCTAATAATTTGTAATTAAAATTTTAAGAAGAAACCACCGTTTTCCTATTAAGGTTTATAACCTAATAAAATGTCACCCATTGTTAATAATTTCTTAAAATGAACCCTTCATTAAAATAATTTCCCCTCACAACACTTTTTTCCCCTTTTAATAAACACGCTTCGTGGGATGGGCGCGTAAAGTCCTCTAAGTTGAAATTGATGGTCAAGGTTATGGTTAGGTCTTGATGTACATTTTTATGGTATTATGGTTTGTCTATGTACTACGAGGTACGGTGTGTAGTTCTTTCTTTCTTTCCTGATACGGGGATTTGGGTGCTTGTTTGTTGCATCGCATGAAGTTTTCGATCGCATATGTGTAGAAGTCATGTCGAATTTTTTCTAGGATGTGTATTATTTGGGGTGGTAAATAGGTTAGTTACATCTATGTATGTGTGTCCTTCTGTTTATTGATTTCTTTTTGATAGCCCTTTGGTTGTTTTGCAGGCATTCTTTGTGATTGTCTGTGTTGTGGTGTGTGTGTTTTCCATCTGAATGGCACCTCACGCTCCTCCTCCTATCTAGTATGTCCCGCTGGTCAGTAGGGATTATTCTTTCCTATTGGCTTTTGAGCCTATAGCGAAAGCAGGACTTGCGACTTTCGTGGTTGCTTCATTCCCCTTAATTCCAAATGATCCATCCTTGTGTGATGAGTTCCTTTCCTCATACAACAAGAAGTCGGGACTGGTTCATGGTGCTTCCATGACATTGACACCCCGAGGATTAGGGAAGGATTTGTCTCTTCCCTACAAAGGAGAGGCCTTTGTTACAGCTAGACAATTATTCTCCAACGATGAGATTTTCAAGCTATTACAGAAGTAGACCAAGGAAATTCTGGATGTCAAGAAAGTGATCAACACTTCAGGAGACTCTTTTTCCATGATCCCTGATCCTCTGTGGAAGTTGGTCTGTCAGTTTCTCCAAGACTGCCAAAACACCATCCCATTACTTGTCCAAAGAGCTCTTCACAGCTTCCAGGATGGTATTAAAAGGAGTGGCTATTGATTGGAGTACTTACCTGCTTACAAAGATGGACCAACATTTCATCAAAGTAACTAGGGAAAATGTCACAAACGTCACATATGGATCCTACCTGTATGCTTTCTTGACATACTCAGGCTTAAAGAAGGGTGTGCTACCACCTCCTCTATCTGATCTAGTACCTCCCCCTCCACCTTCAGAGGAATCAGAACCTATTGATGTAGAGGATCTTGATTCTCCTCCTCCACTGGTCATTCAGCGAAAACACTTGAAGTGTGTGGCAGATAAAGCTCCTTCACTTCTTCCTTCAGTCACAATTCCTGCTACATTTGGCAGTGACCTCCCTACTTACCTCACATGTAACAATTTGTTCAGAGCACATAGAGAGGGTTCTTTGGACATATCAATCCCTTTACTGAACAGTCTAGTATCGGGAGATGCCATTCCATTCCTCTGTAAAGACATCCAGAGTTCGATTGAAATTTCAGTGACAGCCTGTGTTCAACAGCTGTATGCTTCCTTTTATGAAGAACTAATGCAGAGTCCAAAGACCAGTTGCATAAGGCAACATCAGAGTTAGCCTCTGCTAAAGACACACTTGCAGATCTGTTTAAGCATATGGAGCAACAAACCCAAATGATTCAGAGTCAGAGAGAAGAGATGTCTTCTTTGAAGATTCAGTTAACAGAAGCTCAATCAAAGGTCACTATAATCTCAGAGGAGAAGGAGAGGATGTCCAAAGAAGCTCAAGAGTTTCAAACTCTTTTAGATGCAAAACGCTTAGCCTTACAGACTGCTCATGACACAGTGGAATCACAAGCTTCCCAAATCAAGCAGTTGCAAGACCAACTGATGCAGTCATAGTCTGTTCCTCCAAGCCCCAATGTTCATCTGATTCCTTCTCTCTCAAAGCAGGACTTGGCAGTTCTCCGGAGACAGGCTATCTTGTGTCCTTTGTTCCAAGATAAAGTGAAAAAATTGCAGTCCAGGATGGATTTGTTATGGTCGACATTTGAACATTTCTAGGAATATGTTCCTCTGGACCATTCTTTCTTTGTCCACTATCAATTGCAAAAGTTGGTCTTTTACATGAAGCTTTCAACTATGGATCTTCCTCTTCCAGAGGATGGTTGGAGTGGGGTTTGGTCTTCTGAGTTACTGACAAAAGTGGTCCATATGGTGTTTGAAGATTCTGTGACAATGGATACCATGTTGCTGTTATATATGTATCTACGAGGTGACCTGTTGATTCCAGATGAAGTAGATATGGCCTGGTATGTGGGGGATGTGGTTTTGCAAGATGTTTTGTATGTCAACTATTTGAAGTTGTAGATAGATGACATGTTCTAGAGTTACTCTTCAAAAGTGGCTACTTTCCCTGATAATTCTTGGCACTCAATGATTGATTCTATGGTCCTAAATCAACATCAGAACACAGCCTCTACCTATGTACAGAGCACTAACCAGCCGAGGGTGGATCTCTTAGCTCACCTTTCCAAAAACCATCCATTTGATTCAACCTTTTTTTATGCCTATCAAAGAAGATCTGTCTTAGGTCCCTTTGTTCCTAGCCTACTGTACTACCAACAAATGGCTCATCGCTATGATACCTATTTTTTCCTTTATCAAACCAATTCAACAGCAATCTTACCCCTTCTTTTCCAACCTTAATCTTTTCCTCAAATTCCCATATTTACATATTGTTCTTTTATCGAAGATAGAGTATTTTCCCCTTCTCCACCATGCCCTTCTCCATCCATCCATATACCTTCTACTTTTCGTGTTTATCAATTAACATCTTTCCTAATAGATTCCCTTAAATTTTCAGCCACTCCTTCTTTAACTTATTCCTCCTTGTATGATTTTGCCTACCCATCTCTTCATCCACTTTTACTTATTCCACTTCCATCTCCTACCGCTTCTATCTCTCAACCCCCTCAGTTGGTTAGTGAATACGAAGGGTTTGATCAACAGATTCCCAGAAGACGAGGATGGAGCTTGACTGATTCTCTTACGGGACCTCAGATAAACTGGCCAATAATTCCAAGAGATTGGACATCTGCTAGTCAAGTATACCAGAACTACCTTCATTTTGCTCACCAATATTCACAATCTCTAGATCCTTCAGTGAGATTGACAGCTCATTTTGCTTGGTATCTAGCATACATGCATAGGCATTCCCATAATGATCAAAAGGCCATTCCAAAAATTTGTATGAATGTCAATGTGAATATTGACTCCCACCAGTTGGATGTCCTGTATTTTCATGCCCTATGTCTACCTAATAGATACCTTGTTTTGCTAGAAAGGATATGCTGCCTGCAGTTCTTTCAAAATCCTCCAAAGACATTTGTAGATGAATCCTTCTCTATGGATCATTTTCAAAACCACCAAGCCCTCAAAAGGTATCATCTTCATTGATGCCTTTGCAATGTATTTTGGATGATTCTTAATGATAGATATATCTCTTTTTGGAGGTGTCATTTAGATGGTTGTGTTAGTGTTTGTGTGTTTGTTGTAATAATTGTATGTGATGAGTTCGTGTTGATTGAGAATAATTTGTTCGAGAGCTCTTTTCAAACGACTTATGGTGGATGGAAAGCTAAAGAAAAACCTCTCAAATCCTTTATAAATTTGTTATGATTTTTAACTGATTAATCAGATGATTTAATGAATAACGGAAGTTTTCCTTTAGTAGTTTTTTCTATCAGATACAGGTGACGGAAGATAAAATTGAGCTCTTTAGTGAACTTATATTCTTCTTTTCCTTAGGTTGCGAGGACGCTTTCTTTCTAAGTGTGGGGATATGTTGAGAGTGGAAAAAGATTGAATTTTTGACTGATTTTTGTTGTTTTTGAGGTCTGAATGATTGATTTTTGATGGATTTAGAGTGATATATGGTTGTTAATGGAAGTATTTGAGAGTGTTTTGGATGATATTGATTATGTTTTGGAATTTCATGATGATTCTCAGTGGAGATATGAAGCTCTATGATGTTCTGTTGACGTTCTGATTGGTTCTGTATACCTTCTGTATAGCTTCTGTTTTGTTCTGATTTTCTTCTGTATGAAGCATGGATTGATGATTGATGAAGATTGAGATATTTTAGAAGCCTATTGAATAGTTTTTGATAGTTTGGAATGGTTTGAGTATGAGTGATGAGGTTCTGATGACCTTCTGTAACCCTCTGTAGACCTTCTGTAGAGCCTCTGTCTCTGCTCTGTCTCTGTACTGTAACTATACTGTAGCTGCTCTGGTGCTGTACTGTTACTGTTCTATAGATCTTCTGTAAGTGTTCTGTAGAATGTATGTGTGACTTTGGGAAAGATTTATAACCTTTGGATTGGATGAATCTAAGTTCAAGAGAGCTAAAACAAATGGAAGAAGCAGCTACTAAAGACTGAAGAGAAGACTAAGTGATAGTGACAATAGTGAGCTATGAAAAGACACTTTAGTGGCTCTGGTAACTCTTCATCTTAGACATACCTCTTGGGAGGTGCATCCACAACCTAAGAATGATTATTGAGAGTCTCTTAACTCCACTTGCAGGAATTGATCTCAAGATGGATGAATATATTTATATTGGTGTGTTGTTAAAAAGCTTGCCTCTTGACTATAATAATGTGTCAACTACATTGATCAACATGCCTAGTCCTAAGCTGGTTGACATTAAGGCCTCCCTGCTAGAAGAAGAAAAGAAGGTAAAATCCAAAGAAGAAACAAGCACCTCTAAAGATGAATAAAAGTTATATGTAGGTACTAGGTACAAAGGCAAGAAAGATCAACTAGTATGTGACTTATGCAACAAAAGGATTAAGCACACGATTCTGTCATGCTAGGAAGAAGTCCCAAAAGGCCTATCTAGTTGCTGTTAAAGAAGAAGAAGACCATGGAGCAAAAGAAGAAGAAGAAGAAGAAGACTACTAGGAGAAGGACAAACCTCATTAGTCCTTCTATTCTGATATACTTTTTTAGCCTTATATTGCATAGCTTTAATGCTTCTAACATAAGCTTGTAAACTCCTCATGTAACCTTGTACTACAGTCTCTATACACTTTGTGAGGCCCCTATTATAGCCTCTGGATGTCCACCATGTCTTTGGTACCCACACTTAGCCTTTTCTGTGATGACAACCTTTGGTGTTTACCATGTTTGTGGTATGCCCACACTTTTCAAGTGGTTGCTCACTAAAGCCTCTATACACTTTTTACTTCTCTGGTTGTGATTGAGGAGGGGTGTTGAGATTTGCAATCACATCCATGCTGCCTCTTTGTATTAACCACATGGGCAGATGATATGCAAGCTACTTGAATCCCATAGACATAGAGGGGAAGGCTTCCACCTACCCTATTCTATATAATATTGTACTTGGATGTCACTTTCATATATGATGAATGCAATGCCATTGTCCTTTTGTTCTTTAACTTAGTGTACTTGATTTGTTTATGTTTGTACTTCTAGTCAAGTCTTGAGTTCTATCATGTCCAAGTACTTATGAGTCTAGTGTTGCTTTATGAGCCACCATAGCTGCCATGCTCTAGATCCGTGTTTTTCACAGAGATAGTCTAGGACACAGAACCAGAGGACTAGGAGACAGAAGAGGTGGATGTACATCCAAGTGATAGATGAAGTGGTGATGTAGCCCTTACTCGAAGAAAGAGGAAAAATGAAAGTGGGCATCGCCCCATTTCCTAGCCGATTTGAGAATCCCGTGGATCCCATAAAAGAGTATGATTTGGTGAAGGACTTGGATACCTTCAACCCTAATTTGACATTCTGAAAACTATTGATGCTATCTTCTAGTTGTAGAAAAAGATTCAAAAGCATTCTCACAAAAAAGAGAGGCTTGGATACCTTCAACCCTAATTTGACATTCTGACAACTGTCGATGCTATCGTCTAGTTGTAGAAAAAGATTCAAAAGCATTCTCACAAAAAAAAGGCTTGAGGCTTACCAATTAGGTGTCTACATCAAAAACCAATAAGTCCCTAGAGCCTGTGAAAGAGAAGTAGACATGGTCAACACCTTCTAGATCTTGGTACTCTAGAGACTGGTGTCTAGACAGAAGGCTACTTCATTGCCAGTGCATTGATAGATGGAGGCTCTTTAGTGAATATCATGACAAATGTGACGATGAAAGATCTAGGTCTATAAGGCATGCAACCTACTCAATGGCTCATCAGACTAGCTGATTAGAGTAGAATCAAGCCTCTTTAGGGATCTTTCCTTACATAAAGACCACAATTGCATGAAGAGATTACTAGATGACATACATGGTGGTAAAGACCAACTCTTATGGAACATCTTATCCTCTGTTACTCAGAAGACCATGGCTGTTTGGAGCATGATCAAGGACCGATTGGTTTAAATAAACCCTAGCCCTATGCAGGGGACTCAACAAAGTGATGCTCAAGCTCTATGGTTTGTAGAAAGGCCATGGATCCACCTCCATAGAAGTCTCAGCTGACTCTTCCAATGAAGTAGTGGATGGAACATTAGTTGAACAAGACGTTGTCAAACAAATTTTCCCGAAGAGACTTGAAGCACAATCTTGAACTATGGGCATTGAAAGCCAACTCCCAAAAGATAAAAAAGTCATTGTTGATCAGTGAATACCTCCTACAATAACCAATAATGATTTCTAAAATTACCTTGGATAGAGAGATAGAGGCATGTATATATTTCTCTCCCTGTTACATGGCCACATTATAGAGTCAGAGATAGAGAGTCAGAGACAGAACTAGAAGTAGAAACAGAGAGCCTGTTCTGCTCTTATAGAGATTCCATAGAAGTAGAGATAGAGCTTGAAGGGAAGATGATGAATCTAAAGATGAATTTAATGAAAGTGATGAAGAGCAATAATCCCTTCCATTCGAGGAGGATGTCTATGAGGACATAACTAAGGCTTCAAAGGATGAAGAGTCCTTACTCTTGTATAGAATAACCATGGTCCCTTTTGGGATCATTAATGGTTTGCAATGCACGAAGAGGATGTACACAAAGTGGATGAGACAAACAATACCAATTCCACAATATCGGAGAACCTTAGAAGGTCCCTACCATGTTACATTCCTGGATGCATCCTCAGAAGATGAGTCCTCAGGTCAAGAAATAAGTATCCCACGACTCACATCAGTGACAAGCCTCATACCATTTCAACATTCAAAAGGATAATTGTAGCAAAAAGTAGAGAAAGATGGCTCCAGGGGAGCATTAGAGTAAGAAGCTACTCCCTTGAATGATTATGACCTGTATCCAAAAGCAATTCATGGAACCTTCATTAGAGAAGTAGAAGCTAAAAAGCAATTGACTTTTATTGATGTTGATGGCATGGAAAGACATCTCAAATTGGGTAGCATCCTTCCAGAAGAGGAGTTGTTGACCCTTCATAAACTATTGAAGGAGAATTTGGATGTTTTTTCTTGGTCTTACAAAGACTTAAAGGGGATTGATCCCACTGTATATTAACAGCACATTGACTTAGAGCTTGATGCTAAGTAAATACATCAACATCAAAGGTGCACAAATCATAACTAGTTATCCTAGCCAAGATAGAGTTGATGAAGCTCTTAGAAGTTGAATTTATCTACCCACTGGCCAATAGTGAATGGGTGTCACCCATCATGGCTGTACCTAAGAAGAATGGAAAGTTTCAAATATGTGTGGACTTTTGAAAGCTAAATTCCAAAACAAAGAAATATTATTTTTCTATCCCCTTCAGTAACCAACCGTTAGACATAGTGATAGGTCATAAACTCTATTCCTTGTTGGATGTGTTGGGACCAAAAATGGGCCTGATACTGGCTCTCTAGCACTAGCCAAACCTCTAAGACACACTAGACACCCCACACGGCCTCACACCCAGGAGTGTCTAAGGCACATGCTACAATAAACCCTAATATCAATTTTGCATTTGTAATAGGACACAGTCCAATGTTTGCCTTTCCCTACTCCTCAGAGGGAGATCCCATACACATTGGTATAACTTACCACATATCACATACACAGGAGGCAACCTCTTGGTTGAAACACAATGGCCTCATTACAGCTCTCCTACATCTCGGGGATTGACCCCTTGATGCGCTGCCTCAACATAAAGAACAAGTGTACAAGCTCCACTCTTTGATTTATCGAATGATCTAAGAGTTAATATTTCCCCATTGAACTTACCTTAAGGAATCGCTCGTCTGATCTACAGGAATGACTTCCTCACACTCTCAGCGTTAGTCAATGTTTGGCATATAGTTGCTATGCATCCAAGATTTTATACCATGTGGCATACCAAATACAAATGTGGATGCCTATTGTGCACAAATATTTTATTTTAAAACAAATAAGTAAAGTGGAGTGTAAAATTAGCCCTTCAATGATTTCCAATCTATATGTTGTTATTGCATTGCTAGAGACTAGCATCGAACTTAATCGTGCTACTAGTCTCTTTAGACTTAATTTTTTATCATCCTATATGATGTGCACAAACAAAATATCAGACTTTACTTCATTTTTCACACTTAAACACTTCCACAACCATTCCTTTCCCCCTATCGTTTATATATTACATCGTTGCATAGGTGTAGGGTTTTGTTTTTTGTTGTTTTCAATGTATAAAGCAATAAAAATGCGCTAAAACATAAAAACAAGGACTAAATGGAGGCTATACTTCATGCTTCAGCCTTTTTGTCACACATGCACACACATTAACAATATTTTTTCGCATTCTTCTATCTCAGAAACCCTAAAATTTTTCGTTTTTGCTATTTATTCATATTTATTTGTTCATAAAAATAGGTTATTTTCTTATTTATGCTTATTGACTGATTATGACAGCTAAAATATGTTTTTTATCAGAATTTTATTCCATCCACATCTCTTTTTCCACCCGAAACCAACAAAATCTTCATTTTTACTCAAAAAATGTAGTTTTCGGATTGTAATTAATTATTATGACTATTTATAATTACGATTCTGCATTCCTTTTATGTGCATCCCTCAATCATGATGCAAACAAGATCCAAGCAAATTTTTGTTCCATATAAATTTCATTTAGACCATTAAACATAAAAAAGAAGCAAATTTCCTTTATAAAAATGAGGCATACCTTTTGTGCACGTGTTGCAGGTTTTTTGATAATTAATATGGACTACCAATGGACCAAACGGTGATAATCACGTTTTAATTTGGGGGGTGGGAGGCCCCAAGGGTCACCCCCCTACACTATTAAAGTCATTTACACTTACTTTCCTTTGGCCTCTATTGTGGGCACTGCCATTCGATTGTCCGGCGTTCGATTAATGAGCCGCAAATTCTTGCCTGACCGTCTCGTGGTCCCCCATTACCAGGCACTTCTAGAAGTCTCATCTAACACTCTGAAAATTTATGAAAACTCCCCAACCGTCGCTTGGTGGGTATTTAAAGCACTTTTGAAACCTGTCTATTGCTTATCGCTTAAAATCGACCCAACTGCCTTTGCCGCCTTCGAGAGAGTTTAATTTTCCCTTAAAATTCAGATTTTTTGGCAATTTTAAGCACTTTTTTGGGAAAAAAATCCATCGCTCAGATGGTTTTAGTGGATATAATTAGGTGCGTATTGCAGAAAAAAACGAGTCCAGGATGACCTTCACAAAAAAATGGGATACCTATGCTTTTAGAGTGATGCAATTTGGGCTTTGTAACACCCTTGCTACCTTTCAGCGAGTCATGATGGTTGCAATTCAAAACCACCTACATGATTTCATTGAAGTATATTTAGATGATTTTTATATCTTTAGTTTACTCTACAAGCATTGGGAACACATGGAGCAATGCTTTGATTGATGTCAGTAGTATGGAATCTCCCTCAACCCCTTCAAGAGTTCTATTGGGCCACATTGTCTCCACATAAGAAATACCAACAAACCCTACCAAGATTGAAAAGATTACAACCCTAATTGCAACAGCTAATCTAAAATATTTGAGAGGATTTCTTGGCCATGTGGGCTACTACAAAAGGTTCATAGCACATTTCGTAACAAAGGCAACTTCCATGCACAAGCTCCTGAGAGGAAAGATGCCAAGTATAATGGGATAGACGACTATGAAGAGAAATAATGCCTAATTAGAGCATCCATCCTACAACCTTCTGATTGGACGAAGGAACTCCATATTCACACTGATGCATCAATCGAAGGGCTAGATGCAGTTCTCTGTTCACATAAACTCTCCTCGAAGTTGGATTAGCCCATCTACTATGCAAGCCGTAAGGTCCTAATAGTGAGAGGAACTATAGATGCATTGAGTTAGAGTGCGTTTCAATGGTGTTTGCCCTGGAGAAGTTTTGATACTATCTACTATTGACACACTTCAAGTTTTATCTGGATCATGATGCTCTATCCTTCCTGATGAACAAGGAAAATGTCAAAGACAGAATGTGATATCCTAACTTTATTTTCAATCTTCCCAACTTCTCACAAATTGGACTTGAAGAATTCTAAACCACTAAATAGAGAAAGTTTGAGCAAAATGCTCAGAGGTGGTTCTAACCCGACATGAATTGATAGGGATTGTAGCCATCCGTCTCATGAAAGTTGCCATCTAAACAGGAGTCATGGGCCATAAGTTGAAATTGACCAAACTCATTTAAAACTTAGAAAAATAAAGACAAATCATAAAGCTTTAAGCATTAAAGCTTAAAAATATTATGAAGAAAAAGAAGTAGAAGAGGAAAAAGATGATTTGACAGGCCGTTGCCCCCCCTTTTTTTATTCGAAAAAAAACGGTGCCTCATGCTCCCAAATTTGGAGTTCCTCTTTGCTCAAGAAAAAGCTTGAATTCTCCTTCTGTATTACAACAATTAACTCCAGCAATCTCCCTCTCTTCTCAATTCAACGAGAGGCTTGGATTGAAGCAAGATCATTCAAGAGCCAGATGAATCAGTCATGGCATCTCTTGCAACCTCTCTAAACCTCAAATATCAAATTGCCAGTATCAAATTGCATCTTGAAATCTTCTAGATTTCTGATTTTCCAAGATACCCTCCATAAATAGCTCTTCTTCTTGGCTACAACTCTTCTTCTTCAATTTAGCTATAAATACAAGGCACGAGGAGCCATTAAAAGGCAATCCGAGCAAGAGAGGAGAGGCCCTTCTCAGGAGTATAGAACAAGAGAGAGTGGAGCAAGAGAAGTGTAAAGACATGAATTCTCGTCACACAAAGACAAGGAGGATACTCCGCGAGGTCTTGGAATCAAATCTTCCATCCCTTCTATTGTAAAGAATGGGATTAGAGGGTCTTACACGGGGTTAGCACATGCGAATATCTGATTACGCTGATGGGGTATTTAAGGTATACTAGGACCTGATTAGGGTACCATTTGATAAAATACAAATCTGTCTCCTCACCTTCACCTTCAGCTCCCATGGCTTCCTCTCTCTCTCTCTCTCTCCCCTCTTTCTCTCTCTTCTCCTAGTATTTCTCGCTCCTCTGCTCTCTTCTTCTCTCTCTTCTGCAGCCTTCTTCCTTCTCTCCTTCTCTCTCTCTCTCTTTTAGTTAGATTAGTTAGGTCTCCTTCATTACAATTGGTATTAGAGCTTAGTTCTTGATCATTCCTTTCTCTCTCCTTTCCCTCAAATCTAGTCTCATTTTCCAACAATAAACCCTACTTTTCATGTACATAGGCAGAGATGGCAACTTTCTTGGAAGACACACAGGCGCTATGGTAGGAGGCTTGGCCAAATTTGGAGGCAAGGAGACAAAAATGACAGCTCGTTTTCAACTTTGAGGTAAGATTTTAGGGGTTTTTGGGTGAAGGAGGTCACTATAGGACTTAGTAGATGTCTACATTGGTTACTTTTTAGAAAGCGAGTCTTCTTCTTCCCTCAAGCTTCTTTAAGGCTTCATGGAAGAACTTCCCTTCTACCCTCCCTCTCAAGCTCGTATAGCATCCCAAAGCATAAGATCTTGCTTCTCTTTGCAACTTCCAGGTTCCAAAGTTTGTTTCTTGACAGCAATATCTCTTTTTCCATCTAGCACCTTATTTGTGGGTGAGTTTGCCTGCTTTACAGCTCCATGAGCACTGGCAAGAAGAGCATGTCGTCAAGCAGATCGTATATTGTTTAAAAGCCGCATAAAGCTTTGTTATGTGCCATTCTGGAATGAGTTAGTAATGCCTTCGGACTTTCCTCCACTTGAAGATCGTGACAACTGGCTCGTATCAATTTTGGATACAGGAGAACTTTGTTGAGCTCTTCTTGAATGGTTTGGTTAGTGTAGCCACTTCAGTGTGCTTTTCATTAGGATTCGTCTCCTTGGATGCTAGGAGGAGCTTTGATATCGGTACCTGAGCAGGGAATGCAACTTCTACCTCAGGTGTTGAAGGGGAGAAGCCGAAATAGAGTGGGCATCAACGTCTGTCCTGGTCTGAACATCTTCACAAACAGGCTTCTTACATGACTATACAATTGTGGAGGAAATATTTGCAAGATCCTCTATTTCAAGTCTGCATGTATTATCTATATCTTCATGTATATAGAAAAGGACATATGCCTCCTGCCAAAACACAGTCTTTTCACTCGCCCTTGATACCACAGAATCATTCATGCAATGCCATGTGGCTAGAGATGTCGTGACAAAGCAAAAATAATGGCCAAACGTTGTCGACCATCCGGAATGCACAAGTACAGTGTACAAATTATGCTTCAGCTTACTCTCGTGAATGTCTTTGGTATTTCCTCCCTTGCTCATAAAAGGTCTCAGGTCAAGTGAGGACTCATAGTCAATTTTCCTCTTGATTTTACTCAATAAGATTGAAGATGCTTTGAAATGCTTGAGATGGACTGCAAGAACTTGTGGAGCCTTTTCAAAAGGCAGCTTTTTTGTTCTGCTAGATGTATATTTACAGTGCGAACATGAGACCTTGTTTTCTTTTTCCAAAGCCTCCACTGCTGTAAAATTATGCAGTGCCTCAAGAACAATGTTGCAAGACTCGACCTCTAAGCTTAGGCTGAAAAAAATCTTCGAATGAATCAGAGCTTTGAGAGCAGGCTTTGCATTGCACCTGGTTCCTTAGTTGACCAATAAATATGTCTGACACAAAGCCTTTACAAGGTCAAACTGTGCCTGCTTGAAGCGGGTGATGGATTCAAAACTCTTCATTAAGTTTTCAAGGGCACTGTTATCATAGAGCTTGGATCCATAACCTTGAGCTCCTGTTGCTTTGATGACAAACCACCAGGGCATTCGCTCACCATTGAAGACATGGTAATGCGATCCAAGCGATGCTAAGCCTTCATCAAGCATGACATCGACATTGAGAACAGAGAAGACTGATGACTGAATGAAGCTACCCTTGCCAGCTTTGCCAAGACGGTGTAATCTTTTGGGATGTTGAGGAGGGATCTAAGGGTGGATTCAGCATTCTTAATCTCATGCTCTCTTATCTCGAGATAGTCATCTAGGTTTACCACATGCCATGCATCATCCAAAGTGTGAATTTCACAACTAGGTCTATCACATTGATACAGGATCTCTGCACCTTTGTGGATTGATGTAAGAAACCATCCAAATGCTTAGTGTCTGTTTTGAATGATCTCACTGCACTACTATCTTTTTTTTTACCAGACTTTGCCTCCAGAGACCTCTCAAATCTTTTGAAAGATCTCACTGCACCTACTATCTTTTTTTTACCAGACTTTGCCTCCAGAGACCTATCAAATCTTTTCTAGTGACAATATCGTCATCCAACAAGACAAGACAACCTTTTCAAGATTGGGAAATAAAGAGGCTAGGACATTGAGAACAACCTCATTTTTCATCTTGAATAAACCTGAAGCAGGTAGGCTTGATTGTAGATCCTTTGTCTGCTTTTGTATATTCAGATAAGAGACATGTCCAAAACCCATGGCATAAATGTTCTTCACTTCAACAACCACATTAGTAGGTGTATTCTCCCTAAACCACATCTTCATTGCTGGATAGTTCAGGGTATCTGTTAATATATGAAAAACATGCTTATGAGGTTCTTTAGCATAGAACACAGTAGAGTTTACAACAACAGAGGCTGCGAGCACATTTTCTGAGTAGAGCACATAGTGAGAGAGTTCTGGATCCTCAAGCTTCCATTCATCACCATTGACTTGGTCAATCAACTGGTTAAAATGCTTAATTGTTAGTTGTAGTGAAAGACAATGGAGACCCCTTTGCATGGTTCTTGCTGCAAGTCTGTTAAGGGAGGCACCCACCTCTTTCAGCGCTATGACCTCCTCTTCACTAGCTAATAGCGAAGCTTTCAACCTCTTCATTAAAGCCTCACATCTACTTTGTTGGCCCTTAGCTTTGGATAGAAGTCTTCAAGAAACTTTGGTCTTCTCTATCACCCTGTTTGGCCAATCAACATCTGTCCTAGATTTAAGAAGCACTTCTTTGGCTTTTCTGTGTGACTGCAAATTCACTAGGCCAGACTGGTCTTGCATATTTTGAACAAGAGAGCTGAAATTTTCAAGCTCATTTTGCAAATTAACAGTGGAAGACTTGTCTATAAGCAATGTTCCTGCAAATACTCCATCATCTTTGACAAAGACTGGGCTACAAGAAGAAGGGCAACCACAAATTTCTTGGAGAGGGCAGCCATTAACTCTTCCCTGAGCTTGAATAAGGTATGTCAAGGTCTCTCTTTTACATCCAATTGTTGAGCTCAACCACTTGATGAGAGAGATGGAAGAATTCCATGCCTTCTTGAAGCTTGAGAGTGCCCATCCCCATTCCACACTCTTGAAATGCATGCATGGCTGAATGCTCTTTAAATTTCTTTCCCCATTGATCAAGATTTTACTCTAATCCTTAATTGTACTCTTGTCTTGATTCTTGACCGATAAGAAATAAATTTGTAAGAAGGGTAAGTCATGCAATCAGTGAGTCATTGATTGCAGAGGTAACCCCTTCCCCTATCCCATTTCCTTATTGGTCATGCATCTCATGAAAAGCCCAACTCTTCAATTGAAATTGCACAGCATGCTGATTTCTTGAATTAAAAATCCATGCCATGTATACATAGACCAGGCGAGTCGGGAGCAAAAGAGGGAACCCTGAAGCCCCCTCCCGATTAAGACCACCCTGAAGGGGTGCACAACCCGGCTCGAGGGGAACTTTGCCCACCTCCCGGTGATCTGAAGACCAAAATTTCTTGTAGGTGCAGGTACATTTGAATGAATAGCCCAAGCCCAATCATTTACATTCCACAACCTTGTAGATGTATTGGTAATGAGATGTATCACTTGGGAATGTATGGTGGATGTATGCAGTGATGGGCAGGGTATGCAGTCAAGAAATGGTCTCAGCAAGAGAACTATTGATGAAAATGATGTATGGCTCTATGTGGCATTGAGAACCACCATTGAGGCCTAGGATGTCTTGGAATAAGCACCTCAACATTGGGATAATGTATGCTCATTGAAGGAATTATTGTAGGGTGTTGCAGACAGTCAGTCCCACACAGACAACCCGCAAAAGTCAATTACAACAAAGCCTTCTTGTGTGAGTGAGAATGGACCCCATAGCTTGATTCAAAGAGGGCATCATTCCCTTTGGTTTGAGCCAAAAATCTCCCCATTTCGCCCTACGGTTTGGGAGATACGCCCAATTTTGTGCTCAGAGGTATTGTGGAACAGGCAGCAGTTTTACACAGTCAGCCCACAAAAGTCAATTACAAAAAAGCCTTGATTATTTACTGTCAAAGATATTTTTACATAGGCTTGTAGAGGGGATTAAGAGCTTTAATTTGAATCAGAAATTTTGGCGATCGGAGATTCCTAGCTCAAGATATTGTGATTTCTGTAATAGGGGGTCTAGTGGACTGCACTTAGGATGGCAGGCCACAAGGGAAAAGCAAAGGCCCAAGAGGACTTCCAGCATGAAATAAGGAACTCCCATGCCTAAACGAATGATCCTAGCTCAGTCCAAGAGGATCATGAAGACATGTTTGAAGATGGTGCCCCCGAGATGGACCGCTTGGCTATGCTTAACCATACTCTATGCCAACATGAGACCTGTCATGTCGACCGGCATCGAGAGTTGGAACAATGCCATAGGGAGACGAAAACCTGCCAAGATCAGCATCATTCTGAGATGATGGCCAAGATGGACTTACTCATCAAGTGCATGGGCGCCCTCATCCCCACCATTGCACCCTCCTCAACTCAACCCAAGGAGCATGTTCCTCCCCGTGAGGCCAACCGCCCTCCTTCCTTGGAGACTAGGCCTAGCCCACAAGGTTTTGGTGGCACCCATGGCTTTCCCCATAGCACGTATGAGACGAGTGAGCCCTCCACTCGACATGATAAACCCATCCTTCCCTCCCCCATTACGAACCCTTCAAGCCCATCCTTCGGACAATAGCTCTCCCGTAATGGAAGCTATATGCATACTCATGGGAGTGGCTAGCAAGGGCCTAATGCAAATTTTGGGTAGCATGGAATGCAAGGTGTACATGGGCAGCATGCACATGGCAATAGGCAGCATGCACATGGCAGTTTTGGGTGGCAAGGCCCCAATGTTCAGTTTGGTTTGCATGTATTGCATGGACAGCATGGAAATTTTGGGCAGCAAGGCCCTAATGCAGGTGCACATGGGCAAGATGCACATGGTAATGGGCAGCATGCACATGGCATTTTTGGGCAGCAAGGCCCCAATACTCAGTTTGGTTCGCATGTACTACATGGGCAGCATGTTTATGGGCAACAATATGGCCAAAGTTTTGGTAATAGTCAGCAGCAAATAGATGTACATGAGCAGCAGGGCTATTATCACCATATGCAATATGGACAACATGAGTATCATTATGAGCAGCAGCCACATTGATATGACCTTCCATATGGACGGCATGAGCTTTATGGCGATGGGCAACCATCTGTTGTACATGAGTAGCAAGATGACTATGAGCAGCATGTCAAAACTATTATTGAGTTGGACAATGGTGATGAGCATGTGTGTAGATTGCTATCTAAGGCTAAATGCATTAGACACCTTACTACTGATACGATACGGAAACTACATGCTGTGGGCTTATGCTATCGATGTGTTAAGCTGATATCTTGTGATCATCCAGACAAATGTAGAGCACAGAATGCAAAACTCCTATGTGTATTTGAATATCATTATGCCAATGATAGGACAGATCTTGCTGAAGACCATTTTGATGTGGGTCCAAAGCAAGATGAACTTTCATTTAAGAAAGAAGATCATGTAGATCTTAAAGATCATGCTCATATTACGGATCAACAAAACATGTCCTTTCAAGAGACCCTTTAGTCTCTACACATGTCATACATAAGGGTTGATGCAGTACACTTTTTAGCTTTTGCAACCCCATGTGTTATTGACAGTATCCAAGCATAGACCAAGCTTAGTCATATGATGCTTATGGCAGACTCAATGCAATAGCTAGTGGTACTGACCATTCTAGCTTTACTTGTAGATGGTAACCCAATGCATGGAAAGGATAACCACTTTCCATTTGACCCGGTGGTAGTGCAGAGACCCACGCTTGCATGGATGACCTGTATGCTGGTGATGCTTACCATGCAGGTTATCCATTTGATCCCGGGGGTTGAAAAAAAGCTCTATCTACATCAGCACTCCCTTGATGCAGTCCCCTCACCTTGAGGCGGCAGCCTTGACTGAAGAACATTTTGATTTAGGCATGTTTTGCAATAGACAACCATCTGTTTTCAAACAATTTTGGGCCTGCATTAATTGCACCCATGCATGACCTACCTAGGCTGCAATTACGCTCAATGAGCTCCATTTTGACATGTAGAACATCTCATTTGGTGTTGCCCATGGCAAGTTATGATCAGTTTCCCACTGCATGCATGTTCGAGACAACATGCTGTCCAATGTTGTTCAACCCTTCTTATTTGGAATTGGTGCTTATCCTTGTACTAAGTTACCTTCTTCCCTCATGCTCACACTGCATACATGCAAAAACCTTCCAGGTCGGGATGGAATGTAAAGAATGGGATTAGAGGGTCTTACACAAGGTTAACACGGGGTTAGCACATGCGAATGTCTGGTTACACTGATGGGGTATTTAAGGTGTACTAGGACCTAATTAGGGTACCATTTGATAAAATACAAATCTATCTCCTCACCTTCACCTTCAGCTCCCATGGCTTCCTCTCTCTCTCTCCCCTCTTTCTCTCTCTTTTCCTATCTTTCTCTCTCTTCTCCTAGTCTTTCTCTCTCCTATGCTCTCTTCTTCTCTCTCTTCTGCAATCTTCTTCCTTCTCTCCTTCTCTCTCTCTCTTTTAGTTAGATTACTTAGGTCTCCTTCTTTACATCTACCCTACTTCCTTATGGAATCATGACTCTTCTCAAATTTCCTAAAATCCTAGTGATTGACAACCACCATCAATCAAATTTCCATCCATCCAATTGCGACTACCCCAAGCTCTCTTGCCAAAAAACCCCTCTATAATCTCATGATTAAAGACCATGGCCTTGAAAAAGAAACTTATGAAGATCACGGAGGCAAGAGTTGCCAATAATGTTGCGAACACAATTACTACAAACAGAATGACGAGTATCGGGATTACAAACGAAGCTGCAAATATCATCAACCAAGCACTCATCATGGATCCCCAGGTACTATTTTTTTATAAAAAAGGCAAGTAGTAGGCCAACATCCCATGAATTGGCAAAAAAACTACATTCGTAAAATAGGATTTTATTCATTTCCTGCATATAATCCTTTAAAGGAATTCTTAACTACAAATTGCAAGGGGTAACTTGGGTTTGTAAAAGATGAACCTATGTGAACACAATGAAGGTAATGTGTCCCTAAGAGACTTAATGTTTTTGATTTGTCTTGATCTAACAAAACCTCTAATGGATAATCATGGATGGTAATTCTCGATATATAAAAAACCTTGTGATGGAATTGTCGAAAGAATACTTTTCATAATTAGACTAACCAATATTTGCTTTATTGCGGGCATGGACCCACAAAACTCCAAGGGATTTGTTCTCAAGAATAGAATTATTGTTTAGTCTAAACTAAATCCTCAGGAGGGAAAATCCGAGAAGACTACTGGAAGGTATTGCCACTTACTCTAAGTTTTTCCTTGATATTATTATTTTTTGAAAGAAAAGATTTGTCTTGGAAATAAATTTGTTAAAATTTTATGCATTCAAAATAAGATGTTTGTGATTGCAAGTTAGGTACTAATCTTTCCTAAAATCATTAGGCTAAAAGATGGATGACCGAGAATAGATCGTCGACTGAGGCAGTATTCTGATGAGCACAGAACACCAATTGAGGCAGTGTTCTTGATGGCGCTAGTCCTCCCAAGGCCAGCGTGGATAAAACCTGCTCCAAGGGGTTTTCTTTTTGTTTCGTGTTAATGAGTATAGACCAATCATGAGACACGAAAGGTCTTGTCATAGGGAACTCTAGTCAACAGGAGGAGGTGAGGATACCAGGGGGCTCTAGTCATAAACTCCTTAGGCTCTTATGAACTGCCAACTATCCTTTGATTTCCTGACAGTATTCTGGAAGTTCCAATATTAGTTGAGGAACTGAACTTGGAAAGAATAATACCTTCGGGTTGACATCACTCTAAACAGAAAACATTGTACAATGTTATTTTTCTTAAAGGAACTTATTGGTCCTTGCCATAGAGATCTCCTCTTTGAGAAAAGGTAGAAACACCCTCAGGAGTAGGGAAAAAAATAAAAATAAAAATAAAAAACTAAATTGTTATGGGAGAAAAGGAACAAATTCCCTATCATAACAGGCCTCACTCCAAGAAATGATAGGGATACTCTTAGGCAGGAAGCTGACTATGGAAAAGGTGGTAACACCATGCAATCCCTCCATATTAGCACTTGACTATGGAAAAGGTGGTAACACTCTGCAAGGGCATACCTTTTCCATTACATGGTGGTAATCACTCTGCAAAGAACCTGACTCCTCTAGTAGACAAAAGCCCCTACATCCAAAGTTCCTGATCTATCCACTACCTCCCTCAGTATGCCCTTACATTAGCAAATATTGTTTTTCGTCATCAATAAGTCCAAGCCAGTCTTTATTGACCACCCATAAGTGACATAAGCATTCATCCTCATCGGATGGGGATGTGCTACTCTTTGTATTCATCAATAGAGCATGAGATTGAGGGTGGGTTGAGTGACAAATCTTTTTTCTTCAATTCAAATGAGAGGTAAGATGTGTGAATGGAGCATTGCATGCATGGGTTGGGATTGTCAATGCACAAATCATGATCTATTCATGTGCATAGTACTATAAGGCTCCATGGCCTTTCTTTTTGCACTCAACTACACATAAGACATACAAACCTTTGTTACTCAAGTGGGAGAGAGGATTACATCAATGGGTATGAGGAATTGGGTTGCCCTCCTATATCTATTAATTGAGCGTGAGACATAGGGGAGGGCTGAGTGTGAGTAATCTTCCCTTCAATCAATTGAGAGATGAGGATTGAGAGATGTTACAACAACTAGCGATTAGGTACATTCACGTTTTCCTATACACACATGGGACGGGCCTTTGTCACCACATTAGACACGTCATTTTGTTCTGTGCACTGCACTACAAGGCTCACTAGCCTTCCTTCTTGCACCTACGCAAGATGGGTTGGGATGCATTGAGGCACCATCAATTCTGCACATTGGCATACTCCCTCTAGTTGATAAAAAGTTGGTCTTTAATGCACGGGCTCTTTTCACTTCAAAAATAGTCTTTAAAATCCACTCTAATGGGGCACTAGCCCGAGTAGGAAAATGTAGCCGAGGCAGAGAAGGAGCCACAGGCAGCATGAGGTGGAGAAAGTGGGAAATAGGGTGGCTGAAGAGGGAGAGAGAGGAGGAATAGGAGGTGGGCAAGGGAGAGGAGAAGAGGGAGAGGGAGAGGAGGCCACAAAGAGCGGTGGCAAGGGAGGAGGAGGGAGAGGAACAGGAAAGAAAAAGAAGAAGAGGAGGAGGAGGAGGAGGAGGAGGGGGGGTGAGAGGGGGGAGAAGGAGAAGGAGGAAGTGGGCAAGGAGGATGAGGGAGAGGGAGACAATAGAAAGAAGAAGAAGAAGAAGAAGAAGAAAGAGAAGGAGAACAGACAGGTGGTTGGAGGGTTTTCTTTTTCTTTCTTTTGAATTATTTTATCTTTTTCTTAAAATGGTTGTTAGAAAAAAAAGGGTTAACCATAGACTTCCCCCTATCCCATGCATGAGCACAGAGCCTGTTTAAAATTTTTGAACGGCCAGGATCAAATAGGAACGGAGAGAGCATTGACAAGTCGCACATGACATGTTAGACCCAATGGTGCACATTATAAGATGAAAAACAAGCGTTCACACGGCATGTGAGGAATCCAACAAGCATAAAAACACAAAAAAATTAATTGGGGACCAACCGAACATTGAATGAATAGGTGGAAAGAAGAAAAAGTGTGTAGGGCTACTGGGGAATATGAAGACCCCAATGAATATAATATATTTTAAAGATTTTTATTTGAAAAAATGCTAATGTTTTATTAGACCTAATGAATAGGTAACTTTAAGATTTCACAATTGGCAATTGAAACTTTTTTCTTATTAGATTTTAGCTTTATGGGATATGCCCATACCTTATGTGAGTAATCATCAATGAATGTAGTCAAGTACAATGCTTTATAGAGTTTGGGTTCCACTTTTCTCACTGTGCATATGGGATTCAGGACAGCTCTTCTTCGAGCATACATCATTTGTCTATTTTTCAACACCCCCCTCAAATGATGAGTCTCTACCCTTGCTGGCTTTTGTCCCCCCTACATGTATACATGAACCAGGAGACTAGCTCTTTGGTAGCCTAGTCAAGTTAAGGCTTGAAACTTTACACCTTGGTAGGGTTTTTACATCCACTATGGGAACCAAATTCCTTAGAACAATCTATCAAAGTTGTTGATGGTAGTGGAAGTATCTTTTTCTTCTTCTTCATTCATGACTTGACCTTGGTGGTGGTCATTCTGCATATGTTGTGCTCTTTTTTTGTGAAAGCACTCACTGGCAATATGGCTAGTCTTACCACAATAATGACATTGCATCCGGCTTCTGTTTTCGGTGTTGAATCCTCGACCTCTTCCTTTGGGTCCAGTAGCTCCTTTGGTGTATAGGAGAATTTCCCTTGAGTTGGTCTCTTTTACATCTTTGTTTTTAAATTTACTTTCTCCATCAAGCAGTGAGTGCTCAATATCTTTGAGTGAGAGATTGGGAACATTACTTAGAGTGGACACAAGGTTCTCATATGGATCCTTGTTTACACTTGCAAGCAGTATAGCTATTGCTTCATCTTCATCAATATTCTTCTTAAGAGTTGCAAGTTGGGGTTTTAGGCTCTTGAACTTGTTAATGTGTGTAGTCATAGAAGTGTTGTCTTTGATATCTAGTTCATAAAACTGCATAAGTAGTTTTACCTTTGAGTTCTTTGCTTGGATACCAAACATTTTGTCAAGTTCCTCCCAAGCGGTTCTAGCATTTGTAATGCAACAGATATGATGTAGCACATCATCACTTAATCCTCAGGCAATGATGCCTGGTGCCTTGTTATTCATGTTCTTCCATTCTTTGCTTTTGGTCTGGTCTTCTTTAACGAACCCGTCTTCATCATCTTCCTTCTTGTTATTTGCATCATCTTCAAACATGTCCCACAAGTCCTTTCGCATCAGGTGATACATAGTTTTCTCCTTCCAGGCATGAAATTCTTCACCATTGAATTTAGCTATTTGCTCAAGCTCTGCCATGTTGCTAAAATTCACTTAACTAGCAAAAGATTGTATTTTAATGTGTCAAGAGACATAAGAGAATCAGTGTCAAATTGACACTAGTTGAGTATTAGTGGATACTAGTCAGTACTTGATCTGAACTTCATGGATGACTTATGAGCTTCCTCGGGTACTTCTCCAAGACTGTAATGAACTTCAGAGAGTATTGATCAGTGATTAAATTCACTGTTGATGACCTCAATGAAAAGAAATTGTGAAAAAGATCAAATTTTGTAGCTTTGGCTATCGCTTCTTGGATTAGGGTTTAGACCTAGGTTTGGTTTTTTCTTGATTTCCTGAGCTACAGTGGATCATTCTCAAAAGTTTTTTTAATGGAAATGTAGCTATCTTCAAGCTCTACAAAATCCTTATAATCTTTAAGATGATTGCATGGCGTGTTGGTCGATGATTGGCATCGATTCCCTACCTACGTTTTTTGCTCCTGGTTCATGTTTTTTGTCAATGCCTTGTCCTGTACAGCTCAATGATGGCTTCTAATGTGATAGGAAGAAGTGGCTTTAGTTAAGGAACAACTCTCTAGAGGAGAGTAGGTGAAGTTATGCCATGTAGGTGGAGATCAAGAAGCTCAATCAGAGATAGGTACAAATCTGGCTATGGTAGACATAGAACAAAGCCTGAGAAAATTGATAATGCTGAGCTTGTAGAAGGGCAATGCTGATGTTTCAAGTGATACAGGGAAGTTTCAATAGCAGAGGAACACTTCTCTTGAAGGAAGCTTGGTAAAATTTGGTCGATAGAGAGAGATATGGGAGATTCAAGTAGGTAGGGTATTGCTGGCTATGGCTGCCACAATGTTAAGTGGAGAAGAAGTAGTGGGAGATGAGGTCATGGACTTGTGATGAGCTAAATTGGACTCAAGTTGAGCTAAATGAGAGAAAAATGGAGCTATGCCATGCTCAACTATGCTCTGATACCATGTTAAACAATGTGGATCTAGAGCATGACACAAGCTATGGTGGATGAAAGATGAAGACCAAACTCATAATGACATGGACGAGTAGAGACAAACTATTACACAAGTGAATTAGGTTCCAAGATGGAATCTTGGACTCATAAAGACAATCTTGAGTAGGATTGACAATGACAATACACTTAACTAAAAGTACAAAGCATCATGACATTGTGTTCATTCCATAGTCAAGTACAATGCTTTATAGAGTTTGGGTTGTTCCACTTTCCTCACTGTGCATATGGGATTTAGGATAGCTCTTCTTGGAGCATACATCATTTGTCTATTTTTCAATAGTATCTAATTGTCATTAGAGTGAGGTTGCTGTGCTACATTGATGTATTTGATCTTAACACTGGGATAATACTGTGATCATCAGACTTGTCCTACGCTTTTCCTTTTCCCTCTTCTTTGTGCTTGTCATCGTGTATTTTATGGCAGTGTAGCATGATATGTCCTGCTTTCCCACAGTAATGGCATGCCAAATAGGACTTATGTTCATGAGACTTACTGCGAGACTATCCATGGAACTTAGAATGAGACTTTTGTAAGTCTCTACCACAATGGTCATTCTCACTCTTGCCATCATGGCGATCCCAAACACTCAAAGCATGAGAAGTATGAGAAGCATCTATATTCTTCTTATTTGTCTCTTCTCTCAAAAGTGTACCCTCTACATCAAAAAATGTCAACCATTCTCCGGTATATTTACACACATACTAGTATGGAATGTGTCCCAAGACTTAGGCAGTGTGACCAACAAGAACAAAGGTGGAAGATTGCCCTTAAAGTCAATACCCTATGATGATAGCTAGCCAATGATAGCATGAAACTTGCTCAAATACTGAGAAACACTGGTATCTTCCTTCATACAAAGATTCATAAGCTGCTTTAGCCAATATATTTGAGAAGCAGGGCTTTGCTTATCATAGAGATTATGGATTTTCTCTCGAAGATCCCATGCAGGCTGCTTATTTATAAAAACATTATAATAAACCTAATTGTTAGGGGCAAGATAATCGTGGACCTGCAAAGCTCATCTAAGTCATCCCATACATCCTAATGTTGACCTTTAGGCTTAATGCTCTTGCATTTGATCGGCCTAATTTGAGAGTTCTACACCAAAACCTACCAACTTTGTCTTCTAATAGCCATAATTGTTGCCATCAAACTTTTCATTGTTGAAGATGGCATTGTTGTTTGAATGATCAGCAATACTATAGGAAAAAGGGGCAACGTATAGAGCAAATAGGCTATTGTAATACCTACAACAAACAACCCCAAAACCAATGACAAAACAAGCTAAAAACAAGAGGTACATACCAAATAATGAGCTATTCACAAACTATGACCAAAATAGCATCAAATGGAGGGGGACTAATCTCATAAATAATACAATAGTTTGCAATTACAATATGCTAAAAATGAGGTACAATAGTAAGAAATCAATGCCAAATAGGGGAAATCATTGATACAAAACAACTTGTAGCGTGTGAGTAAAAGTTGAAGTAGCTTAAGCTCAAATGAAAATAAAATCCAAAGCTCAATGTAACATCCAAGTGTCAAGTAAGCAGCTCCCACTAGAACAAAAATCAGATGCTAGATGAGCAAACAAAGCTTAAATCCGCATGTGAGTGGCATCCAAGCATCCAATATATATCAAGTACATAGCCGGGAAGACCCAATAAAAGCTTCAAGACCATAAGGTCGTAGACCTATGAAGCATCCAATGAAGTAATTGACAACCAATGTCAAATATCCTAAGCTCAAATCAAAGTTCAAATTTATTCAATAGCATAATCAAGCATAGAGCTTCAATGTCATGCACCAATACATTCAATAGAATGCCCGAATAGAATGAAAGAACATTATGCATAGACTGTCCCTATTAAAAGCTTGTTGTCCACTATATGTACATCAGTAAAATGACAGTCATCAAGACTGAGAAAAATTGAGCTCAATCAAAGCCCAAAAGAATTTCGGGAGCATGACCAAGCATGTAGCATCAACCATAGACATCAATGTATCTTCCCAAGTAGTTGGGAAGCATCAACAAACAATAGGCATATGATTTCATTGATAAAATAGCATTTAGCCCTGCCTATTACAATAGTAAAAATGATAATGAAACTAAGACAAATATGGACCAAATTAGTCCAAAAGCATTCCAATACATCAGCCAAACATTCCCCAAGTATCCAGCATCAAATGAGCATCCTGGGAGCATCACATAAGCCAACAGTATGTGTGAGGTGCCTCCTCCAACAAACCCAAGAGGAGTCCTCTAGTAGTCAACTGAAATTCATATCCATGCACATCACCATCCCGTCTCCCCATGGGAAACCTTGGACTTAGTTGAACATGGGAATCTCAATTCTACTTCACAGGGGAAGCATGGACAAGTCACCCTTAACAACAATCTAACACCCACCTAAGAAAGACCACTTTGCAATCAATCAAAGGCAGGAGTGAGGTTAATACTGCACTTGGTTCAAAGAGAGTGAGAGATAGGGGAGAGTGTAGCTCGATCCCCCTACCTATAAGGTAAAATCTCAACTCCAGCCCCCTAAAATGGTGTTAAACTTAGTAACTAATCCTACAGGTATTGGGAGGGTCATGATTTAATCAGCTCTATCTAGTGTTGGAAAGTTATCCAACTTATCGAGTCCACCCAGCCACAGGCATCCAATCATCACGATGGAAGCCTCCCACTTTCCTCGATGGGTTTTCTTGGTTTTCTAATTAGCAAAGCATACTACCACACTATTTGGACATATAAAATCAACTTCCTTTTATTACTATGTTAAACTGGGTTCGTAAAACTCGATCTTTAACACATAACCAACAACTCAAAAATCAGATACTTTATTTCACCATCAGTCTGCACAGTGATACAAAATCGTATTTTTGTAGAAAGACACTGTCCAGCCTAGGATAGGACCTTCCAATCCCTCGAGATTGAGCTAAATCTGATCGCACTCCATCCACAGTCAACAAGGAATTTATTGGCTCAGAGCCCCTCAAAGCTTCCCTGAGCCTCCGGAGCCATCCTACATAATAGGGGTAATTACCACTTGGCCCTTTGCCCTCTCAGGTGCTCAAGTGATCAAAAATAAAAAACACCTACCTCCCTCAAGAGCATAGGACCCCCACCCGAAGATGAGTTTTCCGCACTCTGCAAGTGTTAGGGAGCATTGGGTTGGGTATCCCAATGTCCCGAACCACCACAATCCACAACTCGTCTAGCTATACAAGGCCGAAATCATAAGAGCCATAACTCATCATTCACAAATCCAAAAGCAGTCATAACCGTAAGACATTTTAACACAGTTGTCAATGCGATGCATAGAATTTATCCCCTTCATCAAATTTCATGTTCATTTCTAAAAAGCATTTGATAATACTAACATGCTTTTACAAGTCCAAGTAAGTTGTAACTAATCATGATCCTTTTCTTATGTACTAACTTGATTATCTCTGTTTGGTCATCCATCGCGATTACGAGTTACAACCGCAACCTCGATTTGTTGTGGGATGGCTGGTTCTTCGGTTTGAATGGGTTCGTGGTTAACTTTTACTTGTGTTTCAACATCGTGTTGAGTTCCCTCAGCAACAGCGACAACCACTTCCTTGTGTTGCGGAGCTCTCTGAGCGTGACCTTGCTGAGCATCTCGATGTCTCTTGGGAGCCATGGAAGAAGCTTGATGGGTTTGGGCAGTGCTTCCGCGTAGGGGTGGAGAGAGAGAGAGAAAGAGAGGCTAGGCTGATTGCAATAGAGCTTCATTGCATCAATAGCAATAGAGAGACATCTACATTGATTGTTGTGTGTCTATGTTTGTTTCTAATGTGACGATCTACCCCTGTTTATATAGTAACCCATGGTGGGGGGTAAAAAGAGGACATTTACTTTTTAGTGTTTTTGATGATGTCATTGATGATAAAGAGGGGATGCTTTCTTTTAGCGTTTTTGACGACGCCAGGGAGGGGCTCCATTTTCGTAGTACGAATATATGGGTGAGCACCACACTGCGCGCTGCGTGGCTAGGCAGGTTTCACTCCAAGGCTCACGACTAAGGCATAGACCTTGGCATACTTGGCAATGGGCTAGAAAGGCTTCGTTGGTGCTGTTGACTGCGCGTGAGAAGCTCCCACTAGCTTGTAGGAAAATCTTTTCAGGAGGTCACCCATCTCGGAAGTGTCATCACCCAAGTTCACTTAATTGCCAAGTGACTATCCATTAGGCTAGTTCTTCTTGTTGTTCTACACTACAAACATAGCTTCAATAAGCTAGTCCTAGGAGAGTTTTCCAAGTCTTTCTTCCATGAATTGGCATATAATACCTCATTAATAATAACAATTATCTTCATAATTAGAGCCAGTTTCATAATTAAAGTTATATTTTTAAAAAATGTGCAATCATAAATCAATTTTCTTTGGAATGTATATGCACATTGTTTATTAAAATAAACTAAGTAATGGAAACATTACATCATGACATTTTCCAAACGAATAGCATTCAACCTTGTTATGATAGCAGTGATATCTATGAAAAAACTAAGGTGCTCAAATTAGTCCAATAGTATCTCAAACCAATGACATATGTTCCCCCATATATATGGCAACAAAACATAGGTATATGGGCATCCCACGAAGCATACACAAGCTCCAAACATTGAAGATATGGTTGTTCCTATTTTATGAGAGCATGCTACCTTGGTTGCACAGTTAATAGCCAAAGCTCAATGTCTCAAAACCAATGCTCAACCACTCCCCAGTACTAGAGAGTATTTAGCCTTTGTCCAATACTGGGGAGTGGTTGAGCTTAATACTCTCTAAAATAAGCTTAGTGTAGGTTCAAGAATGCCCTGAGATAGATCCACTAAGTCTTGAGAAGTCCTAGAGTAATGAGAGCTCGATATGAACCTCAAGAGGTGGAGCTATGGCTGCCAATGATGAGACCCTGTTGTAGGTAACTCAAATGAGAGCTGATGTAATGTCAGATTGAGCTTGAGCACATAGAGAAGAAGGCTTTGATACCAGTTGAAGGGAGAAGCCCAAGAGGAAGCACGAGGAAGCAAAATCAAGAGAGGTGTGAGCTATGGTGGATGGAGAAAGAGAGCAAGAGAGAGAGAGTCAAGATGTGCAAACTCCAATAGTCACAATGTGTGACTAGCCTTCTCTTTATCCAAATGTCATTGAAATAATAAATAATGAAGCGACAATGATGGGTGTCTATCGCCTGCAGTGTGCAGGTGTGGGTACTGTCAATGTAGTAATACACAGGAAGCCACCCCTAACAACTATAACTAGCTAGGTATAGGTAGGTGCAACAAACTAAATATAATAAATGATAAGTTAGTGGCCATGTGAGGATCATAATGACCACCTATCTTATCTATACTTTGTATACATTTTATGGTGTGTGGAAGAAGAAGATATTAGAAAGAAAAGGGTTTGGCCTCCATCTCTCTTTTTGTGTTCTTGAGTAAGCTTCCTCTTATGTATATAGTGTGTGTTTGGCGCAGTAGCTCAAGTAAGTCCCTCCATCATGCCATTCTTGACATGGTATAAGAGCCATGCCACTGAGAGAGGCTGATTTTGAAGGTTGAAGTGAAGGAAAAGAAGTAAGGTTTGAGAAAGCAAGCAATGGGTAAGAAGCTCTCCCATTCTTCCACTCTTTCTCTTGGACATTGCATGTGGAGGCAATGGAAGTAGGGTAGAGTGAAAATCTCAGATTGCTATGAGATTTGGTGTGAGCAAAAAACTATATATTATGTAGATTAGTGATGCGAGGAGGCATATTCCACAGTGGATTCCGTGAGGTTTTGCTGTGGATTCCATAAAATGTTATTACCGGGGCTCATACACAAAGTGGATTCTTTGTGCAAGAAGTCGATGGGGATGCCTATCCTTTTCGGGTGTTTTGTTAATTTTATGTGTACATGGGTGATTCCATAGCGGGTGATTTCGCAAAATATATATTTAAATTAATAAATGTTTATGATTTTAGAGTGCGCACTCATAATAAATTAAGGTTAGGATTGATTTCTAACCAATTTATCTATGTAGCTAAAGACTACTAGGTATTCACTTTTGTCGGTTTAATTGTATTATTTTTCTAACAATTGTGAATGCTTCAGTTGATGTGTAGAATGAGCAGCGGTGGCATTGGGAAGCATTGGAGGATAGCGTGTATTCAAGTTATCGTCAATATTTTTGATGGGCGCGTATCTTAGGCATGGCGCCTATATTTTGTCATGCTTATTTATCAAAGCGCTTCATATTGATTTATTATTTTTATGCGCATGGACACACGATTTAAATATTTGTATTGGACATTGTATTTGGGTACCGCCTGACTTCTTGGGCGCCCATTAGCTTTAATTCTTTATTGATACAAAAGCAAACTCAAAAGCTAAAGTGTGCTATTTTGTAACTTGGGCTATTATTTGAGATTGAAGATGAATAATATATAAAATACATGCTTTGTGGAGTGCTCACACAAGGCATGGGGGGAGATTGCACTCAATTGGTCTCTTGTTCATGTCGTGCAAGCTTTCTTCATTGATTTGTGTGCAAAAAGTGGAGTTCTTTTGTTCTTGGGGACCTTCTGATGCTCACTATGTGCGCATACGATGACCGATTTGTGCACCAGTGGTATCAGAGCGAAGCTGAGATTGAGAGCTTCCAATCGCTTACCATCTTGCGCGAAGGCGGAGCTCCTGGAACGATCGAGCTCTACAGTCAGTTTCATTGCGAATGGTTGATACCAGTGTATTCCTGGCGGTCAAGAACCCCCTTCTACATTCTCTGATTGCGAAGGACCAGCCTCTGTAGGCGGAGAACCACGCGGATATCTCCTTCATCAAAGTCGTGATATACAGATAAGCAAATTTTTCCTCCATAGCCAAAAGCTTTCAAAGCTTAAACACAAAGCTTATTAAGCTTTATAATAAGCTTAATTAAAAGCTTTATACCACAAATTTCTGCGCCTACAGCGGTAGTATATACTGCCTGTCATCGACGCTGTCGAAGGGTTTGTGAAAGCAATGTCGCAACCACGGAGGACCTTGACAAATTTCAGGATAGAAGATTCAACATGTAAATAATCCTATTGTCCAATTTTCCACACAGCAACAAGTTCCAGACGGGTTTGTTTTTTGGTTGTGAGTGTATGCTCAAGCATATGATTAGGGAAAGCATCTTTCATAGAAAAAGTCAATTAATCCTTCAGATTTCATGATAGTATTACAATATGATTGGATTATGACAACTACACATGGCACTTGTAAGCTTCGTAAATCTGATTAATGTTAGACATCACAAACTCCAACATACATGTGAATGCAGGAAATAGTCGGGCTTCCAGAAAGCTTCCACACTTGCCATACATACTCACCAAGGCACTTGCCACAAATATGTCTGATGTGAAGCCCTTCTTTAATGCAACCATATGCAGCTTCTTGGCCTCAATAATATCATGTAACAGGGCACACACTTTGAAAAGATTGAGGAAAGTGCATTCATCTGGTTATATACTCTTTAGCTGCATAAGATGGAGCATTTTCAAGGCTTCACAACCTTGACTTTGTGCAATGTATCCAGAAATCATTCTGGTCCAAGAATATATAGATCTGTGTAGCATCGAGCATAATACTTCATAAGCATTTCCGAGTAAACCACAGTTAGCCAATGCTGTGATCAAATGATCAGCAAGAACTCCTGCGGGCCCTGGACTTGCTGCAAGCCTTCAAAAGGTCAATATACAAGTCTGAGCTAATATGTCGACTGCTCTCAATTTTATCTTCATGAAACAAGAGTAAGTCAACTGCTCTAGCAATTTGACCTTTCTTACACAAGAATCAAAGATCCTCAGCAAATTTTTGGTATCCTGTAGATCCTTCCTGGTTCCCAATAAGGTATGGATTGTCAACAATTCCTCTCTTTAGTTGTTCCAATTCATGCTTCAGGTTTAGGATTTTTTTCTGGTATTTCTTTATCAGTGACTTTTCATCAATTATCTTGTTTTGAGAGGCATGAATTTCCACATGTTTTGCTCTATGGGCGAATTTCAGAGTATTGTGAGTTTCTTCATTACTGCTGGAAGCTGGAGTCACAGTGCATATGAGCGATACGTGACCGTGCCCACTCAATGAGGGCTGCAGCAACCTAGTCAATTTAGAATCCCTGTATGGTATATATGTGGCTTTTCCATCTGTTAGCTTAGAAATAACAGTTCCCAACGTCAACAAGCTTTTGTTGATGTAAGAACCATCTTTGCGTCTCAGGCCTGTAGTTTCTCTTTTTGAAGCTTTCAGACCCTGCTAGATCAATAAGATTCAATTGGGAAAGAGTCACTTCTTCATCACTATAATTATCACCTCTTGGGCTGCTTTCAACTGTCAATGTAAAAATTGTATGGCTGCGGCTACTCAGAAGGTTGAAATTGTTTGATCCCACATGGCGATGTTCTTCTCCCGTAGCAATCAAAGAGAGACAATGAGCAGGAGAGAGAACAACTTCCTCCTTGATTCCCTCAACATATGTTCCCTGTGCATCTTTGCGCACTCTGAGATCCCCTTCAGAGCTCCCCTGTTCTCCAAATTTTCCGCAGAGCTCCTCTGTTCTCCAAATTTTCCGCAGAGCTCCTCATTTTCCCCAAGATATGCTTCGCTATGTTTCCTTAATCAATCCCCTCTCCTTCAAGTCGAAGCATACTGCTACTTTCGAAAGTTTCTTGGCCTATGCCAGTGCCTACTATTTCCACTCCACCTATTCCTCCTGTTCCACGACCGATGCCTACACCTTCTGCTCCAAAACCATTTGCTCCATCGGTGCCTACTTCTCTTGATGACATAATCAAAGGCATCACAGATTTGACACTAGAGTCAGTTAAAGCGGAGTTGGTGGGAAAGTTGAAGGAGCAGTTTGCTTCGACTACGCCTACTACTTCTTCTAGTGCTCCTACTGCACCTAGGAGTGCTCCTAGTGCACCTAGGAGAGATCGGAGATGTATTTGGTGTGATAGTACGGACCATCAGCATTGCAGGGATTGTGAATCTTTTCAGGATGCAAGGAGGAAGAATTTGGTATATTGGGGGCAAGATGGTAAGATTTGGTTGACTGAGACAGGAGCTCCACTTGCTACCAACTTTGGTAAAGGTGGAATGAAGAAGTTAGTGGATGACATGGCTGCGCGTACATCTTATGTGACAACTAGAGGTGATGCTTCTGCATATGGAGTCCAGATTGAGAAGGGTTCAGAGACTCAGTCAGCGCTATGGACTTATGCTATGGAGACTGCAAACAAGGGGAAAATTCAGCAAACTGTTTTGACTAGTGCAGGCTCTAGCATCAGATCAGAGACAGGTTGGGACTCGCCTGTTGACAGGTACTCTATTTATGCTTATTTGGCTAAGTCTCATGGTGCAGATGTACTTGTTGAGGAGAAGCATAAGAGGGATGAAGAAAATCCAAGTGCAGCTAAGAAGACTAGAGGGGGTGAGTTTGTTACTCCACCTACTGTAGGACCGTCTTCAAGACCAGGGCCAGATCGACAGATGGAAGATGCTCAAAGGAGAGAAAAGAGGCAAGAGTCTAGAGAGAGAAAGCAGCCAGGGTTCAGATTGATGTCCGATATTGAGACATCTACAGACATGAGGAAAATCTTTAATGATAAGATACTTGGCAGTGAGGTGACTTTTACTATTTCTGGGATTTTGGGCATCTTGAAAAGAGAGTTTTAGGATCAGTTTCAGGAGGTCCTGAAGAGGAAAAGACATGCATTGTCTACCACTGATATACAGGGAGTTTTGATTGGAGAGTTGGATGAGGATGAGGATGAGGTTATGGTTGAAAATGCTTCTATTTTTCTGCAGGTAGAGAAGAGGGTTCAGCCTATGCATTATGCTGAAATTGATGAGCATGTCATGATACCACGTAGTCACTTTTCGCAGAGCCATTGGGCTAGGGCAACTACAGAGACGATGGTAAAGATTGGAGAGAAACAGGTGCCTTATGTTGCATTGGTGGATCATGGTTCAGAGATTAATCTCATAGTTCGTGGAGTTTATGAGAGTAATAGATGGCCTATGGATGTAGAGCATGGGTGGTGTATGAGAGCCGCCAATAACACTGCAAGTGAGTTGTATGCTGCCTGTCCTAGTGTCAGGGTTTCTATTGGTGATGTAGAGGAGGATTTTCATTTCTTTGTGCAGGATTCATGCTCTTATCCCATAATTCTTGGTCAGCCATTCATTACAGAGATGCGCATGGAAACAAAGGTCATGGATGATGGATCTGCTTATGCGCGGATTCGAAGTAAAGATGGTATGAGAGCAGTTCAGTTTATGACTGTATGCGTGAACAATGTTAGAAACAGAGATACTCTCAGAGATGCACCTTTGCCCACTGTGAGGGATTTGGGTTTTCATTAGGTACCGCCATTTCGCGAGACGACAGTGGTACAGAGGAGAGGAGATTGGAGTTCTCGCCTCCTGGCAGCGGTGTTTTCTCCTCCGGGTTTGTTGGGATTTCAGCAAACAATTTGATGAGCTATCAGAAGACTTCTAGGTTGCCTAGAACTGCCAGGCAGTATATATGCAGGAAGGAGAAAAATTTGAAAAATGCAAAAATTTTGGAGGATGATGAGCACATAGATGGGATGTATGACAGTGTGATTTGTGCAGATACGATGACAGAGATGGGAGATATGGTGAAAACTAATGTGTAGAATTGTCATAGTAATGTATTAGTGCAGTCCCTGGACATGTTTCATGAAATTGCAGATTTTATGTCACAGATTGAGTTAGAGGCTGAGGTAACTCAGCAAAGAGTGTTGAGTGCTGAAGAAATTCAACAAACAGAGTTTCCAGCTAGTTATGATCAGCTTTCAGAGAGACAAAGGGCTGCAAATTTTCAGCCAACAGAGTTTACTGCTGAAATATTTCAGCATTCAGAGTTTGGGGCTCTTCCTATGCAGTCCATAGAGCAGAGGGCTAAGGATATTCAGCCATTGGAGTGCAGAATTGCTGATTTACAGCAAGGTTTATGTAATGCAGAAGAGCATAATGAAGCCAGGGTTGACACGAAATACAAAACTGTGGATAAGAAGGTGAAGCCGGTTGCTGTACCGCTTCCACCTGACAGTGATCAGCAAATAGAGAGGGCTGCTAAACAGAAAATTTTGAGGAATCCGGAGCATATTGGTCATAAATTTTCAGCAGAGACTCTTGCTAAATTGAAAATTGGAAATGGTGATTTCTTGTTACCCATAGAGAAGCAATGCTTTCAGGAGATGCTTGAGCGTCATGGAAGGGGATTTGCTTTTTTCCCACATGAGATTGGATGTGTGAATCCTGATATTGTTGCTCCTATGGTCATTTTTACTATTCCTCTTATCCCATGGAATCTCCGACCTATTCCAATGCCTAAAGCACACTTGCCAAAGCTGATTGATTTATTGAATGAGAAAATCAAGATGGGAATCCTTGAGCCTTCATTTGCACCATACTCAAACAGGTGGTTTACAGTTCCAAAGAAGAATGGCACTCTTCGATTTATTCAGGACATGCAGCCAATGAACAAAGTTACTATCAGGAATGTTGGTATAGGTCCAGTTGTGGATGGGTTTGCAGAGGCATTTGCTGGACGTGCCATCTATTCTCTAGGTGATTTGTATTCAGGATATGATCAGTTTCAGCTGGCTTTGGAAAGCAGGGACATAACCACCATGAGAACTCCTATTGGGCTTGTCAGGATGTGTACCTTGCCTCAAGGTGCCACTAATTCTGTTGCGCATATGATGAATGCCATGCATAAGGTTCTTCGTGATTACATACCTCAGCTTACCATGCCTTTCTTGGATGATGTGCCCATTAAGGGGTGTGTAGAAGAAGAAAAGAATGAGAGTGTAAATGAGCAGGGATGCAGATACTTTGTGGCTGATCATATTTCAGCATGTGAGAAGATTTTGGCCAGGTTAGAAGAAGTGAACTTGACACTTTCAGGGCAAAAATCTGTTTTTGGAGTGAATGAGGTTGTCATTGTTGGGCATATGTGTGGATATTATGGCAGGAAACCCTCACCTGATAAGGTGAATGCTATAGGCAAGATTGCAGAGTATTGTTCTACTACTTCAGAGGTACGGAGATTCATTGGTGCTTGTGTGTTTTATATGATTTGGATACCTCATTTTGCACACATAGCAGATTGTTTGTATTAGCTACTTCGAAAGGGGTAGAAATTCTATTGGGATGAGAGCCACACTAGAGCCATGCGGAAATTGAAGAAGTTATTGCAGAATGCTCCAACTCTCAGGAAAGCGGATTATAATTGTGAAAGGCCTATTGTATTGACAGTTGACACTAGTCCAATTGGCATAGGTTGGGCTGTGGGTCAAGATGATGCAGATGGAAATAGGTATGCTATTCGGTTTGGGGCGAAAGTCCTAAACGAGAGACAGAGGAGATATCCGCAAATCAAGAGGGAGCTATTGGGGATTGTCACGGCTCTCAAATGTGACAAGGAGTACTTTATTGGAGCTTCGGTTGTAGTAGAGACAGATTGCTTGCCATTGATTGGTATGATCACGAGTTGCTCTACTCCGGATATAGCTATGCTGAGATGGATTGCATACATCAAGTCATTAAATCCGGAATTTAAACACATAGCAGGGAAGGATAATCCAGTGGTAGATATGTTGTCTAGAGCCAGATATGATGATGAGGAGACTCTACTTGCAGAAGAGGATGATGCAGAAATTTCAGCCACTATGGTTGATCATGTTTGTCATGTCTATGATATTGTGGCTTTCACATAAGAACTCTATGTTGGAGATTGGTTGCAGATTGGCAGGTACCTTAGTACACTAAGCAAAAGAGATGAATGGACAGATGAAGAGTTTAAGAAGATCAGAAGGAAAGCCTATGGTTATTTTCTCAAGGACGGATTTCTTTGGAAGCATCTGAAGAAAAGAGGTGGATTACCTTTGCGGGTTGTCTGTGATAGAGAGACACAATTACAGGTGATGAGGGAGTTTCATGAGAGTCCTTGGGCTGGTCATAGAGGAGTGTGGGCTACTTATGAGAAAATCAAGGAGAAATATTGGTGGAAAGGCATGTACAGAGATGTTTCTCACTTTGTTGAGACTTGTAGAGACTGCCAAATGTATTCAGTAGTGCGTCATCGAGATGAGCTTCATCCGACCTATCCGTTATGCATTCATTATAAGTGGGTAGTTGATTTGGTTACCATGCCTATGGGTCTATGGCAGATGAGGTACATTGTTTTGGCTAGAGAGGATCTTACCAATCATGTTGAGGGCAGATCTTTGAGAACGAAGACCACTAGTGCAGTGTGTAAGTTCTTATTGGAGGAAATATTCTGCAGGTATGGTTGTGTGGGTAAGATCATTGTGGATCGTGGTGAATTGGATGCAGATGAAGCTAGGGAATTTTTCTCTCAGCTAGGAATCAAATTGGCTTTAACCACAGCATACAATCCAGAGGGAAATGGAAAGAGTGAAAGAGGGCATCCGCCGATAGTGAAAGCATTAGCCAAAGCGTGCATAGGACGGATTGGAGAATGGCCGAGACTTCTACCATTTGCTTTGTGGGCTGATCGTACGACTCATAGTGTTACCACAGGATATATGCCTGCAGAGTTGATGTATGGTCAGAAATCGGTTATGCCGATTGAGACTTGTGCTTTGACTTGGTCAGTTTTACCTTGGCAGGAGGATTTGACGAGAGAGGAGCTCTTAGCTCTTCGGATTCGGCAGTTGGAGAGGAGACCGGAGGATATTCAGCTAGCTATTGACAGGTTGAAGGTTGCTAGACTAAGGAAAAAGGACAGGTTTGACAGCAGGCATCGTTTGCGGTCTAGAGCAATAGAAGAGGGAGATTGGGTATTGGTGTTTGATAGCAGCCTTGAAAATCAGCATACTGCACTTCGGAAGATGGTGAAAAGATGGTTTGGGCCGTACATAGTCAGACATGTCTTTGATAATGCCACATATGAGCTGACAGAATTGGATGGGACAGTGCTTAAAGTGCCTATTGCTGGAAAAAGAATCAAGATTTTCAAGAAAAGAGATGATGAGGATTATGCATTGGAAGAATTTTCAAGAGAAGAGCAACGACAAGAAACTCCAATGGAAGAGACAGATGATATGACAGATAATCTTGTTGATCTACCAGAAATGCATAATGAAGAGATTGATCTGTTTGTGGATCTTGATGATAATGATCATGGGTAGTTGGCCCATCCGGAGGATGCGCAGGATTAGAGGGGGTGGATGTCGTATTGCTGCACATTCGAGGTGTGAAAACCGCCCAAAAGTTGTGCGTGTGATTTGATACTTTGTACATACTTAGTTGTTATGTTTGCTCTTTTATTCTATGCTGAAGACGGAGAAGAACAAGGAGTTTTGGTAGACTGGTAACTCGAGATGCAATCTCATGGACCACTTTGATTGTGACCAAGGGTTTGTTTGAAAGCCTGTGGCAGTATAGGAGCATTCCCAATGGGCCAAGAGATACATGCTGAGATCATCCTAAGGGGCCTAGAAAGAGACCCTGTTGTTGGTGACATGCTCGTGGACATGTATGGAAAATGTGGCTTTATCAAGGAAGGACGAGAAGCATTTGAGAAATTGATTGTCCATGATGTTATATCGTGGACAATAATGCTAGATGCCTATGTTCATAATCGTGAAGGTGATATGGCTATGCGATGCTATGAGGAGATGCAACATCAAGGGGTGCATGCCAATTCTATTACATATGTTATCTGCTTGAAAGCTTGTGCAACCATAGGAACAGGACAAGGTGGTAAGCCTGAATTGTATGATCCAGACAAGCCGTTGTAGACCAAGGAGCAATCTGATGCAAGTGCAAGACTAAGGAGACTGACATCTCTGAGGAAGGGATATGATGATCATTTCTGGGAGGGAAATGCTCCTGATCTTCACCCTGTACGGACTCCTGATGCTAGTAGTTCTGACAAGTATGAATGTTTGACATTGATGGGCGGAAGTTCTCAGAGTCAAGCGGCAGGGCATTCTGTGTGGGATCGTATTGGGCCTGTTGGTTGCAATGAGGCCAAATCTGAGGGATGCTAATTTGGTGTGGAACGAAAAGGAAGGAAAAAGAGGCTTTTCTGGGGAAAAAGGAGGAGCTTTTTTTGAATCAGAAAAGGGGGGAAATATACGGTACTCTGCGGCTGGACGAGGAGGAAAATAGACTAATGAGGAAGAAAAAGGAGGGAGCTTTTTCAATCGGGGAGATATACTGTACTCTGCTGCTCGATAAGGGAGAATTATGCTCGTGATGACAGAATTTTTCTGAACTACTATAGATAAAAAAAATTCTCCCTTGCGACTCTTTCTCTCTGCTACTTCGATTAGCAGTATGCTTCGACTTGAAGGAGAGGGGATTGATTAAGGAAACATAGCGAAGCATATCTTGGGGAAAACGAGGAGCTCTGCGGAAAATTTGGAGAACAGGGGAGCTCTGAAGGGGATCTCAGAGTGCACGAAGATGCACAGGGAACATATGTTGAGGGAATCAAGGAGGAAGTTGTTCTCTCTCCTGCTCATTGTCTCTCTTTGATTGCTACGGGAGAAGAACATCGCCATGTGGGATCAAACAATTTCAACCTTCTGAGTAGCCGCAGCCATACAATTTTTACATTGACAGTTGAAACCAGCCCAAGAGGTGATAATTATAGTGATGAAGAAGTGACTCTTTCCCAATTGAATCTTATTGATCTAGCGGGGTCTGAAAGCTTCAAAAACAGAAACTACAGGCCTGAGACGCAAAGAGGGTTCTTACATCAACAAAAGCTTGTTGACGTTGGGAACTGTTATTTCTAAGCTAACAGATGGAAAAGCCACATATATACCATACAGGGATTCTAAATTGACTAGGTTGCTGCAGTCCTCATTGAGTGGGCACGGTCGCGTATTGCTCATATGCACTGTGACTCCAGCTTCCAGCAGTAATGAAGAAACTCACAATACTCTGAAATTCGCCCATAGAGCAAAACATGTGGAAATTCATGCCTCTCAAAACAAGATAATTGATGAAAAGTCACTGATAAAGAAATACCAGAAAGAAATCCTAACCTGAAGCATGAATTGGAACAACTAAAGAGAGGAATTGTTGACAATCCATACCTTATTGGGAACCAGGAAGGATCTACAGGATACCAAAAATTTGCTGAGGATCTTTGATTCTTGTGTAACAAAGGTCAAATTGCTAGAGCAGTTGACTTACTCTTGTTTCATGAAGATAAAATTGAGAGCAGTCGACATATTAGCTCAGACTTGTATATTGACCTTTTGAAGGCTTGCAACAAGTCCAGGGCCCGCAGGAGTTCTTGCTGATCATTTGATCACAGCATTGGCTAACTGTGGTTTGCTCGGAAATGCTTATGAAGTATTATGCTCGATGCTACACAGATCTATATATTCTTGGACTAGAATGATTTTTGGATACATTGCACAAAGTCAAGGTTGTGAAGCCTTGAAAATGTTCCATCTTATGCAGCTAAAGAGTATATAACCAGATGAATGCACTTTCCTCAATCTTTTCAAAGCCTGTGCCCAGTTACATGATATTATTGAGGCCAAGAAGCTGCATATGGCTGCATTAAAGAAGGGCTTCACATCAGACATATTTGTGGCAATTGCCTTGGTGAGTATGTATGGCAAGTGTGGAAGCTTTGTGGAAGCCCGACTATTTCCTGCATTCACATGTATGTTGGAGTTTGTGATGTCTAACATTAATCAGCTTTACGGAGCTTACAAGTGCCATGTGTAGTTGTCATAATCCAATCATATTGTAATACTGTCATGAAATCTGAAGGATTAACTGACTTTTTCTATGAAAGATGCTTTCCCTAATCATATGCTTGAGCATACACACACAACCAAAAAGTAAACCCGTCTGGAACTTGTTGCTGTGTGGAAAATTGGACAATAGGATTATTTACATGTTGAATCTTCTATCCTGAAATTTGTCAAGGTCCTCCGTGGTTGCGACATTGCTTTCACAAACCCTTCGACAACGCTGGCGAGGACATATTCATGTCCTTTAAATCCACGCTTGATCAAAAAAGCCTTAAGCTCTTAAGTCCTCCAAGTACTCCAAGCCTCCTTAATTCTGCAAGTCACAAAGATCACTAAAGACTTACTCAACAACTATTTAAGAGGCAGTTCACACGAATCACTGTATTACTCCATGGTAGACCCTATTTACACTTGCAGACTTGCTGAACCAGTCTCAGCAATAACAGAAGTTCATACGCAGGTCATACGCAGATTATACGCAGTTTCTACGCAACATTATTCTTTTGGAAGATGGTTGTGACAATGAATTCTACATACGTAAAAGAGAAAGACTACAACAGCCAAACAAAATTTACAAGCCTTGTATACCCGCCTTTGAGCTACGCTCATCCCGCTAATAAGATTTCGAGAATGTGAGGTCTTTTGGATTTTGCAAGATGACTGAACAAAACATGGATGATCTTATGGCTGAAGGTGATTTACCTAAACCAACGATGGAGCAAAAGTTGGATTTGATTATGATGAAGTTTGAAGAAGAACAAAGAGCCCGACAAGCTTTGCAAGTTCAATTGGCCAATTTGCAACGTTCTACCACCGACCAAGATGGATCGCAACTCGAAGATCTTATGCGACATACCATCGATGCGACACTTGAAGCCCAATCCATTTGCAAAGAAACAAAGATAAGTAAAATAAATTTTAAATTTCGTACTTTCAATGGATCACACGATGGAAAGACTGTACTTGCTTTTATCAGTCAATTTGATGATTACTTCCATGAAGAAACATATGCTGAGAAAGACAAAATTAAATGTGTCACTAACCATTTAGTTGATCGAGCATCCTTATAGTGGACTATGGTCCACAAGAGTGTTGATTGTCCCACTACATGGGAGACTTTCCAAAAGAAGTTTTTGTAGAATTTCCTTCCTCCTCAATTTCATGAAAAAGCCATCAAGCAATGGGATCTTCCATAACAAAGAGATCGCAAACCTATTTTCCAATACATTGAACGTTTTTGGAATGCCCTACTGCAACTACGTATGCTCAAAGATGTACCTGAAGCAACTCATAAACGCAAGTTTATGTCTGGCCTACTTGGACATTACTATGCAGAAGTCAATATGTTCAAGCCAACAACCCTTGAAGATGCAATTTCCTTGGCCCATGACACTGAAGACAAGATTCGAGGAAGAGACAAGAGACCACAACAACTTCCAACTAATGGTAACTATGGTTCTAAACAATTCAATTCAAATTTTTGAAGATTCAATCAAAGTCGTTTTCTTCCATCTTCATTCCGTAAATCTTGGACACGACCACCTGCCTTGCCATCAAACACCAATCCAAACCCTAAGCCATCCTCGCAGTCAAATCCCAACATTCCTAAACTTCCTGCCATTACCAATAATGTATCTAAAGCCAAACCCATAGTTTGTTACAAATGCCATCAATCTGGACATCTAGCAGCCAATTGTCAAGCCAAAAAGCCACCTATCCATATCAAGTATCTGGGATCCATCGAAGAAGAAGAACGTGAGGAAATGCCGCACTTTACGGAAGATGATGACGACATTGGTACTACTTCGGATGCTTTGCTAGGTATGCGAACTCCTCATTCTTTGTTAACAATGAAATGTTTTATGCATGGTAAAGAAAAGACTATTTTACATGATGATGGGAGCACACATGACTTTATTTCTGCAAAGTTAGTCAAAGAATTGAATTTACAAACTGTTTCTACAAATTATCGCATCAAAGCTGCATTCCTAGGAACGAGATATGATGGAACACAAGAGGTGCATAATTTAGAAATTAAAATTGGTGAATATACTAAACGAAGAAATTTCCTAATTGTACCTTTGCAGTTTAGTGACATTATCTTAGGAATGCCTTGGCGTCATCAATACAATCCTGACATAGATTATTCTACGCATTCAATTAAAATTTATTTTCAAGGAAAACAAATCACATTGCATGGTATGCACGCTTCCAATAATTTTCCACTGCTTACTCATACTCAAGCTAAACGTGTATTACGTAAAAGTAGAAAATTTTATTTAATATGGGTGAATGAACTTCAAGCTAAAGGAAAACAAATGCATCCTAGGCATACACAATTTCTTGCCCAATTTCAAGATTGTTTTGCTGCTGATTTACCACCTGGATTACCACCTTCACGTCTTGAAGATCACAAAAGAGATTTAATTCCTAGAACACAACCACCATGTAAAGCACCATATAAACATAACCAATTTGAACAGAAAGAAATTCAAAATCAAATAGAGGAATTGCCTAACAAAGGATTAATTAGACCTAGTAGTTCTCCATTTGGCGCACCTGTTTTATCAGTGAAAAAGAAAAATAATACTTATCGCATGTGCATTGATTATCATGCCCTAAATAAAATTACTGTTAAGAATAGGTATTCGATTCCTAGGGTAGATGATCTTATGGATAAGTTACAAGGATCTGCCATATTTAGTAAGATAGATCTTAAATCTAGCTATCATCAAGTAAGATTGGATAAATTTGATATATTCAAAACTGCATTTAGAATACAATTTGGACACTATGAATTTCTAGTTATGCCTTTTGGTTTAACTAATGCACCAGCCACATTTAGTCATATGGTGAATCACATATTTTTGAAACATCGGCATTGTGTCATAGTATTCTTTGATAATATATTGGTATTCAGTAAAAATGAGAACGAGCATTATGAACATTTGTCTTTAGTTTTTAAGCTGTTAAAAGACAATCAATTATATACTAATCTAGAAAAGAGTGCATTCTTCCAAACAGAAATTGAATATTTAGGATATATTATTTTATCAGAAGGTATTAAAGTTGACCCTAAAAAGATAGAAGCAATTTTAAATTGGCCCATACCCAAAAATGTGTATGAATTACGTTCTTTTCTAGGTCTTGCTAGTTTTTACAGAAAGTTTGTGAGGAATTTTTCATTACTTGCATTACCTTTGAAAAAACTTTTAAAGAAGGGTATTGTGTATAACTGGTCTGATAATCAACAAAAATCTTTTGACTTATTGAAACATGCTTTAACTCATACTCCTGTATTACAACTACCTGACTTCAATAGACCATTCTTTTTAGTAGTTACTGGTGCTAGTGGATCTGGAATAGGAGCCGTCCTTATGCAAGATAATCATCCAATAGCCTATTCTAGCTATAAACTCAAACCATCTGAACTTAAATATTCTATCTATAATAAAGAATTGCTAGTTGTAGTACAAGCCTTATGTCAATGAAAACATTATTTAATGGGATTTGAATTTATGATCAAAACTAACCAACAAAGCATTAGACATCTCCTTAGTCAACCACAAATATCTGACCGACACATTAAATGGGCCGCTTTTATTCAAAGTTTTCATCACCTTATCCAATATCAACCTGGAAAAGAGAATGTTGTAGCGAATGCTTTGAGTAGAAGACCGACAATTCATAATATTTCTGTGATATCATTTGATTTTCTTATCCCTATGAAAGATACTTATCATCAGGATCTTACTTTTCAAGCTGATTGGAATAAACTAGTTGCAAATAATTGGATTCCTATTGATTCACTATCTTACAATAATGGATTCATATTTTATGAAAAAAGATTATGTGTGACAGTTCCATTTCGATCATTTGTTTTGAATGAAATTCATTGTTTTCCATATCAAGATCATAGAGGAATTATATCTACTTTGCGTACATTGACTGAAGATTTTTATTGGCCACATATGGACACTGATGTATCTAACTTTGTTTCTGAATGCTTAGTTTGTCAACGAGTTAAAAGACACCATGGTAAACAATATGGTTTACTAATGCCATTATCTATTCCATCACGACCATGGGAATAGATTTCAATGGATTTTATCACTGGTCTACCTAACACTAAAGTTAACCATGATATGATTTGGACTATTGTAGACAAGTTTAGCAAACAAGCATATTTTATTTCATGCAAGAAAACTTTAATTGCATCTCAAGCTGCTCAATTGTTTTTGAAAACTGTGTTTACTAACCATGGTTTACCAAAAGTCATTATTTCTGATCGTGACTCTAGATTTTTTAATAATTTTTGGATTACTTTGTTTGCTAACTTAGGAACAAAGATTGATTTTTTATCTGCATTTCATCCTGAAACAAATGATCAAACAGAAGCTACTAACAGTACTGTTTTAGATCTTTTGCATGCTTACATTATTTCAAAACCACACACATGGGATACACATCTACATTTACTTCAGTTTGCATATAATAATACACCACATACAACTACAAAGAAAGCACCATTTGAAGTTATTTATGGATATCGATTGCCTACACCTATTGCATCATTATCAAACAAAAATCAAACTGCTGATGATATTGCTAACATGCATGCTACTATTTTTGATGAAGTTAAAGATATGATTGCCAAAGCCCAGCAATCATATACAAAACAAGCAAATAAGAAAAGACATGCTATGAATTTTAAAGTTGATGATTATGTTTGGTTACGCATAGAAAAATGAAGATTACAAAGTGTAGATAAACACCCAGTTGTGAAATTAGCACCTAGATTTTATGGACCATTCAAGATCATACACAAAATCAATGACAATGCATTTAAACTAGAACTATCACAACATTGGAAAATCCACAACACCTTCCATATCAGTTTATTACGACCTTTTAGAGGCCAATTACCTGTACACCCTTTCTATGAAAACCCTCCTTTGCTAGATGATGAAACTGAAATCCTTGAGCTTGAAACTATTATAGATACTGACTTTATGACCACTAGGACTAGCCGTAGATATTCTAGATATTTGGTCAAGTTTAAAAACCATCCTATTGAAGAGGCCCAATGGATGCATGCTAGAGACTTAAATGCTTTCCCCACTCTATTAGCTCCACATTGAGCTAATAGCAATTGAGGACAATTGCTATCCCACCCCGGGGGTATGATGCCAGGAGGCATATTTCACAATGAATTCCGTGCCACGGTGGATTCCGTGAGGTTTTGCGGTGGATTCCGTAAAATTTTATTACCGGGGCTCATACAAAAAGTGGATTCTTTGTGCGAGAAGTCGATGGGGACGCCTATCCTTTTCGAGCGTTTTGTTAATTTTATATGTACATGGGTGATTCCATAGCGGGTGATTCCGCAAAATACATATTTAAATTAATAAACGTTTATGAGTTTAGAGTGCGCACTCGTAATAAATTAAGGTTAAGATTGATTTCTAACCAATTTATTTATGTATCTGAAGACTGCTAGGTATTTACTTTTATCGGTTTAATTATATTATTTTTCTAACAATTGTGAATGCTTCAGTTGATGTGTAGAGCGAGCAACGGTGGCATTGGGAAGCATTGGATGATAGCGTGTATTCAAGTTATCATCAATATTTTTGATGGGCGCGTATCTTAGGCATGGCACCTATATTTTGTCGCACTTATTTATCAAAGCGCTTGATATTTATTTATTATTTTTATGCGCATGGGTACACGATTTAAATATTTGTATTGGACATTGTATTTGGGTACCGCCTGACTTCTTGGGCGCCCATTAGCTTTAATTCTTTATTGGCACAAAAGCAAACTCAAAAGCTAAAGCGTGCTATTTTGTAATTTGGGCTATTATTTGAGCTTCAAGATGAATAATATATAAAATACATGCTTTGTGGAGCACTCACACAAGTCATGGGGAGAGATTGCACCCAATTGGTCTCTTGTTCATGTCGTGCAAGCTTTCTTCATTGATTTGTGTGCAAAAAGTAGAGTTCTTTTGTTCTTGGCAACCTTCTGATGCTCACTACGCGTGCACATGGCAACCGATCTGTGCATCAATTAGCCCTTTAGGACTGTCCTACAGTTTTTTTGGGCATCTGAGGCCATTTCAGGACCCGTTTTAGAATCGCAAGGTTGCAGACAACAATTTCAGGATACATTGTGATTTCGACTGTGTTAACTAAAAGTGGGTGCAAGATTACATGTTTCAAATTTGTAGGAGGCAAAACATAAGGTTTATCTACAAACAAGTTGCAGATTACATGCAATATTGAGCAATCAGTGAAAAAGGTTGCTTGGTGTATTGCTATGCACTTATTGTGAAAGGTTGCAAAAGAATTGCTTATTGTGTTGTATCCTTTTTTGTGATAATGAAAGAGAACAGTGGAAATCCCAATATTGAGAAGCTTGACAAAAACAACTACCCTTCATGGAAGTTCCGTGTGACGAACTTCCTCATTGGAAAGGGTCTTTATGAGTTTGTTTCAAGTGAAGAAAAAGAGCCAGAGCTGGGTATCCCTCAGACTGCAGATGAATTAAAGGTATGGAAATAATGGAATGCAAAAGAGAAAAAGGTGATGTATTGGCTACATGCAGTCATTGATAATACTATTGCTAGGACATGTCAGGAATGTAGAAACTTCACATGCAGCTTGGACAATTTTTGAGAACATGTTTTTAGTAAATACAAAGGCACAAAAGAAGCAAGAGTTGAATACCTTGAAGAAAGGGAAAATGTCTGAATGAGTATGTTTTGAAGGTGAGGAGCATTGCAGATGCTTTAATAGAAATTGATGCAATGCCTAATGATGATGATTTGGTTTCATCCACTTTGAGTGGCCTTAATAATGAGAAGGCATGGAAATCATTTGTTACTTTAATATACGTATGGAAGCCATTTCCAGATTTTGATGAGCTGGTCTCTCTCATGATTACCAAAGAGATCAATATGCATGGTGACTCATTTGAAAGAAATGGTGAACATGTCCAAGTATTTTACTCAAGTTCAAGAAGGAGACATGGTAGATCCTCTTTGAGAGGTTGTGGTATGGGACGTTGTGGGAGCTTTCACTCAACCGCCAAGACCCTCGGACCGCTTATTGTTTCAAGCGTTCCAAGCCGAGCACTAATGGCTACCTCTCACATAGCCGGCGCGCCATCCATATCTACGGGTGTAGTGAGCTTACCTTGATGCCGTTCGAGTTACCTCCTCTCCTGCGCACTCTGGTAGCTCCACGATCCAAGTGCAAGCTTCAAGCAAGCTCCATCCTCAAGCTCCACGCTCCAAGCTCCATTGCCGTGAGCAAGACAAGAGAAGAGAAGAGAAGAGAAGGGAAGAGAAGAAGAGAGGAGACGATGGAGAGCTTCTCCTCCTCGGTCCCTCACCCTCACACACTCACTCCCTCACACTCTCACACTCCCTCTCTCAAGCACAAGCTCAAGCAAGCAAGAAGAAGAAGAAGAAGAAGAAGAGGAGAGCTACTTTTGGCCACACACAAGAATGAGCTTCTCATTCACTTTTCAACTTTATATACAAAACCCTAAATCCCTTTTGGGCGGTCATCCCCTTTTCTCCTTTTTTACATGGCCGGCCATAGCCTAGGCCCTTTTTCCCATTGACATTCTATCTTCCTAGCTTCCTATCCACCGCCCGTCTACATTTACAAATTGCACGGATGAGAGCCCGGCGCTCTTTTACAAGATTTCAGGGTGCGCCTTTTTATTTTAAAATGCGCCTTTCCCCTTTTGCCTTTGCCTTGGACTTTTAAGGTTGCCCTTGTGCTTTTGGCCTTTTCTCCTTTTCTTTCTTCAGTCGGGCTACCTTTTTTCCGCCTTTGCCCTGTGTCTTTTCCACTTCCTTTTGCTTTCTTCGTGTTGGGGTTAACATTATCCCCCTCCTAGATGAGTGCCAGTCCCATGGCACTCACCATCGTAGGTAGCAGGTTGTAGCATGCACTGAAGACGTGGGTGACAAGGACGCCTGTGATTTCCGTGGAGGAGTGTTGGTGGTGGTGTGGTAGAAGGTCCTGGGGCCTGTTGGTGGCCAAGGTGGCTGGTGGAAGGTTGATGGAGTTGGTGGTAGGGCTATGCTGTGTTAGGGATTGCATTGATGGCCAACACAAGTGTTGGTTTGTCGCAGATTCTGCACATGACGATTCTTTGTAGGCTTGTCGGATGGTAAGGGACAAGCCTTCAAAGTTGAGTGTTGATAAAGAGCGAACAACACCTTATACCTGCAATTGGAAAACCTCACATGTGGTCTCTCCTTAAGGGGTAGTGCTAGGCTTCTCATCGTGCAGAAGACATATTTTGATTAGTTTGGGAGACAGGTCGAATTCTAAGCAAGCCTAGAGTATTGTCCTGCACTTGAGGACCCAAATTGTGGATATACTTCGGTGCAGATATTATGTGAGTGCTCGTGCATACTTAGATATTACATAGTTAGAAGACCGTGGGCTAGTTTCTCATAACAATGCGTGGGTGAAGCAAAGTTGTCCATGCGGAGAAGGAGTACACGTGAAGGTATATGAGACATCCTTTGCATTGTGACTACACGATGTAGCATAATTGAATACAAGGACACCGCATTTTCAGTAGCTGGAAACTATTGGACTTGCTTGATGAGTACGGTGTACTTTTCATGGCCAATCGTGCGGTGCTTATCACCACTGATTGCAATGGTACTAAGGCAGAGTGCAAAAGAAAATTGTGCAAGTGGGTCAGGGTGACAGGTCTAACTCTAGGCGAGACAAGCTCCCCAGGTATGTCCTGCCCTTGATGTGGCCTGAACAATTGTGGGTGATTGTAAGGGGCTAGGGGACTAGGGACGAAGCCGGTCGACCAAGGTCACCAAACGTACCTAATTTGAGGACCCCTAGGTGCTGTGCTGTGATCGTGGGTGCTTCTTATCTTTCCATTCATTTCTTTTTCTTTTCTTTTCTTCTTTTCTTTTCTTTTCTTTTCTCTTTTTTTTTTTGATTTGCCTGAGTACAACCATTACAATATGTTGAGGCTATCAGCCTTTCAATGGGTTGGAAAATTTCAAGCTTCGAAGGCTCAGAAAATGGATAGTACAATGATGATTGAGCCCTAGCCTCGTTGTTAGAGAAGTAGTTGGCGAAAGGGGGAGATACACTTGAGATATTGCAACCCTCCTTGCGGCACATGCGATGTGGGTACAATTGAGGTAACGACTGCCGTGAGCCAACTATAGAGCTTGACCCAGAAAGGGGGCATGGCCCAGGAATGTGTTTTGGGCCATGCAATGTGGGCGGTTGGCAAGGGTGCTTTCGGCAGCGTGGCTTTGCCGCGGCTCGTTGTGGGGTTGTTGGTGTTGCGGTGATTGGGCATTGAACATTTTCGCACAAGGACCTGTATTATCCTGCATCCACTTGTCGCTTCATGAGGGTACATGCATTGTGTATGCCGCAACTATAATAAACCAGTGCAATGCAAGGAGACATCACTTATCAAAATTCTATGGTGTTGACTTAGATATTTATCACCTACGCTTGATATATTAAACGCAGATATGAAAAGTTCGTACAATTCGGGAACATGTCAACACTTAACAAGTCGGGAACACTTAACCATTTAAAAACAAAAAGTTATGGCCAGTTATCATTTGATAAGCCCTTTATGCATCATGGGCTACTCGATTTGTATGAGGCGGGGCGAGTCTGGGTGGCTGGGTGATTGGGGCTCTGTTGGTGTGGGGCTCCCGTGGGGGTGAGCAGGGAACATGTCGGCCGGGACATGAATGGTGTAATCCCGACTGTGAGAAATGCGAGATCTAGAGCATGGCAAAACCGGAAGCTATGGAGGATGGAAAAAGAAGTGGAGACTCATGATGGAAAGGACATTGTTTGTTACACAAGTGAATTAGGTTCCAAGATTGAGACTTGGAATCATAAGCACAATCTTGTGTATGTGGACAATGACATTGACACTTTACTGAAATGAAAAGAGTACTATCATTGCGTTAAGAAAGGAAGCAAGTACAATGCTTTATAGGAAAGTAGGAAACTGCAGTAAGCACCATTGTGCATATGGGATAAGTTAGCCTGCATGTCCTTGACCCTGAGACTCCATACAAAGAGGCTGTTTGAGTGTGATTGCTAATTCTCAACACCCCTCCTCAATCACAACTAGGAAAGGCACAGAGTGTGTAGAGGCTATAATGAGAACCACCTGCAAAGTGTGGGCATACCACAGACATGGCAAAACACCAGAGGCTGTTGCAGAAAAAGCTAAGTGTGGGTACCATAAACATGGTGGACATCCAGAGGCTGTAACAGGGGCCTCACAAAGTGTACAGGGACTATAATGCCAAGTTACATAAGGAGTTTACAAAGCTTATGGCAGGAAACATTAGGGCAAGGAAAATACAAGGCTATTAAAACAGTCTATCAGAATTATGAGAGTACAAGGACTGATGAGTCTTGTCCCGCCGATCCTGGTGGTCTTCATCTTCATCTTCTTCCTTTGCTCCATTTTCTTCTTCTTCTTTGACTGCGACTAGATAGGCCTTTTGGGATCTCTTTCTTGCATGGCAGAACTTCTCGGTGTGTCCGGTCCTTTTGCAGAAGTCACAAAAGAGCTGATCCTTCTTGCCTTTGTACCTGTTGCCAACATATAATGCATGCTCATCTCTAGAGGTACTTGGTTCTTCTTTGATTTTTAGCTTCTTTTCTTCTTCTAACAGTGATGCCTGGATATCAACAAGTTCAGGATTTGGCATGTTGATTAAAGTTGTTGATACATTATTATATTCAGGAGGCAAGCTCTTAAGTAGAACACCGATGCAAACATCTTCATCCATTTTAATGTTTATTCCTGCAAGTTGGTTTAGGAGTCCTTCCATGTAATTGAGATGTGTGGCAAGTGATGTGTTGGACTTCATTTCAAGCCTGAAGAACTCAATCAGGAGACCATACTTTGATGATTTAGATTGTGCACCGAACAGGGTGTCAAGTCTTTTCCATGTATCATGTGAGGTCTCACAGTTATCCACATGATGAATATAACTATCGTCTAGCTCCAGTTTGATAATGGCCTGAGCTCTGTCATCATTCTTTTGCCAAGTAGTTGCAAGGTCCGCGTCCCGAGGTTTCTTCTCTTTGCCATTTGTGATGGCCCAGAGACCCTTCTTCATCAGGATGAGCTTGATGCGGGTTTGCCAAGTGTGGAATCCGACTCCTTTGAATCGAGCATTTGGAGAGTCTTTGCCCATGTTAGATTTACGGGAACAGTAGCAAATCACTTCAGACTTTATTAGATTTGAGCAACAGAAGAATTGATTGAGAGACACAAGTGCTAAAAAGCACTAACTGAGTGTCAATGAATACCAAATCTGCAAAAGTCTTTTACTCCAAGTGATCTTCCCCTTCTTGATTTGATGCTGATGCCTTCAGATCTGAGTGACAATACTTTAATGAACTTCAGAGAGTATTGCTCAGTGATTAAAATCACTGTTGATAACTTTAGTGAGAGAAACAGTGAAAAAATGTCAAGATTTTGAAGCTTTGGCTATGGTGGAATTTAGGGTTTCTGAGACAGGGGCCTGGATTTTTGTTGATTGCAGGAGCTACAGTGGATCATTTTCAAAATTTTTTATATGCCTAGGAAGCTGATTTCATGGGCTACAAAAGCCCTATCATAATCATCAAAATCGTGGACAGTATGCAGCGCGCAGTCACGTCGAATAGCAGCAGGCGCATTTTTGACATGATTCCGCAATTTTCGCAATGCTGAAGCCAGGGCGCAGTAATGTCATCGATTATCGTGCCAAGATGAAGCGCCTTGAGCAGAGGAACAACTCCCTAGAAGAAATCGTGGGCTGAAATGGCCTGGTTGAAGAGTTATGGAAGCTCCAAGCAAGGTAGGTCCTGTCTGGCTATGGCAGACACAGAGCAGAGATTGGGGATTTTCACAATGCTGAGCTCCAGATGGTCCAATGTCCTAGATTGATGTGATACAGGGAAGCTTTGTGAGTTGGGGAATACTTTTCCAGAATAAAGCTCCAAGAGATTTGACCTGTGGAGTGAGATAAAAGCAGCTCAATCTGACAGGGTGCTGCTGGCTATGGCTGCCATGGAAGCTTCAGTGAGAGTAGAGTTGGGAGATGAAGTCATGAGCTGACATTGAGCTAGACTGAGGTTGAAAGGAATCAAGAGAGGCTAGACAAGCAATGCCATGCCCAACTGGGCTCTGATACCATGTGAGAAATGCGGGATCTAGAGCATGGCAAAACCGGAAGCTATGGAGGATGGAAAAAGAAGTGGAGACTCATGATGGAAAGGACACCGTTTGTTACACAAGTGAATTAGGTTCCAAGATTGAGACTTGGAATCATAAACACAATCTTGTGTATGTGGACAATGACATTGACACTTTACTGAAATGAAAAGAGTACTATCATTGCGTTAAGAAAGGAAGCAAGTACAATGCTTTATAGGAAAGTAGGAAACTGCAGTAAGCACCATTGTGCATATGGGATAAGTTAGCCTGCATGTCCTTGACCCTGAGACTCCATACAAAGAGGCTGTTTGAGTGTGATTGCTGATTCTCAACACCGCCCGCTACCGTCTCCAGAATGTCTTTAAATAATTCATTAAATTCTTCTCTTTCCCGAGCTGCCCTTTCTGCCTTTGAGCATTTGGGGCCCGAGCGGGAGCTGGGAGTTCGTACCACTAGTGCTGCCACCTGTTGCGCGTTTCGAGTCTCGACTTTCTTGACTCGAGGATTCTTCGGCCTTTGCCCTGGGCAATGTCGCTTAGGGCCTCGTTTCTTGGCATACCTCTTGATGGTGGGCATATAGCGCTCCGGTGGAGGGGCGCATGCCACATGCTCCCGCCTTCTGCGAAGAGCGTCTTTGCATGCTAGATCTCCATGATTCTCCATGCGTTCCGCCGCAAAAGGAAACCTGCAAGACGCAATCCAAGGGTTAGACCTTCATACAGGATACAACTATTTGCATGGAAGGGATTTTAGTGTTGTTTATGAAGCGCATATGACAAGAAGGGGAGGGGTGAGGCATGCGGTGTTTGTTGTAGAGGAATGGCCCCCATGATGATGTTCACGTGGACTAGTTGTCGTGGAGTGGGACAAGGCACATCCTTGAGAAAATAGACCAAAAAGGGAAGCAGGTGTATTGGAAAGGACTACACCCTACCTACACCATCAGAGTTGTTGGTCAAGGCTTCCTATGGCGGCAATGTGGGTTGCATGCTCTCACCTAGAGGTGGGGCTGGTCACACACTTTTAAATGCGTGATGAGAGGAGGACTTGAGGAGCTTAGTTTATCTGACCCCACTCTTCTCCCTGCACCGCCTGACTATCATTGCTTGTGTGTATTGATGTCAGTTATACATGGTGACACAAAAAGCAGTGTTTATTTATATACACATTTATGAATCCATGTCACTTCACGAGGATAAGAATCAAGTGTAGAACTCAAGGTTGTACCGGAGCGTGGCACACACATCTAGTATTCGTGGCAGCTGACTTAATACCGATAGATATTTTGCCACGTCGAGTAGCATGGAACCTTGACCGAGTCTACTGGCAATATGTAACTCCTCCTCAGTGAGAACCTTATCAATCAAAGGGCCCTGTAGCCTAGTCCCAGCTAAGTTCGTACCCCAAATGTCAGTGAGCACTCGAAGGGAAGTTGTGCCACGTAGGTTGGGTCTCTTTGAGACCGCCATTTGGCCAATCGCTCTTCTGAGACCGTCATGATCTGAGCCCCTAGTTCGGCCATTACAATGCAGCTTTCGCGCCAACGCTGCTCAAATTGACTCTGGCCTGTTGACAGTCGCTTTAGCAGCTCTATGTCTACGAGATTCGGTCGGCAGAGCACTTCATTGAACGTGACGGTTAAGCGCAGTTCGTCAGTCTCCTCGTCAGGGATGAGTCGCATATGTTCATGCAGGAGCTTGTCGTAGTGCCCGTTAAGATGTTCTTGTTCTTCCCATGATAGAGGAAAGGTCAAGTAATCTCCCAGCTGCTCCTTGGGGATCGTGCCCATGTCCGCAAGGACGTAGACACGCACGACCACTTTGAGCTTAGCCTCCAACTCAGTTAAGAATTCTGTGACACTTCTATGTTCAACGAGGGCTTGCTCGGTTGCTATCTCATGCAAAGTTCTAAGAGTTTCCTTAGGCTTTAGCATGGCTGGGGGCTCAGGCCTAGATGAGCAAGATTGGTCAACGCTAGGATTTCTTATGCCCTTGGGGTTCTCCCGTTTCTCTTGAGGTTTTGCTGCTATTTTGTCATGGTTCTTCTCGGATGTGACTGATATAGATTTGTTACCCTGTTGTGACGACGTTGTATCCACTCTTGATTGATCAATGTGAGTTCTATTGTCAGTGGATAGAGTGTTGCAAGCAACTGTTGATGGCAACTGTTGCTCGGGTTTTTCAGAGCACATGGATGTGTCTGAGGGTTCACCACTATTAGGAGAGGCATTAATGTGTTCATTGATGGATGGACTCGATGCTTATTCATTAGCTCTCCAGTGCCCTTCATCTCAATGTTCTTGGGGTCCACAACCACCTGCAACTGTTGCTGTTTTCGCTGCTTTCTCCTCTTTTTCTTGGTCAACGCAGGTGCATCTAACATCTGAGGACCCTGGGCTATATCGACCGTTGATGTGCTCAGTCGGGCCTCAGCATTTCCCTTCTCTAGTGTGTCCTTATGGGACATAGCCGTGGTTTGCTGAATAGCCTTGCCCGGTTGTGAGGGCACAACTGCCGCTCTTTTCGGAGAGTCTAGCTTTTCAACCAACTCCCTCGCATTTAAATCCTCCATCCTTGGCTTTAGGCACTTTGAAAGTGCTGGAGCTGTCGAGGGATTTGGTTGCGACACCTCCTCCACAGGTAAACTACTAAGGAGATGTTCCACAAGGGGCATCGTCACAGCCAAGGGCTGTGATGGCTGTGATCCCTAATTGGAAGTAGTAGCAGCTGGATTAGTGGGCTGGCTACCCTTGGTGGATTGCGGTGTCAAGTCCCTAGGGTGAACGGAAGTGGCCGTGTTTTTTTGTTGCCCTTTGAGCACTCATCTGTGTAGATCGGAGCATGGGTTGATCTAGTCACATTAGGTTGCTCATGCATATCCTTGGGTCGAGAGCTACAGATGGAGCCCTGTCCCACCTCTTGGACATTTTGAAGCTTAGATGGAGATAGAGATTGGAATTGAGCAGTTTCCCTTGACAACCGCTGTTGTGCTTCCTGTGCCTGTTTGGAAAAAGAGGATGTAGGAGATCTAGGACTCTTAGGTGGACTTGGCACTCGCTGAATGATTTGCTCGAGGCTATTAGACGATTGTGCCATTTGCTTTGTTGAGCGATCAGCCTTGCCTTGAGCAATGTTGTGCCTATGATGCTTGTTCTCCCCTTGGGAAATCAAAGGCTCCTTGGGCACTAACGATTTTTGTGCCTGCTCAATGGCTATGTATGACATCTGTCTATTTAGCATGCTAGGCTGGGGCTCTTTCCTTCGAACAATCATGTCTGGTTTCTTGCCTTGAGACCTAGAGTTTCTCTTAGATTTCCTCCTGCGCCATGCTTTTGAGGCACTCTGGCCTTCAGCTGATAGAGGCGGTTTAGCAGGGGATTTTGGTACCCAAATCCATTGGTTACCTGCGTAGTATCCTTGAGCACGTAGCAACGCTTTGGATATCCATTGCGGCGTTATGCTAACTCTCTATCGATGCCTTCGTCTATAAGGCTTGGGCTTCTTTCGTGGTCTTCTACGATATTTGTGAGTCCAAAGCCTGTCCTTGGCATTGTCTCCTGACCTTCTTATTTCCGGCATGGCCTCACTCACTGGTTCTCGTTGTTCGGCCTGTGCTTGTATTAACTCTTCCAACAAGTCCTTGCTCTTGTCAGCAGGCTTGACTGTTATGTTAGCACCTTGCTTGCCTTTCCCTCGAGGTTTGATGAGGTCACCCTTGCTAAAGGTTGTGAGTATCCTCACACCCGGTAGTGTCAGGTGTATCCTCTGAGCTGCGTAGTCAGCCTCACATTTGGTTGCCCTTTTGAAGGGTCTTCCTAGGAGGGTTTCTTTCCAGCAGCTAGCACTATTTGGAGGTACATGAAATAGGATAGGCAAGCTTTCTGTTTCAATTGTCGTAAGGATTTTGCACTTCCCTATGAGTGTTTGTGGGTGTCCCCCGTAAGGGCTAAGAGTTGTACTAGTCGGTGTGAGCTCTGGTTGGCCTAGTAGGGTCCGGTTATAACCAAAGCCATACATAATTTGGAGGACCGGTTATAGCCAAATTTTGAACTACTTGCTCTAAGTTTAAACCTAGTGATGGATCTTTGATGTGCCTTTAGCTCTACGTGGTCCTGGGCCAACTTTGGGGTTTAGATGTGTCAAAATTTGTGTTCTAGATACCTGTCCGATTTTGACAGTTTTTGGTCCGATTCTAAGATGTCCGATTTTCAAGAGTCCGATTATCAGAATCGGACGTCCGATTTTGGGTTGGTTTGCCGATCGGCCTAGTGGTCCGATTTTGGTCACGTCCAATTCTGGGAGTCAGATCAAAAAGTGGTCTGATTTCCAAAGTAGTCCGATTCTGGGAATCGGCTCAGACAGGGTGGTCTGATTCTGGCAGGTCCGATTCTGAGCTGGTCCGATTCTAGGACTCAGATGGCCTGGTCTGATTCTGAGTGGTCCGATTATGGATTGGTCCGAGTGTCTGAATGTCCGAGTCGGACAGGTTGGTCCGAGCATCCGATTCTCAAAATCGGACGGGTTGCTCCGAGTCTGGGTGGTCCGAGTGCCACGTGGCACGTCCGATCGGGCTAGTCCAATTCTGAGAATCGGACCAGACTGGTCCGACTCACTCTCAGTCGGGTGGTCCGATTCTGAAAGTCGGACGGTCCGACTCCAGAACTCGGGTGGTCTGATTCTGGAAATCGGACCACTGCGAGTTGGTCCGACTGCGTCGACAGCGGGCGCGATTCCCGCGCGTTTGACCCCTCATTACTGTCTGCTACACACAAAATCACCACAAACTTCCTATTTGATTAGAGCACTTATTGGGAAACACCAGACTCACCTGGAGTGGCACGAATTGCTGTCGCCTAGAAATCGGGGTAGCACTTCCTCGTCTTGTGAACCAGAAGCTCTCTCTCTCTCTCTCTCTCTCACAAGTCCAACCAAGGAAATGAGGTCTGTCCTAGCCTCCCAGGCCTCTTAAGGTCATTTCCCAGTGCTGTAGAACCTTACAGCTAGTTCCCTGTCCACGTCTCACCCAGAAACTTGAATCTGGTCCCCTGTTTCCCTATTTTAGCCTATTATACAGCAACAAAAAACCCTACTGTTTGCTTTTTTTTTCTTTGTTTTTTTTTTCCTATCCTAAATGTATCCAAATCACAAAATAAACACCTATACTACTCCATTCCACAACATAAATCTCAAGAAAGCAACAAACCTACTTGCCAAGGGAATCGAATACCATCTTCAACCCCCTCGCTTCCTACCTATCTACCTCAAGCACCGGTTCGGGGAAAACCCTACTCCAATGCTCAATTCGAAGCGCGCAAGTGCTTAAGGCTTGAATCCGTTGGTCCCGGCAACAGAACCAAAATGTGGGAGCTTTCACTCAACTGCCAAGACCCTCGGACCGCTTATTGTTTCAAGCGTTTCAAGCCGAGTACTAATGGCTACCTCTCACATAGCCGGCACGCCATCCGTATCTACGGGTGTAGTGAGCTTACCTTGATGCCGTTCGAGTTACCTCCTCTTCCGCGCACTCCAGTAGCTCCACGATCCAAGTGCAAGCTTCAAGCAAGCTCCATCCTCAAGCTCCACGCTCCAAGCTCCATTGCCGCGAGCAAGACAAGAGAAGAGAATAGAAGAGAAGAAGAGAGGAGACGATGGAGAGCTTCTCCTCCTCGGTCCCTCACCCTCACACACTCACTCCCTCACACTCTCACACTCAAGCACGCAAGAAGAAGAAGAAGAGGAAGAAGAAGAGGAGATCTACTTTTGGCCACACACAAGAATGAGCTTCTCATTCACTTTTCAACTTTATATACAAAACCCTAAATCCCTTTTGGGCGGTCATACCCTTTTCCCCTTTTTTACATGGCCGGCCATAGCCTAGGCCCTTTTTCCCATTGTCCTTCTATCTTCCTAGCTTCCTGTCCACCGCCCGTCTACATTTACAAACTGCACGGGTGAGAGCCCGGTGCTCTTTTACAAGATTTCAGGGTGTGCCTTTTTATTTTAAAATGCGCCTTTCCCCTTTTGCCTTTGCCTTGGACTTTTAAGGTTGCCCTTGTGCTTTTGGCCTTTTCTCCTTTTCTTTCTTCAGTTGAGCTACCTTTTTTCCACCTTTGCCCTGCGTCTTTTCCACTTCCTTTTGCTTTCTTCGTGTTGGGGTTAACAGACGTGCTGGCGATAATCAGCAAAATAGGTTCAATCAACAATTTGGTGAAATGCAGGTTTCAAGAGGCCGAGGAAATTTTAGAGTCAAGGGGAGCTCTAGAGGAAGAAGTGGATGGCAGAATAGAGATTCTAGAAATTTTGCTATTGTTTGCCGTTACTATGACAAAGCAGGTCATTTTGTAGCCCATTGTTATGCTAAAAATGATGATATTTGCAATGGTAAATTGTAGCAAGGAAACTATGCATCGTCTTCACGACAGAATGAAGACAAAAATGAGTGTGTGTTTGTTATGTAGCATATGATGAATGCAGTTATAGAAAAGGGGACACATGATGATGTATGGTATGTTGATTTAGGTGCATCTAATCATATGATTAGTCATGTTGAATGGTTTGGAGAGATACAAGACTTACAAAATCTAGGTTATGTGCAAACGGGTGATGATTCATGCCACCCAATTTCACACATTGGAAAGGTTCCCTTGTCCTTGCATGATGGCCAGACAAAGAGTTTGATAGATATATTACATGTGCCATCAATCACAAAGAATCTAGTGTCTATTGGCCAAATGGTAGAGCAAGGGTTGCAGATTTAAATTAAGGCAAAAGTTTGTTTTGTAGAAGACCTTAATGATAAGTATAGGTTGGTCGCAAAAGGAAGTAGAGTTGGCCACATGTTCACTTTAGATGCTGGAATTCCTGCAATGGATGCTACTATGTATGCTAAAGGAAAAGGAGTGGTTGCAGACATTGAAATGTGACATAAACGTATTGGACATACAAATGTGCAAAGGCTGAAATTAATGCAGTCCAGAGGATTGGTTACAAGGTTGCCTTCTTTTAGATTTGCAGAATTTCATAAAGTTTGTGAAGCATGCCAGTTTGGTAAGTAAGCAAGACAACCCTTCTTGCATGATAGAGAAGTAAGTAGAAATATACTTGATGTAGTGCATACAGATGTTTGGGGGCCCACACAGAATATATCTCTTGGTGGCAACAAATACTTTGTCACATTTATTGATGACTATTCAAGGAAGCTATGGGTATATTACATGAAGGAAAAGAGTAATGTATTTTCAAGGTAGCTATTGAAACAGAAAAAAGCTTGAAAGTGAAGTGCTTGAGATCAGATGGAGGGGGAGAGTACCTCTCTAATGAGTTTAGTGGCTTCTTGAGGATTCATGGGATAAAGAGCAATTTACTTGCAAGTATACCCCACAACAAAATGAGGTTTTAGAAAGAAAAAATAGGTATATTGTAGAAGTTGCACATGCATTAATGGATGAAAAGAATATGCCAAAACATTTTTTTGTCTAAAGCTGTCCATATTGTTGTCTATATTATGAATAGAAGCCCCACAGCTGCAGTTCATGGGATGACTCCCAAAGAACGCTTTACTAGCAAGAAGCCCGATATATCACATTTGAAGGTATTTGGCTACGTTGCATATGTTCATGTGCCAGATGAGCTACGGAAAAAGCTTGATCCAAAGGCTAAAAAATGTATTTTTATTGGATACTCTTTAGAATAGAAAGGGTATTGTTGTTATAACCCTGTTATAGGTGAGTTCAGAGTGAGCAAGGATGTTATTTTTTATGGAATGAGCACTTGATATGCACCTGTTGGTGATGTATTAGATGATGATAATGATCATAATAGCTATGTGCAGAAAGAAAAGCAATAATCACGAAGTCTTAGTGGACTAGAAATATCATCTGGTACTACACCTGTAGTGAACCCCTGGTCTGGGGAGACTAAGGAGTAGTCCTACATCTTCAGGTGGATCTATAAGTGTTGCAGGCAAAGACAAAGAAAAGAAGAAAGTGTTGGATGGTAATGATGCATCTACTAGTCATTTGGTATTTGATGAAGATTCTAGTGGTTCAAAGAGTTTGGATGATGAGCTTGGTATTCCTTTAGTCCGAACACTAGGTATACAGAGAGCTCATAGTAATGTAAAGGCTCCATTGAGTGATCCAGTGGTACGCAGGTCTAGCAGGGTCAAATAACTTGTTAAAAGATTTGGTTTTGAAGGTTATGTAACTTATCATTATGCTTATATGGTGAAACTAGTTGAGGATGTTGAGCCCACTTGTTTTGAGGATGTTGTTGGTCATGCTCATTGGGATGTAGCAATGGATGAGCAGATGGCTACATTAGAAGCCAATAAGACTTGGGATTTGGTACCCTTGCCTAAGGGTAAGAAATATATTGGATGTAAGTGGGTTTACAAAGTCAAGCATAATGCACATGGTTCAATTAGCAGATATAAGGCTAGGTTGGTTGCAAAAGGCTATGCTTAAATATATGGCATAGATTATGAAGAGATATTCGGTCCAGTTGCTAGGACGACAACTATTAGATGCATGATTGCCTTAGCAACAGTCAAAGGTTGGATTTTGGAGTAAATGGATTTTAAGAATGCCTTCTTGCATGGTGAATTTCAAGAAGTGTATATGCAGTAGTCAGCAGGTTGTGATGATTTAGAGCATCCCACATATGTTTGCAGGTTAAAGAAGGTACTCTATGGGTTGAAGCAAGCACCTAGAGCATGATCAGACAAGATTGGAGGGTATCATTGGATTCTGTATTTTTTATGTTGATCAATAACTTTATGTGAGAAATAGAGATGCATGTTTGGTCATCATAGTGATTTATGTGGATGACTTGATTATTACAGGTGACAATGACAATGGGATTGCTAAAGTTGACTTCTTGAAGAATAAGTTTGAATGAAGGATTTGGGTGATTTAAGATACTTTCTTGGTATTGAGGTGATTATATGTGATGATGGTATATGGCTATCCCAAAGGTAGTATGGCTTGGATATGTTATCCGTATGATAGCATGTAAGCCTCTTTCAGTACCATTGGAGAAAAATGTGAAGTTGAGTGTGATGTTGGGGATGAGATAAAAGACCCTACTATGTTCAGGAGGATAGTAGGGAGTTTGATTTACATGATTATCACAAGGCCATACTTGATCTATGTTGTTGGCCTTGTTAGTCATTTTATGCAGATGCTTAGAAAGCCTCATTTGGATGCAGTTAGACGTATATTGATGTATGTGAAGTCCACTTTACATTATGAACTTTTTATGAGGCAGGTAAGAATGTACATGTCTTTGGATACACAGATGCATATTGGACAGAAGATCTACTAGTGGATTCATGTTTTCCCTTGGTAGTGCAATAGTTGCATGGAGCAACAAAAAGCAACCTACAGTTGCTTTATCAAGTACAGAGGCTGAGTATAGAGGTATGGTAGCATGTGAGGTGGTATGGTTACAAAATTTATTAGGTGATTTGGATGTACAGGGAGATGGTCAAGTTGTCATTCATTGTGACAACATGAGTAGCATACAGCTAGCTAGGAATCTAGTGTTCCATGCTAGGACAAAACACATTAAGGTATTCTACCACTTTGTGAGAGAGAAGGTACTTTCAAGAGAGATTGACTTGGTATATGTCAACACACAGGATTTGATAGCTGACATTTTCATGAAGGCATTGGGTCAGAGAAGCTTTGAAAGTTCCAAAGCTTACTTGGAGTTGCAGAGATAGAGTTGAGCTTGAGGGGGAGTGTTGAGATAACAAGCTCAACACATGCAGACATTAATGATGGACCGCCTGGCTAAATGGGTCCGCATGTCTACACTTAGCACATTGGTGGTAATTATGATACTCACATGGCTACTGACTTATCACTTATTATATTTAGTTTATTATACCTACCTACAACTAGCAAAGATATAGCGCCAATCAATTAGTGTAGTCTGTTATGCACTGTTTGACTTAGTAGGCCACTTTCCTTTATGTTGTATCTTATCTATACTTTGTGTACATTGTATGGTGTGTGGAAGAATAAGAAGAAATTAGAAAGAAAAGGATTTGGCCTCCATCTCTCTTTTTGTGTTCTTGAGTGAGCTTCCTCTTGTATATATAGTGTGTGTTTGGTGCAATATCTCAAGCAAGTTCCTTCACCATGCGATTCTTGACAAATTATACTTATATGGAGAAATTGTGCTTTGGAATGGATTTCACAGCAAAGAAATTTGGGCACTATTCTCTGTATGAAAATGTGATATTTTTTACAAAGGCAAAATGACTTAAATAGTTGATGAACAAGTTGCAAATACCTGACTATTTAGCAAAGTGGTTAATCACTTTGCAGGAGTTCGCTTATGAGATTAGAAGTAAGCCATCAAAGCTGCAGGTTCTTGTGTAATGTCTTGTGGATTCAGTGTTGGAATGAGCCGGATCTAGGACATGGCAGTTAGTTATGGTGGATGAAAGGAGAAGAGTAAACTCATGATGGAGAAGACAAAGACACTATTTGTTACACAAGTGAATTAGGTTCCAAGATTGAGACTTGGACTCATAAACACAATCTTGTGTATTGGTGTTGATTTGCTGCTGGTTCAGCCATCCAACATGGAAAAAGACTCTCCAAATGCTCGGTTCAAGGGAGTTGGGTTTCACACCTGGAAAACCCGCATCAAGCTCTGATACCATGTTGAAATGAGCCAGATCTAGGGCATGGCAGCTAGTTATGGTGGATGAAAGGAGAAGAGTAAACTCATGATGGAGAAGATAAAGACACTGTTTGTTACACAAGTGAATTAGGTTCCAAGATTGAGACTTGGACTCATAAACATAATCTTATGTATGTGGACAATGACATTGACACTTTACTGATAAGAAAAGAGTACTATCATTGCATTAAGAAAAGGAAGCAAGTACAATGCTTTATAGGAAAGTAGGAAGCTGCAGTAGTCACCACTATGCATATGGGATAGGTAAGCCTGCATGTCCTTGGCCCTGAAGCTCCATACAAAGAGGCTGTCAGTGAGTGTGATTGTTGAATCTCAACATTCGGGGAGCCAAAGGAAATTCTAGCTGAAGGAAGTGATATCAAAGGTCTTTTTAAAATCGATATAGCTTCCATTCCTTCCTGGTATGCAACTATAATGCATTATCTATCTATAGGGGGATTTGGGGTAGCTCTATCAAAGTTTGAGAAGAGAAAGATTAAGAAACAAGCACTTTGCTTTTTGATTACAACAAGTGTTTTGTATCGAAAAGGTGTAGAGAACATTTATCGTTGTTGTGTAGTACCTGATAAGGTACCATTCATTCTTGAGGAATGCCATGACTTAGCATGTGGGGGAAATTTTGCTGGACGACTTACCACCTAGAAATCTCTCCATGGTACTGGACACTGATTGCCATTGATCTTCTAGAATGCTTTCAGTTATGTTAAGCACTATGATGTTTACCAAAGACATGATAAGGAGAATCATAAGCGGCCTCTAAATCCTATTTTGGATACATTACCCTTTGAAAAATGGGGCATCAATTTTGTTGGACCAAGATACCCTTCATCGACTACATAGAAGCATTATATCATTGTAGCCATAGACTACTTTACAAAGTGGTCTCAAGTTTGAGCAATGATTAAGGATAACGCTAAGGAGACAGCCTATTTTATTATGGAGCAAATTGTTTGCCGTTTTGGTCCACCTAAGGAGATAGTGTCTGATCGAGGGACACACTTCTTGAACAAGGTTATAGTAGCCTTGACAAAAGTTTTAAAGATTAAACACAATAAAACTACCCTGTATAGTCCTCAAGAAAAATGTCAAATTGAGATTACAAATAAACAGCTTGTTGGAATCTTATCCAAGATAGTATCTGAAAGTAAGCATATTTTAAAAATGCAATGTGCCCCTAAAACATTTGTAAAAAAGTACGAGGCTCCCTCCAATGCAAATTGTAAGGATAGACGGGGGGTAGAAAGGAAGCTAGGAAGATAGGAGGTCAATAGTAGGAAAGAGGGCCGCCATGTAAAAAGGGGATGACTGCCCAAAAGGGATTTAGGCTTTTGTATAAAGGGAAAAAAGTGAATGAAGAAGCTCATTCTTTGGTGTGTGGTAAAAGTGATCTCTTCTTCTTCTCTTCTTCTCTCCTTTTTGCTTGCTTGTGTGTGCTTGAGAGAGGGAGTGTGAGGAAGTGCGTGTGTGAGGGTGACGGATCAATGAGAAGAAGCTCTCCATCGTCTCCTATCTTCTTCTCTTCTATTCTCTTCTCTTGTCTCACACAACTATGGATGATGGAGCTTGAAGGTGGAGGCTTGCGGTTTGCATCTAGAATTGCATCTAGAATTGTGGATCTAGAATTGTGGAGCTACTAGTTCGGGCATCAAGGTAAGCTCACTACACCCCCATAGGATTGAAGGCACGTCGGCTAGGTGAGAGATAGCCATTTGTGCTCACTTGAAACGCTTGAATCAATAAGCAATCCGTGGGTCTTGGCAGTTGAGCGTGAGCTTCCACTTCATTTTGGTTCTGTTGCCAAGACCAACGAATTCAAGCTTGAGCACTTACATGCCTCAAATTGTGTGACAAAGTAAGAGTTTCATCCCCAAATCGGAGCTTGAGATAGGTAGGATATTTTGGGGTTTTCATCTTTGCAACAAGTAAGTATTTCAATTTTTTGATGATTAGGCAAGTAGGAGGAATCATTTCAGTGTTTGAGCTTTTATTTTTGTTGCATTTAGAGTAGGATAGGAGTAAGAAATCAAAGGAGAGTGAGGCTACGAGAGCCTGATGAGCAGTCAGAGGGAAATAGTTCGGATGATGAGTATGAAGACTGTTGTTCTACCAGTGAAGGAACCAAAAGGGAAATTGACACGATAGAATACAACACCGAGGGACATGTAATTGAGCAAATACAAGTAGAATCCAAACCTCAAAAGAAGAACACTTTTAGAATAGAGAGAGGAGTCATGTGCATGGATTGCAATCGCACATGGTTGGAGCATATACGTGCAATTGACTATGAGCAAGCAAGCCTAGCCCAACCAAGCACCATTGTCTCATTATTTAGGGTAGAGTCACCATCTGAGCTTCGACCACCATGAGAGACTCCCTCTTCTAGCAAAGATAGAGTTTTTGATTCCAAGTTAAAATTAAGCTTAGATAGTGATCCTAAGATACCTCAACTGCGTAGTAAGACCAGATGTACCAAGAGGGACCTACCAGTCCACCTGAGGAGCCAAAGGTTGAAGGAGGAACGAAGGGGATAGTCAAAGGAACCACAAGCTGAGGAGTAAAGAATGCCACAAGACCTGCCAAAATGATTCACAAAGTTTAAGAAGGGTGATAGGGTAGTGATCTTGCTAGGGGCCAAACGACATGGGCAGATGAGTGAACCAATAGAAGGACCAGCTAAAGTTAAGGAGGTTAATCTAGCTAAGGAAGGGAAGACACCTTGACTTGTCTTTATAGCCGATGACTTGATTGAGGAGGAGGAAGCTAGTCTTATCGCTCTCTTACGGGAGTACATAGAAATCTTTGCTTGGTCTCTCGATGAGCTAAAAGGGCTAGATCCAAGTGTAGTGACTCACAATATACTCAGGACCCCTGATGCAACGATAGTCAAGTAGTGACCATATCCTATGAATCCCAAGCATGCTCACACTGTCAAAGAAGAAATCGATAAACTATTGAGAGTAGGATTCATTTACGAGATTGAGCATATGGACTAGGTCTCACTCATAGTGATTGTACTAAAGAAAAATGGAAAGATCAGAGTGTGCATCAACTACAAGAAAGTCAACGGTGCTACTAAGAGAGATAGTTACCCATTGCCATACATTGAGCATATGCTCAAGTGAGTAGCTGGTAAAGAGGCCTACAGTTTTTTGGATGGCTTCTCAAGGTACAATCAGGTGCAAGTACATCCTGACGATAGGCACAAGATTGCATTTGCCACTGAGTGGTGGTCTTTTCCTACATAGTCATGCCCTTTGGGTTGACAAACGCACCAGCCACATTCCAAAGACTTATGTGTGCCATATTCAAAGACATGCTTAGGAAAGAGTTATAAGTGTTCATTGATGATGTGTTTTTTCACTCTAATAGGAAGGAACACTTAGACAAAGTTCGAGCAGCGGTCTTCGATGTCTATTGTAACGTCTCTCATTGAATCCCTTGAAGTGCTAGTCCTAGGTAAAACATGGATGCATCCTAGGATACTTGGTGTCAAAGAATAGCATTGCCATGGACTTTTCAAAATTCAAGGCTATTGTCGATCTACCACCACCATTTGATTACAAGGGAGTTCAGTGCCTCCTAGGCCATACGGGGTATTATTGGAGATTTGTACCGAACTATGCATTGATTGCTAGACCTCTGTACAAGTTGTTGGTAGTATTCAAATGTACCAAGGAATGCTAGCACACATACAAGTAATTAAAGAAGAATCTAACCATAGCACCAATCCCACAAGCCCCTAACTAGACCCACCATAACCTTCCATGTTCACATTGATGCTTTGAAGTTTTGCCATGGGAGATGTGCTATGCCAGCCTAGTGATCACAATCTTGACTATCCAGTGAGATTTGCTAGCAGACAACTCATGGATACAGAAATGAACTACTCAACAATAGAGCAACAGGGTTTAGCCATGGTGTTTGCTGTAAAGAAATTTGGCATTATCTTTTGGCTATGCATTTCACCTTCTTTGTTGACCATCAAACCTTGCTTTATCTTGTGAATAAACCATGCACTATAGGACACATTACTTGATGGTTACTGCTACTCTTAAAATTCGACTTCTCCTGGTTGTATGCAAAGGAAAGTAGCATTACATGGATGACCATATGTCTCGCATATCCACTAGAGAAGTCGCTAGATAGGGCATTACATACAAATTGGCAGACACACATTTGTTTAACCTGTCTAGCAAACAAGATTTGTTTAGAGTTGACTTCACACCATATTGGTAGATGACATAGTCCAAGTGTTTGGACATTGACTGCCTAAAAGACCCATCAAAAAAGCCAGACTTAGGTGACTCATTCTTAAATTCCAACCCTATCAGTTAATAGCAAGCCAACTCTACAGGCTAGGGAAAGATGGGTTGCTGTGAAGATGCATATGTGAGCATGAAATACATGATATACTTATAGAGGCACACAATAGAATTACAGGAGGACAAAAAAGGTCCTTGAAGGCCTATCTTGCTGCAGTTAAAGAAGAATAAGACCATGGAGAAAAGGAAGAATAAGAAGAAGAAGAAGACTGCCAGGAGAAGGACAAGCCTCATCAGTCATTTTATTCTAATAGACGTTTTAGCCTTGTATTTCCTAGCCCTAATGCTTGTGACATAAGCTTGTAAACTCCTCATGTAGACTTGTACTACAGCCTCTGTACACTTTGTGAGGCCCTTGTTATAGCCTTTGGATGTCCACCATGTTTATGGTATCCACACTTAGCCTTTTCTGCGACAGCCTCTGGTGTTTGCTATGTTTATGGTGTGCCCACAGTTTGCAAGTGTTTCTTACTAAAAGCCTCTATACACTTTGTAGTTCTGGTTGTGATTGAGGAGCGGTGTTGAGATATTTGCAATCACATCTATTTTAGTCTCTTTAGATGGAGCAGTAAGGGCTCAGGACAAGAATCCCATAAGCACAATAGGAGGATGTCCTCCCTAGACTTTCCTATAAAGCATTGTACTTTCTTGTCACTTTCATATATGATGAATGCAATATCATGATGCTTTCCCATTTTAGTTAGTGTTGTTAAAATATTAAGAATGCATGCTACGGAGGATCATTGATGAGCAAATAGACAATCATAATGAGATATAAGCATTGTCAAAGAAGAACAATTGATATTATCCAAGCATAATTCAAGTACAACTGATGAGAATGACTGATAGAATGAGTGTGGGGATGAGTGCCTTTTATAGGTTTACAAGGTGCTACTGATAGGTGAGGAAAGGTGGAAAGTGATTGTGGTATTCACCAACTATGGTTTTAATAAACCATGCATACATGACCTAGTCTAGGGCTTTATTTGAAATGTGTTTTTTTGCCTTATTTGCTCCTTACAAAGTGACTATGGTGGATGTGATTGCACATTTCTCAACAAGTGTCTTGTTCATTGTTAGTCTTATACACAAGATTGTGTTTATGAGTCCAAGCTTCCATCTTGGAACCTAATTCACTTGTGTAATAGGTCAAGTCTTTGTCTATGTCATCATGATCTTAATCTTCATCTTCCATCCACCATAGCATTTGACATGCTGTAGATCTCGCGTCTTTTAACAATAACAAACTAATGGCAACCTTGTGGCCTATCAGACGGCCTATAAAATAGCTATAGGATAGATTCCCTTTAGGTTGACCTCCAGAATTGAAGCAATTCTTCTCATAGAGTTCTTTGTTCCAAGCTCGAGAATAGCTCTTCAAGAGAGATGGGATGGAAGGGAGGCATGGATGTAGCACCTAATTGAGCTAGAACACTTAGACTTCTAGCCACCCATGTGTTGATATGTGAGGAGGCATGACACAAGAGTTGGTTTGACAAGCACATCAAGCAATGAGATTTCAAATAGAGAGACTTAGTACTATTGTACTCAATCAAAGGTCATAAATAGAAGATGAAGTTTAGAGGACTAGGACCTTTTAGAGCTTGCACCATCAGCCAAATTGGTAATGTGGAACTCGAAACCTTGGAGGGTGAGGGCATGGGCTTCTTCAATGGTAGCCACATAAAGAAGTACTACCCTCCCACACACCCACTACACAATCCTTCATTGCTAGAATCCCCTGTCAAGATACGAATGGCCACTATCACGAAAGTTGAAGATGAAGATAAGGAAGGCATAGCTCTAACTTACCTGCGCATGACTGCCACTACCAAGAAAATACATACGTTTGATGCATTGATCAATGAGGGTGTTGACTTTAATATCTTGACTCACAATCATTGGATCCAAATTGGTAGACCACAATTGCAGCCCACTAATTCCAAACTCAGCCCATATGAGGTCAAATCATATGCATTTCTAGGAAAGTGTAAGGTTGCAATCTCTATCGATTCTAAAAGCGTACCAATGGTCTTTTATGTATTGCCAAATACAAAGGATGCGGGTACAAAATGGTCATTGGGATGTACATTTAAAAACTAGATGTTGTGCAATGTTGACTACCAATCACAACACATTCATCTAGCCATCGACAACATATGAATAATCATGGCTTTCAGCAAGGGTGGCGTGACTCCATCAAAGTCCACCAAGCCACCGATAGAGAAACCTGCCATAAAGTCTAAGGAGGGGGTCATGACTTGTCACAACACGCCAACCCTCAATTCTAGAAAACCAAAGAAACTAGAGCTAAGGCCCAAGAACCACAACTCAAATGGATGCCTAACCACAAAGGCCCACTTCCTAGAAGTAGACATATATGACCTCACAATGCCAGAAACTCACACCCAAGAGCTAGGAGGCCACAGAAAAGGCAATACAGGCAAAGAAAAATGGTCAGGCCATGATGGGTTCCAAAAACCTTGTTGCAAGTGCACGAGTATTACGAGGGAAACAGATGGATATAGGTGCCTAAAGCCAAAACTAAGCACTGCTCAAGTGCCACCCTCAAACCCATCCACACAAGATCAAACAACAGTTAAGGAAGAAAGGCCCCAAGAGACCCTCATACCCAAGCTTGCAAAGCCCAAAGCTAATAAACCTATAGAGCCTAAGATCACTGAGCCACGGGCACTACAATAAGTCCATCAACCAAAATTGTAGCCAAATCCCATTGACTCAACCACCCCCAAGGAGCCTAGTGACCCAGCTACTTCTCAAGTTGAACGTAGCACATCATCTGAGCCGCAAGCCCAAATCATGGTCCCTAAGGATACCAATACTCCTAAGGACACACCTGATGGTCAGTCACTACAAGATCCCTTGTCTAACTCCTCTTGACCCTACTTGCCAGTAGGTCTTAAGCCATCCTATGAATGATGATCGATCCTCACGTTGGCTAAAGACCTAGCTGAAAACATAGGAGACGACCTGGTCACGTGCATCAAGTGCTTAGATGCCAATTTCACCCTACTTGCTAAGAGATATGAGTGCTTAGACCTAGGTCTACTTGATCCATCCTTTAGCATCGGATGTCCACTCCATGCCATGCACCTAGGAAGAATATGAATTCATGACGGTAAAAATCCCCATGGTCATGGAGGAATTGATCACCAATGTCGAGATATCTTCAGACCAAACCCTTAAACAACAATTGATCACCTCCTATATAGCAAGAGCAGAGTTACTGCCATGAGCCAAAAGTTGGACAAACTCTACAAGCTAGCCAATAATGACTCATCCTTCTTACGCAAGTGGTATGTGCTTCGACTCCAGTGGGAACAAGAAGGCTACTAAATCATGACCAATGCTGAGCAACGACACACCATTAAGACCTCCAAGTATGATTCTACTTATGTAGCTCCTACCTCTTTTAGGGTATTGGCCATCACTCACAATAGATCATTGGAAGATCATGTCATGAGCCATCCTTACCTAGATCGAGTCCTTACTGAAGAAGAGCTACACATTGCTAGTAGGATTGACTATGTTAACTTCCTCATGGATGTTCTCACCTACATCGCTCAAGTAGGCATTCGTCCTTTCAACATGGACTATTTGCTAATCTAGAATACAATCTGAACTTCTATGCTTGGCTAATGCAAAAGTAAAACACTGCAAGCATGCACCGAATGCCCTTGACCTCTCAAACCTTAATCCTAGGAAGGATTCTTCTCAATTCCAAAGGGGAGGGTGTAAGGTAAAATCAAACATGTAAACATGTAATATGAATGAAACACAAAGAAAAGGAGGGGGTTAGGTGAAATCAAACATGTAAACATGTAAGGTGAATGAAATGCAAGGAAAAAAGCCTTAATCAATGTCCAAGAGCGGAAGAGAGTGTATGAAAATCAACTCGTGATTGAGGAAAAAAGTTGTAATTTTTTTGGAATGAATGAACTGCTTGAAGGAAAAACTCTCTTTTTGTAATTAAGCATGCTATTCTTTTCGTAAAAGCATAATCAATTCTTGCTTATCTTTCAACAAGACATTATCTTAAGGACACTAATGGTGAACTATGGTATGATGGCAGGAACTCAAGATCGTAGCACAGCACGATCGGGCCCATGGAATCCCATTCACAGAAGAAGAAAGGGCAAGGTACCACATCTCCCTCGAGAATCACATTCAGGACTATCCACAACATTAGAGAAGTTGTGGCCAAGGAGGAGGCTGCAAAAGAGTTGTAGAATAGTGCAATCTCACTCAATATGTTGAGAAATTTGGGCAAGAGACCAACCACACTGAATGCATAGATTTCTTGAGAGCCTACAATCCTGACAGTAAATGTGGCACAGTGATAGTTGGAAGAGTAGGATCCAAGCAACAGATACATGTCCAGCTCAGTAAAGCCTTGGTGGAGAAAGCACTAGGACTGGAATCTAAGGTGGAACGGAGACAAAAAAGGAATGTCTATGCCATGCTGAACATGAAAAAGGACCAGGTTCTAACCAACGATGGCATCAATATCCAAGATATCCCAGATCTAGAAGTGAGGCTTCAGGAAAAAGTTATCCACTCCATGTTCTCTAGCTAGAGGTATAATTCCCTCATGCACAGAATCAGTGTGCCCAAATTGGAGAGCTTGGCAGCCCATTCATTGGATGAGATTGACTGGAATGGGTATTGAGGAAGATGATCAACCAATTAGCCAGGGAACTAGCCGTAGGGAGCATAATGGCTGGTGGGGAATCCCTAGCATCAAAGGTGGGAGCTGAAAGAAAGAAACCATCATCGAAAGCCTCGTTCATTGGATATTGTGGTGTACTGTGACTACTCTTTGAAAGAGGTGCAAAATGAAGAAGGAGAAGGAGTCAATGAAACACTAGGCAGGTCACGTCCCCACCATGAATAAGAGCAATCTAGTGAAATAATAGTAAGTGATGAAGAGGAGGAAAAAGAAACACAATCTAGCTATGGGAGGGCTAAGAAAGCAAAGAAAAATACCACACAAGCAAAGCAAGACAAAGAAAGCTGGAAAAAGGAGAAGGTCGACTTAGAAAAGGCCAAGAAAGCATCTAAGAGAGCGGAGGAAGAAAGAAAAAAGAAGAAAAAAGCGAAGTTAGGGAGGTTAAAAGAAGAATAAAAAAGAACTAAATAGGAGGAAGGAGGAAGGAAATTGAAAAAGAGGGAGAATTGAGAAGGAAGGAAGAAGAAGACGTTGTGCTAGCAATGTGCATGTCAATAGAACAATAGTGCAGACAGAACGAGTTGGGTGCCATGAGCCCACCACAAAATGAGGGACCAAGCTCAAGTGCCCAAGCTCTGGTGGAGATCAAGCTGCCTCCGGTGAAAGAAGGCAAGGGCAAGGGCCTAATGGATCCCATCCCTACTCCCCTAGCGACCACCACCACCCCTATAACCACAACCACCCAAGGCTCCACACCTAAAATCGATGCCAACAATATTTTGGCCTGGGTGCAATTCTTGGTAAATAAGAATTTGGCCCAAGGGGTAGATGAAGGAACCCTTGTGACTGAAGCTAAAATACCGACTATTGTTGTGGATGCAAAGTCTAGACACACAGGACACAAAAATGCCAAAATTAGAAGCATCTATGACCACAACTCCCACTACACTACCGTTGCTTGTAAATTACAACAAATATGTGTAGGAGCTCCTGTCACAGCTAGAAAGGGTCAAAGAAGAAAATAAAGTTGTCGCTATGGAGCTGGAGGCTGAAAAGGAGGCCATGACTGTTAGAAATCAAGCTCCCCGTATTTTCCCATCCTTCTTTATGTCATGTGTGACAGACAGGCCTGACTCTAACTAGATACAACTGTTCATGTGTGTGTCATTGAATAAGTCGGTGTAGGATTAATCTAGGTATTGGTTAGTTAGACCTAGAGTAACACTTACTCTTACTTTGTGTTTTAAGACAAAGTGTGGAATAATGAAGATGAAGGAACATGAGCATGAAGGCTCTTGAGTCTGCTCTACTCTTTGTCTATCTCTCCCTCTATTTGAATATGGTATCAGACCACAATCTAGTGGACTCTCAGAGAAGGATGAACTAAAGAAGACCTGCAAAAGTTGAAGAATCAGTTGTGTCAAAGGTCAAGCAAGTTGCCATTGTTTTCTTGAAGGTATGCATTATAAGGTTGTGGTCTTCATTGGATGAAATGTTGGCAATGGCTTGTTGGGGAGACTTGTAAGGCTCCATTAAGCATATTAGAGTGCCTGGTCATCATCATTACCCTCATCACATGCTACTAGAAACAAGAGTACATATCTGTGTGACTGCTCCTGATGCAAGCTGAAGCTCCATTGCCCACAAATCATCACATTGGTTGCATTCTAAGTGATAGAATGCTTGATTATGCCCTTGGGGAGGTGCTCAAAGGTTGTAAGAAGCAAATGCATTGATGGGAGCTCATGGGTGAGCTGTAACAGTGATATATAGATCTGGAAAATAGTGAAGACTTGCTATTAATAGTGACAGGGCTTGGTTGATGCACTTAAGTCATATGATATGTACTTTAGCCATCACTAAAGCATAGGCATTTGCTTGAAAGACATATCTTCTTGCTGCTGTGCATTGGAGCTACAATTTGTGATCAAAGTACTCTGATCTGAGAGCTTGTGACAAGCTGAAAATTGTCATAAATCTATGAGAAGCAGGCACTTAATGGTCTTTAAATATTAGATGACTCTAGTTAGTACTATGTACTGGATGACTTGGCATATAGCTTGTAGGTGTCCTGTGGATCAAGAAGGGATTTGAATGCAAAAGTTTGAAGCTGGAAATTAGTGCAGTCATATTGAATTGGCTAGTTATAAACAATTCATGTTTCTATGCCATTAGTCATTGAAGACAAGATGACTATGACTACCCGAGTTCTCACGTATTGAACCTAATACTTCAAGGTGAATGTATGCCATGATTTGAGGTTTTTCTGGAGCTAGAAATACTTGGTTTCATTGAGTATTTGCTGACTAAAATATGTGAACAAGACATTTGACACTTATACTTGCTAGTTATGCACTGATTTGTGCCCGTATGCTTATGTTTGGATTGCTACATGTAGTAGCAAATGTTTATAAAGGTTTGGGACATGTATGACATGTATATGACTCAAATTTAGTATTGAATGAGTTGCTGGTCACTGACAGTCTACAGTTTATAGATTGTATGTATGCATTTTGAAAGTAAGGTTTCAGAAAATAAAGCTGAAGCAACTACATTGCGTATGCATTGACCATTGTACCTATAGGAGAGACAACCTATTGTGGATGTTTTTGAGCTGTCATTGGACTAGAATACACTTGTTTTATAGTGAACTTGTTGTTAAAAAATTTTCATAAACAGTTAAGGGCTGCACTTGGTCAGTCACACTTGTTGGCTTGTAGGAAGTTAGGCATTTGACAGAAAAAGTCTATTGCAACATGGCAAATCCACAAGGCAGTGACAACATTACACAGATTGTCAATGAGAAGTTGGATAATAAGAATTTTTCCTTGTGGAAGTTTCGTATGAAGAATTTCTTGGTCGGCAGAGGATATTGGAACCTATGCATAGGTGATGAAACTGAACCTAAAGTGCCTGAGAGGAACCTAACCAATGATCAGAAAAGAGCTCATAAGCTATGGACTGAGAGAGCATGCAAGGTGTTGCACTAGTTTTCTTTATGTATATCTGATGTTATGGCAATATAGATCACTGGATGTGAGTCCCCGAAGGATGCATGGAACATACTCATGAAGAACTATAGAAATGTAACACATGCAAGGAAGATTCAGTTGAAATAGCAGTTCAGCAACATGTCTAGGAATGGCAGAAGCATCTAGGTTTATACGATAGAGGTTAAGACCATAGCATCCTAGCTTGCCACCATTGAATCAAAGGTGTCTGAAGATGATATGATTGCTATCACACTGAATGGACTTGGCAAAGAATACAAAGATTTCGATACATCTATTTCTGTCAGAGCTGAACCCCCTGACTGAGATGAGCTAATTGCTTTGTTGTTGCATGAGGAGGTAAAGCTTGGATTGAATATAGGTTCTAGTGTGTCTCAAGGTAGAGACACTATTTTGTACTCTAGCCAGCATGGAAGAGGTGGCAGAGGCTGTGGTTTGTTTCGAGGTCATGGTTACACTCAGAATACCTATGGACAGCAACATTAGGGTAATTGTCATGGCACAAATACACAGGGCCAACGTGGATCTGGCGACTTTAGAGGCAGGGGAAACCACCCTGTGGTAAAGGTGGTGGATCTGCGGTTCATGGTAGTCGAATGATCAATCAAATAGAGATAAGGGCTGTCATTACTGCGGCAAATATGGACACATAGCAAAGGATTACTACAAGAAGCAAGGACATATGAAGGCAAAGGGCAAATATCATGGGCACTGTGCATCTTCTAGCGGTGCTCATGATGAGCAGGTTGATAGATTGTTTGCCATGCAGTATGTGTCCAGGAATGAATCTAGACAGAAAAAAGATGATAGATGGTACATTGACTTTGGGGCTTCAAATCATATGACACCCCATGGAGAGTGGTTCGATGAGATGGTTGCAAGTTCACATGGTTATGTGTGCACTGGGGATGACACCTAGCATGACATTCAACACACAAGAATTGTTATGTTGATGATGCCTAATGGCAAGAAAAAGAGTATGCATGATGTACTTCATGTACTGTCAATAACCAAGAATCTTTTGTCTGTGGAACAGATGGCAAAACAAAACTTGCAGGTGAGATTCAATAAAGATGGATGCTTTACTGAAGAATATGGTAATGGTTGCAAATTAATTGCCAGAGGTAGAAGGGATGGTAGGATGTTTACATTGGAATTATCTATTACACAACTCAAGGCAGCCATGTTTGCACATGATGAGAATGCTATTTGGGATGTACAGATTTGGCACAAAAGGATTGGCCATGTTAATGTATAAAAGCTGAAATCTATGCAGTAGAAGGAAGTGGTACTTGGATTACTTAAATTCAAGTATAATGACTTTGGTCATGTATGTCATGCATGTCAGTTTGGAAAGCATGCAAGATTTCCATTCACGAAGAATGTAAATAATAGCTCGAGACCCTTGCAGTTAGTGCACTCTGATGTTTGGGGTCCGTCACAGAATGCTTCATTTGGAGGAGCTTGTTATTATGTACCCTTCATTGATGATTTCAGCAAAAGTACACTTGGCTATATACATTGAAGAAGAAAGATGAAGTATTTGATGCATTTAGGGATTTCAAAAAGCATGTTGAAAATGAGTAGGGCTGCTATATCTCTTGTCTAAGATCAGATGGAGGCAGTGAATGTCTCTAAGGAGTTTGACAGGTATCTTGCAAAGTATGGGATAAGAAGGTAGCTCACTTGCAGCTATACACCGTAGCAAAACGCTGTTGCAAAGAGGAAAAACAGGGTACGGATGGAACCATCTAGAGCTATGTTGAATGAAAAATGTCTATTTAATGCTTATTGGGCTGAAGCAGTGATGACTACTGTCTATGTGTTGAATCAGACCCCTACAGCAGCAGGGATTCATGAGGTTACACCTTATGAGAGGTTGTATGGTCATAGACCTAACATTAGGCACTTAAAAGTTTTTGGATGCATTGCGTATGTGCATATACCAGATGAAAAGAGAAAGAAATTGGATCCTAAAGCAGTAAAGATTGTGTTTTTGGGTTATGCACAGGAAAGAAAAGCCTATAAATGCTATGTGTTGTCTACACATGAGACATTGATAAGCAAGGATGTTGTCTTTGACGAGTTAGCAGATCAACCAGCATGGGTAATGCTGAAAATACCCTGGCAGTTAGTATATCTATGAGTGGTCAGACATGTGATGTATCATCTACAGTGAGACCTTGGTCTCACAGATTGCGGAATCGCACTCCTACATCCACTGACATGGATATGTCAGTGAGGGGGAGAGTGGATAAGGGAAAAGAAAAAGTGTTTGAGGATGTAATAGGACCACTTACTACAGGTTATGAGTCATCCAACAGTGATAGCTTGGACAGTGAGTTGGGGATTCCATCTGTTATGATGCTAGGTGCTAGGCAAAATCGATATGTACCACCTTATGAGAGGCAAACTCACAATGAGCCACAGTTGAGGATATCTGAGAGGATCAGAAGGCCAATTGACAGGTACACTTACATTGGATATTGAGCCCATCATTATTCTTATATGGTGAAAGTGACATATTTCAAAGAACCAACCAAGTTTGATGAGGCACTTGTAGATGAGAATTGATGTGTTGCCATGGATGAGGAGTATTCAACTTTGGCTGAAAATGGAACATGGGATTTAGTATAGTTTCTTGATGGCAAAGTCCCCATTGGCTGCAAATGGGTGTACAAGGTTAAGTGCAAATGAGATGGGTCATTGGAACGCTACAAGGCCAGGCTAGTTGTAAAAGGGTATGCGTATAAGTACGGTCTTGACTATGAGGAGGCTTTCAGTCCTGTGGCTAAAATGGCTATTGTCAAAACTGTCATTGAATTGGCAGCAACTAAAGTCTGGAAGCTATGGAAGATGGATGTAATAAATGATTTTCTAAATGGTGAGTTGCAGGAAGAGGTCTACATGGAGTAGCCTGATGGCTATGTGCATCCAAAATTTCTAGCACATGTATGCAGGCTAAAAAAGGCATTATATGGGCTGAAACAGGAACCTAGAGCATGGAACACTCGAAGTAGTAGTTATTTACAGTAGCATGGGTCTAAATTAGGTGATGCTAATTATAGCTTGTTTGTGAAAAAGAAAGATCATGGCTATGTATTTTTGGTTGTCTATGTTGATGATCTTATCATCACTAGAGATGATGAGAGTGGGATTGATGACATTAAATCATGTTTGCAGGCTGAATTTAAAGTCAAAGATCTTGGTGAGCTAAAATATTTTATGTGCATTGAAGTAGTGTCTATGCCTCAAGGCATATGGTTGCAACAGAAGTAGTATGCTCATGACATGTTATAGAAGTATGATATGGTTGAATGCAAGGCTATGGATACACCCTTAGAGCAAAATGTCAATCTATAGATTGATGTTGGGACAAAGATTGAGAATGTAACCATGTATAGGCAGATGGTAGGCAGCTTGATCTACTTGACCATTACTCATCCTGACTTGAGCTATGTTGTGGGGTTGATCAGTTAGTTCATGTAGAAGCCTTGCAAACCACATTTGGATGCAGTTAGGAGAATCATGAGATATGTAAAGGCTATGACAAATTATGGGTTGTTTTATGCATATGGGAAACCCCTTGACTTGATAGGGTTTATTGACGCTGATTGTGCTGGTTGTGCTTATGATGACAAGAGGTCAACTAGTGGTTATGCATTTGGATTGGGCAACAGCATTATCAATTGGTAGAGTAAGAAACATCCTATAGTTGCATTGTCTAGTACAAAACCTAAGTACCGTGGTGCGGCCTTAGCAGCCTGTGAAGCTATTTGGCTACAGAAGTTACTGAATGATTTGGGAATCCACTTGGAAAGCAAAGTGAAGCTACATTGTGATAATCTAAGTAGTGTTATGCTTGCAAGAAATCCTGTCTATCATGCAAGATCGAAACACATTGAAGTTCATTACCATTTCATCAAAGAAATGGTACTAGCAGAGTAGATTGACTTGATGAATGTGAAGAATCAAGACCAGGTAGCAGATATCTTTACCAAATCACTTGGTAGAAATAAGTTCATCTATTTTAGGTAGCTACTTGGAGTGTTGCAGATGGTTTGAGCTTGAGGGGGAGTGTTAGAAATCAAGTTCCCCATATTTCCACGTCCTTCTTTATGTCATGTGTGACAGATTGACTCCAGCTAGATACAACTATTCATGTGTGTGTCATTGAATAAGTCGGTGTAGGATTAATCTAACCTTAGTCGGGTATTGGTTAGCGATTAGACCTAGAGTAACACTTACTCTTACTTTGTGTTTTAAGACAAAGTGTGGAATAATGAAGATGAAGGAACATGTGCCTGAAAGCTCTTGAGTCTACTCTACTCTCTGTCTGTCTCTCCCTCTCTTTGAATAATGGCAACCTTCCAGCTAGAGAAGACATGCCAAGTGGCAAGCTACCAAAAAGAGATAAGCAAGCTAAAATAGAAACTCGAAGCTAAGGAAGGAGAAGAAGGAAAGTGGGAAGCAAGGCTGGCTGAGGAGAAACAGAACTTTGTAAGGATGTAGCAACATATTGAACTGACAAAGTTGTATGAAGAGCTGTAAGGAAATATGAAAAATAACTTGGATGCCACAGAGGAGCTAGAGGCAGCAAGAGAAGAGAGGACATGAAGATATCAAGAAGAAATAGAAAACTTGAAGGGGAATACCCTAGAATTGGAAGAACAGGAGAGATTGGAAAGGGAAGTTGAATGCTTGAAGAAAGAGAAAGAAGAAGCCATCGAAGAAGCAACCCAAGGGCTACAAGAAGAGCTAGAAAACCTAGAGCAAGAGGTGGAAGAGATAAAAATGATGGCTGAATCTGAAAGACAACGGCTGTTAAGAGAGAGAGATCTCAAGAATCACATGGTGGGGGGACTTGCTCAAGATGCTGCGCCGAACACACACAGAATGCACAAGGAGAAGCTCACTCAAGAAACAAGAAGAGAGATGGAGGCCAAAACGTTTTCTTGCTGGTTTTTTCTTCTTCTTCCACACACTTTACAATGTACACAAAGTATAGATAAGATACAACATAAAGGAAAGTGGCCTACTAAGTCAAACAATGCATAACCAACTACACTAGTCGACTGGCGCTATAACTACGCTAGCTGTAAATAGGTGTAACAACATGAATATAATAAGTAATGAGTCAGTGGCCATGTGAGAGTCATAATGACCACCGACGTGCTAAGTGTAGACGTGTGGACCCATCTAACCAGGCGGTCCATCATTAATGTCCACATGTGTTGAGCTTGTCATCTCAACACTCCTCCTCAAGCTCAACTGCATCTCTGCAACTCCAAGTAAGCTTCGAAACTTTTGAAGCTTCTCTGTACCCAATGCCTTCGTGAAGATGTAAGATATCTGATCCTGTGTGCTGACATACACCAAGTCAATCTCACGTGCTAGCACCTTCTCTCTCACAAAGTGGTAGTGTACCTCAATATGTTTTGTCCTGGCATGGAACACAGCGTTCCTAGCCAATTGTATACTACTCATGTTGTCACAATAAATGACAACTGGAACTTCCACCTGCACATCTAAATCAGCCAATAACTTTTGCAGCCATACTACCTCACATGCTACAACAGCAGCACCTCTATACTCAGCCTCTATACTCGACAAAGCGACTATAGATTTATTTTTGCTGCTCCAAGTAACTACTGCACTACCAAGAGAGAACATGTATCCCTTGGTAGATCTTCTATCAGACATACTACTAGCCCAATCTACATTTGTGTATCCAAACACTTGTACATCTGTACCTGCCTCATAGAAAAGTCCATAATGTAATGTGGACTTCACATATCTTAATATGCGTCTGACTGCATCCAAATGTGGATTTCTAGGTACTTGCATAAACTAACTCACAAGACCAACAGCGTAGCTTAAGTCTGGCCTTGTAATGGTCATGTAGATCAAAATCCCCACTATCCTCCTGAACATAGTAGGGTCTTCTATCTCATCCCCAACATCAGCACTCAACTTTACATTCTGCTCCAACGAGACTGAAAGTGGTTTGCATGCTGTCATACCATACTTGGACAACATATCCAAGCCATATTGTCTTTGGGACAGCCATATACCATCATCACATCTGATCACCTCAATGCCAAGGAAGTACCTTAGCTCACCTAAATCCTTCATCTCAAACTCCTTCTTCAAAAAGTCCTTGACTTCAACAATCCCACTATCACTATAACCTGTAATAATCAAGTCATCCACATAGATGACTATGATGACCAAACCTACATCTCCCTTTCTCACATAAAGTGAGTGATCAGCATCAGAAACATAAAAGCCAATATTGACAAGATACTCTCTGATCTTGTCAGACCATGCTCTAGGTGCTTGCTTGAGCCCATAGAGCGCCTTCTTCAACCTGCATACATACGTGGGATGCTCTAAATCTTCATAACATGCTGGTTGATCCATATACACTTCTTCCTGTAAATCACCATGCAAGAAGGCATTCTTCACATCCATTTGCTGCAACCTCCAACCTTTGGCTTCTGCCAAAGCAATCACATATCTGACAGTTGCCATCCTAGCAACTGGACTGAAGGTTTCTTCATAATCTATGCCATATGTCTGGGCATAGCCTTTTGCAACCAACCTAGCTTTGTACCTACTAATAGAACCATCTGCATTGTTCTTAATCTTATAAACCCACTTACATCCAATAGCTTTCTTGCCCTTCGGCAATGATACTAGATCCCAAGTTTGATTGGCCTCTAATGCAGCCATCTCCTCATCCATTTCTACATCCCAATGAGTATGACCAACAGCATCCTCAAAATAAGTGGGCTCAACATCCTCAACTAGTTTCACCATATAAGCATAATGGTGAGCTGTATAACCTTCAAAACCAAATATTTTAACAGGGTATTTGACCCTACTAGATCTGCGTACCACTGGATCACTCAATGGAGCCTTTACATTACTATGAGCTCTCTATACACTTGGTGTCCTGACAGAAGGAATACCAAGCTCATCATCCAAGCTCTCTGAGCCACTGGAGTCTCCATCAAGAACTACATCAATGCCATCTGACACTTTATTCTTTCCTTTATCTTTACCTGTAGTGCTACTAGATGCACCTGAAGATATAGAGCTACTCCTTAGTCTCCCAGACCAAGGACTACCAAATGATGTCTCTGGTCCACTAAGAGTCCGTGATTCTTGATTTTCAACCTGCACATGAGTGTCATAATCATCATCATCATCCAATGCATCACCACTAGATGCATACCCTGTTCATTTCATCAAAGATGACATCCCTACTCACTCTGAACTTACATGTGACAGGGTTATAACAGCGATACCCTTTCTGCTCTAAAGAGTATCCAATAAAGACACATTTTTATGCCTTTGGATCAAGCTTCTTTCGTAGCTCATCTGGCACATGAATATATGCAACACAGCCAAATACCTTCAAGTGCGATACATCAGGCTTCTTGCCAGTAAAGCATTCTTCAGGAGTAATCCCATGAACTGCAGATGTGGGAGTTCTATTCATAATGTAGAAAGCAGTATGGACAGCCTCAAACCAAAAATGTTTGGGCATATTCTTTTCAGCCATTAATGCCCGTGCAACTTCTGAAATATGCATGTTTTTCTTTCTCCAACACCATTTAGCTGTGGGGTATACCTGCATGTGAATTGTCTCTTTATCCCATGAGACCTCAGAAAATCATTGAACTCATTCAAGAGGTACCCTCCCCCTCTATCTAACCTCAAGCACTTTACTTTCAAGCATGTTTCTCTTTCAACTACAGTCTTAAAAGTTCTAAAGTGCTCAAACACTTCACTCTTTTCCTTCATAAAATATACCCACAACTTTCTAGAACAATCATCAATGAATATGACAAAGTATGAACTGCCTCCACCCAAGAGATACATTTTGTGTAGGTCCCCAAATATCTGTATGCACAAGATCAAGGATATTTTTGCTTACATCTCTGTCATGTGAAAAGGGTTGTCTTGCCTGCTTACCAAACTGACATGCTTCACATATCTTATGAAATTCTACAATTCTAAATGTAGGAAAACTTGTAACCAACCCTTTGGACTACATTAATTTCAGCCTTTGTACATTTGCATGTCCAATGTGTTTGTGCCAAATTTCAATATCTGCAACAACACATTTTCCTTTAGCATACATAGCAGTATTCATAGTAGGAATTCCAGCATCTAGAGTAAATATACGTCCAACTCTACTTCCCTTTGCAACCAACCTGCACTTGTCATTGAAGTCTTCTACAAAGCAGCCCTTTGCATTAAATCTGACTTGCAGCCCTTGCTCTACCATCTGACCGACTGACACCAAGTTCTTTGTAATAGATGGCACATGTAATACATCTGAAAGACTCTTTGTCTTACCATCATGCAAAGACAAGGGAACTTTTTCAATGTGTGAGATTGGATGGCATAAATCATCACCCGTCTGTACATAACCTGTATTTTGCAAATCCTGCATCTCTCCAAACCATTTTGCATGGCTGATCATATGATTGGATGCACCTAAATCAACATACCAAACATCATCATGTGTTCACGTTCTTGTAACAGCATTCAGCATATGTTGCATAACAAACAGACGTTCATTTTTGTTTTCATTCTATCGTGAAGAAGATGCATAGTTTCCTTGCTACAACTTACCATTGCAAATAACATTGGGCTGCAATATGACCTATTTTGCCACAATAGTGACACACAATACCAGAGTTGTTAGAACCTCTGTTCTGCTATCCACCTCTTTCTCTAAAGCTCCCCTTGCCTCTAAAGTTACCACGATCTCCTGAAACCTGCATATCGCCAAATTGCTGATTCAATCTGTTTTGTTGGTTGTCACTACCACGGCCTCTTGAAGAGGACCTGCCACGTCCCCTTCCTGAATTGGAGTAGAAATCTTGGACTTGTTCACCACTTTTTTCAGATGTCTCACTTTGCATCTTGATCTCTTCAGTGATCATAAGAGAGAACAACTCATCGAAATCTGGAAATGGCTTTCTGACATATACGGAAGTTAGAAAAGACTTCCAAGCCTTTTCATTGTTAAGTCCACGCAAGGTAGACGACACCAAATCATCATCATTGGGCATTGCATCAATCGTTGCCAAGGCATCTACAATGTTCCTTACCTTCAGTGCATACTCATTGATAGACATCTTCCCTTTCTTCAATGTATTCAACTCTTGCTTGAGTTGAATCTTTCGTGCCTTTGTATTTACAGAAAACATACTTTCAAGTATGGTCCAAGCTACATATGAATTCTCTGCATTTCTAATATGTCCCAGCATATTATTGTCAATTACTACAGACAGCCAATACATGACCGTCTCTTCTACAATTGGAGGATCACTCACCTTCGGCTCCTTTTCTTCACCTGAAACAAACTCATAGAGATCTTTTCCAATAAGGAAGTTCGTGACATGGAACTTCCATGAAGGGTAGTTGTTCTTATCGAGCTTCTCAATGATGGGGTTTCCACTGTTCTCTGCCATTATCACAAAACTAATACCAAACAACAAGCAAATCTTCTGCAACCCTCGACTTGTAGTGCACAGTAATACACCAGACAGCCTTTTTCATTGTCTGCTCAACAATACATGCAATCTGCAACCAGTTTGCACATAAACCTTGTGTTTATTTGCTGGTAAACACCTTTGAGCTTACAGATCTGAAATTTGTAACCTATGCACCTGTATACGGCAGACACAGTTGAAATTGCAGGATACCTCGAATTGCTATCCGCAACCTTGCGAGTCTACAATAGGTCCTAAAATGACCTCGGATGGCCAAAATAGCAGTGGAAAAACCCTAAAGGGTATATCTACAGAATACACAACGCTTTTTATGCACACCAAATCTCACTCCAATCTAAGATTTTTACTCTGCCCTACTTCGGGGCCTCCATATGCACTGTCCAAGAGAAGAAGTAGACAATGGAAGAGCTTCTTACCCATTGCTTGCTTGCTCAAATCCTTGGCTCCTCTCCTTTGCTTTAGCCTTCAAAACTAGCCTCAATCATGGTGCCGCTCTGATACCATGTCAAGAATCATGTGGTAGGGGGACTTGCTCAAGATCCTGCGCCGAACACACACAGAATGCACAAGGAGAAGCTCACTCAAGAGACAAGAAGAGAGATGGAGGCCAAAACGTTTTCTTGTTGATTTTTTCTTCTTCTTCCACACACTTTACAATATATACAAAGTATAGATAAGATACAACATAAAGGAAAGTAGCCTACTAAGTCAAACAATGCATAACCAACTACATTAGTCTACTGGGGCTATAACTATGCTATCTGTAAATAGGTGTAACAACCTGAATATAATAAGTAATGAGTCAGTGGCTATGTGAGAGTCATAATGACCACCGACGTGCTAAGTGTAGATGTGTGGACCCATCTAACTAGGCGGTCCATCATTAATGACTGCATGTGTTGAGCTTATCATCTCAACAAGAGAGAGATCATGTAGAGGAATGGAGAGCTTAGTCACGCTCTTTATCTTCCACTCATTATTCCATTTTTCTCCTCAAGTTACTAAAGAGTAAGTTATACACTAGATCTCACTAACCAAGACTAACTCTGGTTAGGTCACACCAACTAACCCAATTTATTGAATGTCCAATACATATACAACTGGACACAATTAAGACACTGTCGGTCACACACATGAGCTTGAAGTCTTAACACTCCCCCTCAAGCTCAATACAAAACTTGTACTCCAAGTAGCTGTCGAAATCGGGTAAACTTATCTTTACCCAAAGACTTGGTAAAGATATCTACTACACCTACTCATCTGTCTTCACATGCATAAGGTCTATGTTCCCTTCAAGAACCATCTCTCTGATAAAATGGTAGTGCACCTCAATGTGTTTTGTCCTAGCATGATACACTAGATTTGTTTCAAGGAGTACACTACTGATATTGTCGCATAACAAAGTCAATGGAGCATCCACATGTATGTCCAAATTATCCATAAGCTTGAGCATCCATGCAATCTCACATGCTTCCAATGTAGCATCCCTGAACTCAGCCTCAGTACTAGACAATGCAACCATTAGTTGTTTCTTGCTACTCTAGCTAATCATTCTACTTCCAAAGCCAAAAGCATAACCACTCGTAGATCTGCAATCATATGAGAATCCTGTCCAATCTACATCTGTGTATCCAACCAGTGTCAAGGGCTTATCTTTCACATAGAACAACCCATATTCTATAGTGGACTTAAGATATCTCATAATCCGCCTAACATCATCCAAATGTGGCTTTCTGGGCTTTTGCATGAACTCCCTTATGGGCCCAACTGCATAGCTCAAATCTAGCCTAGTGATAGTGAAGTAGATTAGACTACCAGCCATCTGCTTGTACATAGTCACATCATCAATTTCAGCTCCAATTCTAATGTCCAACTTGACATTTTGATCAAGAGGTGTATCTAGTGGTTTACATTCAATCATGCCATATTTCTTTAGCATTTCCATGGCATAGTGTTTCTACATCAACCATAAACCATTTTCAACTTTGATAATCTCAATACCCAAGAAATATTTCAGTTCACCTAAGTCTTTCATGTCAAATTTAGATTTCAACATCTACATAATATGTTGTATCCCCAAGTCATCATCACATGTGATTATCAAGTCATCAACATAGATGACCAGCACTACCAAGACTTTGTCTATCTTTTTTGTAAATAGATTGTGATTAGCCCTGCCAATAGTAGATCCCAAACTCTGCAAGTAGTTACTGATCCTTGCATGCCAGGCTCTTGGAGCCTGCTTGAGCCCATATAATACTTTTTTTAGCTTACATACATAATGCTAAAAAGCAGGGTGTACATACCCTTCAAGCCGATCCATATAAACATCCTCTGCTAAATCACCATTGAGAAATGCATTCTTAACATCCATCTGTTGCAATTTCTAGCCTTTAGTAGCAGCCAATGCAATCACTATTCTTATGGTTGCCATCTTGGCAACATGGCTAAATGTTTCCTCCTAGTCTTGCACCCATTTACAACCAATGGTCTTCTTTCTTTCTGGCCGTGGCATAAGATCCCAAGTACTATTTTCAGCCAAGGCATCTATCTCCTCATCCATAGATGTGCACCAATTTTTATCCATCATTGCTTTAGCAAATGTAGCAGGCTCTTTGACCTCTGTCACCTTTGTCATATAAGCAAAATTCTTCGTAGAAAAACCACTGTAAGGCAGCCTATTCACAGGGTACATGACTCTCTGTAAGCATCTAAGTTGTGGTACACTACTCAATTCCCCTCTCTCATGAGGCCAGTGCCAGGGATATACACTGTCAGAATACCAAGCTCACTATCTAAAATGTTACCTAAGTCATAACCTGAAATCATCCTACCAGGTGTCATCACACCAGATGTATCATCAATGACTTTTTCTTTTCCTTTGTTGTCCACCACATCATATCTCCCCCTCACTGACATACTAGTGTCAGTGGACGGTGAACCAAAGCTTTGCAATCTCCCTATCCATGGAGATACTGTCGTACCACTAGGGCATGTCACTCTACTGAGAATAAACTGTAGATACATGTGTAGAAGGCATATATGATGGCATTGCAGCCGGTGATGCATATCAAGAGGCCATCTCATCAAATATGATATCTCTACTCACTAATGTATCCTGAGTAGAGGGATCATAGCATTTATATGCGTTCTTCTCCTGCAAATATTCAATAAAGACATACTTATGTGCTTTTAGATCTAGCTTTTTCCTTTTCTCATCGGGTATGTGCACATAAGCAAGACATCCAAATAATTTCATGTGACTAACATTAGGCTTGTAGCCATACAGTTTCTCAAATGGTGTCATCTCATGAATAACTGTAGTGGTGGGAGTCCCGTTCAAGATATACATGGCTATCATAACAACCTTAGCCCAATAATAGAGCGGCATACTCTTCTCATTCATCAGTGACCGAGCACCTTCTTTCAATACCATATTCTTCCATTCAGCTACCCCATTTTGTTGTGGAGTGTAACTGCATGTAAGCTAACTACGTATGCCATTTTCAACCAAAAAACTGTCAAACTCATTTGACACATACTCCCCACCGCTATCAGATCTCAACCAAGAGATGTAATAATCAAATTCCTTTTCAACCTAATTTTTAAACTGCTGAAAAATAGCAAACACCTCACTCTTTGTTTTCAAGATATAAACCCAAGTATAGCAACTATAATCATCAATAAATGTCACATAGTATCTGGAGCCTCCCATGGATGCATTATGAGCTGGACCCCACACATCAAAGTGAACTAATTGCAATGGTCGGGTATTATTTCTTACATGCCTGAAAAAATGCAACCTTGACTATTTACCAAACTGGCAAGCATCACAGGCATGACCAATATTTGTATACTAAAACTTGGGTAAACCTGTCACAATATGTTTCTTCTAAATCATTTACAGACATTGAAGATTTAACATGTCCCACTCTCTTATGCCATATTTCCATGTCTCTAACTGTGCTAGAGCCATGGGCAAACATTGTTGATTTCAACTGTGGAAAAGTGGCATCAAGAGTAAACCTCCTATCATTCCTATGACCATGAGCAATCAATTTGCATCCATTACCAAACTCCTCAATGAAGCATCCATGCTTGTTAAATCGGACCTACAAATTTGGCTCAATCATCCAACCCACAGACAATAGATTTTTAGTAATTGATAGGACATGCAGTACATCATGTAAGTTCTTCTTCTTGCCATCATGGATTACCAAAGTTACTTTGCCTTTATGTTCTTGTAATATTTCCACGCAATAAAATTTAGTTGGTTAGTTCAAAAGTTAGTTACTCAATTAATAAGTTAGTAAGATTACTAACTAAAAACTAACTAAGGTAAAAACTAACTAACATTAATAGCTGATAGTTTTTATTTACTTTAAAAAATATTTAAAAAACTGGGAATCGTAAATCCGACATTTTTCTTGGATTGACAAGGACCGTAGCCACCCTTCATGGAAGTTACAATGTGAATGAGACTTATGAGCCATATTAATCACTAGTATTAATGTGTATAGTTTGGATGGTCCAAAAAAGTATATTTTTAGATATTATCCTAAAAAGATAGAACTGGATGTCATTTAAAAGAAAAGACAAGTGATGTTTTAGTTAGTTTTGGAGATTTTATAAAAAGAAAAAAATAAAGAAAAGTGATTGATGAAACCGCACGCACCACGATCACAGTCTACAGGCAGTAGACAACACTTCGAACAGAGAAAAGAAGGAGTGAACTGAGAGCTTTCCAATCAAGTGTCTTGGAGTTTTACCCCCCCCCCCCCCTTTTGGATCCAATGGAACCATCAGATTTATGAGTTAAGCATCAGATCACTGAGTTTTCCAAGAGTCCCTCCACCAAGGACTTGAGAGAGAGAAGGAGACCCTGAGAGGCTATGAGAGAGAGGTAGAGAGAAGGATGACCCTCCAAGAGATTGTGAGAGAGAGCTTGAGAGAGAGAAGGAGAGAGATAGAGAGAGAGAGAGAGAGAGAGAGGAGTTACCTCAAAATGATGCACAATTGTCTCTATCTCGATCCTCAACTTAACCATCTTCTCTTGCGCTCTCCCATCTTGAGTCTATTCCTCCTTCTTAATTTCTTGAGTCTACTTGCAAACGAGGGACTCCACGCGAAGAATGTCGCATGTGGATGGCAATCCTACAACTAGCAATGAAGCCTCGGGTGAAGGCATCACTGTTAATCCAATTGCGGTTTTGGCCGTAAGTAATGTATTTCTAAATTGATAGATGCTTGCTTTGATTCTTACATGAGATACATTAGGCTCCATACTATGATGTACGAGAATAGGTCATGGGAAGGGATAGGCCTCTTCTCACATATTTGAAAGATGGAGTTTGCAAAGTGCATGTATTAAGAAAATTTAATTGCACTTGTGTATGGATTATTTGTTGATAAAGCAATCACTGAGAGGTTATGAATACCATAATCATAAAATGAATGACATTAAGAATTGTGCATACATGTATTAAGAAAATTTTGCATAGAATCACTCTTTGATCCCAAGGGGGAGAGCGAAAATGTGATGGAATTATTATTGCATCTATTCTTGTATTGTTTGGGAAAAATACAATTAGTTTTGTTGGTTGATTGAACAACATACTAAATGTTTTTCTTTCAATCAATTGATTGTTGCTTTGTGATTTGGATAAATATTCCAAGGCTTGTGTTGATGGCAAATGCATAGCAGGGGTCTGTAATGACAAAGGAATGTTTTCCTAGAAGATGATATTAGGGTTGATTGCCTTGATTATGCTTGATTCTTAATTGGTTAATTAAGGAAGGATATTTGCACGAGTGGATCATCTCCAAGATCGCACCTCGGATTACCCCCAGAGGGCACTACTCGATACACAGGCCAAAGGTTGAGTAGTGAAAAGGCCAACCATGGAAAGTGTGTCTCACTCCTAGATTGCTTGGGGTTAGTGGATCCCTGGACACCCCTTGCCGAGTCCGAAATGCGGAGCTGTAGACTTCCGTGAGCCGAACGTCTAGGGCATTGGAAGATCCTATTCTAGATAAAGGATGGAAATTTTGGTGCCATGTGATTTGGACCGGGTACTTTTGTTGGATAGAAGGGATACATAATTCTCCTGTATGGGCAAGAGACAAAGATTAACATAAAGATAAGTTAAGTAACTTTTTTGTCAAAAGGACTACTTGTTTTGTTTTTGTGTTTGTGCTGTAAATTACGCAAACGGTTCATGTTCCCTAAAAGGCTTAATTAATGAAGCTTATTTTAAATGTTGTATATAAATGTGGTAGGACCTAATTAGAAAACTAAAGCTCTCAAGGGAAGCAGGTGGGCAAAATCCCCAACGGATCTGTCCTACGGTAGGGTGGTCCCAGAGAACTAGGAGGCTTCTCTCAAGGATTTATCGCCATTCAAATTTAGGTATTATTAAGTTAGAACCTGATTCATGCCATTTTAGGGGACCGGAATGGGACTATGCCCTACAGGTAGAGAGGTTGAGCGGCACATCCATCTCGTTTCCCATTCTCTTTGAACCAAATGTAGTATGGATCCGCTTTGGATTGGGTATCTCTACATAAAGTAGGATATCCAAGACCCTATGCTAGAATGCTATTAGGAGACCTTGGCCCTAGGAACCCATATTTCAGGTCGATCCTAGTGGGTTTGGCCGTGGACATTCCGTTGTGAGGTGGACTCAAAAAACCCTAAGTGACAAACCCCGTGACATTCCATGGGAGTGCCGGGTGGCATCGCTTAGACTCATCTCCCGATGGACCACTAAAAGCATGCCTTGACAGTTGATAGGCAGGCATGTTATAGTTCTATGCTATGCTGCATGTCATCCCCTACGCATACATAGCCATTCCTCTTAGGCACCATATATGTAAAAAACCAATCACTATGAGGTGTCATATGATTCAATGCTCCCAAATCAATGTACAAAACTACATCCTCATGAGACTTCTCAGTAGCCATGTCTTTCACACATGTCATGGCAAACAATCTATCCCTAGATGCATCTTCTGCCTGACATGACAATGCATAATGTCCATGCTATTTGTCTCTTTTTTGATTGCCCTATTTTTTCTAGTAGACCATGGAAATATGACTATAATTTCTACAATAGTGACAATCCTTATCCTTATTAGGATTGTCAGAAAGGCCGTGATGTTGCCAGGTGCCTCTGCCTCTAGGGCTAGATCTCCCCTTACCTTTGAAATTTCCACCTCCTCGTGCATTCGAACCTTGCTGGGTATTATGACCATAAGATACATTTTACTAGCCTCCTCTGCCAAAACCATAACCTCTACCATGGTTGCCATGACCGCATTGATTCAAATAAAAGACAACATCCTTGTTCTTGGAGCTGCTAGAACTTGTAGCCATTAACCTCCTCATTAGGAAACTAGCTCATTGAAATCTGGCATTTCAGCCCGCACAGAGATGGAAGTATCAAATGACTTATATTCAAATCCCAAACCATTTAATGTCACTGCAACCATGTCTTTATCCACAACTTGTGTGCCAATGGATGCTAGCTGATCCGCAATGGTCTTAATCTCTATGATATAATCCTATATAAAATTGTTTTTTTCTGTCCATGTTAAATTTCTGCTTTAACTGTATCTTCCTGGCACTTGTAGTTATGCCATAATATCTGATCAAAATGTTTCATGCATCTTCTGGTGACTTGCAATTCATGATCTGCATCACCCAAGATACATAGAGACAACCAAAGTAAGACTCTACGAGCTCTTTCTATCCAAGCTTGATGTGCTCACCTTTGATCAGCTGTAGGCCTCTCTGGGAGCTTGGGTTCAGCTTCTGCTCTAGTCACCAACTCCCAGTATCCTTTACCTATCAAGAAGTTCTCCATGCGGAACTTCCATATGGCATAATTGTTACTACCAATATTTTCCCCCACTATCTAGGTGTGGGAGCTTTCGCTCAACCGCCAAGACCCACGGACCACTTATTGCTTCAAGTGAGCTCTAATGGCTATCTCTCACACCGTCGATCCTACAAGTGTAGTGAGCTTACCTTGATGCCGATATGAGTTGCCTTCTCTCTTGCACACACCGATAGCTCCACGATCCTAGATGCTAGCTTAAGTATCCTCAAACCTCCTCCATCTCCAAGCTCCATCCACCATATCCGCGCACGCAAGAGAAGAGAAGAGAAGAGAAGAAGAGAAGGGGAGATGGTGAAAAGCTTCACCCTCTTGATCCCTCACTCTCACACACTCACTGCCTCACACCCTCACACTCCCTCTCTCAAGAGCATACACAAGCAAGGAGAGGAGAAGAAGAGAAGAGCTCTTGTTAGCCACACACCAAAGAATGAGCTTGCATTCACTTTTTGAACTTTATATATACAAACCCTAAGAACCCCATGGGCACCCATCCCTTTTTACATGACCGGCCATTGTGGCAAGGTCCTTTGTCTATTTCCCCCTTCTAGCCTTGTGCCTCTAACCTACACCCCTTTATTACTTTACAATTGGCACAGGAGGGAGCTTGGTGCTCTTTTACACAAACTTTTGGAGTTTTTTGAGGCGCCTTTCATTTAAAATTACGCTTTTGGCCCCAGCTTAGCTTTAGAGGCCGCCTGCATGTCTTTGCTCTTTTTCCATCTTCTTTCCGCTTTTTCATTCATTCTTCTGCCTTCTTAACTTGGGGTTAACATTACCCCCCTCCGAGATGGGTGCCAATCCCATGCCACTCTTGGCTGCTGTTGGGGTTCAAGAGGCAGTTGGCGAAGTAGTTGTGTAAGGGTAGGGCCACATGTAAATTTGGGTGCTTGTAGAAGTTGGGTAACAAGGTTGGTTGGAGAAGCCAAACAGATAGTAAGTGGTTGACAGGAGCCTCCGAAGTCAGTGGCTGGTCACCTTTGTGATGCTTGGAAGGAAAAGATGCAATGCTCTACCTAAGGGGGGTGTCGATCTTATTATGTAGTGTATTGTGCTCATGCTGGTGGAATGGGGAGTTGGGTCGTCTAACCACAGGCTAGCCTGGGTGATGTCCCACACTTGAGGACCCCATTCATGCAAAGGGAGGTGCGGTGCAAGGAGCTTAGGGTGACATGTCTAACCATAGGTGAGTGGTACCCCCCTAGGTTTGTCCTGTACTTGATGTGCCATAAGCGTGAAGTGGGGGCGCAAAAAGGGTGAGGGGGTTAGGAGCAGGGCTAGTTGATAGAAGCCACCAGGCATGCCTAACGTGAGGACCCCTAGGTGCAGTGACTGTGCTTCATGTGGTGCTAAGTGCTTCTGTAAGTGAGTTGCTTTGTCCATTCCATGTGTAATGTTCCTCTTGCTCTTCCTTGGATACTTGTTCGTTCTCTTTTTCTTTTTCTTTTTCTTTTTTTTTTTGGAATAGTATTATACTAGTAGAATGACAGCATCTGCCTAATTTTTCTCGTCAAATTTAGGCAGAGAAGGGGGTCGGATGGATTTACTCAAAAATTGATGGCTTTGCATGTATCCTTTGAGATTCATCCGGATGTGGAGGAAGGTGGTGGAGAGGAAGGGATGGTTGCACCTAGTGAACTGGCTGGCATTCATATCCTCTAGGAGAGCTAGGCAAAAAGAGGGGAGAAGGCTAGCCCTCATCATTAAATGTGCCATGGCACAGTTGTTGATGGCATTAGGGTTAAAAAAGAGAGGAGGCAGGCCACGTTCTTGTGGGGTTGGGTCCTGCTTGAGTAGTAACTTAAGTAACCTAAGACAATTATAGGTAGTTATAAAGGCTGGATCGGGGCATGAAGAGAAATCTGCAAGAAAACACGTCATGGAATCATTTAGGCTTCCCAAGTTGAAGAGGAGGGCATGTTCAAAGAAGGCGGCATTGGAGTTGTAGATGATGGGAAAATCATGATGCCCATGGAGGGTGGCAACAAAATCCACACCTACCCTACGAGGATACGCCATGAATGTGGGGTCGTTCCTCTCATAGGGCAGGGTGTTACAAAAAGCCATCCAAGCGAGCATGCTAATGTTGCACACCCGCCTCCTCCATAGGGGTTGGCAGTTGTATCCCTATACAGTGTGTGGCACTTCAAACACCTTGTTTTGCCAAAACTCTACTTCTTTCTTTCCCCACAAAGTGGGGGTCCTCTCCCTTTCTTCCAGCCATTTGTGTTCCAGTCAGCTGCTAGTCGCGATCACCTCCTCCATCACCTTGATCGATAGGATCCTCTGTAGGCTGTTGGGCATGAGGAAGCTGAAGGTGAATGGGTCTTTTTCTTTTTCCTGCCACTCCTAAATCACCAGCTCCATGTGGAATCCAGCAGGGAGGTCATCGGGGCATGGTGGGAAGGGTGCAGATGGCTGCACGACCAGTTTGGCTCTTAGTTGCTTCCTAGTTTCTTCAACTAACTTTCTTCGTCTCTCCCTTAGTGCGGCTTGTCTCTCCGCGGATGGATCAACCTGTTGCTGTTCTTGGACACACGAAGAGGGGGGTTGTGGGATTACCTCTTCTTTGAATCTCCCCATAACGAATTCAAGCTCAGCGTCCTCCCCCTTCCAGTCTTCTTGTTGCACTCCTTCAAAGCCCATTGCGTCCATTTCCTAGGGGGTTAGGCTAGCCAGTAGTAGGTACTTTTGTTGCTCTTCTAGGCTCAGCCTAACCTTCGCAAGTTGGGGTGGCATCTGTAGCCCTGCATGTAGGGCTCTACATGCGATGCTCAATTTTTTCTGTACCACCTCCATCCTGTTAGGATAAAAGCTCACATCACTCAAGGGGTTGGTGATGAAGAACGTGTCAGCTATTGTTGTTATGAGGATCTTGAAGATGAGGCGTACCCAGGGAGGCAGCCAACAAATCTCATACTTCAATGACCCAACCACCAATTGGCCTTAGATGCTCTTATGAGCGGAGATCAATTCTAACCTTGGCCACAGACTTGGCAGAGAATACGGGGGATGACTTGGTTGCTTGCCTTAGATGCTTGGATGCTACCTTTATGACACTTGTTAAAAGCTACGACAGACTAGATTTAGGTCTCTTTGATTTCAAAATCATATTCCTCCAGCACTTCAATCCATCGACATTGCCTCATATTGAGCTCATTCTGGGTAAAGATCCATTTAAGACTTTTATGATCTGTCACTAAGGTAAATTTGTTACCCAACAAGTATTGTCTCCAAAGCTTGAGAGCATGGATGATAGCCAACGGCTCCAGATCATGGGTAGCATAATTCCCCCAACAATCCTTGCATTGTGGCACGGGCTCTCTAGGAAGATGTTGGGGTTGTGCTCTAGCTCTTTACTGTGCTTTCTCCACCAATTCCCATCTTCTTCTCTTAGCTACAATGATGTGCTCGGGTACTTGACTGCTTTTTGGATCTTCCTCAGGCACATCTAACAGTGGTGGGCTAAGCTCTTGGGCATGTTGCTCTTCTTCTTGTTCATTTTTGAAGTCTGGTCCTTCCTCTAGTGGTTGCACTTATGGGATCATAGATAGGGGTGGATGTGGCTTCTCTTGCTCTTCAAAACCTAGTTCCTTTAGCTCATCGATGGAGAGGCTAGCCTGCCTCAAATACTGGCATAGTTCTTTTGTTGTTAGGCCGGTGCTTGTTGGAAGAGCATGCTCATGTAGGCCATACTTCAAGGCTCTGGTAGTCACCTCTAACTTCATTCTTAGTCTCTCCACAAAATCCTCGATGTCCACTTGCATTATATGTGGATCATTGTGGTTAAGAAGGCTTGCCATTGGGCCTCTGAACTTACTTCTGTGGCTTTCATTCTACTATGGCCAAGGGCTCAACAAGTCCTCACACCTGTTCGAAGTTGTGCTCTTTCCACCATTTGGCTCTCTCTTCCAGTTCTTCCTTGACGTTTTCCATACTTTGAGATAGCATCACTATCACTTGTTGTTGTTCATTCCATGTGTGTTTTTTCCTTGTTTCGGTGGCACAGCTACTCGTTGGGCTTGTTGTGCCACAAAGAGTTGCATGGAAACTTTTGACAGCCTTTTAGAGACAAATCTTTGTTCTTCTGTGTGTGCGCTTCTTGCCTTCCTTCATGCTATTGTTGTGACTTCAAACTCTTGTGTGTGACCGATAGTGTCTCAGCTATGTCCAGCTGTACATGTGTTGGACATTCAATAAGTCGGATTAGTCGGTGTGACCTAGTCTTGGTCAGTGAAACCTAGTGTATAACTTACTCTTTAGAAAGTTGAGAAGAAAAATGGAATAATGAATGGAAGATAGAGAGCATGAATGAGCTCTCCATTCCTCTACATACACACACACCCTCTCTCTCTCTCTCTCTCTCTCTCTCTCTCTCTCTCTCTCTCTCTCTCTCTCTCTCTCTCTCTCTCTCTCTCTCTCTCTCTCTCTCTCTCTCTCTCTCTCTCTCTCTCTCTCTCTCTCTCTCTCTCTCTCTCTCTCTCTCTCTCTCTCTCTCTCTCTCTCTCTCTCAACATGGTATCAGAGCCATGAATGGGCTCTGTGGTGGATAGCATTTGTGAAGCAGGCTTGGAACTTGAAGATTCAAGGTTCTTGACAAGAGGGGTTGACTACCATTGTTTCTGTTGAAGGTATGCATTGCATCATTTGGCTTGCCATTGCTCAAGAGGTTGTCTATGACTTGTCAAAAGCATTTGGAGGCTTCAGTAAGCATACTAGAGAGAGCATTGATCATCAATGGGATAAACAACTGCTAAATAAACGGATGCATCACGTGATTGTGCCTGCTGTCCAAACTACTCCCCATGGTTGTTAATCAGTAAAATAATCACTAGTCAAGTGATCTACAGCTTGCATACACTCTTTGGAAGGTACTTAAAGGTCTTGACATGGAAATGCATTGATGGAAGCTTAGTTTGAAGGTTGTGCACAAGTACACATATTTGAAACAGAGAATGAACTACTATAAACAGTGAATATATAGCATACATTGGATCTTGGTGGAAGCATTGAAGCTATCTGACATGCATTCTTGGCTCAATTGAAGTATAGATACATCTTGGAAGACATATGTATTGTGTCTTATACATTTAAGTTGCAATTTTTTGAAGAAAATACTCAGATCTGGAAGTATCTCATAGGCTAAAATCTATCATGGAATTTCCAGCACCAATACAGGGCACCGTTTGATCCATACATGCCTTGGAATGATGGATATGACTATCTAGAATGTTGGGTGAATGTCTGGGCACAATACTTGTATACACTTGGGAATGATTAAAATGATTAAAAATTTAGTTTTGGAATGCATTTATAGATTGAAAATTACATGTCAAAAACTATCATGAAACTATGGACAACAAACATGGTCTTTGCTTGAAGCACTACATGACATTGATTGGTCCCTATCAAATGTATGGCTTGGGATATGTCTGGGAATGTTTGGAGCATTAGGACAAGCATTGAATGCTACTAAAAAATAAAATTTGGATCTGAAAACAAATGCATTTAAAGTGTCTTGTTTGGTTATAAGCAAGGAATGCAATCCATGACATTGCTTCTTGAAGACAAAGTGTTTATGGTAGTATGTATGGTCATGTATTGACCCTGACACACTAAAGCAAATGTATGAACTAATTTGAAGACATTTTGGAGCTTGATAAAATTTTATTTATTGAGTATTTTTTGATTACAATTTGTGAATAGATTTTTGACACTTGTACTTGTTGGTTATGCACTTAGTTGTGCTTATATGGTCATATTTGGACTACTACATATACTAGCACAGGTCTATGAAGTTTTGGAGCATGTATGACTTATATAAACCTTAGTTTTGGCTTTGAATTAGCTATTGGCCACACTAAGAATTTAAAAATTTTAGAGTACATGTTTTCTTGATTGGAATAAGGTTGCATGAGACAGTGTTTAAGCACCTACATGGTCTATGTGTTGACTGATGTACCTACGGGTTATGCCACATGTTTGTGGATGGTTTTGAGATGTTATGGGCTGAAATACTTTGGTTTTAATAGTGAAGTTGTTGCAAAAAAATATCATAAATAGTTAAAGACTGTAGTTAGTCAGTTAGACTTGTTAATGCAGATAGGATTGACAACATAACCTAGTGTTAACCCCAAGTCAAGAAGGCGAAAGAATGAATGAAAAAGTGGGAAGAAGACGAAAAAAGAGCAAAGACACGCAGGTGGCCTCTAAAGCTAAGATGGGGCCAAAAGCCTAATTTTAAATGAAAGGTGCCTCAAAAAACTCCAAAAGTTTGTGTAAAAGAATGCCAGGCTCCCTCCTATGTCAATTGTAAAGTATTAAACGGGTGTAGGTTAGAGGCACAAGGCTAGAAGGGGGAAATAGACAAAGGACCTTGCCACAATGGCCGATCATGTAAAAAGGGATGGGCACCCATGGGGTTCTTAGGGTTTGTATATATAAAGTTCAAAAAGTGAATGGAAGCTCATTCTTTGGTGTGTGGCTAACAAGAGCTCTTCTCTTCTTCTCTCCTTCTCCTCTCCTTGCTTGTATGTGCCCATGAGAGAGGGAGTGTGAGGGTGTGAGGGAGTGAGTGTGTGAGAGTGAGGGATCAAGAGGGTGAGGCTCTTCACCATCTCCTCTCATCTTCTTCTCTTCTCTTCTCTTGTGTGCGCGGCTATGGTGGATGGAGCTTCGAGATAGAGGAGGTTTGAGGATGCTTGAGCTAGCATCTAGGATCGTGGAGCTACCAGTGTGTGCGAGAGAGAAGACAACTCATATCGGCATCAAGGTAAGCTCACTACACTCATAGGATCGATGGCGCATCGACTATGTGAGAGGTAGCCACCATTAGAGCTCGCTTGGAACGCTTGAAGCAATAAGCGGTCCATGGGTCTTGGCGATTGAGCGAAAGCTCCCACATTTTGGTTCCGTTGTCGGGACCAACGGATTCAAGCTTGAGTGCTTGCATGCCTCATATCATCGAGCATCAAAGTAAGGGATTCATCCTCGAAACAGAGATTGAGATAGGTAGGAAGTTTGGGTGTTTTGATCTTCGAAACAAGTAAGTATTTTGGGTTGGTTTGTTTTTTTTATGATTGAAAAATAGGGAGAAATCATTTCAGTTTGTTGCTTTCAATTCTTGTTGCATTTAGTGTAGGATAGGATTAGGAAATTGAACTGGGAAAGGGTAGCGTTTACTATTGCAAAATAGGGCAAAACGAGGCATAAATCATGCAAAAAATGGAAAAAATCTTTCCTGGGATGCTTAATGTCGGCAAGTGAGTGATTGAGAGCATCAAAACCTTACCTAGGAAGGGGTTTAAGAGCCAAGAGACCAAGGGAGAGCTCATTTGCAACCATTGCAGTGAGAGAGAGAGAGAGAGAGAGCCCTCGCAAAGATTCGATTCAATCTCGTCATCGGAGAGCCTACCGCTCACCCCAGGTATACCAATCACTGCACTTGGTGCCTTAGTTGGGATCTGGAAGTTTGTGCTTGGAGTGATTGCCTAAATCGTGAGATTTGATTGAAATCATTGTCGCGCGGCATTCATCGCGCCGCATTCGGCCTGTCAAAGCGGTCGTTGTTAGGCCGAGTCCTAGACTCGGCCCTCGAACCCTGCCATTCATCCGGCTCGACTCGAAAACCCTAATTGGCCCTCGGCCCATAGTCCACTCGGCCCATCTGAGTGACGGCATTTGGCCCCCTTTGACCAACTTGACACTCGGCCCATAGTCCACTCATCCCCATTTACCAGTTCGGCCCTCGGCCCCAAGACTCGACTCGGCCCTTGGCCCACCACCTAATTCGGCCCGTCCGAGTCACCCACTTGGACCTCGACCCGCGAAAAGTTTTTGTACTCGGACTAATGCGATTCGGCCCATCCGAGTCACCCACTCAGCCCCTGCAATTCAGACCAGTTGGGCCGAGTGTGTATTTGCCTCAACTTTTCAGAAATTTGACTTGACCCAACTGGAGCTCACTAGCACAAACTGTTGCAAGCCCTCCTGACACTCAGAACTGGATTTTGGTGCACGGAATAGACAAAATCGTAAGGTGCAGCCGCTTAGTAGTTTGAGTGGGCTACCGCGAGACCTGGAAACCTGGAGACCTAGAGGCAACCCACTGAGCCATAAAACCCCGATTGGACCCAAAAACGGGCAAGGCAACGTAACTGAAAACCCCTAAATCCTGTCAAGACGGCCAGAGAAATGATCGACAAAGCCGATCAGGCCCAAAACAAAGCAAGGGTGCGTAAGACGCTTAGGGGTTGTTTGTCGCAGTCACCTTGAATTTCCACACTTGAAGTGCACTTAAGAAAACTGAAAGCCTGATTGAGCACAAGTGCACTAGAAAGAACACATGTACTAAGTGGAGATAAATTGAGGATTGTATTCAATAAGTCAAGGAACTCACTCTGATAAACCACTCAAGGAACCCATGAATAGGAGAGAATCCTTAGACGAAGATAAACCATCAACACGCAAAGTAGGACCAAGCAAGTGGTGTAAACAAAGTGGATTTGACAAACCTACTCAACCTGATTGATAGCTTGGTGGAGCACGAGAACTCGACTATGGCAGAAGAAAATTCAGACCGCAGGTCCATCGAGGAACTCGACCTAGGCATCTTCCCAGAGGCTATTCAGCAGCTGGTTAGCAGCTATGATGCACACCCCCAGTATGAGCATCGCGGTTGGACAGTAGATGCTATCATTGCAGACTTAGAAGAAGAGAGAAAGCTAGTCCACAAAGCATTGCAAAGCATAGCCGCATACAATAGAGACCAGTAGGCCAGGATTCAAAGGCAAAGCACAAAGTTGCGTGAGGTGTAGTGAGTGCTGAACCTAGCCGACAAAAATTGAACGGATCACGAGAGAGCCCTAGAAGGAGACTTAACGCTGAGCGAGCTTCTTATGAAGTGATTGCTAGACAACACCGCAGCAAAGCAAAGTGTTGTAGCATTGGCGGCCTTACTGTTGGAAAGATTAGGAGCAACCCAAGGCTCTAAGAGCTAGTCTAAGATCCCAATAGTCGCAAAGCAGCTCAATAAGTATCAACCCCACGACGATCCATACAGCTTTGTAGAGCAGTTCGAGAAAGTCTGCAAAGCCAATGGCCTCAGCGACCTGACTCAGTGCTCTCAAGCGCTTGGGCTCTGCTTAGGTGACAAGGGCAGGACTTGGTATACAAGCTTAGATTCCACAAGGTGAGCAAATTTCAATAGCCTCAAGAATCTCTTCATCAAGAGATTTTCCGAGCCTGGATACTCCGACAATCTACTAGTACAACTGATTAATGTTAAGCAGAAAGAGAAGGAGGACATTCGTGATTACGTAACCCACGTGAGGAGCCTCTTCAAGAGAATCCCTACGGGAAAATGGCAGATTGAAAGAGCAGTTTTAATTGTGTTCATCAGCAGAATTCAAAACAAGGAACTGTATAAGGATTTGGTAGCCAACTCGAGCTTGTAGCGAGACGCACTAGCTAGGGTTTTTGAGGAAGCCATCAGAGTTGATGATCAGCTGAAAGAGCGGAGCTCCAGGAGCTCCAATTCAAAAGAAGCCAACTCACAAAGTTCAGAAAGAGCATCAGGCTCTAGTGAATGACCAACCTCATTATCCCAAGATAAGGGGAAAGCCACCGAGACGGCTGATGTCAAGATGGAGATAGCCAAGCTGCAAGACATGTGGAGATGACAACGCACCCACACGTCCAATGTGTGTACTGTGGCGGAAACCATTTGCTGGCCAAGTGTCAAGACCCTCGTTTGAGACCTTGCACTAACTGCGGCAGGTTTGGTCACGACATCGTGCATTGCAGATTTCCCAAAAGACTTTCGTACTCCCAACCATACGATCAACCTTACCTAGTGAACATGCCGCAGCCATTCTTCGAAAGGGGAGCCCCATTGACCCTTCTTGCGCCTAACGACATTAAGTCGGCTATCCCTAGGGTGGACATAAACCCTACAGGCATACCTAGCCTGCCTGGTCCCTATGTGATCCATCCACCAAACAATGCTCCAATCCACTATGTGGAAGAACCAAATGAGGAAGAGACTTACTTATACCCTTATGCCTCTCATGACGACGAGGGCAACGCAATTCTTATGGATTATTGACCAGCACCCATGATGGCATTGGGGAGAGGACGAGGTAGAGGTCTACAAGGGCAGACGCAGGATCCAATCATCTGTTGGACTTGTGGTCACCCAGGTCATGTCTCATCACATTGCCCTAAGAGGGAGCAGCAGAACAAGGACAAAGCTGACCTAAGGTGCGTTGAGTGCGGAATCACCCATCTCTTTGTCAATTGGCCAAAGCCGAAACCTTCTTCAAGTTCAGCCAATGTACCATCTATTCCATTGGGGTTTTTTGGTGTCGAGACCCTCGATGGGGAGGCCACACCCATCCCATTGCGGGTCATGACTCGTGCCTAGATGAAGCAGGCCGGCATATCACTACCAGGACCCAGCAACCTCGATGCAACCTCAATAGGAAAGAAGAGCCGCAAGTGAAGGAAGCAGAGGTCAGAAGCTAAGATCGTACTAAAAACTGAGAGTGGTATGACTCTGCCTATTGGAAAGAAGATCATAAACGCAGAGGCAGAAACTTTAGCCCCCAAGACAGCCAAAAAGGGAAGTGCCAAGGTAGGGGAATACCCGCATCCAAGCACCAACTTGAGGCCATAGAGAAAGTGAATTACTGGGTGAAAGAGGCCCAAGAGCACTTAAGGGATGCTGAGCCCATCCTAGAGGATGAGATTGATGATCTTCCCAGCATAAGCATGGCGATCTCACCCCCTCGACCAAAGTCAGGAGATGCAACTGCACCGTAGAGGCAGCATTGCTCTTAAGCCAAGCCTTGATGCTGCAGGCCTGCAAATTAGTCATGGCCATTGGCCAAGACAATCTAGTTTAGGAGAGAGATGAGCAGCCGACAGCCTCCTTACCACGCTAGTGACCACCCCTGTGACGTTAAGCCTGGGAGACCTGCTTAAGCAGCATCCCACCCTATGGCAAGACCTCAAGCAGTGGGTTGAGGGGTCACGAGAACAAGCTACTGATCTGCATGCTCATGATGCAGAAACACAAATATCGAGTCTAACGTTGCACTCTGTGCCAAAATCCTTGCATGTTAATGCCTTCTGGGAAGGCACCGAGATGCATGCAGTGTTACCAGTCCTAGCCTTAGCGACACAACGAGAAAGGGGATCATAGGCACGGGAGCCAGGGTTAGTGTGCTGAGCCACACAGTACTATAGACCTGGGAAAATCCACATGTCAAGACCACTCAATTTAATGTCACATTAGCAAACGGCATGACAGTGAAGCCATTCAGGGTACTTAAAAATTGGCCGGTGAAAATCACGGGTGTCTAGTTCTTTATCAACTTTATAGTCTTGAAGGGGGTGGACTACGATATCCTGTTAGGCCGACCCTAGATGCGTAATGCCAGAGCTATTGAAGATTGGGGTAACGGCTTGATCTTCCTAGGCAATAGAATGGAAGCTATGAGGGCAGAGATGGACACTTGGAAGACCTCACCAGTTGCCTTGGATGCCATCTCCGTGATATTCAAGGGTGATGCTCAAGTCAAGAAGTCTTATGGACCCTTGACTAAGTATATCCCATGCCTAGAGGATGAGTGAGATTGGATGCATGTCCTTGCTACAGTCGACCTGTCGTTCTCGAATCAAGAGGCGTATGAGCAGGCTATCAAGATGATGGGCACGTCTGACGGCACGCCCTTCGTACCAGTTTGCATGGTGAAAGGAACCCTTCAAGGGAGACCTAAGCACGTCACCTTCCAAGTGCCAAGCAACAAAAGAGAACTCCGGGACTCTCTGGAATACTTAACGGAAAAGCTAGCTAACAATCCAATAGCAAACTTCAAACCACTCTAGGATCTCTTAGGTGAATCCAAGTGACAATGGACCAGAGTGCATGACTTGAACCTCATGTAAAACTGGGCCCTAGTCCATGGTCAATGACAAGAGATATACCACGCCCTACGATACAATGAGCGGTCTGACGCAGAGACCTCTGATAATGAGTATGAAGACTACCAATCCTTCAGTGACAAAAGTGAGGGAGAGATAGATACAGTAGAATATGACACTGAGGGACATGAAATAGAACAAATACGGGTGGACTCCAAGCCACAGAAAAGGAGTGTCTACATGATAGAATGAGGAATCATGCGCATGGATTGTGATCGCACTTGGTTAGAACACGTAGGAGCCATAGACCTTGAGCAAGCAGGCCTAGCCCAACTAGGAGTGACACCAGTGCTTAGGACAGAATCACCATCTGAACTGCGACCACCAGGGGATACCCCCTCTTCTAGCAAAGACGGCGAGTTCGACTCTGAGTCAGAGATAAGCTCGAATAGCAAACCAGAAATGCCTAGGCTGCCCAAGACTCGACGCACCAAAACAGGGACCTACCCGTCCACCTAAGGCGCAAACAATTGAAGCAGGAAAGGCCGAAACAACCCAGGGACACACAAATAGACGAACAACAAAAACCGCGGGACCTCCCTAAAATATTTATGAAATTCAAGAAAGGAGATAGGGTAGTGATCCTGTTGGGTGCCAAACAGCAAGGGCAAACAAGCGAACCAATCGAGGGACCAGCCAGGGTCAAGGAGGTGAACTTAGCCCAAGAAGGGGAGACACCCCGACTAGCCTTCATTGCCAATGAATTGACTGAGGAAGAAGAAACAAGTCTTGTCACTCTCTTGCGAGAGTATGTAGACGTATTTGCTTGGTCCTTGGAAGAGCTTAAAGGGGTAGACCCGAGTGTAGTGACTCATAATATACCCATGACACCAGACATAGCGCTGGTGAAGTAGTGACCGTACCCAATGAATCCAAAGCACGCTAATGCTATCAAGGAAGAGATTGATAAGCTGATGAGAGCAGGATTCATTTACAAAATTGAGCATACGGACTGGGTATCACCCATAGTCATCGTGATGAATAAAAACGAAAAAATTAGTGTATGCTAATTACAAGAAGGTGAATGCTGCTACTAAAAGGGACAATTATCCATTGCCATACACCGAGCACATTCTTGAAAGGATGGCGGGTAAGGAGGCCTATAGTTTTCTAGATGGCTTCTCAAGATACAATCAGGTGCAAGTGCATCCTGCCGACAGGCATAAGACTACCTTCACCACCAAGTGGGGAATCTTTACTTACATAGTCATGCCTTTCGGGTTGACTAATGCCCCTAGCACCTTCCAACATCTCGTGTGAACCATATTTAAAGACATGATTTGCAAGGAGTTGGAAGTCTTTGTCGATGGCCTCTGCGTTCACTCGACCTAGATGGAACATCTCACGACTCGGCTGCCCCATCGAACTAGTCAGTGATCAAGGGACACACTTCATCAATGAAGTGATAGTGCATCTCCTATCCACCTTCCTAATTATCCATCGGAAATCCTCTCCATACTACCCTCAAGAAAACGGCCAGGCAGAATCCACGAATAAGATTCTTGTCAACGTCCTAACCAAGGTGGTCTCTGCCTCGCGCAGCGACTGGGATAACAAGTAGATGGCAGCCTTGTGGGCTTACCGCATAGCTTATAAAACGGATGTCGACCAGACCCCCTTTAGGTTGACCTACGGAACCGAAGCAATTCTCCCCGTAGAAATCTTCGTGCCTAGCCTGTGAATTGCACTTCAGGAGCGATGGGAAGGAAAGGAGGCATGGACACAATGCCTAGTTGAGCTCGAACACCTCTTGGAGACTCGCTTTCTAGCCACTCATGCACTCATATGTGAGAAGGCACGATGCAAGAGCTGGTTTGACAAGCATGTCAAGCAACGCAACTTCGAACAAGGCAACTTAGTGCTCCTATACTCAGTTAAGGGGCAAAAGCAAAAAATGAAGTTTAGGGGACTTGGACCTTTCAAAGTCCATGCAATCAGTCGAACGGGCAACGTTGAGCTTGAGACTCTAGACGATGAGGGAATAGGCTTTTTCAATGGCAATCATATCAAGAAATACTATCCTCCCACGCATCCTTTACATGAGCCACCAATGTTGGAACCGCCTGTCAAAGTATGAGTAGACACCATCACCAAAATTGATGATGAGGATGAGGAAACCGTGGAGCCTGCATACTTGCACATCACAATCATCACTACCAAGCAAACGTGCATCTTAAATGCCTTAATTGATGAGGGAGTGGACTTCAATGTCTTGACTCACGATCATTGGATCCAACTTGGCAAACCACCACTACAACCCACTAATGCCAAATTAAGCCCATATGGAGGCCGCTCATATGCACTTCTCGGTAAATGCAGGGCCATCATTTCTATCGAGTCTGAGACTATACCAATGATCTTCTACGTGCTGCCAGACACCAAGGACGCAGGCACGGAAACACTGCTAGGGCAAACCTTCAAAAAGAAAACTCGTTGCAACGTTGATTAAGAGTTGCAACGCATTCACCTCGCCATAGGAAACATCCGCATTGTTACAGCTTTCAGCAAGGGCTGCGCGACCTCAGCCCTGTCCGCACGGCCACCAGTAGAAACATTAGCATCCAAATCTAAGGAGAAGGGTAGTGCTCAGCCACCACCCAACCACCCCTCAAGGACCGCTGCTCATCACAGAAAAACTAAGGCCCAATAGCCTAGTTTTCAATGGAGGCCTAAACAGTCGCAACCATCGCCTAGGAGTTGCCGCACACAACCTCATAAGACCCAAAGCTCTAAACCTAGGAAACCAAGGCGCAGTTACAGAAATCGGCACATGATCAGGCAAAGGTGGGTGCCTAAGGCCCTCCTGCATGCGCAAGGCTACTATGAGGGGAATGCTTGGATATGGATCCCTAAAGTCCACACAGCCAAGGGCACCACTCCTACGCCGCCCCCAAGCTTGATCACCACAAGCCCCATAGAACCTCAAAACCATACACCGCAGTGTTCCCCAGGCCCACATCCATCAAGCTCATCCACACACATGCCCAAGAGAGTCGAACAAGCCTATCGGCCCAAATGACAGACATTGTCACATGAGCCATCACCCGCTAGAGCCCATCCGACTACAATGATCCATTTTGAAGGCAGCAGTCCATCAAAAGTAGCTGCTACTTCCCCATCCCTAAGCTCGGAAGTCCAACCGCAACCTCAAGAACACCCGCAACCACAACTATTCATTGTCAAAGGCTCTAGTGCTATCAAACCCCAACCACCAACACATCTTAAACCCCCTATGAGCGGAAATCATTTTTGAAACTAGCCTTAGATCTAGCCGAAGATATGGGGGATGACATGGTTGATTGCATTAGATGGCTCAATGCCACTTTTCGAGAGCTAGCTCTGAGCTACGACCACTTGGACTTAGGCTTGTTGCCCGAGCCTTTTGCAACCAAAGTTTGTATGATGCCTTGTTGCTCGAGCCTTTTGCAACCGAAGTTCGTATGATGCCTTGTTCTTGGGAGATGTTTGAACTTGCCTTCACAAAATTAGCTAACTCCACTGTCATATTGCTCAACAGTGAGATCTCTAAAGAGCAAGCCTTCAAACAGCACCTCATCATGTCATATGATCAGCGAACCACTTCTGCCATCACCAACTAAGAAATTGCAGAATTATCAAAACTTGCTAAGACCGAATCCCTATTCTTGAGGCACTGGTACACTCTTAGGTTGCAATGGGAAGTAGAAGGGTGCCGAGTCATGACAAATGCTGAGCAGCACCGCACAATCAAAACAACAGAGTACGACCCCACTTATGTCGCGCCAACCGTGTATAGAGTGTTAACCACTCTTCGTGGCCACCCCCTAGAAGAGCACATCAAGGGACACCCTTACCTCAATCGCCTACTAATTGAGGAAGAGCTACATATTGCTAGCCGCATCGCCTCCGATGACTTTCTAACAGATGTTCTCTCTTACATTACACACGTGGGCACTCAATCTTTTGATCTAGACCACGAAGCTCAGTCAGAGTACAACCCTGATTTCTACACTTGGTTCCTACGCCGGTAACTCAAACCTTCAATCCTAGGAAGGATTCTTCTCAAGTTGGGAGTGGAGGGGGACAAGGTGAATCAAATTAAAACTAAGGAAAATCAAGAAAAATGCATAAACACATAAGCAATGAGCTAGGTAGGAAAATGGCAAGAGAACTTTGAAATAAATGACAAAAATTTAAAGTCGGAAGGGAAGATTCTACATTGGATGGGATTCTAATGCTTTCATTCAGTAAACAATTAGAGTCCTTCTTTTCAACTATAACTTTTCTTGTGAATTGTTAATTTGAAAGCACTAATGGAAACTTGGGATTATGACAGGAACAAAACATGTCGCAGCAAGACCGCGCTCACCGACTTCCGTTCACGGAAGAGGAAAGAGTGCAATACAGCATCACTCTTGAAAGCCGTGCCTACAACCAGCTTAAGTTCCGAACCATTCACAATGTAGAGGGTGTGGTGGCCAAGGAGGAAGCGGCCAAGAGAGTCATTGAGCAATGCAACCTCACCAAGTACCTCAAGAAATTTGCACAAGAACCTGACCACACGAAGTGTGTGGAGTTTCTCAGGACTTACGACCCTGACAATGAGTGTGACACTGTCACGGTAAGAAGGGGAGAAAATACTAAACAGGTACAGGTTCACTTGAACCCAGCCTTGGTGGAGAAGGCGTTGGGACTGGAGCCAAAGATAAATAAGAAGCAGAAGAGGGATGTGTATGCCATGCTGAAAATAAAAAAGGAGGATGTGCTAACTAATGATGGCATCAACATCTAGGACATTCCTGATGCGGAAGCCAGACTGCAAGCAAAGCTAGTACACGTGCTCTTCTCCAGCCATCGCTACAATGCCTTAATGCATCAAATCAGCATGCCTGTGCTGGAGAACGTAGTGGCCCACACCTTGCATGAAGTCAACTGGAACGGTTATGTATGCAAAACCATCGACTAGGCAGCTAAAGCACTAGCATTAGGAAGCATACTAGCAGGAGGGGAGTCCCCAGCTTCCAAGGCCACGGAAAGAAAGAAGGCCTCGTCCAAGGCCTCGTTTATTGCCTATGGAAGCATTTTGACTGCGCTCATCCATGAGGCAGTGAAGGAGGCACAAGATGCAGAAGAAGGAGAAGGAGAAATGCTTGACAGGTCACCCCCTCACCAGGACCAAGAGAGGTCCAGCGACAGGCCCGAAACTGATAAGGAAGGGCAGGAACAAGAAGAACAATCAGGCAAAAATCAAGCCAAGAAACCCACAAAGAAGATGGCACAAAAGAAAAAGAAGTTGTATGAAGGCCGCAAGAAGGAGAAAGAGGATCTTGAAAAGGCAAAAAGAGAATCCCTCAAGGAGGTCGAGGAGAGGGAGAAGAAGAAGAAACATGAAGAAGAAAAAGCAAAGGAAGAAGTCAGCACGGCTAAAAAGGTGTCAAACCAAGAGGCCAAGAAGCGGAAAAGGAAAGAACAAGAAGAAAAAGAGAAACTGGAGGAAGAGTACAGGAAACCTGAAGAAGAAAGGCAAAGAAGAGCTGCTGAGGAAGAAGAGGAACTAAGAAGGAAGGAGGAGGAGGACTTGGCTGAAGCCACACAACGGTCCATTGAGCAACAGTGCAGGGCTGATGATCTAGGAGCCTGGAGCCCACTGAGGGAAGAAGGGCCTAGTTCCAACACGCAGGTACCAGAAGTCACGCCGCCCACTGTCCTTGAAGGCAAAGGCAAGGCCTTTCTCCATCCTATCCCCACCCTCATGGTACCCCCCACCAAACCAACAACCCTCACCCCTAGCATCCCCAACAGCGTGGAGGTCTCCAACTTCGTGGCCTAGATGCAAAATTTTATCAATAAATAAATGGCCCAGGGAAAGAGCACAGAGACCATGGCCATGGGGCAAAAGAGACCGGCCGTAGATACTGAGTCGAGACAGGACCAGAAGCGTCAGAGAGTGGAAGCCTCGACCATCCCAATCCACACAACAATGACTCCACTAGCCAATTGCAACGAGTACGTCACTGAGTTGCTCTCCCAATTGGAGAAGGAGGAGGAAAAGAAGATGGGCGTGGCCGAGTTGGTGGCAGAAAAGGAGTCAGTAGCCGCTTTCTAGCTTGAAAAAACCTGCACAATAGCCATGCAGCAAAGAATGAATCTTTGACCTCAAGCAAGAATTAAAGGCCAAGAAGGACATGGAAGAGAGCTAGAAGCAGCAGCTTGAGGATGAGAATCAAGAATTGGTATAGATGTAGAGAGAGTAGAAGCTCCTCCTGATGCAACATGGGAAATTGGAGGCGAAAACTACCAACATCAAGAAAATGATGGAGGAATTGAATGCCAAAGAAGAGGAGAGAAAGCAAGAGAAGGAGCAGCAGCAAAAGGAGATCAAGTCTATGACCAATCAGCTACATTTGGGAAGGAAAAAGCATGAGAACATGAGCAGGGAACTCAAAGCCCAAGAGCAGAAGCTCGTAATCCTAGTACAGAAGCAGGGAGAAAGCATGGAGGAAATGAACAAGAGAGCAGAGGAATGGGCAATGCAAAATGAAAAAAGGGTGAAGACAGTGGCACGGTGCCTCACTTTGGTGGAGAAAGAAAAAATCCTCGCAGAAAGTAAAGAAGACACCGCCCAAACAGCCTTTGGAGAAAGAAAAAATCCTCGCAGAAAGTAAAGCAAACACTGCCCAAACAGCCTTTAGTGCCCAGCAAAAGGCCTTCATTAACACACACTGGACACGACCTGTCCAGAGGGAAATGAAAAACTGGTCTCAGGATTTGAGTATTTAGCAACAAGGAGAACTCCAAATCCGGCCCTTCGAGCTAACATTCCTCTACCCACAAGCCCTGAACCGAGTCCTACTCGTTAAAGTAGTGGACAACATAATTCAAATGGCCAACAACTTGGTGAATTGATGGGTTGAGGAGTGGAGCATAGTTATCACTCGAGGAGGCAAGAGGTCCCAGACTACTAGCAAGACAAGGTGTACCAGATTCCTAAGATGGTCCAAGGTTACAAAGCACAAATCAAGTGGCAAAGAAGGATCTAGGATACAAACCTTGATGTATGGATGGCATTCTGCACCACGCTCCCTAAAGAAAGGAATGATCCTATCTACATGCCCTACCCTCTCACGGGCACGGAGTGGATTACAATAAGGAGGAGCATGGTAGGTATGTCTTTCCCAAAATCTACAATGCCAATGCAGAGAAACCTAAGGAGTGCCTAACCTTCAAGGTAGGAGACATCCATCCATCAATCACGTGCTTCCAGGAGGATTTCTCATCCTGTCCAGACATTGCTTTCATCACAACTTGTAATTATCTTAGGACTATTAGGTTTCTACTAAAGCAAAAGCTAGCTCTGCCAAGGAGGCCTACCTCCCTTTGCTCTTTTTTTATCTCAACCTAGGAATAGATAGTTGCAGCTAATGATGAGGGCTATGTTGTTACCCTCTTTTTGTATGAAGGTACTCAAAGACATGAACGATAGCTAGTTTACGAGATGTGGACACCCCTTTTTGTCAATCGCACCTCTAAATGCTAGGGCTAATCTCAAAAGTTACATGCAAAGCCATGCCTTTTTTAGCAAATCCCTGAGACCACCCCATAATGCATTGTTAGAAGAGGACCGGGGTACAGCCTAAGAGCACCCCTATATCTATGATAGCGATTGTGTTTATCTATTTATATATGTATAATTAAAAAAAGAAAAAGAAGAAGAAAAAGAGAGATAAAATAAAAGAAAATGGGAAAAAAAAGGAAAGACTCAGCTCTGAAATCATGGGAGTGCCACAATCACTACATCTAGGCTTTTTTACCTAGCCCCATCCCCCACTTCACTCCTTGGGAAAGTTACTATATGTATATCCTCTACATCATGTGCATTCAAGGCCTATTTATAAATATCCTTATCTGTGAATTAGTCATAAATTAAAAATAATCCTTTTCTATTAAATTTGTAAATAACCCCCTTATATTACACCCTTTTGTGTGTGAAATTTGTATAAAAATGGTATTTCAAAAATACATTATTTTGAACCCACGTGATGCACACATATATTCATGAGTAACTTACCTGAGCTTCACGCTTAGGGCATATAAAGGGTAGGACATACCTAGAGAGGTCATACTCTCCTATGGTTAGACATGTCTCTGTAAGTTGCGTACCGCACCTCAACGAGGCATGAACTAGGTCCTCAAGTGTGGGACAACACCGCAGGACTGAGCTTCGCGAGACCCAACTCCCAGTTCCACTAGCACTTGCACCATGCACTACACGGAGAGGTAGATACACCCCGTAGGAAGTGCATAACTTTGTCTTGCAAATTAAGATTGCATCGTATCGACCTCGGAGGGCATGAGGAGGGATCTGTCCAACACCATATTCAATTTCAAGGATAGATCCACCCATCCGCCATTCTCAAAGAGGGACCTATCCAACATCATCTTCAATTTCAAGGGACCGGTCCCCAGCCACCCAATGTCGGTGTCAGGGAGGGAACTGCCCCAACTCCATCTTCAATTTCAAGGGCAGATCCATCCAACACCATCCTCAACAAAGGGCTTGTATACAAACTCAAAAAGCCATATGGATACACCCATCCCACTTTCGAGCTACTACCCATCCATGCCATGGGACTAGCACTTGGCTAGGAGGGGGGTAATGTTGACCTTAGCATGAGAAAAAGTTGAAAAAGTAAAAAAGCACAAGTCAGGTGCCGAAAGAGGTAACCTAAAAGGAAATTAGGCAAAGGAAAAGCAAGAAGGGAAACGACTAAAAGCACAAGGGTGGCCTCAAAATCTAAGTCAAAGGCAAAAGCGCATTTTTAAAATACAAGGCACCTCTAAAACTTTTGTAAACAAGTGCGAGGCTCCCTCTTGTGTAGATTGTAAGGATAGACAGGCAGTAGAAAGGAAGCTAGGAAGATAGGAGGACAATAGGAAAGAGGGCCTAGGCCATGGTTGGTCATGTAAAAAGGGGATGACTTCCAAAAAGGGATTTATGTTTTTGTATAAAAGGCAAAAAGTGAATGAAGAAGCTCATTCTTTGGTGTGTGGCACAAGTGATCTCTTTTTCTTCTCTTCTTCTCTCCTTCTTGCTTGCTTGTGTGTGCTTGGGAGAGGGAGTGTGAGAGTGTAACGTGTCCACCTATTCACTTGTAGGATACGTCTTAGCAGCCCATCGGGAAGAGAGTCCAGAAAGTGCCGCCCAGCACTCCCATGGAATGTCACGGGGTTTGCGATCTAGGTCTTCCCGATTCTGCCACAAAGCGGAAGTATTCCGGCCGTTCCCACTTAGGACCGACCTAAATTAGGGTCTTTCTAGTGGTCAATTTCCTAGAATAGTAGCTAGCGTCGAACCCCATGCAAACTACTTTACGCAAAAACGTCAGGGTCGAATCGGATCCATGCTGCACTTGGTTCAAGGAGAATGGGAAACGAGAGGAATGCAAAGCTCGACCTCTCTGCCCATAAGGCATAGTCCCATTCCGTTCCCCTAAAACAGCACAAATTGTGACTCTAGCTTCCTAGATTCTAGGTCATCGTTCCTTGTTATCAATTTCCTTCGAGAAAAGTTCCCGGCCAACTGGGATCACCCTTCCGTAGGACGGATCTATGGTCACATCCACCACACTTTCCTCAGGGTTGCTTTAGTTGTCTAATTACCTATCACATTTAGTTTGACACGCAAAAATAGCTTCCTTAATTAGCCAATTATTCACCAGTTCCTTCACATAATTTAAGCACTAACATAGAAAAACAATGTCAAACAAGTTCCTTTTCAACAATTGATCTTATTTATCAGTCTCTGGAATACATCATATAATCCAGCCCATAGGCTAATCCATAATCCGCCCAAAGGCAATCCATAATCTGCCCGAAGGCAATCCAGCAATCCTCAAGGATTACTAATCCAAGTTTCCACCCGTACACTAGTATGCAGGCCTCGAGATTCAATCTCGAGTCACGTCAGTCTCTTGTGCAAGACCCGGAGGCAAGGGATTTACAGCCAGAGCCCCCCCCGGCACCCAAGCGTCCTCCTGCTCCAAGTAGCACCTATGGAGAGACCTCTCACAGCGGGTTCGGTCCACGTACCCGGTGCGGCTAACAATCCCCTTGGATAGGGTCAGGCAGATAGTCGGGGATAACCGATGCTACCTCTCCCTCCAGGCCTTCAACCTGAAGCATTAATTATTTTTTCAGCTTTAGTTCATTGAGCAAAGAAGTACAAACAGTGCTCCTAACTGCACAAACACAATCAATCCAGTGGTCATTTGTTTGGCAACTGCTAAGGTGTGAATCCTTCTCTCCGAATGCATCCAGCATTCGATTCGGGATCAATTGCAACTTGGCAAAACCCCAAGGGTTTTGTTGTTTGTTTACCCCTTTATCCTTGGGCTAGGGTTTATGCCCTGTTAACCCAAATTAACAAACACCTTAGGTTCCTCAAACAGACAGTAAATCCTAGGCAACCTTGCCGCCCTAACTTGATTGGTCAATTTGCTTGCTAGGCAATTCATAGTTACCCTAACTTGGCAACTCAACCTCACAGAAGGGTGATGTAATAGAATGACTACTCATCTTCTTGCAAATTAAACTTGTACTTAGAACCTGCCAACCTTGTTCCAAGGAGTGGCAAATCTATCTTGTGTTTTAAACACAAAGCCATGTGACGTTGCAACTTGTTGTATGAGACAAGTGTCGCACCTAACTTATGGGATCATTTCTCCCATCAAACGATGTTCCTTGGTCAAGAAATATGTTTGATCAAGATTTAGGGTTTTGGGATGTCCTCTTGACTCAACCCAACCCTAATCTTATTAGGCCGACAACGTTTGGCCCTAGGGTTTCTAAATCCATACGAAGGTCTAGTCTTTGGCTAATTGATCTTTAGGGTAAAACCCTAGATCGTTCTTGCATTTTAACTAACCCTAACATTCCATGAATGTGGGTAGGATCCTTAGGATTGAAAATATTAAGTCGGTTTGCTGAGTGCGATACTAGACAAAATTTTAACGTGGCTTAACTCCACCTAGCGCATTGAGGTGATACGAATTACCTAATCGAATTAATGGTCTTGTGACTAGAGGTGATCTTTCTTTAGAAGAGATGTAAATACTTTTCCTAAGAGATGTACATAAATAAATTCAAGATACAACATTCCATGCAAGTATGCCATTCATAAACTTTTCCTTTTATGCAACTAAAAGATGTACAATGACCATTTCTTTTCCTTACCTAAATCATAATGATTGACAAGTTTAGGGCTAACTCGTATAAAAACCTACGTTCAGTTTCAATAAGAACTATACCTATAAACCCTCTGTCCAATGCATTGAATTCATGATTTAATATGAAATGTATCTTCTTCTAAAACAACTTCAATAAAGAAGTTCATGCATGAGTGAATGTCGTAGGACTATTTATTGACTTAATTCGTCCTTCAGCATTTAACCTGACTTAAAATGCAAGCATCCTCACATGCAACAGGTAAGTTCATGGTTTCATTTTCATGCAATGCAATTCTTTGGACAATATTCAATGGCGTCTAAGATTAACCTTTATACGAATTACGTCCATGGAATTAAATCATAAGTGTAACATGCGACAAGCTCTATCCTTCTTAACATGAACCCTCTTCTAATTTATGCATTATACATTTGCAACTTGGAAGTGCAAGTGATGGGACCTGAAATGGGCCAGCATTGGCTATGGCACTAGCCGGACCTCATGCTCATGACAGACAAACACACCCTCACGGCCTCATGGGCCAGGAGCATCTATCTACTGCTAAAGGACAAATTGCCCTAAAGCCTAATCTATGCGTTTATAGTTTTATAGTTTTGTAGTCCAACGTTTCCCGTTCTAAAAACTCCTCAGCAGAGAGAGAAACCTTACTCATTGGCAATGCCACGATAATCACATATATGGAGGCAACCTCTCGGTAGAAACCACCGTGGCCCCACTGCAACTCTCCTACATCGCAGGGATTAGCCCCTTGATGCGCTGCTCAACATATAAAACAAACAAACAAACTCCACTCTTCATTTCAAACGTCTCCAAGAGATATACCATGTTTCCTCACTAAATAATCCTACAAGAAACGAACGTCTATCATATGGCTTAGGATGCCTCTCCACACTCAAACGTGGGTCATTGTCATTGAAAACAAGTGCTATGCATCCAGGTTTTTTTATTCAAATATCATGATCATCATGCATATGCAAAGTGAATGAATCTAAAGTGCTCAAACATCATTTTCAAAATCAGCAACGTGCTTGTGCACAAACTGGCTTTTCAAATGCATTTACTAACCCGTTGCGGCGATGAAAGGATAGCACCGAGATAACACTCGTGCTACTATCCTCTTAATAAACATACTACGAACTCTATGGCATGATGTGCATCAGAAAATCAGCAACAATCAGCACACAAATCACACCATTCAAACATCCCAACCCCCTATGTTTAGGGATTGCTTTTGTTGCATAGGTGTAGAGGTTCATTTTGTCATATTTTGATGTAGAAAAAGTAATAAATCACAAACTTTGAGAAAGAGATAGGGAAAACTGAGGCTAAACCTCATGCTTTGCCACTACCATACATCCACACACAATCGTTATATTTTTCCTTATTTTTCCAAGACGTATTTATATTTTTCCCCTTATTTTTTCTATTTTCTTGATTTATTTGCCAATAAAATATGCTACTTTCTGGTTTTTCTTATTCCAATCACTTCAGCACACTAACATTCAATTTATCTTCCATATTTCCCCCATGGGAACATATTTTACCTACCCGAAACAGAAAAACTGCCATTTTGCCACTTAAAAACCGCATTTCGGATTTACGGGAATTAAATAAAGCATGTAAATCATTGCAAAACCAAGATTTTCTGATACACAGCAGTTACTCATTATGCAAACATCACACACACAAATTTTCATCCAATAAGAACATAATTATCATCATAAACTATCAAAAATCCTTCATTTTCTTCATAAAAATGGTCATACCGTGTTTTAACGTAACACAAGACGCCTTGAATGATTGCATAACCAGCAAACGGATCCTCCATTGCTCTCAATCCAATGCTATACTTCCATCTTCAGCATCTTCATAAATTTTATTTACCACTTCCTTCATTCTCCTTCCTCGGTTCCTCCATCAAGATGGCACACATGAACAGCCCATAGAGAAGAGAGAGGGAGGAGAGAGAAAGAGTAGAATCTATTCTCTTCATCCACACAGCCATTCCACGTGCAAAGGGTAGTGATATGCTCAGCCCATAGAGAGAAATCAAGGGGTAATGTCGGTCAGATGGGTTGCTTGCAACCCCCATCCTCCATCATGATGAATCTTGGTGCGAAATTCAGTGCATTCCTGCATGTCTTCTTCCCCACGATTCCACGTTTTTTCATCTTCATGTTTCGGGGGGGGGGGGGTTTTCAAACTCCCCAAAGGGCACCCCTTTTGGTCCTCTCAAATGTCCACCTTTTCATATCTTGCCAATTTGTGGCCTTTTCCCCGTCCGGCATCCGATTCGAGCTCTGAAACATCCTGGGCATCCAGCTTGACATCCCGCACTGACTAGCAACTCCTGACATCTGACATGGCAGTGGAAAATTTATCAAAAATCCACGTGTCTCTCGGGCGCCTTTTAAAAGTCGTCTTTCACTTGGTGCTTAAAATCGTCCTAGCTGCAATCGCCGCCTTCGATGTTAAATATTTTTCTCCTAAATTCTCGATTTTTTGACAAATTTTAGGCACATCTTGGGCTCAAAACTCCGCTCTCATTGGCAACCACGGGATAGGGTGACTCAGCTCGTTGAATCCCACAACAAATCTGCACAAAACAACCAAAGGAAGCATCAAGCTGATACAAAATAGACACATATTAAAACACAGCACAATGCTCACCCTACCCCTGACAAAACCAAGGCATGAAATCCACAAGGAGTAGGCCTAGCATAATCTGATAGAAGGTCCCAAGCTAGTCACTAACCGACTGTGCCAACACAACCAAACTAAAAAGAACTATCAAAGAGGTCTCCCTAAGTGGTGGTCTGAACTACCTACCTAACTAAGGACAACACAACCAGGAGCTCCTACTAGGCAAGGACTCCTATAGCCTGATCAAGAAGTATTTTCTTTTAGCACATTTCTTCTTTTAGGTTTTTATTCTCCCATACTCGGGCATGTAAAAAGGAGGGAGCTGAGTGTAGTGACCCAAGGAGAACAGGACATCGACCTCAGGTCCTGTCTCGATACCCAAGAACCTACAAGCCCTCGCGAGGCGACACTTAATCCTTTTCTGACATTTTCACTCCAACCTTCCTTACATTCCTCTTTTCCAGCAAGACGCTACCCCTAGGAAGACAAGGCATCGGCCCGGGTCTGACTCGTCCCAAGGAACCTACCAGGCCTTCGTAAGGCGATGATCAACTGCTTATAAATTTTCCTTACTTTTCTTTTCTATTGTTATAGGGGGTTAAAACCCCTTTTTACACACCTTTGTATATATTTATTGTCTTTAAGATATTCAGGGTTTTTATTCCTCTATCATCATTAGTTTTCCTTCGGCAGGCTTTTCTAACTGCCTCACAACTAACAAGAACTCCTAGAATGGCTGCCTAGCAGGCTAATAGAACAGGGTCACTAGAACTGCCTTCTAAAACAGGTCTTTCGATGCCTGACAATGTCGTTACAGGAGGCAGATAATGTCGTTACAGGAGGCAACGACTACTCAGACCTCCCTCAGACATACCTAACCTAAACCTAGGACTTCATGCCTTGGACGCCGATCCCCAACAGGAAAAGAAAATCCCCTACAAGTACACAAACACATATAGCATAAAAACACATGTTACTCGCAAAGGAGAGATATCACCTGGATAGGGCCACGAGAAGCTTCCACACAACAAAGGCTCCTTCCAAGCTCTTCTTTGAACCTGTCTAGCATAAGACTAAAACAAGAAACCATTAACTGCACCTGTACTAAACAGACAACTGGCCCTCTTGGCCTAAAGAAATAAAACATTCAACTACAAACACTGATTGGCCCTCTTGGCCTAACAAAATAAAACATTTAAAACCTTGCAAAACTGGCCCTCTTGGCCTAATGAAATAAAACAGAATAGCACCTACACATCCATCCTCGAAAGAGTATAGATATACAATAATATGCTCCTTTCCAAGGAGGAAAAATAGGGTTCACAACCCTAAGCTAAATGCATAAGATTATGACCCATCCCTCCTGCATATATAGCAAGAGGCATACGCATAACATGTTGTCTAATCAGCCTATGGGTCCAGGATAACAACAATAGATTGGTCTCGGCTACTCTTTGCATCACCCATATCAACCATCGCCTGCCATATATTGCATGTTGTGATAACATTCCCCATAAGCAACCGGGTCATGTCTCATTATTGATAGCAATATCCAAACTAGGACCACAGTTAAAGAAAATGTCTTCTTCATAAGCAAGATTTGCCAATGAATCCGCAAACTGATTCCAGTAACGGGGAATCAGCTGAAAAGACACTCTCTCAAACTCCTCAAGTAGGGTCATCGCAGTTCGATGATACATGCAAAGGATGGGATTCCGCACTGTGTATGTCCCATCTAGCTGATTCAGGATCAACTGGGAATCCCCTTTTACTAACAACCATTGAATACCACCTTGCTTGGCAATATGCAGTCCCATAATCAAGGCTTTATACTCCGCCATATTGTTAGTGAATCCTACCCCGAGATAAGCAGCTAACTTCATCATAACTCTACGTCAGGGATCTCGGATTACTACTCCAACACTCCCTTTTTTATCAAGGCCCCTGAACGCTCTGTCAAAATATAATGTGTACGTCCACAATGGGTTTACACAGCCTGCCATCACGAACTGCTCTATTCGTAATTATGATAATCAAAATTTAACATGTTTAGAGGATGAACTGACAACTCCATCCCACCTTCTTCATTGAACTCAACAAGGATACTTGTCAACAGTCGTAAGCAGTGATGGCAAAAGACTTTGATCTCCCACACAAAGGTTCCATCTTCTTGCTCAATCACTTCGTATCCTTTGCTCCACCCGATAAGTTTCCCCTGATGGTATCTCTGCTCCAGATATGGGTGCTCCAAACAAGGAATTAACCACCCCATCAACCAGCTTTAAGCTCTTTTGCAGGCCTCAAATCAGCCCCATCATGGACCTGCAATGCATTTCTCTGTATTAGCATACTCAAAAATAATAAGGTTTAATCTTATTAACATTAATCTTATTTTTAAACTCCACTCCCTGCAAATCAGCTAGTAGAGTCGTAGACATATTTTTCCCTATCCTAACAATCTTGTAGGGGCCATCCCATCTAGGTTCCAGCTTCCCTGGAAACAACTCCCTACACGCATCATAATATAGAACTAATTGCCCTTTTTTAAAGGTATACTTCTTTGCTTTAAGGTCGTGCAACTGCTTCATCCGACGTTTAGCTACCTCCTGGTGTAATAAGCTCTGCAATTTCAGTTCATCCAAGTGGACTATGGTCATGAAACGCTCAAAGAGTGAATCCTCATCTCCCAATGAGTGGTTAATTGCAAACCGTATGGTTGGCAACTCAATTTCAAGGGGTAACACACACTCTTCCCCATAAACTAATTTAAATGGAGTATGCCCGGTAGCTCTCTTGAACATTGTATTGTATGCCCATACTGCTACATACAACTTCCTGTCCCAGTCTCGTTTCTTCTCAGAGACTATTTTAGACAAGATACCCACAAGCTGCTTATTAGTACTTTTGACTTGCCCGTTGGGTTATGGATTATAGGGGGGTCATTTTATTGTGCTTGATTTGCCAAGTTTCAGTCAAGCTTTTGATCACTTTATTCAAAAAATGGGTTCCATGTTCCGACACTATTCCTTCGGTGGACCGAAACGGCAGATAATCTGCTCTAAAAGAAAACTTGCAGTCTCTTTTGCATTGTCCTGCCTCGTCGCCCGCGCTTTTGACATTTGGTAAAATAATCAGTTGCTACTATAATGTACCTCTTCTGAGTAGTAGACGACGGGGTGATAGGACCCACAAAATCAATGCCCCACTTCTCAAATGGAAGGATAGCCATGATAGGCATAAGTGGGTATTTCCTATTCTCTCTGTTGTCATGTCTTTGACAGATATCACATCTCTTAACATACTCAAAATCCAGCTCTTAAAGCTTTCTGTGATGTCAATCGTCCAGCGAAGTGCCCTCCACATGCAAAGTCATGGCACTCTTCCAAGATGAAAGGAACCTCGTCAGGCATCACACATCGGTGATAGATATCATCAACACCCTGCCGATATAGTGTTCCTGCGATCAAGGAAAACTTCAAAGCCTGTTGTCTGATTTTCCTCTTTTCATATTTTGATAAACCAACTCCAGTCTCTCCTGTTGATAGATAATGCATGATAGCAGCATACCAAGATGGAATAGAAGCTGTATCAATTTTAAACATTTCTTCGATATCACTTCCTTCAACCAAAGTCTCTTTCGGCTCCCCGAAATCCACAAGGCATTCCACAATACCCTGCAACCTCGATGGCTTACTCTTAATCTCATAATCAAACTCCTGCAAAGTGATTAACCACTTTGCCAAACGATCAGGCAGTTGTAGCTTGTTCATAAGCAATCTAAGCCCTTCTACCTTCGTATAGAAAACTACCTTCTCATAGAGGATGTAGTGCCTGAATTTTTTAGTCGCAAAGACCATCGCAAGGCACAACTTCTCCATGTAGGTGTAGTTAATTTCTGATATGCCCAATTTTCGACTAGCAAAAGCTATTGGATGATACCACTTTTTCTCCCAGATTTGGGCTAAATAGCAACTGATACTATGCATGGTAGTTGCTGAAAATATGTAAAATACCTCGCCTCTTTTAGGTGCTTTTCAAATTGGTGCTTTTACTATCTCCTATTTCACATCCTCGAAAGCTACCTTACAAGGGTCGCTCCATACAAATGAACACCTAAAGGATAACAAGTTCGTTAGTGGCAATGTCCTTTCTGCCAAGGCATTTATAAACCTCCGATAGTACCCTATAGATGATAGAAAGCTATGTACCTCTTTCAGAGTGCGTGGTGGACTCATAGAGACTATAACTTTGATCTTTTCAAGGTCAGTTGCTATTCCTATTGAACTGACCACATGGCCTAGCAATAGCCTATAAGGCACTCCAAAGACACACTTCCGTGGATTAAGAGTGATACAAAATTGTCTGCAACGCTCAAAGCAGTTTCTTAAAATAATCAACATCCTTTCCCTTACAGTGGCTACCCCCAGGTCATCAATAAATACTTTCAACTCATCTGGGGAAATGTCGCCAAAGGTCTTGTCTACTATTCATTGCCATGATCCAAGTTCATTGCACAATCCAAAGGCAATCACATGAAAAGTACCAAAGACAGTAATAAAAGTTGTTTTCAACTTGTCCTCTTCTGCAATTGCCATCTGGTTATATCCTGCAAAGAAATCCATAAACGAATATATTTCCCTACTTGCTAATTGATCCAAAATCTGGTCAATAAATGGCAACGGGTAGTAATCCTTAACTGTATGCTTATTCAACTCTCTAAAATCTACACATAGTTGGATCTGGTTGTTTTTCTTCTTCTTGATGACAACTGGTGAACACCATTCTGTGTGCTGTACAAGGAAAATTAAACCAGCTTTCCGTAACTTCTGTGACTCCTCAAACAGCCCGTCCCTCAATTCGAGAGGCATGCGTCTTACTTTCTGACCCACAGGATGACTGCCTTCTTTTATAGGAATAGTATGAACAGCCAGGCTGGGAGGAATGCCTCTTAGCTTGTCATAACTCCAAGCAAAGATGTCGTGGAACTCTTGAATTAGGGACACATATTCCTCCCTTTCTGTTGAACTGAGCATGGAACCTAATTTAATTGGCCGTGAATCATTCGGCGTGCCAAGGTCCAACTCAATCACATCCGCATCTCTTATCCTATCTTGTGGCTATATCGGCTCATTTAGAGTTATCTGATGAATATCCTTTGAGTGGACCCCTCTTTAGATTCATCACTAGATGATGTCTCACTACCAGATGAATCATCTATTGTCTCTAATTCAGTAGAGGATAAACGAGCTCTCTCACTCTGAGGAGACTCAGGGTAAACATTGACTATTACTCGATTAGCACCTCTACCTAGAACCACTCAACTAGCGGGTATATCAACTTGACAGTCTGTTCGTAAGATCCAAGGCCTGCCTAGCAAAACTCGATAGCTAGGACATCCTGCAAATCTTATCACCCTAAAGTCCAAGAAACATTCTACACTTGCAACTGTAACGTGGACTTTAGTGACGCAACCTTCTGGTTGCCTTAGACTATCATCAGCCATTCTAAGAAGGGTGGAGGCATCTTTTTGGATGCCTAGACCCAACCTCTCCATCAACTCTGAACTCATGATATTGACGGAGGACCTAGTTTCTACAATAGCATGCTCTACTAATATTCCATCCATGTATGCTGGAACCCTAGGGCAATTCTTTTCAGCATGATCAAACCAATCTTCCCCTACTCGTGCTATGCCCAAAGGTTCTACAATATACCCAATACACAGGATCTTCTTGAATTCCTTGCGTACTCCTGGAGATAGTTTAATCAACTATAAGAGGTTTACATCTGGTTTGACTTTGCAAAGAGAACTTGCTAAATCAAAATTATGATAGGCAGCCAAATCTCTCTTTTCTCGCCAGACCATTCTTTCTTTTGGTCTCGGGACCGGCTTTGGTGCTTCTTTTTTAGCAATTGCCTTCTTTCTTGGCACTTTCTCATCCTTCTTAAGATCGACTTTTTTGTCAACAAGCCTTAGAGGTCCACCTTCCATGCCAAGATTTAGGACTTGCGTCCCCTTATCCCCTTGCTTAGGGTTTCCCTCAACCGGTTTTGCATTATCTTTATCAACCTCTTTAGCCTTTTGGCCTCTTATCACGGCTCGTAGGTTAGAGGTTTCAGCGCCATTGACGCGTACAGCCTCAATAAGGCTGACTCCATTGCCTTGTGGAAACTCTTCTATAGTGGTCTTTCCCCTTTGCAATATTTGTCTTGGTCCATCATTTTGCTACAGGTTATTACCTTGCACCCTATGATTAACTGGACATGGCTGTTTACTCCCTTGTTGGAGGGAATTAATCTTACTCCAATAGGTAGTAGCTAAATCACCCGACTTCCCACAAATATCACATTTAACATTTGGACAATTTCTAGGGAAATGTTATCTGCCACACCACTTACAGCTGAATCTTGAGGGGCCACCCTCTTCAGGGCGTCGACTCCCTATCATCAGATTCTGATGCTTCTTTAGGAAATTGACGTCAACAGCTATTTGCCAATATTGTTTAGAAATCATGTCGGTATAATGCTTCATCGTATCCTTAACTTCGCCAAGGACATTAGAGGCACTCGATTCATAGCCTTGATCGTCTATCCGTCGTTCCATTGGCCTAACAATTTGATTGGGCATTGGTTGTTGACTCACAGGAACAACATTAGGATTCGAAACTTGGCCTCCAACATTTGGTGGAGCCACCTGACTAGCCATAGGCATAGTCACACTGGGAGGAGCTGGCAGCAAAGGTACATTTTGAACCATGCTTCCTCTCCCATTAGGGTTATTCATAGGCATCCCTTGACTTCCATTTATCAATGGTAAATTGCCTCTAGGTACTAAACCCGCATTAAGATTTATTCGCGAGGAGTAGGCCATTTATAATCGTGACTCTACTCCTTCCTGCATAATGGCGATGTCTATATCAGCCAAAGCCACACTGCTCAATTGTACCTGAATATTGAAATCCAATCCATGCAAGAAGTATTGCAATTGGGCAACCGGCGGAATAGGAATGTAAGTTTGTAACTTACGAAACACTTCCTTAAGCTTCTTGGCATAAGCTTTCACATTCTCATGGGGATCTTGGCGCGTTATATTCAACACACGCAACCAGTATTGGCCACCTCTTTCAGGGGCATATTCTGCTCGGAAAGCTACATAAAATTGGTGGATTGTGGTTATGATTCTAGTCTCTATGCTATGATACCATACCACAGCCCTTCCTTTTAATGTCATATTAAAGAACATCATAAGATGTCCCTCATCTTGGATTCGGTAATTAAACATTAGTCTTTGGAATTCACAAATGTGAAACTCCGCATCTTCTTCGACTAACCCATTAAAAATGGGCAAAGGCACTCCGAAAGCTGGCAAATCCGACGTCCTTGCAGGAATTGCAAAGGGTTGTGCCATGACGACAATCGGATTGACAATAGGAGTTTGAACTAATGGAATCACACCCCCACTTGAAGTGGGTTGACACGACGGAAGAGAGGAAGAACTTGCACTTCCTCCTACACCTAAAGGACTATGTGCAACAGTTGGGTTACTAAGACCATTGCCTCTTATGCGTATCGGGCTACTCCTTTGAGGAAAATACCGACTTACAATCTCCAACCACCGTCTAGCCCTCTCAGCATGTTCTGCTTTTTGTATTTTGGCTTGACGGTCCTTGTTAGAGGACATAAACCAAATTTTTGGTCCCTAAAAACCCTAGCTTCAAGAACCACCACTTGTTGGTAGCTCCCAGCAGACGCGCCACTGATGGGACCTGAAATGGGCCGGCACTGGCTATGGCACTAGCCGGACCTCGTGCTCATGACAGACAAACATACCCTCACGGCCTCGCGGGCCAGGAGCGTCTATCTACTGCTAAAGGACAAACTACCCTAAAGCCTAATCTATGCGTTTATAGTTTTATAGTTTTGTAGTCCAACATTTCCTGTTCTAAAAACTCCTCAGTAGAGAGAGAACCCTTACTCATTGGCAATGCCACGATAATCACATACATGGAGGCAACCTCTCGGTAGAAACCACCGCAGCCCCACTGCAACTCTTCTACATCGTAGGGATTAGCCCCTTGATGCACTGCTCAACATATAAAACAAACAAACAAACAAACTCCACTCTTCATTTCAAACGTCTCCAGGAGATATACCATGTTTCCTCACTAAATAATCCCACAAGAAACGAACATATATCCTACGGCTTAGGATGCCTCTCCACACTCAAACGTGGGTCATTGTCATTGAAAATAGGTGCTATGCATCCAGGTTTTTTTATTCCGATACCATGATCATCATGCACATGCAAAGTGAATGATTCTAAAGTGCTCAAATATCATTTTCAAAATCAGCAACGTGCTTGTGCACAAACTGGCTTTTCAAATGCATTTACTAACCCGTTGCGGCGATGAAAGGATAATACCGATGAGAGTGGAATTTTGATGCTGAGAAGTGCTTAAAAATTGCTAAAAATTACGAATATCAAGGGAAAAATATTCAACTTCGAAGGCGGCGGCTCGACCTAGGTCGATTTTAAGCATCAAGTGCTTGAGGGGCGCCCGTGCGATACTCCGGGAATTTTAGTAATTTTTCCGTGTGCCTATACAAGTGACAAAAGTTGCCGGTGAGTTCGTGGTCTCAAGACGGTCGCGCAGGATTTTTTCGGGCTCGAATCGGTCGCCGGACGCCCCAGAGGCCGGAAAGCGATCAAAACTTGAAAGGGTGGCCACTTGAGGTATAAAGGGGTGCCCAAAGGGGGCACCCCTCAAAAACAAAAAACGAAGAGGAGGAGGGTGGCGTGTAACAGCTGTGCACAGAAAAAACGCCCCCCCCCCCCCATGGATGAGAATTTTGGCTGTGAATAAGCCATATCAATGACAAGGCAAGGTTGCTCCTCTATTCCTTCGCTCCGCGTCGCCTTCTCTCGCGCGTCCAATGGTGGACTGTAGAGAGAGAGAGAGAAAATCAGTCTTTCTCTCTCCTCCCTCTCTCTCCTCTAAGGGCAGATTCATGCGGTGAAGAAGAAGAAGAAGAATGGATGACGGATGCTTGTCCAATGAAGACCGGATTGCTCCGTGGTTCAAGAGGAATGAAGATTGTTGATTGTGGACTGTCATGGACATTAATGGCTGCTGGAAATCAGTCCCGAGACATGGCAAATAAAAACCCGCAACCCGCAAGGAACGGTAATTTCATTTTTACAAAGGAAATTGATGTTTAATGCAATTTGCTTCATGAATATTTGTTCCCATGGGATGATTATGCATTATGTTGTTGTTTGCTATGAGTTTGATTAGTTTATGCTCAGAAAATCAGAAAATCATAAGTGTTATGACTGAAATTAATGGTGTAAAACCCGTAAAACACGCGAAATATGGAAAAATTGGGTGTTTTTGATATATAAATGGAAAATATAATAAGACACACCAACTAAATTTGTGTTTTTGCTGCAAATGAACCTAAGGGCCACAGCCCACAACTCATTTTGTATTTTTAGTTATTTAATATTGCAAAAAATACAAGAAAAATAGGAAAAATTAGTAAAAATAAGGGAAAAATAGGTTTTGAGTGTGCGAAAAATACTAAAAAATAAGATTCATGTTTTTGTATGTATGGGGGGTCTGAAGTATGAGGTTTAGCCTCAGTTCAGTCCTACCTTTATGTTTTAGTGAGTTTTTATTGCTTTTCATACAATAAAAACATGGAAAATATTACCCTAAACCTATGCACCGTGCACAATCTAAACGGCGAGGGGGTAGAGAGAATGAGAGTGGTGTTTAAGTGCTGAGAGAAAGGAAATGCTGATTGTTTTCATCCATGCATATCATATAGATCGATCGTTAATTTAAAATAAGGATCTAGTAGCACGAGGTCTCCTCGGTGCTAGGTTCGTGCAATGTAGCAATTACGCGTCAGAGAAATTCATTGAAAGAATGCTTTTGCACTAAGCACAATGCTGATTTTTCTTTGTTTAAGCACATGGACATTCACAATTTGCATGAAGCATAAAATGATAAAAGGTATCAGACAATACCTCCTGGATGCATAGCACCTGTATTCTCTAGATCGTGACCAATGTTGAGTGAGTAAGGTTGTCCCAAGCTATAGGCTAGGCGTTGGGTCTAAGGGAAAGTAAAGTGAGGAATATGGTATATTCGTGGATACGATTAATTGGTACCTTGAGAGAACTATGTGCGAAGTGTTATATATGTTTAGCGATGCACCGAGGGGCCAATCCCCAAGGTGTAGGAGAGTCGCAGTGAGGTAGCGGTAGTCAGCCGTGGGAGGACCTCCTATGTTTGTACTTCGTGCTATTTGGCAATGTGCTGGGACTCCCTCTGAGGAGTGTTAATTGGGTTAGAGTTGGACTATGAGACGTGATGTAAACACAAGATGTTTAGGAAGATGATGTATGTGTCATCAACGCTCCTGGTCCGCGAGGCCGTGGGGTTGTTGAGTGCATGATAGAGGTCCGCTAGTGCATGAGCCAGTGCCGGCCCGTTTTAGGTCCCATCAATCGAGATAACACTCGTGCTACTATCCTCTTAATAAACATACCATGAACTCTATGTCATGATGTGCATCAGAAAATCAGAAACAATCAACACGCAAATCACACCATTCAAACATCCCAACCCCCTACATTTAGGTATTGCTTTCGTTGCATAGGTGTAGAGGTTCATTTTGTCATATTTTGATGTAAAAAAAGCAATAAATCACAAACTTTGACAAAGAGATAGAGCCAATTGAGGCCAAACCTCATGCTTTGCCACTACCATACATCCACAAACAATCATACTGCTAGGACGGATGTAACCTTGTTCTAACAGTTGCTTGAGTTGTTCCTTCAACTCAATCGCTTCTGGGATGGACATTCTATATGGTCTCTTTGCAATTGGTACAACTCCTGGTGCTAGCTTGATTTCGTGATCAACTTCCCTTTGAGGCGGAAGTTTTGTCAGCTCTTCAGGAAATACATCTGCGTACTCCTTTAGCCATGTTCTTCACTAGACTCTTGATTCTGATCTAGCTTATTTAGCTTAATCAAATAGACAGGTAGCCCCTTTCTAACTCCTTTTATTATCTGAGATGCTTTGGCTAGTTGAATTTTCGGCATACCAGCCTCTCCTTGAGTTGTGACCAATTCCCCTTTAGAACTTTGAAAGGAAACTTGGCCCTTTCCACAGTGAATGTGGGCATCATTAGGTTTAAGCCAATCCATTCCGAGCAAACACTCATGGATACCTAAGTTCATAACCCTGAATATAACCGAAGTCGACTTTCCTCCCAGTAGGAATTCCACCTTAGCAGTTTGCCTGGTACAAGTGACCGCACGACCATTTGCTAATTCCACAAGCAAGGTGGGTGAATCTTTTGTGGCTATTCCTAATCTTTTTGCACAAACTGGTGAAATAAAGAAATGTGTGCTGCCACAATCAATCAAAGTTCTGAATCCTTTACCTCGAGATGGAGTCTGAATCACCAAAAATTGGTGATTTGGGCCTTTCTTGTGAAGGGTGGCATGAACTGTTGCCCTCTCAAGGTCAGCTTCCATGGTTGGATCTCCTTCATCACTAAACTCCTTGTTGGCGACACTGGCAGTTCTCCCTCTGGCCTGGGTGGTAGCTCCTTAGCCACGGATAGTCCTTGACGTTGTCCTCTACCAAGCTTGGGACAATGCCTTTTGAAATGACCGGGCTCGTTGCAATAGAAGCAACGGAGATTGCAGCCATTTCCTTGGGTAGAAACAAAATTACTCGACCTCTCTGTCCATAAGGCATAGTCCCATTCCGTTCCCCTAAAACAGCACAAATCGAGACTCTAGTTTCCTAGATTCTAGGTCATCATTCCTTACTGTCAATTTCCTTCGAGAAAAGTTCCTGGCCAACCGGGACCACCCTTCCATAGGATGGAACTATGGTCGCATCCACCACACTTTCCTTAGGGTTGCTTTAGTTATCTAATTACCTATCACATTTAGTTTGACACACAAAAACAGCTTCCTTAATTAGCCAATTATTCACCGATTCCTTCACGTAATTTAAGCACTGACATAGAAAAACAATGTCAAACAAGTTCCTTTTCAACAATTGATCTTATTTATCAGTCTTTGGAATACAACATATAATCTAGCCCCTAGGCTAATCCATAATCCACCCAAAGGCAATCCATAATCCACCCGAAGGAAATCCAGCAATCCTCAGGGATTACTAATCCAAGTTTCCGCCCGTAGACTAGTATGCGGGCCTCGAGATCCAATCCCGAGTCATGTCGGCCTCTTGTGCAGGACCCGGTGGCAAGGGATTTACGGCCAGAGCCCCCCTGGCACCCAAGCATCCTCCTACTCCAAGTAGCACCCACGGAGAGACCTCTCGCGGCGGGTTCGGTCCACGTACCGGGCACGGCTAACAACCCCCTTGGATAGGATCAGGCAGACAGTCGGGGATAACTGATGATGCCTCTTCCTCCAGGCCTTCAACCTAAAGCATTAATTATTTTTCCAGCTTTAGTTCATTGAGCAAAGAAGTACAAACAGTGCTCCTAACTGTACAAACACAATTAATCCAGTGGTCATTTGTTTGGTCACTGCTGAGGTGTGAATCCTTCTCTCCGAATGCATCCAGCATTCGATCTGGGATCAATTGTGACTTGGCAAGATCCCCAAGGGTTTTGTTGTTTGTTTACCCTTTTCTCCTTGGGTTAGGGTTTATGCCCTGTTAACCCAAATTAACAAACACCTTAGGTTCCTTAAACTAAGACAGTAAATCCTGGGCAACCTTGTCACCCTAACTTGATTGGTCAATTTGCTTACTAGGCAATTCATAGTTACCCTAACTTGGCAACTCAGTCTTTTAGAAGAGTGATGTAACAGGATGACTACTCATCTTCTTGCAAATTAAACTTGTACTTAGAACCTGCCAACCTTGTTCCAAGGAGTGGCAAATCTATCTTGTGTTTTAAACACAAAGCCATGCAATGTTGCAACTTGTTGTACGAGACAAGTGTCGCACCTAACTTGTGGGATCATTTCTCCCATCAAACGACGTTCCTTGGTCAAGAAATATGTTTGGTCAAGATTTAGGGTTTTGGGAGGTCCTCTTGACTCAACCCAACCCTAATCTTACTAGGCCGACAACATTTGGCCCTAGGGTTTCTAAATCCATATGGAGGTCTAGTCTTTGGCTAATTGATCTTTAGGGTAAAACCCTAGATCGGCATTTTAACTAACCCTAACATTCCGTGAATGTGGCTAGGATCCTTGGGATTGAAAATATTAAGTCGTTTTGCCGAGTTCGATACTAGGCAGAATTTTAATGCAGCTGCTTGAGTTCACCTTTGCAAGTGAATTACCTAATCGAATTAATGGTCTTGCGACTAGAGGTGATCTTTCTTTAGAAGAGATGTTAATACTTTTCCTAAGAGATGTACATAAATAAATTCAAGATACAGCATTCCATGCAAGTATGCCATTCATAAACTTTTCCTTTTATGCAACTAAAAGATATACAAGGACCATTTCTTTTCCTTGCCTAAATCATAATGATTGACAAGTTTAGGGCTAACTCGTATAAAAACCTACGTTGAGTTTCAACAAGAACTATACCTATAAACCCTTTGTCCAATGCATTGAATTCATGATTTAATATGAAATGCATCTTCTTCTAAAACAACTTCGATAAAGAAGTTCATGCATGAGTGAATGTCATAGGACTATTTATTGACTTAATTCATCCTACAGCATTTAACCCGACTTAAAATGTAAGCATCCTCACATGCAACAGGTAAGTTCATGGTTTCCTTTTCATGCAATGCAATTATTTGGACAATATTCAATGGTGTCTAAGATTAACCTTTATACGAATCATGTCCATGGAATTAAATTGTAAGTGCAACATGCGACAAGCTCTATCCTTCTTAACACGAACCCTCTTCTAATTTATGCATTATACATTTGCAACTTGGAAGTGCAAGCATTTTTCAAAGGCATGACATGCACTAACTTTGTAAACGAATAGATAATTGTGTTTAAAATTTCCAAATGTATTTTAACTCGACTACGTGTATTAAAGACATGCTTAAATGCATTCTTTCCATGCAATATCAATTTCTAAGAATGTGGGCATTGAAGTTCGAGGTGTTATCCACACGCGAACTTGGAGTAGAAGCTCCCACATGTGTGCCTCTTGCCATTTTCTCGGGAGCCATAGACGATGTTTATATTTTGTTTCAGAAACTTCCCCTTGGGTTACTTCCGCTTATTGAACCCTCTCTGACTGAGCTTTTCTCCTTTGCATGGGACACGGCCCTTACAGCAGGTGGTTTTTAAAAAAACCCGCAATGGTGAGGATGAACAATGCTTATAGAAGCCTTGTTTTAGAAGCTTCTAAACAAGCTTCCTATCTTCTGTGATAGCAACGTGATGTGGAGAGAGAAAGTAATAGTGGAGGAGATGATGATGAGAATGATAATAATGATGATGATGGCGATGGGGTGGGTAGGCGGCAGCAGGCGGCAGTGGCGTGGTGGATGGCAATGGCCTGGGCAGCGCGACACGGGCAGGAGCAGCAGTCGTCCCTCCCTCCTCCCCTCACAAGCTCCAGGGGGGTCATATAGGCTAAGGGGGGGAGAGAGCCACCCACATGGCTTCACATGCCTCCTCCCTCCCCCATGCACTCCACTACTACACCACTCCTCTCACACTCCCTCTCCCCCTGCCATCCAACCGCTGAGGGGAGGGGCTAATAATAAAAAAAATTGCACAAAATTTGACCATTATCCATTTAACTTTTCCCCGAGAAGAGTGTTCTCGTGCGACCTTGCGGTCTTCAAGCCGCGACTTCTTATGCACCATATGGGTGGAGTTTATTAATGCGCGAGGGTGGAGCATTTAGCCCAAGGTTCTTCTAGTTGTGGGGAGATTATTTTAGCTGCTCTTGCGCGGGGCGTGTAGTTGTCAAAATTCATTAATATTTCATGCGGAAATATTACAGAGAGTGTGAGGGAGTGAGTGTGTGAGGGTGAGGGATCAAGTAGAAGAAGCTTTCCATCATCTCCTCCCTTCTTCTCTTCTCTTCTCTTATCTTGTCTCATGCACGGCTATGGAGGATGGAGGCTTGAGGTTGCTTGAGCTTGCATCTTGAAGGGGGAGGCTTGAGGTCTCTTGAGCTTGCATCTAGAATCATGGAGCTATCGGTTTGCTTGAGGGAGGAGGCTACTCATTCGGGCATTAAGGTAAGCTCACTACACCCCCATAGGATCGAAGGATTACATCACGGATTCAATACATGATCAGACAAGCATCAATGCTTACATCGTATGCAAGTAGCAGTGCAAATATTCTTCCTAGAGGCTATTTACAACTAGTCTACTATTATAGCTAGTAATATTTAAATTTAGATCAGAGCATTTAATGCTCATTTACATCCACAAAACATCTTGCATTCATGGACCAACATCCAAGCATTTACGAGTACCAAATATGTGTTAGGATGCTCCAAAACTTCAAGTGTAAGCTCTCATATATTCAATGACAGATTCCAGTCCATTCACCCATTCTGGAGTAAGTGCAGATCTGCATAATCATGCCGATTTTATGTTGATTCAAAAAAGCTCTATGGAAAGTATTTTAAAGTGACCAATGGGCTAAGATAATGGGTTGCACCTCAAACTCAATGATGTCCATGACAATGACCATTTAATCAAGACAAGTAATGGCTTTGTATTTGTGTCTCAATGTGATCCACTCCTGTTAGTCCAGAATAGGTGCAATCTGATTTGCCCATGTTTTTGGGCTTGCTACTATTATTCCACTAAATGCTCATGCAACAAAGCTCATTCAAGTGGCCAAGAACCCTCTTGATGTAATGTCCAGCTATCTAGATAGGTTTTTAGCGGTCCATCGAGAGACAAATCTAAGCACCACTGCCTTGCACTCCCATGGAATGTTACGGGATTTTTCACCTAGGGTTTCTCGAGTCCGCCTTGCAATGGAACATTAGTGGCCAAACCCACTAGGATTGACCTGAAACTTGGGTCCCTAGTGGTCAAGGTCTCCTAACAGCATTCTAGTGTTAGCGGTCCTAGATATCCTACTTTACATAGAGATACCCAAGCCGAAGCAGACCCATGCCACACTTGGTTCAAAGAGAATGGGAAACGAGAGGGATGCACCACTCAACCTCTTTGCCTGTAGGGCATAGTCCCATTCCGGTCCCCTAAAACGGCATGAATTGGGTTTTAACCTAATAATACCTAAAAGTGAACGATGGTAAAACCTTGTGAGAAGCCTCCCAATTCTCTGCGACCACCCTGCCATAGGACAGACACATCGGGGGTTCTGCCCACCCGCTTCCCTTAATAGGTGTTCTTTAGTTATCTAATTAGGTCCTATCACATTTATGTGTGACATTTAAAGTCAGCTTCCTTAATTAATCCTTTTAGAGAACATGGTTTGTTTACAAATATAGAGCAAGCAGTCCTTTTGTCAAAAAAGTTCCTTAACTTATCTTTCAGTTAATCTTTGTCTCCTGCCCATATAGGAGAAGTTATATATCCCCTCTACCCTGCAGAAGTAATTGGTCCAAATCACATGGCACCACAATTTCCATCCTTTATCTAGAATAGGAACTTCCAACGGCACAGACGTGGTTGAACTTTTCACCACTCAATATTCGGCCCATGAATTGAGCTGTTCCCTTCTCGGGTTAATCCGCAATGCGATCTTGGAGATGATCCACCCGTGCAAAGTATCCTTTCCTTAACTATTTCATTTACGAATCAACCACAAACAAGGCATTCAACCCAATATCATTTTCCAAGAAAACATTCCTTTATTCCCATGGAAACTTGTCATCACAGACCCTTGCCATGCATTTACCATCACAAGCACTTGAAATAATCATGCAAACCACAACTTAACAATCAATTAATGCAAAAGCATTTAGGACGTTGTTTGATCAACCAACAAAAGCAATGGTATTCTTTTCCAAATGTTGCAAATAATCACGATAAACTTCCCATCGCATATTTACGATCCCCCTTGGGATCAAAGAGCGATACTAAGTACATAATCCCAATTCTCATTAATGAATTTAGATATAATAAGGTTTAATATTATTAAGATTAACCTTATTTTTAAACTTGACTCCTTGTGGATCAGCTAGTAATGTTGTGGACTTAATTTTCCCTATTCTAACTATTTTGTAGGGACCATCCCACTTAGGCTCTAGTTTCCTTGGAAATAGCTCCCTATGTGCATCATAGTATAAAAATAATTTCCCTTTCTTAAAGGTATATTTTTTTGCTTTTAAATCATGCAACTGCTTTATCCGATGCTTAGCCACTTCCTAGTGTAACACATTGCAATTTGAGCTCATCTAGGTGTACTAAAGTCGTAAAGCGCTCAAAGAGTGCATCTTTGTGCCCCAAAGAATGGTTAATTGCGAATCTTATGGTTGGTAACTCAATCTCTAGGGACAATATGCACTCCTTCCCATAAACAAACTTGAATGGGGTGTGGCATGTGGCTCGTTTAAATGCCATGTTGTATGCCCACACTGCCACATATAACTTCTTATCCCAATCTTGTTTCTTCTCTAATACTATCTTTGACAGAATACCCACAAGCTGTTTATTGGTACTTTCAACCTACCCATTCACCTATGGTTTATAAGGAGTCATCTTACTCAGCTTAATCATCCATGCTTCAATCAGGCTCTTAATCAGCTTATTTAGAAAATGAATTCCACATTTCGACACTTATTCCTTTGGCAAACCAAATCAGCAAATAATCTACTCAAGCAAGAAGCTAGTAGTCTTCTCCTTTGCATCATCCTTCTTCGTCACTCGTGCTTTTGACCACTTAGTAAAATAGTCAGTTGCCACTATGATATATCTCTTATGTGTAGAAGACAATAGGGTAATAGGACCCACAAAATCTATGGTCCACTTCTCGAATGGTAGTATAGCCATAATAGGAGTCAGTGGGCGCTTCCTATTCTCCCTACTGTCATCCCTTTAACATATATCACATCTCTTGAAATACTCAAATGAATCCTAGAAAATGGACAGCCACCAATATCCATCTCTTAAATCTTTTTGTGCAATCAATTGGCTAGTAAAGTGCCCTCCACAAGTAGAGTCATGGCACTCTTCCAAGATAAATGAACCCTCGTCAGACATAACACATCGGTGGTAAACATTGTTGAGATGACAAGCTCAACACATGTGAACATTAATGATGGACCGCCTGGTTAGATGGGTCCACGCGTCTACACTTAGCACATATGTGGTCATTATGACTCTCACATGGCCACTGACTCATTACTTATTATATTTAGGTTGTTACACCTATTTACAGCTAGCATAGTTATAGCGCCAGTCAACTAGTGTAGTCGATTATGCATTGTTTGACTTAGTAGGCCACTTTTCTTTATGTTGTATCTTATCTATACTTTGTGTACATTGTAAAGTATGTGGAAGAAGAAGAAGAAACTAGCAAGAAAACTTTTTGGCCTCCATCTCTCTTCTTGTCTCTTGAGTGAGCTTCTTCTTATGCATTCTGTGTGTGTTCGATGCAGCATCTTGAGCAAGTCCCCCCATCACGTGATTCGTGACATGATATCAGAGCTGCACCATTGATTGAGGCTGGTTTTGAAGGCTAAAGCGAAGGAGAGGAGCCAAGGATTCAAGCAAGTAAGCAACAGGTAAAAATCTCTTCCATTCTATACTTCTTCTCTTGGACAGTGCCTGTGGAGGCACCGGAAGCAGGGCAGAGCAAAAATCTCAGATTGCAGTGAGATTTGGTGTGCACAAAGGGCGCTATGTATTTTGCAGATAGACCCTTTAGGGATTTTCCGCTGCTATTTTGGCCATCGAGGTCATTTCAGGCCCCGTTTTAGACTCGCAAAGTTGTGGAGAGCAGTTCGAGGTATCATGCAATTTCAGTTGTGTCTGTTGTATACAGATGCACAGGTTACAAATTTCAGATCTGTAAGTTCAAAGGTGTTTACCAGCAAATAAACACAAGGTTTATCTACAAACTGGTTGCAGATTGCATGTATTGTTGAGCAGACAGTGAAAAAGGCTGTCTGGTGTATTGCTGTGCACTATAGGTCGAGGGTTGCAAAAGATTTGTTTGTTGTTTGGTATTAGTTTTGTGATAATGGCAAAGAATAGTGGAAACCCCATCATTGAGAAGCTCGACAAGAACAACTACCCTTCATGGAAGTTCCATGTCACGAACTTCCTTATTGGAAAAGGCCTCTACGAGTTTGTTTCAGGTGAAGAAAAGGAGCCAGAGGTGAGTGCTCCTCCAACTGCAGAAGAGACAAAGGCACGGAAGGAATGGAATGCAAAAGACAAAAAGGTCATGTATTGGCTGTCTGTAGTAATTGACAATAATATGTTGGGATTTATTAGAAATGCAGAGAATTCATATGCAGCTTGGACCATACTTGAAAGTATGTTTTCCGTAAATACAAAGGCACAAAAGATTCAACTCAAGCAAGAGTTGAATACATTGAAGAAAGGGAAGATGTCTATCAATGAGTATGCACACTGAAGGTAAGGAGCATTGCAGATGCCTTGGCAGCAATTGATTCAATGCCTGATGATGATGATTTGGTGTCGTCTACCTTGGGTGGACTTAACAATAAAAAGGCTTGGAAGTCTTTTGTAACTTTCGTATATGTCAGAAAGCCATTTCCAGACTTCGATGAGTTGCTCTCCCTTATGATCACTGAAGAGATCAACATGCAAAGTGAGACATCTGAAAAAAGTGATGAACAGGTCCAAGCTTTCTACTCCAGTACAGGAAGGGGATGTGGCCGGTCCTCTTCAAGAGGCCCTGGTACAGGACGTGGTAGTGACAACCAGCAAAACAGATTGAATCAGCAATTTGACGATATGCAGGTTTCAGGAGGTCGTGGTAACTTTAGAGGCAGGGGGTTCTAACAACTCTAGTATTGTGTGTCACTACTGTGGCAAAACAGGTCATATTGCAGCCCAATGTTATGCTAAGAAAGATGATATTCACTGTGGTAAGTTGCAGCAAGGAAACTATGCATCGTCTTCACGACAGAATGAAGACAAAAATGAATGTTTGTTTATTATGCAGCATATACTAAATGCTATTACAGGAAAGGGAACACATGATGATGTTTGGTATGTTGATTCAGGTGCATCCAATCATATGACTAGCCATGCAGAACGGTTTGGAGAGATGCAGGATTTACAAAATACAGTTTATGTGCATACGGGTGATGATTCATGCCACCCAATTTCACATATTGGAAAAGTTCTCTTATCCTTGCATGATGGTAAGACAAAGAGTCTTTCAGATGTATTACATGTGCCATCTATTACAAAGAACTTGATGTCAGTCGGTCAAATGGTAGAGCAAGGGCTACAAGTCAGATTTAATGCAAAGGACTGCTTTGTAGAAGACTTCAATGACAAGTGCAGGTTGGTTGCAAAGGGAAGTAGAGTTGGACGTATGTTTACTCTGGATGCTGGAATTCCTACTATGAATGCTGCTATGTATGCTAAAGGAAAAGATGTTGTTGCAAATATTGAAATTTGGCACAAACGCATTGGACATGCAAATGTACAAAGGCTAAAATTAATGCAGTCCAAAGGGTTGGTTACAAGTTTTCCTACATTTAAAGTTGCAAAATTACATAAGATATGCGAAGCATGCCAGTTTAGTAAGCAGGCAAGACAACCCTTTTCACATGAAAGAGATGTAAGCAGAAATATCCTTGATATTGTGCATACAGATATTGTGTAGAAATATCCTTGATATTGTGCATACAGATATTTGGGGGCCTACATAAAATGTATCTCTTGGAGGCAGTTCATACTTTGTCACATTCATTGATGATTGTTCAAGAAAGCTGTGGGTATATTTTATGAAGGAAAAGAGTGAAGCATTTGAGCACTTTAGAACTTTCAAGGCTGCAGTTGAAAGAGAAACAGGCTTGAAAGTAAAGTGCCTGAGGTCAGATGGAGGGGGAGAGTACCTCTCAAATGAGTTCAATGATTTTCTGAGGTCTCATGGGATAAAGAGACAGTTCACATGTAGGTATATCCCACAGCAAAATGGAGTTACAGAAAGGAAAAACAGGCATATTGCAGAAGTTGCACACGCCTTCATGGTTGAAAAGAATATGCCTAAGCATTTTTGGTCTGAAGCTGTTCATACTGTTGTTTATATTATGAATAGAACTCCCACAGCTACAGTTCATGGGATGACTCCCGAAGAATGCTTTATTGGCAAGAAGCCTGATGTATCGCACTTGAAGGTATTTGGTTGTGTTGCATATGTTCATGTGCCGGATGAGCTACGAAAGAAGCTTGATCCAAAGGCAGAAAAATGTGTCTTTATTGGATACTCTTTAGAGCAGAAAAGGTATCACTGTTATAACCCTGTCACATGTAAGTTTAGAGTGAGCAGGGATGTCATCTTTGATGAAATGAGCAGTTGGTACGCATCTAGTGGTGATGCATTGGATGATGATGATGATGATGATCATGACACTCATGTGCAGGCTAAAAAGCAAGAATCACAGACTCTTAATGGACCAGAGACATCATCTGGTAGTCCTTGGTCTCTGGGAGACTAAGGAGTAGCTCTACATCTTCAGGTGCATCTAGTAGCACTACAGGTAAAGACAAAGGAAAGAATAAAGTGTCAGATGGCATTGATGCAGTTCTTGATGGAGACTCCAGTGGCTCAGAGAGCTTGGATGATGAGCTTGGTTTCCTTTTGTCAGGACACCAGGTGTACAGAGAAGGTTATGTAGCTCACCATTATGCTTATATGGTGAAACTAGTTGAGGATGTTGAGCCCACTTGTTTTGAGGATGCTGTTGGTCATACTCATTGGGATGCAGCAATGGATGAGGAGATGGCTGCATTAGAGGCCAATAAGACTTGGGATCTAGTATCATTACCGAAGGGCAAGAAAGCTATTGGATGTAAGTGGGTTTATAAGATTAAGCACAATGCAAATGGTTCTATTAGTAGGTACAAAGCTAGGTTGGTTGCAAAAGGCTATGCCCAGACATATGGCATAGATTATGAAGAAACCTTCAATCTAGTTGCTAGGATGGCAACTGTCAGATATCTGATTGCTTTGGCAGCATCAAAAGTTGGAGGCAAATGGATGTGAAGAATGCCTTCTTGCATGGTGATTTGCAGGAAGAAGTGTATATGGATCAGCCAGCACCTAGAGCATGGTCTGACAAGATTAAAGAGTATCTTATCAATATTGGCTTTTATGTTTCTGATGCTGATCACTCACTTTATGTGAGAAAGGGAGATGCAGGTTTGGTCAACATAGTCATCTATGTGGATGACTTGATTATTACAGGTGATAATGATAGTGGGATTGCTGAAGTCAAGGGTTTTTTTAAGAAGAAGTTTGAGATGAAGGATTTAGGTGAGCTAAGGTACTTCCTTGGCATTGAGATGATCAGATGTGATGATGGTATATGGCTGTCCCAAAGACAATATGGCTTGGATATGTTGTCCAAGTATGGTATGATAGCATGCAAACCACTTTCAGTCCCATTGGAGCTGAATGTAAAGTTGAGTGCTGATGTTGGGGATGAGATAGAAGACCCTACTATGTTTAGGAGGATAGTGGGGAGTTTGATCTACATGACCATTACAAGGCCAGACTTGAGCTACGTTGTTGGTCTTGTGAGTCAATTTATGCAAGTACCTAGAAAGCCACATTTGGATGCAGTCAGATGCATATTGAGATATGTGAAGTCCACATTACATTATGGACTTTTCTATGAGGCAAGTACAGATGTACAGGTGTTTGGATACACAGATGTAGATTGGGCTGGTAATATGTTTGATAGAAGATCTACTAGCAGATACATGTTCTCTCTTGGTAGTGCAGCAGTTATTTGGAGCAGCAAAAAGTAATCTACAATTGTTTTGTCAAGTATAGAGGCTGAGTATAGAGGTGCTGCTGTTGCAGCATGTGAGGTAGTATGGCTACAAAAGTTATTGGCTGATTTAGATGTGCAGGTGGAAGTTCCAGTTGTCATTTATTGTGACAACATGAGCAGTATACAGTTGGCTAGGAACCCTATTTTCCATGCCAAAACAAAACATATTGAGGTACACTATCACTTTGTGAGAGAGAAGGTACTAGCAAGTGAGATTGACTTGGTGTATGTTAACACACAGGATCAGATAGCTGACATCTTCACGAAGGCATTGGGTACAGAGAAGCTTCAAAAGTTTCAAAGCTTACTTGGAGTTGCAGAGATACAATTGAGCTTGAGGGGGAGTGTTGAGATGACAAGCTCAACACATGCAGACATTAATGATGGACCGCCTGGTTAGATGGGTCCACACGTCTACACTTAGCACATCGGTGGTCATTATGACTCTCACATGGCCACTGACTCATTACTTATTATATTCAGGTTGTTACACCTATTTACAGCTGGCATAGTTATAACGCCAGTCGACTAGTGTAGTCGATTATGCATTGTTTGACTTAGTAGGCCACTTTCCTTTATGTTGTATCTTATCTATACTTTGTGTACATTGTAAAGTGTGTGGAAGAAGAAGAAGAAACTAGCAATAAAACTTTTTGGCCTCCATCTCTCTTCTTGTCTCTTGAGTGAGCTTCTGCTTGTGCATTCTGTGTGTGTTCAGTGCAGCATCTTGAGCAAGTCCCCCCACCACGTGATTCATGGCAAACATCATCAACCCCCTAATGATATAGTGTTCCTGCAATTGAGACAAATTTCAAATCATGTTGTCTAATGTTTCTCTTCTCTGATTTTGATAAAGCATCTCTAGTCTCTCATGTGGATAAATAGTCCATTATATCAGCAAACCAAGATGGAATGGAAGTCATATCAATTTTAGATAGTCCCTCAATATCACTAACTTCAGCCAAGATTTCCTTTGGTTCCTCGAAATCCACAAGAAATTCAAGGATGCTAACAAAGAAAATTTGGTATGGCAGCCTCTATACTATGCCAAACTCCCTTCAGTCATCACAAAGTGAATGAGGTAAGGGCACCACCTAGCCATGGAAGAGTGGACTAGACGCTATGCAAGAGGGAGAGGAGCTTGTGAGGGAGAAGAGAGGAAAACTAAGAGAGAGAGAGAGAGAGAGAGAGAGAGAGAGCTACAAAAAATAGATGAATCAATAAAACTTAAGAGAGCAAAAGAGATGGAGAACCCTCAAGACATAACCAATATACACAATATGGACACCAATAGCATGGGCTTATTACACTGTAGAGCATGCATAAGCTATAGTAAGGGAATGAACTGCATAAGCTCATGTGAGAGAATGGGGAAGGCTCAATAGGGCTGAAGAAGGCTTCTTGGCTCTCTCTTGCAAATTACAAAGGAGAATGTCTCTTTATATAGGCCTTGAGGGTGTTTAGGGAGGAGGTTAAGATAGAATAGGAATTAACACCACCAAAGCTGTATTAAGGCAATTCCACCAATGTGGAAGCTCCATCTAGATGTTTTGTTGATCGATTTTGTACTTAATCAAGTTCCATCATAGGTGAGTTGTCTCCATTCTCCCCCCATAGTTTGATTCCAAGAGCTCTCCTATAAAAAAATATAGAGAATCTTCATAAAATAAGATTATATCTAGCAATAATGGAGAGAGAGTAGTGAGAATTCATACATTACTACTACAATTAAGGATGATTTGAGGGTGATTTAGGAGGGGAATTTTAATGGTTTATTAGCTTGAGAGAGAGGAGAAGAGAGGGGAAAGGTTTGGGAGTCTAATGAATGATGTTTTATGGAAATGTTAAGTGTGGGGAAGAAAGTGTGGGTGTGTAAAATTGGGAGGTGGTCTCCACCGCAGTTGGAAAAAGTTGGCATCCACCATTTTGGCCATATCTCCCAACTCGTAGCTTCAAAAAATTATAGAAAATTACCAGCCAAAACTTCAGCTCATGTGCTACAACTTTCATGTTAAAAAGTTTTTTTGGATTGGAGTGAAAGTATTTTTAAAAAATATTACAAAATCATGTGTCTGATTTTTCTTCCACTAATGCTTCCAAGAAGGGTCCCATTTGTTTGAATTATCATAAGGCTCCAAAGCCATGACATTATGAGCCTCACATGCCCTTTGGATGGCTCCAAATCCATTTCATGTCTTTTCTTTTCACATTACACATTTTTCCTTTACCTTCCTCCATTGATCTTTACTCTTCACCCCACCTTGGTAAACCAGTCCATGAAATATTTCCATCCAGTGATTTCTTGGATTTCCCAAGAGGTTGTTCCCACCCTCTTCTTTATTTCAAACCTCCAAATGTACAAAAAATCAACAAAGTGTTAGACATATATTTTTTTGTGATTTTCTCGGATCATATAGCCCCCCCCAACCCGGCTAGAGGTATTTATGCCTCTAGACACTCTTTGGTATCTTGAGCTGACCCCACCCTGATGTGATAGGGTTTTAAGTGCCATCCATTTACCCTGGTCTTGTGCACTTTTCCCTCAATGTCTTGAAGTTTGTAGGAGCCATTGTTGAATTTTTTTGTGACCCAAAATAGTCCCTCCCACCGGTAGAGAAACTTGCCATCCTTTCTTTTATCAAAGCGATTGTCATATCGAAGCACTATAGATCCCTTCTTGATGTTTTTATCTGTTAGCTTCTTGTTGAACTTTTCTCTGCACTTCTCAGCTTCCTGGGAGTAGTGGTTGATGGCTTCTTCACGATCCAATTGTAGCCTTTCTAGGTCCAGTAATCTTTGATGTAACTTCTCCTTTTGAGAGCCTACTGTGCCACCTAATATCCGAAGGCTAGCTAATTTCACCTCAATAGGAAAAAGAGCCTCTTGTCCATAAACTAGATGAAAAGGTGTGAACCATAACATGGTTTTGAAGGAGGTTTTATAAGCCCATAGAGCTCCACTAAGGTGCTTGTCCCAATCCCGGGCCTTGAATGTACCTGTTTGCTTATGATTTTACAAATCATTCCATTTACCTTTTCCACCAATCCATTGCACTAAGGGTAGTAAGGTGTAGAGTGTCGTCATTGAATATTTAGCTTTTGCATGAGTTCACCCACTACATTAGCTCTAAACCCTGGTCCTCTATCTGATAGTATTTCAAGAGGGGTACCAAACCTACAACAAATGTGGTCAAAGATGATTTTACTCACTTCCTTAGCAGTGATTCTTCTAGTTGGCATAGCCTTGGCCCATCTAGTCATGTAATCTACCCCCATGATAATATACTCTTTTCCTGATGGAGTGCGTGGTAGAGGCCCTATGGCATGAATTTTCCACTTCTCAAAGGGTCCATAGACCTTGATTGGGGTTTGGGGTTCTGCTATGAGCTGTCGTGGTCCTGATTTCTGACATTCTTCACATGTTTGACACCAATATTTGACATCTCAATGTAGACTGGGCCAAGTAAAGCCGGCTTGTAGAATCTTTCTACTTGTGATGTCGTGTGCAAAGTGGCCTCTACACACATCATCATGGCAAGCTTTTAAGATTTCTTCAATTTCTCATTTTGAAGGCACTTTCCTAAGCACACCATCCTTATCAAGACGATACAAACTATCATTTACCATGCGATATCTTGTAGCCTTCCGAGCTAGCCACTGTCTTTCTCTCTTAGTCAGGTGTTTGGGAGCTTCTCCTTGCTCTTAGAGGTGTAGAATATCTCCTAAGTCTTCCTTGCCTTGTTGAAGTGGGGGTTTGATAGCCATTGCTCCCACCATTGACTCATTCAGCTTTGATGATGCTAGATGGTCGGCATCCTTGTCCTGGTCTCTTGGCACATGATGTACTTGTGCCTCCCTAAATCTTCTCATAAGAGATTTGGCCTCTCTCATTTTACTAGAGAGGGTTGTATTTTTGCATGCCCATGTACCTTGCATCTGCCTTACCAATAGCATGGAGTCTCCAAAAGCATTCAACCTCTCGATTGAATTAATAAGACACCAACAAAGACTATGAATTAAAGCTTGATATTCTACCTCAATGTTAGAGTGGACACCTTCCAAGATTATTCCTTCACCATAGATTTTCTCTCCTAAAGGAGAGAAAACAACAATGCCTACGGCTGCCTTATCCTTAGTTCTCTTGTATGCACCATCAAAGTAGAGGCTATAAGCATCTACAAGAGTCTTTATGGATGGGGTGGTGGAAGGTCCTTTCTTTTCACCCTGAGATTTTTCTCATAGCACCTGTTTGTCAAAATATCAGCCAGGCATGCTCGAGTTGTTTTTTCAACCTGCACTATATAATCAAACTCTTGAAGTCCGACCACCCACTTTGCTATTTTGTCAGAGATTTCCATATGTTGTAGTACATAGGGAAACATATCCTCCACAGTGATGATCACAAACCTCTTTGGAAGCAAATATGGCCAAAATTTGGTTACTGTAAACATGAGGGCCAACACTAGTTGTTCCATGGAGGTGTAAGCCTTCTCTGAGGCTTTCATGAGACGGGTGGCAAAATACATAGGCCTCATGAAGGATGTTTTTGGATCTTTTTGTAGGAGAGCAGCACCAATGGCCTCTTCTCCCACGCTAGGGTTTACAAAGAATGTTTCTTCCCAACAAGGCTGGAGGATTATAGGAAGTGACCCCAACATTTTCTTTATCTCCTTAAAATGTCCTTCACTTTGTTCACTCCATACAAGTGTTTCTTAGTGTAACAATTGCTGCAGGGGATATATGGCCTGAGAGAGTAAGTGTATAAATCTACCCAGATATCTTAGCTTTTGTAAGAAGGAGACAAATTGTTTGATGGAGGATGGGGAAGGTAGAGTTAGCAATGTTTTAACCTTTTTTGGATCTACCTCAATCCCTTCACATGCCCTAGTAGTGTAACCTTGCTTTCCCCAATGTGACATTTATCCTTATTTAGTTATCCACCCAACCTAGCTAAGAGAGTAAATCCTTCATCAACCTTGCATAGATGTATGTTCCTTGAGCTGTAAATACAAAAGTCATCTATGAAAACCCTTATGGACTTACCAAAGTAAGGTTGGAAGACCATATTCATGAATCGTTGAAAGGTTGCTGGGGCAGTTGTGAGACCAAAGGGCATGACCCGAAAGACAAAACAGCCCCATGGTGTGATGAAAGTGGTCTTCTTTTGATCCTCCTCTGCAATGCAAATCTAGAAGTAGCCAGAGTAGCCATCACACATTGTATACCGCTCATGTCCCGCTACTTCATTCAAGATTTCATCTTGAAATGGGAGAGGGAAGTGGTCTCTCTTTGTTGCAGCATTTAGTGGCTTGTAATCTATGCTACTCGCCACTTACCATTTTTCTTTGGCCTCACTACTACTGGGGAGACCCATTTTGAATCTCCCACTCGGTATATGAACCCTGTATTCAAGAGTCTCTTTACCTCCGTCAACAGTGTATCCTATTGTGCAACTCCCAGTCTTCTCAATCTTTGTACTACTAGGAGTTGTGCAACAGTGTATCCTGTTGCACAACTCCCAGTCTTCTCAATCTTTGTACTACATGTTTGCTTCCTTCTTTGAGTTAGATGTGATGCTTCACTGCAGTGACACCTGTAATGTGAGTATAATCAAAAATAAACAATGATGTATGCTTCTTGAGAACATTCGCATAACCCTCCCTTTCTTCATCCTTTATATCCTTAGATATTATCTTCTCTAGGCTAGCATCCCAAACATCTTCTCCTTGGATCCCTGGGTTGTCTTCTAATGAGGTAGGTTCCTTTAAGGTGATACCCATAACTTCAAGAGTGTTTCACTCTCTCCACTTGAACTCTCTTCCTCTTCTACCGATGAGGAACATCCACTTGAGCTCCACTCATCGGCATACATTTCTAGTTCAAGATTCTCTTGACGCCCACTCTTCAAGTTGTAAACCACCTTTTGATCGTGACCACCCACCTTACATGGCCTCAACTCCAGATCCCCTGTTGCCCAATCTTGCCTAGCTCCGATGCCCATAAGCCAAGGTCTCCCTAGGATGAGGGGATATCCTTCTCCCTTTACTGGCATCACATAAACATCCACTGCTACAGTGACTCCAAAAACAGAAACTCTCAAAGCTTTCACTACACCCACACATGTGACAGCATCATTGCTGGCCATCTTTGCCCTAAAGGTTGAGGATTCCATTACTTCTAAGCCTAATTGATGCATAAGCTTTTCTATCATGACACAAACCTCTGCTCCACTATTGATGTATGTTTTTCAAATCCGTTGACCTTTGATTTGAGCCTCCACTAAAGGCACTACATCTTTGAGGCCATATGCCTTGATTGCACTAACCATTTTACCTTGCCTTGCCCTTGTGCTTACCATTTTTTACCATTGTCGTCGTAGCTTTGGAGAGGCATAAAGTAGTTGTGGCCAAGTAATTTTTAGCCCTTGAGAGTTCACATATGCTATCAGATCATAAGGTTTTGTCTGAGAACCCAAAGGGAAGTCGGAGATATCAATTTTAGACCTAGTTCGAGTCTTTCTCTTCTTCCCTTCATCTCTAGGTGCCCGTGATGTACTTGCCTCATTGATTGCTTCCTTGCTTGCCTTAGTTTGGACACGTACCCACTTGATAGGCATGGTCTCTACTACATCTACCTTCATCTTACCTCTCGCTATTTCTTCTTGGAGCCTTATATCCCTAACTACCTCCTCTATTTTTATGACATTAATATTTGGTTGAATAGCAGGGGTTTCAACTTGAACATAAGGTGGTTGTAAAATTACAGGTCATACTGCTCTTACTCTTGAGTTCTAGCACAAGGAGGGCTTACTTGTTGTCAAGGACCTCTAGCAGGGTGATCATATCTTCTAGGGTGAGGACAATTGTACATGCCATGTCCATTTTCTCCACAGTTGTAACACAACATCTCCCTTTCTTGTCGCCACATTTGTGGTCGATTCCCACCATTCCCCTCGATAGGTCTTCTTGCACCTTGCACAAGATTCACTCTCGAACCCTCTAGTTGATTAGTAAGATTGTTTATTTGTTGGATCATGTCTTCTTGACCTCTAACAAGGCCTGGTGCATTAGATACATTTGGGGGAACTTGAGAGGCCTCCATAGTTGTGATGTTGTTTTCCAAAACTGCTTGGCTAGCTTGGGCTTGGTAGGGAATCTTTTGATTCTTTTCCCTAGTGATTCTTAAAGCATCTTCAAAAGTATTTGGAAATTTCACCTTTACCTTCTCCCTGAGTAAGGGGTACAAACCTGAAATAAATCAATCCTTTTGAAGGTAGTTTGGAGCTCTCTCACCAGGATTCAGTGAGCCTAACCACTGCCCCCAAAACTTCAAAAACCCTTCCTCATAAGTTGCATAGCCATAATGATCACTTTGATGGAGGGCCAAAAGTCGTTGCCATAACTCTTCAATTGAGTTTTGTTGAAATCTTTGCAAGAATGCTGCCTTCAATCCCTCCCATTCAGCTCTTTGGGCCGGATTTAGAGTTTGGAACCACATTCTAGCTTCTTCCTTGAGCACCAAAGGAAAAGCCCTCAACTTTAATGCTTCATCATCCCTCCCAAAGACAAGGAAGGCCTCTCAAGGTTGTCCAAAAAATCCGCTGCATTTTTCCCATTGTGCCCAAAGAAGCTTGGAAATGCCATGTTACCTTAGTAGAGTACAAAGATGAACACGTCTAGACTTCAGTTGTATTTTATGAGGGGAAGGATGAATGGGTTCACATATGCATTGATTTCAGCAAGATGTCTAGGCCCCAATATGCTTCTAATAATGCCTTGGAATCTAAGCTTTGTGTTAGCTACAATATGCACAGTTTGCATAGCAAGAGGTTGGATTAGTCCATACAACTCGCGGTGATTCATGAGAAACTATTATAATAAAATAAAGACATGTACATTGAAGGATGCATTGTAGTCTAGCATTGGGAAGATTATAGGTTTTGGTGATACAAGAATCTCCCTTAATCTTTCAACTTCAAAGTACATGACAAGACGCTACTCGAAGAAAATCTTCCTATTGATGCATACATTAACTCGGATGTTTTGTACAGAGTGGAAGGTGTAGAAATTCGGGCCATTATTATTATTCATAAGTGGAGACTACTTAAGGGAGTAGAGGGAATACACTTTCTTGAGTTATAAAGGATTTTTCCCAGAGTGTTTCTTTCCGGAACCCACCAACTTTGCTATACAGAGAATTTGCTCACCAGTGATTGTTCTTGCCTTAGTGTGTCCATCCTTGGCAATATATATTTCATAAGGTGTGATGGCCACCTTTTCAACCACACCCAACCTTCGAGCTAGCAACAATTGAAGGTAGTCTCCATACTTTGCCCTCTACAAAACTCCACACCGTTCATGCATAGTTGTCCTCCTTTGATGTGGATTAGGCAAGAGAGAGAGAGAGATTTGATGATTTGGAGACAAGGACCTCCCGAAAGGGCCTTCACTTTGTTTGCAAAACACTCACCACAATTATGAGAACCTAGCAATTGATGGCAACATGATTTTTTCTGTTGTGAGAGAATAGAATTTTTAAGGTGAACACCTTTTACCCGCATATGTGCCGTCATCCGGTAGGCATACTTCCTTTCTTGGGCTTCCTTGGGAGACCATTGTGGGAGTCGTGAACTTTGACTAGCTTCAAAAAGAGTTGGTGAAGGCGTTGGAGAAGAGCCACTTGGAGCACTTGTAGAGGATGCACCACTATGTGTTGTATCGTCCCGCATAAGGATGTAGAGAATTGTGGATGAGAATGTCCTCAGTGGGGGAACCAACTTATGACGAAGAAATTCGGGGCAGCCTCTATACTATGCCAAACTCCCTTTTACCACAAAGTGAATGAGGTAAGGGGACCACCTAGTCATGGAAGAGCAAACTAGGATGTTATGCAAGAGGGAGAGGAGCTTGTGAGGGAGAAGAGAAGAAAACTGAGAGAGAGAGAGAGAGAGAGAGAGAGAGAGAGAGAGAGAGAGAGAGAGAGAGAGAGAGAGAGAGAGAGAGAGAGAGAACTACAAAAAAAAGATGAATCAATAAAACTTAAGAGGGCAAAAGAGATGGAGAACCCTCAAGACATAACCAATATACACAATATAGACACAAATAGCATGGGCTTATTACACTGTAGAGCATGCATAAGCTATAGTAAGGGAATGAACTACATAAGCTCATGTGAGAGAATGGGGAAGGCTCAATAGGGCTGAAGAATGCCTCTTGGCTCTCTCTTGCAAATTACAAAGAAGAAGGTCTCTTTATATAGGCCTTGAGGTTGTTTAGGGAGGAGGTTAAGATAGAATAGGAATTAACACCACCAAAGTTGCATTAAGGCAGTTTCACCAATGTGGAAGCTCCATCTAGATGTTTTGTTGACCAATTTTGTATTTAATCAAGTTCCATCATAGGTGAGTTATCTCCATTCTTCCCCCCCCCCCCCATAGCTTGAGTCCAATAGCTCTCCTATAAAAAAATATAGAGAATCTTCATAAAATAAGATCATATCTAGCAATAATGGAGAGAAAGTAATGAGAATTCATACATTACTACTACAATTAGGGATGATTTGAGGGTGATTTAGGAGGGGAATTATAATGGTTTATTAGCTTGAGAGAGAGGAGAAGAGAGGGGAAAGGATTGGGAGTCTAATGAATGATGTTTTATGGAAGTGTTAAGTGTGGGAAAGAAAGTGTGGGTGTGTATAAAATTGGAAGGTGGTCTCCACCGTAGTTGGAAAAAGTTGGCGTCCACCATTTTGGCCATATCTCCCGACTAGTGGCTCCAGAAAATTATAAAAAATAACTAGCCAAAACTTCAGCTCACGCGCTACAACTTTTATGTTGAAAAGTTTTTTTGGATCTAAGGGAAAGTATTTTTAAAAAATATTACAAAATCATGTGCCTAATTTTTCTTTGACTAATGCTTCCAAGAAGGGTCCCATTTGTCTGAATTATCATAAGGCTCCAAAGCCATGACATTATGAGCTTCACATGCCCTTTGGATGGCTCCAAATCCATTTCATATCTTTTATTTTCACATTACACATTTTACCTTCACCTTCCTCCATTGATCTTTACTCTTCATCCCCCCCCTTGGTAAACCGGTCAATGAAATATTTCCATCCAGTGATTTCTTGGATTTCCCAAGAGGTTGTTCCCACCCTCTTCTTTATTTCAAACCTCCAAATATACAAAAAATCAACAAAGTGTTAGACAAATACTTTTTTGTGATTTTCTCGCATCAAATGCCTTGCAACTTTGATGTCTTACTCCTAATCTCTTTATCAGACTCTTGTAAAGTAATCATTCATTTTTCTAGGCGATCAAGCAGCTATAACTTTTTTACCAACAATCTAAGTCCTTCAACCTTCGTATAAAATACTACCTTTTCATAGAGAATATAGTGCATAAACTTTTTTGTCACAAATACCATCCCAAGGCACAATTTCTCCATGTAGGTATAATTAATTCAGATATCCCCAATTTACAACCAACAAATGCTATTGGATGATACCATTTCTCCTCCCAGATTTGGGCTAAATAATAGCTATTGCTATGCATTGTGGCTACTGAAAATATATAAAAAATCTCACCCCTTTTGGGTCCTTTTAGGACTGACACTTTTGCCAATTCTTGCTTCACATCCTCGAAGGATACTTGACAAGGATTACTCCAAACAAATAGACAGTTAAAAGATAATAGATTCGTCAATGGCAATGTTCTTTTTGCCAATGCATTAATAAATCATCAGTAATATCCCACTGATGATAGAAAGCTATGCACTCCTTTAGGAGTACATGGCGGACTCATAGCAACAGTAACCTTTATCTTTTCAGGATCGGGTCACAATACTAGTTGAACTAACCACATGACCCAATAGCAATCCATAGGGCACTCCAAAGATGCACTTTCATGGGTTAAGAGCAATGGAAAACTGCATGCAATGCTCAAAAAACTTCCTTAAAATAATCAACATTATTTCCCTTATGGTGGTTGTCCCTAGATTGTTGATAAATATTTTCAGCTCCTTGGGGGAAATATCACCAAAAGTCTTATCAGTTTATAGGTTGCCAAGAACTCGGTGCATTATATAATCCAAATGCCATCATGTGATATGCAAAGGTACCAAATACAGTAACAAATGTCATTTTCAGCTTATCTTCCTTTGCAATAGCCATTTGGTTATATCCAGCAAAGCAGTCCATAAATGACTAGACATTTTTACCCGCTAACTTATCTAGAATCCGATTAATCAATGGCATCATATGGTAAACTTTAACCATTTTTTTATTGAGCTCCCTAAAATCTAGCAAAGCTAAATTTGATTATTCTTATTTTTCCTGATAACCACTAGTAAACACCACTCCCTGTGTTGTACATGAAATATCAGGCCATCCTTACGCAATTTTTATAACTTCTCAAATAGTCCCTCCCTTAGCTCAAAAGGCATACGCCTCACTTTCTATCACACAAGACAGCTACCTTCCTTCAAAGGAATAGTATGCATATCCAAACTAGAAGGAATACCCCTCAACTCATCATAACTCCAAGCAAAATATGTCACAAAATTCTTCGATCAGAGACATATAGTCCCTCTTCTCTTCTAGAATGAGCATAGCCCCTAATTTAATAGGTCATGAATCATTCAATGTTCCAAGATCTAGCTCAATCACATTTGTGTCTATTATTATATCTTGAGCTTCAATCAGCTCATTTAGAGTCCCCTACTATATATCATCTCTGTAGTGGACCCCTCTTTTGATTCATCACTTGATGAAGTATCACGACTAATGGTTCCTCTAATGAATCTGATTCTGATGAGGATAAAGGAGCTCTCTCACTTTGAGCAGACTCAAGATATGCATCTACTACCACACGATTGGCATCTCTACCAAAAATCAAATGACTAGCAAGTATATCCACTTGACAATCCAATCACAAGATCCATGACCTTCCTAACAATACTTTATACCTTGGTCGTCGTGCAAACCGAATAACCCTAAAGTCTACAATGCATTCCACACTCACAATTATCATGTGGACTTTGGTAGTGCAACCTTCAGGTTGTCTTAAATTGTCATCAGCCATTCAAATAATTATTGAGGTATCCTTTTGGATTTCTAATCCTAGTCTTTCAATCAATTCCAAGCTAATGATGTTGATGGGGGATCCCGTGTCTACAATAGCATGATCCACTAATATTCCATCAACATATGTTGCTACCCTTGGGCAATGCTTTTCAACATACTCAAACCAATCCTCTCCCACACGAGCTATTGCCAAGGAATCAATGATATACCCAGTGCAACGAATCTTTTTAAATTCTTTACGCACTTCTAGAGATAACTTGATCAATTGCAGGAGGTTCACATTAGGCTTTATGTTGCAAAGAGAAATAACTAAATCAAACTCACGATAATTAGCAATGGTTCTCTTCTCCCACCAAGCCATTCTCTCCTTTGGCCTTTGAGCTGGCTTTGGCACCTCCTTCTTGGCTTTTATCTTCTTCTTTGGCAACTCGTTTTGAGGGTCAGCTTTGCCATCAGCAACTTTTAGAGGACCGGCTTCTACATTAGGGTTAAGGACTTTCATCCCTTTATCATCCTATTTAGGGTTTACCTCAATAGGTTTTACATTATCCCTATTGCCTTCTTTAGCCTTTTTCCCTCTTGTAATGGCTCACAAATTAGAAGCTTCAATGGTGTTGGCACTCACAGCTTCAATAAGGTTAACACCACTACCACTAGGCAATTCTTCTACAGTAGCTTTCCCTCTTTGCAATATTTGCTTTGGTCCATCATCCTACTTTAGATTATTCCTATATTCTTGATGATTGACTGGACTTGGTTGCCTACTCCCTTATTGAGAACTAATCTTACTCCAACAGGTACTAGCTGGATGACCAGACTTCCCACATAAGTCACATTTAACATTAGGGAAATTCCTTGGAAAATGTTGGCCACCACACCACTTATAGTTGAATATTGAGGGGACACCCTCTTCAAGGCATCGACTACCTATCCATTCTACTATTTTTAAAGAAAATTGACATCAACAGCTATTTGCCTATATTATTCGGTGATTATGTTGGTATAGTGCTTCATCATATCCTTAACTTCGCTAAGGACATTCGATGCACTAGACTCATAGCCACAATCATCTATTTACTATTCCATCGCCTTAACCACCTCATTAGGGGTTGACTATTGCTGATTAATTGGAACCACATTAGGGTTTATCATTTGACTTCCATTATTTAGTGGAACCATCTAACTAGCCATTGGCATGGTCATACTGGGAGGAGCTGGTAGCAAGGGCACATTTTGTATTATGCTTTTTCTCCCATTTGGATTAGTCATAGCTATCCCTTGACTTCCATTGGTCAATGCCAAATTATTTCCAAGAACTAGATCCACATTAAGATTGGCTCTAGAGGCGTAGGCCACTTGTAGTTGAGATTCTACTTCCTCTACTCACCTAATAGCAGTGTCTATATCCGGCAAGGTGACACTACTCAATTGCACATGAATATTGAAGTCCAAACCATGCAAAAAATATTTCAGTTGGACTGCTGCTGGGATAGGGATAAAGGCTTGCAATTTGCGAAATATCTATTTTAACTTCTTGGCATATGCTCAGATATCCTCATGTGGCTCTTGACATGTCACATTTAGTACACGTAGCCAATATTGGCCACCCCTTTCAGGGGAAAATTCCCTTCGAAATGCTGCATAAAATAAATCAATAGTGGTTATGGTTTTGGCCTCTAGGCTGTGATACCATACTGCAGCTCTTCCTTTGAGAGTCATGTTAAAGAACATCATTAAACGTCATTCATCTTGGATATGACATTTGAACATCAACTTTTGAAAGTCCCTAATGTGGAGCTCTGCATCTTCCTCCAATAACCCATTAAAGATGGGTAGGGGGAAACCTAAGGCTAACAAATCTGCCGTTCCAACAGAAATTTCAATAGGCTACTGCATAACAAAGATTGGATTTGCAATAGAATTTGGTGAATGTGGGTTTATATCCGCACTTAATGTAGGCTGACTTACTGGGGGAAGGGGAGTACTAGAGCTTCCTCCCCCCAATGGACTACTTGTGGCTCTAGGACCATTAGATCCACTCCCTTCTAGGAATATTGGACTACTACATTGAGGGGAATACCTCCTCAAGATCTCTGCATGTCGCCTAGCTCCTTTAGAGCCTCTTTCTTGCTTTTGGATTTGAGCTAGATTATGTTTATCAGTAAACAATGGATAAATCTTAGTGTCCTTTGGCATAAACTGGCTAAATGGTCCCTAGATAACTGAGATTCGATGACCACCACTTATAAGTATCTCTTGGAAAACGCACCACCTATCAGGACCCAAAATGGGCCTGACACTAACTCTCTAGTCACTAACCGTGGGCCTCTCTACATGATGGGACCTAAAATGGGCACTAGCCACACCTCATGCACACAACAGAAAACCCCACCACACGGCCTTGCGGGCCAGGAGCATCTATAATATATCGATGTACACTAGATAGACTCAATTATGCATTTATAGCTGATATGTAGAACAACGTTTACCTTCCCTTCTCCTCAGAGGGAGATCCCATAACATATAGGCATAGTGTTTCGTAACACAAACATAAGGAAGCTCCCCTCGGCTGATTGTCGTGACTTCACTGAGACTCTCCTACACCTCGGGGATTGGCCCCAAGATGCATCACTCCAACATATAAAACATAATGCACAAACTCCACTCTTTTCTTGTTTTGTACGATCGAGGAATATATAGACCCTCACCAAATAGTCCCAAGGAATGCATACAACTACCCTACAGCAAAAGCTCCTTTCCACTCCACGTATAACTCATATCCTAAGAAGACAATTTTTATGCAATCCAGGACTGATACCATGTTATGCGTCATGCATAGTGCATATGATCCTAGTGCATAAACAATATTCATCAAATCAGCACTTTGTGATGTGGAAAAACAACCCTTTCATGATTTTCACTAAACGTATGCTTCGATGTATGGAGACTAGCACCGATTCCTCGTGCTACTGGCCCCTTAAACTGAAATATCACAATTCTAAATGAAATGAACAATCAATTATTTCAAATATTCACACACTCTCAACCCTCTTAATCTCTTAATCTCACCCTTTCCCTCTAACATTTAGGTTATGTTGTGTTGCATAGGTATAGGGTTTTATTTTATGTGTATTTTTTGCATAAAATGGAAAAACCATGAACTATAACACATAAACAAAGCCAAACTGAAGCCAAACTTCATGCCTCAGCTTTTTTATACAACCACAACTACAAATCATACTTTTCTAGATTTTTATAACACAAAATTCTTTTTTTTTTTCATTTTTAGCTATTTTCTCTATTTATTTGTGCATAAAATAGATTTTTTTATTTATGATTAGTGATTGATTATGACAGCTGAAAGATGTTTTGTCTCATAATTTTATCCCATGCGCATCTCTTTTTCCCACCCAAAACCAATAAAACCTTCATTTTTACACTAAAAATACACTTTTCGGGCTATAATTTAATTATTGCGGCTATTTGTTATTATGGATCTGCATTTCTTTTGTGCACAACCCTCAATCATAATGTAGACAAGCTCCAAATAAATTTTTATTCCATATGAATTCCATTTCAACCATCAAACATAAAAAAGAAGCAAAATTCCTTTGTAAAAATGGCGCATACCGCTTACTTGCATGTTGTGGGTTTTTTAATTATTTTTTCGAGTTGCCAATGGACCACCAACCAGTAGCAAATCTTCAATGTTGAACATCTCCCCTCAGCCTCTTCTTGATCTTGGAGCAATCCGGTTCATGCCTCCATCATCGCATTCCCTTCTTGATTCTTGCCATGTGAAGCACCATTTGGAGGAGAGAGATGGAGGAGAGAGAATGATTGAAACTAGTTCTTCATGTCCAGGCAGTCATTGAACGTGTGAAGACTGGCAATGGAGAGAGTGGAAAGAATGCAGATTAGGGATGTGCTCAGTTGTTGGGGGGTTATTCTTTGACTCCCCATAGCCCCCCTCTCCCTAATCGTCGCCTATCAACAATGGCGTTCATTTTTTCCATGCCCCGAAAACCCCCCCCCCCCCCCCCTCCCCTAAAATCAAATTTTTTAGGGGGACCCAAGGGGAGCCCCCAAGTGTCCACACCTTTTTAGCCTTTAAGTCATTTTACACTTGGCCTTCTTTGGTCTTTAGACCCCGGGCACTCCCATTTGATTGTCCGGTGTCAGAATTAGAAGCTGAAAATTTTTGCACACTCATCTCGAAGTCCCACACTACTGAGCATCTCCTAGAGTCTCATCTGACATGCCCAGAAATTATGAAAATTCCCCAATCATCACTCGATGGGTCTTTAAAGCAGTTTAGGGGCTTGCCGCTTAAAATCGTGCTGATTGCAGATGCTGCCTTCGTCGAAGTCTATTTTTCCCTTGAAATTTGGATTTTTTGGTTATCTTTAAGCACTTCTCGGAGTAAAAAATCAGCTATCATCGGCGACCACGGGATAGGGCGACTCCCTCAGCTCGTGGAATCTCACGAAAAGATCTTCACATAAACACAACCACAAAGAGCATCAAGCTAATACAAAATAGATACACAATAAAATACATCACAGATTTTACCTGACCCCCTGACAAAACCAAGGCAGTAAATCCATGAAGAGTAGGCCTAGCATAATGTGACAGAAAGCCCAAAGCTAGTCACTAACTAACTGCTCCGACATGGCCAAGCTAAAAAGAACTATCATAGAGGTCATCCTACGTGGTGGTTTGAACTACCGACCTAACTAAGGACAACTCAACTAGGATTTCTTACGAGGCAAGGACTCCTATAGCCTGATCAATAAATTGTATCTTTTAGTACATTTTCCTTGTAGCCCCTAATTTTCCATACTCGGGTGTGTAAAAAGGAGGGAGCTGAGCGTAGTGATCCAAGGAGAACAAGGCATCGACCTCAGGTCCAATCTCGGTACCCAAGAACCTACCAAGCCCTCGCGAGGTGACACTTAATCCTTTTCTAACGCTCACTTTTATTTTCGCTCCAACCTTCTTTTATTTTCATTGCTTTTCTAGCTAGATGCCACCCCAAAGAAAACAAGGCATCGGCCCTGGGTCTTGTCTTGTCCCCAGGAACCTACCATGCCTTCACAAGGCAATAAACAACTGCTCAAAGATTTTTCTTTTCTTTATTTTTATAGGGGTTAGAACCCCTTTTTACACACCTCTGTATATTCATATATTTTCTTTTGGATATTTAGGGTTTTTTCTTTTGGTTATTTTTAGTAGGCTTCTCTAACTGCCCCACACTAACAGGACCACCTAGAACAGCCACCTAGCAAGTCAGCAGAACACAGTCACTAGAACTCTTGTCTAAAATAGGTCTTGCAATACCTGACAATGCCAGTACATGAGGCAGTAACTACTCAGACCTCCCCCAAATATACAATGCTGCTTATCCCCAATTTGGGAGGAAAAGTGGTACCATCCAGTAGCCTTTGCTAGTCAAAAGTTGGGCATATCAAAAATTAACTATACCTATATGAAGAAGTTGTGCCTTGCGATGGTATTTGCGACCAAAAAGTTCAAGCATTACATTCTTTATGAGAAGGTGGTACTTTATACGAAGGCAGAAGGGTTTTGATTGTTGTTGAATAAGTTACAGCTGCCAAACCATTTAGTAAGGTGGTTAATCACTTTGCAAGAGTTTGATTACAAGATCAAGAGTAAGCCCCACCAAAGCTACAGGGCATTGTAGAATGTCTTGTGGATTTCAGAGAGCAAAAAGAGGTCGTGGCTGAAGGAAGTGACATGAAAACATTGTTTAAGATTGATGCAGCATCTATTCCCCCCTGGTATGCTGCTATAACACACTATTTATCTACGGGAAAGATTGGATCTACTCTATCCAAATCCGAGAAGAGGAAAATTAAACATCAAGCATTGCAATTTTCCTTGATCTCAAGAACACTATATCGGCAGGGTGTTGATGGTATCTATCACCGATGTGTGATGCCTGACGAGGTTCCATTTATCTTAGAGGAGTGCCATGAATCCGCTTGTGGAGGGCACTTTGTTGGGCGATTGACGGCACAAAAGGCTTTAAGAGCTGGTTATTGGTGGCCGTCCATCTTTTAGGATTCATTTGACTATGTTAAGAGATGCGATACATGTCAAAGACATGATCGTAGAGAGAATAGAAAGCGTCCACTTACGCCTATTATGGCTATCCTTCCATTTGAGAAGTGAGACATCGACTTTGTGGGTCCTATTACCCCATTGTCTACTACTCATAAGAGATACATTATAGTAGCAACTGATTACTTTACAATGTGGTCAGAAGCACAGGCGACAAGGTAGGACAATGCAAAAGAGATTGCCAATTTCCTACTTGAGCAGTTCATTTTCCGTTTCGGTTCGCCAAAGGAAATAGTATCAGACCGTGGAACTCACTTTTTGGATAAGACTGAAACTTGGAAAGTTAAGCATAACAAGATGACTCCCTATAATCCGCAAGCAAATGGACAAGTTGAAAGTACCAATAAGCAGCTTCTGGGTATCCTATCCAAAATAGTCTACGAAAAGAAATGGGACTGGGATACAAAATTATATGTGGCGGTTTAGGCATATAACATGACATTTAAACAAGCCACTGGCCACACCCCATTGAAATTAGTTTATGGGGAGGAGTGTGTCTTGCCCTTGGAAATTGAGTTGTTGACCATAAGATTTGCAATCAATCATTCTTTGGGTGATGAAGATGCCCTATTCGAGTGGTTTACAACTATAGCCCACTTGGATGAGCTCAAATTGCAGAGTTTATTGCACCAGGAAGTGGCTAAGCATCGGATGAAGTGACTGCATAATCTAAAAGCAAAGAAATATACCTTTAAGAAAGGACAACTAGTTTTATACTATGATGCACGTAGGGAGCTATTTCCAGGAAAGTTGGAACCTAGATGGGATGGCCCTTACAGTAGTTAGGATAGGTAAAAATAAATCCACAGCTTTACTAGCTCTCTACAAGGAGTGGAATTTAAAAATAAGGTTAATCTTAACAAGATTAAACCTTATTATTTTTTAATATGCTAATGTGTTGAATGCATTGTAGGCCCATGCTCGGGTTTGAGACCTGCAGAAGAGCTTAAATTGGTTGATGGGGTGGTTAATCCCTTATTTGGAGCACCCATATCTAGAGCAAAGGTATCATCAAGGGAAGCTTATCTAGTGGAGCAAAGGATACAAAGTGATTGAGCATGAAGATAGTACCTTTGTGTGGGAGATTAAAGTTTTCTGCCATCACTGTTTGCAAATCTTGACAAGCATTCCTGTTGAGTTTAATGGAGAAGGTGGGATGGAGCCGTCAGTTCATCCTCTATGTATGCTAAATTTTAATTATCATCATTATAAATAGGGGAGTTCTTGATGGGTTGGCTGTGTGAACCCATTGTGGATATACACGTTATACTTTGATGAAGCGTCCCGAGGCCCTGATAAAAAAGGGAATGTTGGAGTAGTTATCCAAGATCCTCAACGTAGAATTACAATGAAATTAGCTGCTTATCTCAGGGCAGGATTCACTAACAACATGGCAGAGTATAAAGCCTTGATTATGGGACTAAATATTGCCAAGAAAGGTGGTATTCGACGGTTGTTAGTAAAAGGGGATTCCCAGCTGATCATAAATCAACTAAATGGGACATATACAACCCGGAATCCTATCCTTCATATGTATCGAACTACTATGACCCTACTTGATGAATTTGAGAGAGTATCTCTTCAGCTGATTCCACGTTCTTGGAATCAGTTTGTGGATTCATTAGCAAATTTTTCTTATGAAGAGAATCTCTTCTTCAGTTGTGGTCCTAATCTGGATGTTGCTATTGATCATGAGACAGGATCTGGTTGCTTGTGGGGAATGTTATCAGACCACGCATTATATGGCATGCGATAGTTGATATGGGTAATGCGAAGAGTGGCTGAGGCACATCTACCACTATTATCTTGGACCCATAGGTTGATCAGACGACATGTTATGCATACCCCTCTTGCTATATATGCAGGAGGGATGGGTCACAACTTGATGCATTTAGTTTAGGGCTTAGAGCCCTAATTTTTCCCCTTGGAATGGACCGTATTTTCATATATCTAACTTATTCCAAGGAGGGATGTGTTGGTGCTGTTATGTTTGATCTCATTAGGCCAAGAGGGCCACTTGCTTTAAGAGTTTTAATGTCTATTTTTTTTCCGACCAAGTAGGCCAGACAGTTTTATAGTGTCATGTTTGATTTCTTTAGGCCAAGAGGGCCCTATGTCTGTTTGGTGCAGGTACGTTTAATGGGATAAGCAGCAACAGCTGATACTATACATGGTGGTTGCTGAAAATATACAGAACATTTCACCCCTTTTAGGTGCTTTTAAAACAAGTGCTTTGGCAAGCTCCTGCTTCACATCGTCAAAAGATACTTTGCAAGCATCACTCCATGCAAATCGACAATTAAAGGACAATAGGTTCATCAATGGCAACGTTCTTTCTACCACGGCATTTATAAACCTCTGATAATACCCTACCGATGATAGAAAGCTATGCACCTCCTTTGGAGTACGTGGCGGACTCATAGCGACTATGACCTTGATCTTTTTAGGGTCAGTCGCAATCCCTACTAAACTGACCACATGGCATAACAAAAGTCCATAAGGCACTCCAAAAATGCACTTTCATGGGTTAAGAGCTATGCAAAATTGTCTACACTGCTCAAAACACTTCTGCAAAATAATCAATTACCTTTCTCTTGTGGTGGCTGCCCCCAGATCATCAATGAATACTTTCAACTCCTCTGGGGAGACGTCACCAAAGGTCTTGTCGGCTATTCTTTGCCACAAACCAGGTGCATTACATAAACCAAATGCCATCACATAGTACGCAAAGGTACCAAAGACAATAATAAATGTTGTTTTAAGCTTGTCGCCATTTGGTTATAACCCACAAAGCAATCCATGAACGAATATATTTCCCTACCCCCTAATTGATAAAAAATTGGGTCAATAAAGGGCAAGGGGTAGTAGTTCTTAACTTTTTTCTTATTTAGCTCTCTAAAATCTACACAAGGTCGGATTTGATTAGTCTTCTTCTTTATAATCACAACTGGTGAACACCATTCAGTATGCTGAACACGGAAGATCAAACCCGCTTTTCGCAACTTCTGCAGCTCCTCAAACAACCTGTCCCTTAATTCAAAAGGCATACGCCTTACTTTCTGACGTACAGGATGGGTACCTTCCTTTACAGGAATAGTATGCATAGCCAGATAAGGGGGAATGCCCTTAAGTTCATCATAGCTCCAACCAAAAATGTCACGGAACTCTTGAATCAGGGACACATAGGCCTCTCTCTCTTCTGAACTGAGTATGGAACCTAATTTAATTGGCCGCGATTCATTAGGTGTGCCAAGGTCCAACTCAATAATGTCCACATCTCTTATTCGATCTTGAGGCTCTATCGGCTCATTCAATGTTATTTGATAAATGTCCTCCATAGTGGACCCTTCTTTAGATCCATCACTCAATGACGTCTCACTACTAGATGGATCATCTACTGTTTCTAGTTCAGTAGAGGATAAAGGAGCTCTCTCACTCTGAGGAGACTCAGGGTAAGCATCCACTATTACAAAATTAGCACCTCTACCCAGAATCACTCGACCAATGGATATATCGACTTAGCAGTCTGGTCATAAGATCCATGGCCTACCAAGAAAAACTCAATAGCTAGGACATTCTGCAAACCTTATCACCCTAAATTCCAGATAGCATTCCATGCTTGCAACGGTAACGTGAACTTTAGTGATGCAACCTTTTGGTTGTCTTAGACTGTCATCTGCCATACTAAGAAGTGTGGATCCATCTTTCTGAATTTCGAGACCTAGCCTCTCCATTAAGTCTGAACTCATAATATTGACGGAGGATCCAGTGTCCACGATAGCATGCTCTACTAATATTCCATCCACGTATGCTAGAACCCTAGGGCAATGCTTTTCAGCGTGATCGAACCAATCTTCTCCCACTCGTGCTATGCCCAAAGATTCTACAATATACCCAATATACAGGATTTTCTTGAATTTCTTGCATACTCCTGGAGAAAGTTGAATCAATTTGCAAGAGATTCACTTCTGGTTTAATTTCACAAAGAGAACTTGCTAGATCAAAGTCGTGGTAGTTAGCCAAAGTTCTCTTCTTGCGCCAAACCATTCTCTCCTTTGGTCTTTGGACCAGCTTTGGTGCCTCTTTTTTAACTTTTTCCTTCTTTCTTGGCAATTCTTTATCCTTCTCGGGATCAACTTTACTATCAATAGGCCTTACAGGTCCACCTTCCATATCAGGATTCAGAACTTGCTTTCTCCTAGCATCTTGCTTAAGGTTTTCCTCAACAGGTTTTACAGTTTCTTTATCACCCTCTTTAATCTTTTGACCTCTTTTTATGGCTCGTAGATTAGAAGTTTCAGCGTCATTGACACATACAGCCTCAATAAGGTTGACTCCACTCCCATGAGGCAACTCCTCTACAATAGCCTTTCCTCGTTGTAGTATTTGTCTTGGTCCCTCATCTTGTTGGAGATTATTCCCTTGTGCACGATGGTTAACTGGATCTGACAATTTACTCCCTTGTTGGAGAGAATTGATCTTACTCCAATAGGTAGTAGCTAAATGGCCAAACTTTTTGCAAATATTGCATTTGACATTCGGACAATTCCTAGGGAAATGTTGGCCACCACACCACTTACAACTGAATCTTGAGGGGGCACCCTCTTCAAGGCATCGACTCCCTATCAAATTCTACTGTTTCTTAAGAAAATTGACATCCACAGCTATTTGTCTATACTATTTAAAAATCATATCGGTGTAGTGCTTCATCATGCCCTTAACTTTGCCCAAGGTATTAGAGGCACTTGACTCATAGCCGCGATCGTCTATATGTCATCCCATTGGCCTAACCACTTGATTAGGAATTGGCCATTGACCTACTAGGACAACATTCCAGTTTGTTGTTTGGCCCCCACTACTTAGTGAGACTGCCTGACTAGCCATAGGCATAGTCATACTAGGAAGGCCTGGTAACATAGGCAAATTCGGCATGATACTCCCTCTTCCATTCACATTTGACATGGGGTCCCCTTGACTCCCGTTGGTCAGTGCCAAATTATTGCCATTCCAATTTACCCTTGTTGCATAAGCCACTTGCAAGCGTGACTCTACTCCTTCTGCTTGGGTAATAGCAGTGTCAATGTCGGCCAAAGCAACACTGCTAAGCTGCACCTAGATATTGAAATCTAATCCATGTAGGAAATATTGCAATTGTGTAGCCGATGGAATGGGGATATAAGTATTAAGTTTGCAAAAAACTTGCTTTAGCTTCTTGGCATAGGCCTGGACATTCTCATTTGGCTCTTGGCGTGTTACATTCAAGACACACAACCTATATTGTCCACCCCTTTTAGGAGCAAAATCTCTATGGAAGGTCGTGAAGAATTGGTCAGTGCTAGTTATGGTTCTGGCCTCTAGACCGTGATACCATACTATTGCCCTTCCTTTTAACATCATATTGAAGAACATCATTAGGTGTCCTTCGTCTTGGATTTGATAGTTGACCATGAGCATTTGAAACTCCCTAATATAGAGTTCTCCATCTTCTTTTGCTAACCCATGGAAGATGGGAAAATGTGCTCCTAATGCCGGTAAATCCAGTGTCATTGCTGGAATTGTGATGGGTTGTGCCATGGCTACAACTGGATTAACAACAGAAGTTTGTGTAGGTAGAACTACACCCCCACTTGAAGTGGGTTGATTGACTGGAAGTGAGGAAGTACTAAGACTTCCATTTGCACTCAAAGGGCTGCTTATGACACTTAGGTTAATAGAACCACTGCCGCTTATGTGTAACGGACTGCTCCTTTGAGGAGAATAATGCCTTAAAATCTCCATCCGTCGTCTTTCCCTCTCAGCACACATTCCGCTTTTTGTATTTCGGCTTGACGGTTCTTGTCAGAGGATATAAACCAAATATTTGGTCCCTAGAAACCCTAAATTCAGAATCGCCATTTATTGGTGGCTCTCCGCAAACACACCACTAATGGGACCTAAAATGAGCCGACACTAGCTATGGCACTAGCTGGACCTCATGCACACAATAGACAACCCTACCACATAGCCTCACTGGCCAGGAGCATCTGTAATACACTGATGTACACTAGATAGCCTTAATTATGCGTTTATAGCTGATATATAGTTCAATGTTTACCTTCCCTTCTCCTCAGAGGGACATCCCATAACATATAGGCATAGTGTCTCATAACACAAACATAAGGAAGCTCCCCTCTGTTGGTTGCTATGACTTCACTACGGCTCTTCTATACCTTGGGGATTGACCCCAAGATGCGTCGCTCCAATATATAACACATAATGCACAAACTCCACTCTTTCTTGCTTTTGGATTTGAGCTAGATGATGTTTATCAATAGATAATGGATCAATCTCAGTGTCCTTTGGCATAAATTGGCTAAATGGTCCCTAGATAATTGAGATTCGACGACCGCCACTTATAAGTAGCTCTCGGAAAATGCGCCACCTGTCGGGACCCAAAATGGGCCTGACACTAACTCTCTAGTCACTAATTGTGGGCCTCTCTACATGATGGAACCTAAAATAGGCTGGCACTAGCCAGACCTCATGCACACAACAGAAAACCCCACCACATGGCTTCGCGGGCTAGAAGTGTTTGTAATACATTGATGTACACTAGATAGACTTAATTATGCATTTATAGCTAATATTTAGTCCAACATTTACCTTCCCTTCTTCTCAGAGGGAGATCCCATAACATATAGGCATAGTGCCTCGTAACACAAACATAAGGAAGCTCCACTCAGCTGATTGCCACGGCTTCACTGCGACTCTCCTACACCTTGGGGATTGGCCCCAAGATGCGTTGCTCCAACATATAAGACATAACACACAAACTCCACACTTTTCTAGTTTTGTATAATCGAGGAATATATAGACCCTCACCAAATAGCCCCAAGGAAACCGTACAACTGCCCTACAGCAAAGGCTCCTTTCCACTCCATGTATAAGTCATATCCTAAGAAGACAATTGCTATGCAATCCAGGACTGATACCATGTCATACGTCATTCATAGTGCATATGACCCTAGTGCACAAACAATATTCATCAAATCAGCACTTTGTGATGTGGAAAAACAACCCTTTCATGATTTTCACTAAATGTATGCTTCGATGTATGGAGTGTCAAGATTGTGGGAGAGAAGGAAGGAGTCTCGCTTGAAGCTTTCTTACTTGCACAATGGGGGAAGACACACAAGGGTGGAGGCTGAAAATAGTTTTCCTCTTCTTAGTTGTGTAAGCCAAAAGAACTCTAGTACAAAGAAATAGAAGAACCCTATATATGGGTCTCAAACCAAACTCAACTAACTAAGGTGGCATACTAACTGAGCCACGAACTAGAGTAGATAAGGATAGCTATCATGTAGCTATTATTCACGGGCGGTCTACAAACCGCGTCTGCAACTGACACGTCGGTGACATAAATACACAACGGTCACCCTGGCGTATCACGAGTGGAGCTCGATATCTCAACACTCCCCCTCGAGCTCAATCCCAATTCCTGCACACCAAGCAGGTCTCTGAACTTGCGCAGCTTCTCTGCGCCCAATGCCTTCATGAATATGTCAGCTACTTGATCCTCTGTGCTGACATAAACTAGATCAATAAGACCTAGTAAAACCCTCTCCCGTACATAGTGATAATGCACCTCAATGTGCTTTGTTCTAGCATGATAGACTGGGTTATTTGCCAAGTGTATACTACTCATGTTGTCACAATAAATGACAACTGGCCCATCCGTAGACTGATGCATATCATAAAGTAGCTTATGCAACCAAGCTACCTCACATGCAGCCATTGCTGCACCCCTGTACTCAGCCTCTGTGCTCGACAAGGCAACTGTAGGCTGTTTCTTGCTGCTCCAAGTAACTGCAGCACTCCCAAAAGAAAACACATATCCACTGGTAGATCGTCTATCAGAAATACTACCAGCCCAATCAGCATCAGTGTATCCATGCAACTGTATCTGAACCCCAGTCTCATAAAATAGTCCATACTGCAATGTGGACTTCACATACCTGAGTATGCGTCTAGCCGCATCCAAATGTGGTTTCCTTGGAGCCTGCATAAACTGACTTACCAATCCAACAGCATAGCTCAAATCTGGCCTAGTAATAGTCATATAAATCAAACTTCCTACTATGCGTCTGTACATAGTAGGGTCTTCTAGAAGCTCACCTGCATCTGTGCTCAGCTTCACATTCTGCTCCAAAGGAACTGAAATAGGCTTACAGCCTGTCATCCCATATTTGGACAGCATGTCCAATCCATACTGCCTCTGCAAGAGCTGTATCCCACTTGGTGATCTAATCACCTCAATGCCCAAGAAATAACGCAGCTCTCCCAAATCCTTCATCTCAAACTTCTGCTTCAATAGCATTTTCACATGAAGGATATCTTCATCACTGTCACCTATCATAATCAAATCATCAACATAAATGACAAGTAGCATAATACCTTTCTCTGTTTTTCTCACATAAAGTGAGAAATCTGCCTTGGAAATCTAAAAGCCAATAGTGACAAGATACTGTCCTATCTTGTCAGACCATGCTCTAGGTGCTTGCTTCAAGCCATACAAGGCTTTCTTCAACCTGCAAACAAACTCAGGATGAACAGCATGCACATAACCTGGTGGCTACTCCATATAGACCTCTTCTTGCAAATCACCATGCAAGAAGGCATTCTTTACATCCATCTGATGTAAAGACCATCCCTTTGATGCAGCCATAGCAATGACTGCTCTTACGGTTGCCATTCTTGCAACCGGACTGAATGTTTCTTCATAGTCAATGCCATATGTTTGTGCATACCCCTTGACTACTAATCTTGCCTTGTATCTATTCACAGAACCATCTGCATTGTGCTTCACCTTATAAACCCACTTACAGCCAATTGCATTTTTACCTTTAGGCAAAGGTACTAACTCCCATGTAGCATTTGCTTCCAAGGCATCCATTTCTTCATCCATGGCTTTCTCCCATTTTTCTTTTCCCATGGCTTGCTCAAAAGATGTGGGTTCTGGTTCCTGTATCACTTTGACCATATATGCATAGTGAATGGCTGTAAATCCATCATATTTCAGTCTATCCACAGGATACCTAGCTCTCGTAGACCTGCGCAAAGTAGGTTTACTCCTAGGTACTCTCAAAACATCCATGGTCTTCCTTACTCCAGGTGTAACAATAGAAGGAATACCCAACTCATCATCAATGCTCTGTTCTGAGCCACTGGATTCACCATCCACATAAGAGTGACCTGCATTCACATCAAACATGGGCTGATCAACCTTCTCTTTTCCTTTTCGTGATACTTGCATACCACTATCTGCATTACTTTGAGAAGATTCTCCTGATCTCAATCTGCCTGTCCATGGCGAAGAATGTGAACCACTACTAGAGGACGCTCCAGGTCCACTAATGTTTTGTGACTGCTGCTGTGAATTCTGTGCAGCATTACCATTTTGTGCATCTACATCATCAATCACATTTACTGGTTTATACCAGCTACTCATCTCATCAAAAACAACATCTCTGCTCACTGTAAACTTACAAGTAGAAGGGTTATAGCATCTATACCCTTTTTGCTGCAGAGAGTAACCAATAAAGATGCACTTCTCAGCTTTTGGATCCAACTTGGATCTCAACTCATCTGGCACATGTACATAGGCAATGCAACCAAAAATTTTCAAATGAGAAATATCTGGTTTCCTACCAGTATACCTCTCCTCTGGAGTCATTCCATGTATTGCTGCAGTGGGAGTCATGTTCATTATGTAGACTGTTGTAGCAACTGCTTCAGCCCAATAAAAATCTGGCAAGTCTTTTTCATTGAGCATGGCACGCGATACCTCTCCAATATGCCTGTTTTTTCTTTCTGCAATTCCATTTTGTTGTGGGGTATGACTGCATGAATATTGCTGCTTTATGCCATGCTCCTGCAGGAACCTTGCAAACTCATTTGAGAGGTACTCTCCCCCTCCATCTGACCTTAGGCATTTTATCTGCAGGCCTGTTTCTTTTTCAACCATCGCTTTAAGAGTTTTGAAATGCCCAAAAACTTCACTTTTCTTTTTCATAAAATACACCCAAACTTTTCTGCTATAGTCATCAATAAAAATGACAAAATAATGACAGCCTCCAAGAGATGCAGCTTTAGTAGTCCACACATCAGAGTGGATTAATTCCAATGGCTTCTCACTCTCTTGAACATGTCTAGGAAATGGTTTCCTTGCCTGTTTTCCAAAGTGACAGGCTTCACATACCTTATGCATTTCTGCAACCCTGAATTTCGGCAAACCTGCAACAATATTTTGGGCCTGCATTGATTTAAGTCGCTGTACATTAACATGACCAATGCGTTTATGCCAGATATCAATATCAGCAACTACACCGGTCCCATGTGCAAACATTGCTGCACTCAATTCAGACATGTCTGCATCCAATGTAAACATTCTGCCCTTCTTCTTTCCTTTTGCTATCAAGCGACCTTTATTTTTCATATCCTCAACAAAGCATCCATGAGGTTTAAATCTGACCTGCAAGCCCTGCTCAACCATTTGACCAACAGAAACCAGATTCTTGGTGATATTCGGGACATGAAATACATCGGACAGGTATTTCTTTTTCCCATCCTGCATAGACAAGGGAATTTTTCCAATCTGCACAATAGGATGTGCAGTATCATCACCAGTCTCCACAAATCCTGGTTTTTCCATTTTACTTGCATCCTCCATCCATTCTGCATGACCTGTCATGTGGTTTGATGCACCTGAGTCAACATACCATACATCATTGCTTTCTTCTGCATTTGTCACAGAGTTGTTCATGTGCTGCACCATAAACAGATGCTCATTTCTGTCATCACCCTATCTACTAGAGGATGCATAATTTCCTTGTTGCAGTTTTCCATTCATGATGTCACTCTGCTTTTTATAGCAGTCTTTAGCCATATGACCCATTTTACCACAATAGTAGCATTCAACATTACTGTTTGCATTTTGGCCTCTTTGCCATCCACCACGACCTCTTTGGCTCCCCCTGCCTCTAGAGTTACCACGTCCTCCTCCATAGGACTGGTTTTCTTGAGTTTGCTGCATATTCTAATTTCTACCACGGCCTCCAAATCGGCCTCCTCTACCTCTGCCTCTACCTCTTCCAGCATTTGAGTAGAAGACAACTTCTTTTGAAGTTCCTCCTGAAGAAGATGCACCACCATTTCTCTGCTCCTCAGAAATTAGAAGAGCAATCAACTCCTCAAAGTCAGGAAAACTTTCACGAACTGAAATGGATGTCCGAAACTGTGCATAATCCTTTCCTAGACCATTCAAGGTCACAGAAACTAAATCATCATCTTCCACTGGTGACCCAATGGAAGCAAGTGCATCTGCAATCTTCTTCACCTTCATGTGGTAGTCGTTGATGCTCATATTTTCTCTTTGCACATTGTGCAACTCTTGCTTGAGCTACATTTTCCTGGCTTGCGTATTTGTGCTATACATTTTTGACAAAGTATCCCATGCCTCCTTTGGCGTACTTGCATCCTGAATATGCAAAGTCATAGAGTCTGAAATGCTGATAGATAGCCAATACATAACTTTCCTGGCTCTCTCATGCCATACTTTAAATGCCTGCATTTGCTGTTGATTGGGAACATCAGGAAGAACTGGTTCTTCTTCATTTCCTGCAACAAATTCCCAATATCCTTTTCCCATAAGAAAATTCGTCATTCTAAACTTCCATGCTTGGAAGTTGTTCTTGTCAAGCTTTTCAGTGACAATCTGTGAAAGAGAATCAGATGCCATTACAGAAGACTGCAAAAAATTATGTCACTGCAAAAACCACAATTTCACCCTCACAAGGGAAAATCTGCAAAACTGGCGAAAGTGGTATTTGACCACACAGTCACTTCCTAGTGACGATTTTGCATCAACAGGCAACAGGGATGATTCTGTAACTCCCAATGTCTCTGCGCACAAGCATACAATGCAATTTTTACAGTAACTATTCACCGACCTGTAGAACAGTGGCTGCACAGCATAAAACTGAGCCTTTTCCTGAATGCGTGCAGAAAACTTCCGCCTCCAAAACAGGCCCCAAAATGGTCTCAAATCAAAAAAACAAGGTCGCCAAGGGCTAAAGCCTTTTCCCGCAGCATATACTACTCTCTTGCTTCACCGCGAAGGGCGTCTCAACCTGAGACAATGCACTCCTGCACTTTTTGGATGTGCTACCTGCAGAGATCTGCTCCCAAAACAGAAAATGAAAGCAACACTGCTCCTCTTACCAGAACACCGCGAGCTTGGCTTGCTTTCTTGAGCTCCTTACCACGAACAAGGCTCTGATACCATATCAAGATTGTGGGAGAGAAGGAAGGAGTCTCGCTTGAAGCTTTCTTGCTTGCACAATGGGGGAAGACACACAAGGGTGGAGGCTGAAAACAGTTTTCCTCTTCTTAGTTGTGTAAGCCAAAAGAACTCTAGTACAAAGAAATAGAAGAACCCTATATATGGGTCTCAAACCAAACTCAACTAACTAAGGTGGCATGCTAATTGAGCCACGAACTAGAGTAGATAAGGATAGCTATCATGTAGCTATTATTCACGGGCAGTCTACAAACCGCGTCTGCAATTGACACGTCGGTGACATAAATACACAATGGTCACCCTGGCGTATCACGAGTGGAGCTCGATATCTCAACATGGAGACTAGCACCGATTCCTCGTGCTACTAGCCCCTTAAACTGGAATATCACAATTCTAAATGAAATGCACAATCAAGTATTTTAAATATTCACATCCTCTCATCCCTCTTAATCTCTTAACGTCACCCTTTCCCTCTAAAGTTTAGGTTATGTTGTGTTGCATAGGTGTAGGATTTTATTTTATGTGTATTTTTTGCATAAAACAGAAAAACTATGAACTATAACACATAAAAAAAGCCAAACTGAAGCCAACCTTCATGCCTTAGCGTTTTTATGTAGCCACAACCACGAATCATAATTTTCTAGATTTTTATAACGCGAAAATCCTATTTTTCCCCATTTTTAGCTATTTTTCTCTATTTATTTGTAAATAAAAATAGATTACTTTTTGATTTATGATTAGTGATTGATTATGACAGCTGAAAGATATTTTGCCTCAGAATTTTATCCCATGCGCATCTATTTTTTCCACCCGAAACCAATAAAACCTTCATTTTTATACTAAAAATGCGCTTTTTGGGCTATAATTTAATTATTATGACTATTTATTATTATGGATCTACATTGATTTTATGCACAGCCCTCAATCATAATGCAAACAAGCTCTAAAAAAAAATTTGTTCCATATGAATTCCCTTTCAACCATCAAATATAAAAAAGAAGCAAAATTCCTTTATAAAAATGGCACATAGCGCTTACTTGCATGTTGTGAGTTTTTTTATTATTTTTTCAGGTTGCCAATGGACCAACCAACAGCATATCTTCAATGTTGAACATCTCCCCTCATCCTCCTCTTGATCTTGGAGCAATCCGATTCATTCCAAACAAGCATCCGTCATCGCATTCCCTTCTTAATTCTTGCCATGTGAAGCACCATTTGGAGGAGAGAGATGGAGGAGAGAGAATTACTGAAATTGGTTCTTCATGTCTGGGCAGCCATTGAATGCGTGAAGATTGGCGATGGAGAGTGTGGAAAGAATGCAGATCAAGGATGTGCTCAATTGGGAGGGTTATTCTTTGACTCCCCATTGCCCCCCTCTCCCTATTCGTCGCCTGTCAACAATGGCATTCATTTTTTCCATGCATCGAAAACCCCACCCCCCCCCCCCTTGAAATCAAATTTTTTAGGGGGACCCAAGGGGATCCCCCAAGGGTCACACCCTTTTAGCCTTCAAGTCCTTTTACACTTGGCCTTCTTTGGTCTTTGGACCTTGGGCACTCCCATTTGATTGTCCGGCGTCGAAATCGGAAGTTGAAAATCTTTACATACTCATCTAGAAGACCCTCACTGTCGAGCATCTCTCGGAGTCTAATATGACATGTCGAGAAATTATAAAAATTCCCCAACCATCACTTGGTGGGTCTTTAAAGCAGTTTAGGGGCTTGCTGCTTAAAATCATACTAATTGCAGCTGCCGCCTTCGACGAAGTCTATTTTTCCCTTGAAATTTAGATTTTTTGGCTATTTTTAAGCACTTCTCAGAGTCAAAAATCAGCTATCACTACACTCAAAGAACACACCCTCTCGGTCTCGCGGGGCCAAAAGCGTCTAAAGGACACATCACCCTAACTTCTATCATAAATTTCTTGTTTGTTTTGGATTGTAATCCAACGGTTAAGCCTTTCCCACACTCCTCAAAGGGAGTCCCTACACATATTGGTGTAAGACACCATGTAAGCACAGATAGAGGAGGCACCCCTTGGCTAAATGCCATTGCCCCACTACAGAACTTCTACACCTTGGGGATTGGCCCCTCGATGTGCCGCTAACACAAATAGCACGTATGTCACAAACTTCACTCTTGTTTTCAAACATTCCAAGAGATATAGATATTTTCCTCACTAAATAGTCCCCAAGGAAATCGATCATCTAAACCTACAACTTAGGATATCTCACATACTCAATGTAGGTCATACGCATGAATACAATTGTAATGCATCGAGTAATGATACAATGAATTGTGTGCAATGCAATTGTGTATGAACCATAGTGCTCAATCATTTTATCATTTAGAAATCAACATTGTGAGGTGCAAAGACATTTCTTTCAATGATTTTAATCTACACATAATGTTGCGTTACGGGTTAGCACCGAGTATTCTCATGCTACTAGACCCTCTTAAACTTAAACCATAAACATCCTATATGCCATACATCAACAAAAGATCATAATTTAGAATCTTATCAGCAATGAGTCACCCTCCAAACCCCTCCTTCTCCATATCGCTTAGGTTATGCATGTGTTGATAGATGTAGGAAGCATTGTTTTATGTGTTTTTTAAATTATAAAAGTGATAAATACTCAACTTTAACAGAAAGCCAAGGGTGATCATCCCTTAAGCTCTAGTCATGTCACACATCCACACACATAAATCTTATTTTTTTCTTATTTTTTAAATGCCAAAAACTTACTTTTTCTCTATATTTTTCTATTTTTTCTTATTTATTTATGCATAGAATATGATTTTTTTTATTTTCTAGTTCAAACTGATCATATATACCGAGAATTAATTTTATATCATTTTTTATTCCACACAAACCTCGTAAACACCACCAAAACCCCAAAATTGACAATTTTCCTTAAAACATGTAGTCGTGGGTTTTGCGGGTTTATGTATAAATTCTTATGTGACTGAATTTTCTTATTTTCTTCAGTATCTCTGATTACAACAGTAACAACCAAACACAACCATTTCCAAACAATTTCAACCAAAATCTATCATAAAACAAGTAGAATGATTGCTTACACATAAAAACACACTTTTTGAGACTTGTATTTCAAGGTTGGGAGGCCGCTGATACTCTTTCACAGCCTGATCTACGATCCTTTGCACTCCAACACGATCACTCCATCAGCACCTTTCATCAAACCCCACCCTCTTCTCTCATAAAATCAAGCATATGAATGGGTAGCAAAGAGGAGAGAGGAGAGAGGAGAGAGAGACTAAGAAATTAAATTTTCATTTCCTTGATCATATTTCACATGCTTACAGTCAAAATCTTGCTATTGGCACATAGATCATGCTTCCATCTCTCTCTCTCTCGATCGGGGTGTATAGTACAAATCCATCTTTCTCTGATTTCTCTTGGTCAACCTTCCATCTCTCTCTCTCTTGATTGGGGTGTATTGAAGAGGCACAAATCCATCCAAAAATGGGGCGTAAAACAAAAAAACGCCCCTCCTTCTGTCAAACAAAAATTTGCATGTTTTTTATTCATTTGTATTTCGTTTCATGTCATTTATTAAATGTCCACTTTTGGCTATCTTTCAACACTGGCTTGCATTAGTTTAGAACCAATCTAAGTATAGGTTGAAATACCTATGATCAAATAATGGATATATGCATAGTATTCTTCTTCAATAGTTCCATAGCTTTCTCTCACAATCTCTCACTCATAGATACATTGTTTTGCATATTCTCTCTCTCTCTCTCTCTCTCTCTCTCTCTCTCTCTCTCTCTCTCTCTCTCTCTCTCTCTCTCTCTCTCTCTCTCTCTCTCTCTCTCTCTCTCTCAAATATATGCTCTCTCTCAAATGTATAATGAGACAATCAAGAATAATCATTCATAACCCCTCTTTGGTCATGGATACCCCTCCCAAGACATATGTCTAGATATGAAAGGTCTCTAGAGCCACTACAATGTCTCCTCGTAGCTCATCAGTGTCACTGTAAATTCAATCTTTACTTCAAGTCTTTAGCATGTACTTCTTCCTCTTTTTTGAGCTATTTTGAACTTATATTCATCTCTTCCCAAGAGGCATACAGAACATAATAGATCAGAGACAAAAGCTCTACAGAAGCTCAATAGAGGTCTATAGAAGGCATCAGAAAGCCTTGAGCTTAACTTAAATCATTCAAAACCATCAAAAATCTTCCAAACACTCTCAAATTCATCAATCATCATTCTAACCCTCCATACAGATAGAAAATAGAACAAAATAAAAGGTCAACATATCCAAATAGAACCAATCAGACACTATCAAGACATCACAGAACATGTCAGAACATCATATCTCCACCATAAGATACCATGAGCTTCCAAAACATAATCAACCTCATCCAAAACACTCCCAAACACTTCTAAAACAACTAATTATCATTCAAAATCCATCAAAAATCAACCATTTAGTCCACAAAAACAACAAAAATCAACCAAATAGAAAATCATTTCAATCCTCAACATATCCCCACACTTAATCAAGGAGCATCCTTGCAACCTAGGAAAAAGAGAATACAAGTTCAAAATATAGCTCATCTTGATCTTCTTTAGCATCTTCAAGAAATACCATCCAAACACAACCCCAACTTATAACATGTATCTAATAAAGAATTGCAACGAAAGGAAAACACATTTATCCCTTATCATAACTTTGAAATATAAAAGCATGACAAACTCTTAAAGGATATACATATTTGCATCTTGAGCTATCCATTCAACATCATCACCACCACAATTATTCAAAAAGATATATTCTTGAACAATGTTGAATCTCCAACCACCATGACCCCATCATAAAACGAAATAACCAACACACACTCACACAAAACAACCATCTGAATGGCACCTCCAAAAGAGATATCATTATGAATCATCAAAATTTACATTCATGGATATTAATGAAGATGATCCCTGTTGAAGGCTTGGTGATTATGGAAGCGATCCATAGAGAAAGATTCGTCTACAAAAGTTTTGGGAGGATTTTGGAAAAATTGCAAACAACACATCCTCTCCACCAAAACAAGATATCTGCTAGGCAAACAAAGAGCATTGAAGTACAAGATATCCAATTGTTGAGGATCAATAGTCACATTCACATTCATGCACAGCTTTGGAATCGACTTCTAATCATTATGCGAATGCCTATGCATATACACCAGATACCAAGCTAAGTGAGCAGTCAATCTCATTGAAGGATCTGAAGACTATGAATGCTGCTGAGCAAAATAAAGATAGTTCTAGAAAGCTTGGCTAGTAGTTGTCCATTCTCCTGGAATCAATGGCCAACTGATCTAAGGTCCAATAAGTGAATCTCATGCACTCCATCCTCATCTTCAAGGAATCTTCTAATCAAAACTTGCATACCCACTAATCAACTAAGGAGGATGAGGGATAGAAGTAGTAGGAGAGGGAAGAGAAAGCAGTGAAAGAGAATGAAGGGAGGGGTAAGCAAAATCATAAAAGGAAGAATGTGCTAAAGAGGGATTAACTGAGAACTTAGGAGAATCTATTAAAAAGGATGTTAATAAATAGGTTGAAAAAGATAGATGGGGAAGGACAAGATGGAGGAGGAAAAATGCTCGATCCGCAATAAAAGAATACTAAGTGAAAATAGGAATTGAGGGGCACCTTGAGGTTGAAAAAGAAGAGGTAAAATAACTTGTGTGAGTTAGATTTGTAAAGGGAAAGATAAGCATCATATCTATGGGCCGTCTGCTACTGATAATAAGATAAGTTAGGAAGAACTAATGAACCTAAGATGGATTGACGATGGTAAGCATCAAAGAAAGATGAATCAAAAGGAGGTTGTTTTGAAAGGTGGGCTAAGAGGTCCTGATTAATGTTCTGCACATGAACAGAGGCCCTTGTTTTGTCATTGATTCAAGATCACAAAGTCAATCATTATATGTCAAGAGGTTTCAGGGAAATCAGTCACTTTAGAAGAATAGGCCTGGAACATTTGATCAATCTACAACTCCAAATATCTGGCATACAGTGTAGCTTGTAATACCGCATCCATAGATGATTATAGTGGCTATATGTCGCAAAATAGCTACACTTATTTTTTTGGATTTTTTTTTTCGAAACTCGAGTAGGTTGAGTTATAACTCCAAAAAAAATTATTCGCCAATATTTCTAAGGTATATTGAGATTTTGAAGGCTCTTTCGCCATTCATGCAAAACAAATATTAAATTCGCCACAATATTTATAAGTTATAGGATATATATAGAAACATTCGCCACATGCACATATGTACTCATACAAATAGTACATACATAGACACATGTTACATACTACTTATCCTTGCTCCTTCTTTACATACTCATACACATGACTCACACACACCCCTCCAGAGTCCACACACACACATTACTCAGCATTACATCTACTCTTGTATTCATACATACATATACACAATTCTTAGAACCAAAAGGTTTGAGATACTCATGGTTCAATAACTTGAGCGAGTCAGATCTTTGAAGCATGCAACTTGAAAGTTGCAAAGCAAGAGAGAGCTCTACCTAAAACCCATAAATGCTAAGGGATTTCCCCTCTTCATAGACTTGAGCAAAAATAATGCCTTACCTTCAATGAATGGTTTATCCAAGAGCAAGCTAATTTTAGCAAGGTGCCAAGGACTCTCTCCATGTCCACATCCAAGATTTCAACAACACAACTAGGACCAAACACTCTTAGGCTGGCTCAACTTTAACTACTAGCACTAAGAGATTCTTGTGGAAAACAGTAGCATATCCTAGTCAGTAGTCATCAATAAAGGTGCATCTATTTTTGTCCTAAATAAATGTGATAGTCTCTCTTTGATGCTTAGATTTGAGATAATTGAAGTAAAATTGATATAGATCATCTCTCAAGAGGTCCCATCTAACTTAACAAGAGGATCCAAAATTCAAATTGAATGTTTGAGCTATTAACATACAATGATAAGTAACAATGTCAATCAAGAGGTTGGGACCCTCAAGTGGATAGCTATGTGAAACTCCTTCTCGAGTAGGGTTTTATAGAAGGGGGGTGATGCTCTAATTTTGGATGTAGACTAGGTTACATTAGAGAATGATGGAGAGAATAGAGATGTTATTGCAGTGAGTTGGATTCGATTGAATTGTTTTGGTGGTACATTGCTACTCTACATTGCTCATGATTTGACAATCCCTACAGGCACTATCAACTCGATGCATATACGATTTCTTCTAAAACAGGCATTGAGAGTTGCATTTTTATTTGATTCATTGACTTGGGATTGATCCTGAATTTATGCGGCAAGTGCACAACTAGGGATAAGCCTAAGTGCTCTAGCATTCTTCTTGGGCAACATCTTTAGTACGAATCATCATGACCAGTAGTTGCATGGGGCATCCTTCAATATGTATAGGCATGTGGTTCACAAGCAAGTGCATGAGGACTTGATTTTTAGGAAGGATTTCCATCATTTTTTCCACATTGGCCATTTGGATTGAGACAAACTTTTGTGGAGTACTAAGGAACAGCCTTCTTATGCACATATTTCAAGCTAAGTTGAGTAACACCTTAGTAGAATTGAGATTCATTCTCTATGCTAGGGTGATATTTGTGTGAACACAAGATTTTGTAGTACATGGTGCAAATGAAATTCACAAGTCACTACATGGTCTAGGGACCAAAATAGATGTAGCTAGTTTTCCAAGCAACTCAACAAGATAGAGGTACTCCGGTATTACCTTTTTCAATGACATTTGTATACGTGGTGGTATTACTTTTTGATTATAAGTCACTTGTGGATGAGGAAATGAGAAATTTGACATAAAAGAAAAAGTCTTATAGGTGATAAGTCTAGCAAGAGATGTTGAAGACTTCTAGAGCTAGCAATGCAAGCCGAGGGCTAGAAGTTGTACTTTAGGTGCGAAGCACCGACCTGGGTGCATAGAGCTGAGTAAAAGCATTTACAAGTCTAATCTTTATGTGAAAAAACCTTGCATGACTATTGATTCATAGGTATGTGAACCCATAATTTTCTCCTAACGATAGTAACTCCATGGCTTCTTTGTGATCAAAGGCAGAAATATCTTCTACATATGCTTCCTATTGGCCTTGGAGTGTAGGAGCTCATTCCAAGTGAGTAATACTTATACATAGCAAAAGAAATGATCATGTTGATGCCATTTGCTGATCATCTTGAAACGTGGTGTACTCTCTCAAGTGCCTCTTGTTGGATATAAGGAATGACAACAATAGCAAAAATGGCATTTGAAATGTTATGTAGTTACTCCAAAACAACATTGCACCTTATTTTCCAAAGAGTAATATTTATGTAGATTTTGATTATACAAATGGAAATGATGATAGGCAAGAGAATGTTTATGTAGATTTTGACTATACAAATGGAAACGATGATAGGCAAGAGAATGTGGGTGAGTTCAAAGCTTCACAAGAGACAAAGTAAGTATTTCATGAGCTAGATTGCTCATAAAATTTCTGGATTATGCCACCACAAATTTTGTTGCATTTCTCCTGAGATAATGAATATTCCCATGTAGTGTTGCCACCGTACTTTTATTTAAGTGTGAGTTGATAAGGTTTGATGTGTATATGAGGTAAGTGTGTTACAATCTAAGGTTCATAGGTTGGGGCTATTAGCAAAATGGCGATTTGTGCTAGGCATTGCATTAGGGAGCATGTATGCTAAGTGTGCTACACTTGTAAAAGTGCAAGAAGTGTTCAAAAAAAGCTTATAGCACCACATGAAGCCTCTTGGATTGTCCTAATTGCTTGATATTTGGACATGGACATCATGATAAAGCTTTGAAATGCTCTGGGCACATCCAAGATGAAGGCCTCTTTCTAAAATTTAAATGCTCTTGTGTAGGTTTACACACTTACATGTGTCTAGGTCTATGAGTCAACAAACACAAACACACATTGTCTAAATTAGTACTCAAAAGCAGGAAATGCAAGGGGAGAGAGATAGATAGATAGATAGATATGAGAGATAAGTCTTTGAATTAACAAATATAAACACACGTCTAAATCAATGTTCAGGTAGCATGGGAAATGCAAGGGAAGATAGAGAAAGAGAAAGATAGATCTAGAAAAGTGTGTTTAATGAACTTTCCTCTGTGTGTGTGTGTGTGTGTGTGTGTGCGCGCGCATGCGCATGTGTGCGTGCCCGTGTGCATGCGCATGCATGTGGGCGTGCGCACACACACACACACACATGGAGAAGTGAGCTACCCATTCTTGCAAGTTGCAATGGTGGCCCTAAGGCTATTGAGCATGAAAAACCAAGATAGTGTGCAACATGAAAATTAGGTGCTCCTCTGCACTTCTCCAATCTTTGGAAGAATCTTGACAAATATTCATCGATTAGCTGCCACCCAATGATAAGCTCCAACAACACCATCCCAAAGCTGACAACATCGAGTTCAAAGATCCCTTGCAACAGTGGGACAATCGCAACAGCAAGGTTAGTTTGCCCCAATATATTTTATTATGAGTCATGACGTATTCCACATCTACAAAACATGAAATCTTGTGAGCTCTCATAGGTACATGGTTTTTTCTTTTGCCCCTCTTTAACCACCGGCCAATGCAAGGTCTCTAGTTTTCAAGGACAAAGTGATAGTAGATGCCTTGTGGTTGGATTGCCAATACAATCCAACCTAGGTCTTTGAAGAGGTCAAATTTTTTGAATCAATGTCTACACTTAAATTGAGCAAAGGGGAGCATCAAGAGGAAAAGGAACTATCTTTCCAAAGGAGACTACTCATGTTGTGGGACTGATGAAGGCTTGTGCAAAGCAAAAGGATCTATTCATGGGCACAAGGCTACATGAGGACATTTGCAAATGAGGGTTTCTTGAAAGAAGCCCCTATGTTGCAAGCACTTTAATAACTAGGTATGCTAAATGTGGTGCTCTTGCAAATGCACAACAAGTTCTTTACAAATATATTGTTCATGATGGATTCTCTTGGACTGCACTAATTGTTGCAAGAAATGCACAAAATGGTCACGGGTGATGAAGCTCTAAAATGCTTTAATAAGATGCAGCATTACCTTTCTCCATCTCAAAGCCAACATGGGCCCATAACTAGCATGGTTGGCACACATAGGGGGAGTCAGGATCCATGCGTGTATTTATCCACAACCCACTACATGGGTGCCATAATATCATCTTGCTTCATCATGATTCATAACAAATACCCCCTCTCTCTATATGATAATCAACCCATACACTCCCTCTCTCAAAATTAAAAAACATGAATTAAAATCTCTCTCTCTCTCTTTCTCTCTCACACAAACATATACAAACACACACACACCCCTCTCTTCTTCCTTTTTTTCTCTTTTTTCGTAAAGTCAAAACCTTAATGGCTTATGAAAGCCATTTATATAGCCTTCTATGTGTGTGTGTGAATCCATGGGATGGGGATCTAATGATCAAAACCTTAATGACTTATGAAAGCCATTTATATCACCTTCTCAAGGTTGTTTTCTAGTCCTTTCTTCCCATTCTTCTCAACCTCCTCTTCAATCTCTAGTGCTCCCTCTTTCCCAATTTATGATGCTTTCTTCAGTGTGATCACCTCATCTTCTCTTTCCATTGATGGTTGTTGACCTTGTTCTCTCCTCATGGTGGTGCTTGATGTTGATGATGGTGGGGATAAAAGAAATAAATAAAATTTTGTTATTTTTCTTCATTCCTAAGGTTTTACTCCTCTTTTCACTAGCCCCACTTTCACACCCATTCTGCTTCTTTGTACACCCGAACTTGTACTTTACTCACTTTGGCCTTTTAGCTTTTCGAGAAAGAGTCCTTGCATGATTCAAGAATATTTTATTGTGACCGAACATTAATCAAATCCTCGAAAAAATATATTTTGATTGCCCAACTCCATAGAACATTACAAAACAACAATCCTTTCCAAACAACATATAGCCCTTATCCTTTTGAAAAAACTTTATGCAACCATATCTTAACCTATCCAAGTGTTTTATTACCTTGCAATGATGTTAGTATCTTCCCCTTTAGAGGGATTAGGTCTAAGAAATCTAAGGGTCTTACTAGTCAAGGGTTGCTTTAGAGCTTGTTACTCTAAATCTTCAAGCCCTCTAGTTCCTATTATGGATGTTTAGTCTCTAAGAAAGTATCTTTTTTCTCAAGTTAGTATTTTGGAGGTATTTTGCAAATTTAATGATTTTAGGGTCCTAAGTCCCCCTAGTATGCAAGGTTTTGTAATTGGAAAATCAAATAAGCTCTCAAGTTATTGTTCACTTTCATTCTCCTTTTAGTGAAAGCTTGAGAGTTACTGGGAGATTGGTAGACTGGTAGTAAAGACTTATGAAAATACAAGAAACAAATAACATTGAGATAGGTTTAGGTTTTCTATCTATGGTAGGTTTGCATTGGATCTAGGCACAGCTTGTAATAATATGATTTATCAATGAGATTTGAATTAATTTCATGGGTGGAAGTTTGCTTGTTGGAGTTTCCTCCTTAGTTGGAAGGATGTTAAGCGAGTAGTTGTACCTTCAACAATGGAGGGAATAACTATTTTAAAATGTTTAAAAATTGGGTATATGCTCCTAAGGTGTTTTAAACTAAAATCAAGAATGTAACATTGTTATTTGGAGTTTAATACACATAGTTAACATTGAACTCTATGGTACTATAGAGAAAGAAATAAGTATCAACTGTATATCAGGAAGTATAACTTGGCTGATTGGATGTTGTATTTAAGATTGTGTGGTTTGTTTGGTCTAATTTAGTTTTTAAAGGAAAAAATAGGCTCAACTATAATTGGATATCAATGTAATATTCAACAGACATACAAAAGGTTTAAGCATGCTTGCAATGGGTAAACTTGATTGGAAATTGAACTTGAACCTCCCCCCATTACAATTCAATCAATGCCAACATGTTTCAAGGACCTAGACTTCCACAATAACCTAATGGATTTTGAAACAAGAGCCTTGACTAAACATTCCTTGTCTACCCTCAAAATAGCGTTAGTAAATGACTGGATTGCTCTATTAGTAAAAGCCTGTACGGAACCCAACACAATTGTTTATCAACTTACAAAACTATTAGTTTCACTTCCAAACATAAACTGTGAAGATGCTTGTGACTACTTAGAATTTTATGTCTCCTCAGTCCTTGGCATAGTTAATAAGTTGTATTAGGTTAATGGTCTTCCATTAATCCCACTACCTTTTAATGTTATTGAGTCTCAAAACTTCTCTCTCATAGTCCTTGATCTTCTTGACCTAGAAGAAGAAACATTTCATCTCTCACCAAAAAGGCAGTTCAAAAAGATACAAATAGAAGTATTCCCTTGCCTTGGCTCGAGTGGTACCACCCCTCTTTCCTCCTAGACAATTAGAATTGGATTCTATCAGCTTGAGCACAAGTTGTGGGATTTTGAAGTAATCTATCAATGTATTTCTTTTGCAAGCCAATCCTTGGCCTTAATCTGTAGCATATCACAAGATGTTATTGATCAATGTAGATCCTTAGCCATGCAACCTAGTCAATTTTCATAATTAGATTTCCTATTTGAGCTATAACTATCTCAGCTTGATCATAATAAATTTGCTAGCCAAAACCCCATTGCACACATAAAAGATGCATTGAACTTTGACAAGACAACTAAGCCTAAGAAATTCCCAAAAAACCATTGAAATACATTTAGACCTTTTAATAAATGCCAATGTGGATCATCAAACACCCCATGCTTATCACCTATCATATGGGTGGACCATTTACTTTGGTATGTATTCTAAAATCTTGCCAAGTTTTTCCATTTTTTCATTCAGATGAGTCAAGCGTTTGATTTTATTAGATGGGTATCCACCATCTGAGTAGAAGTATGCTAAGCTCTTATCATATATTATTTCTTCCATTCTTTTATGTTGGAAGTTGTAAAGAACTTATAATATGCACCATCAACCGCATCACACCTTCCTAAGATCCAACTACCAACACCATTGAGTTAATACTAATGCCATAATAGGAGGATATCGGTAATAAATAATATTTTCTTAAGTATTGTTAAGTAGAAGTTCATAATTCAACAAGAAACTAAGGCAATAGAGGGGGACCATGGACATGCAAGATTTTTATAATGCATTGGATTATTCTAAGAATTTTAAACTGGTAAGATTTCTTAGCAAAAGAACCAATAAATGCTTCAAGTTTCATTTCTTAAACCAAGAAATAAAAATGTTCATTTATATTAGGTTTGCTAATAAAGGTTTTGATTATATTAAGCCAAATGAATTTTTTTGTGAGATGACTATGAATGTTGGTTTGCGACACAGTATACTTAATTAATGGATTGCATTTGGATTGAAATACACTAGTAATATCAATAAATTTGCGACATAGTATACTTAATTAATCGCGACATTGGATCGTGGGTCACTTACAGCAGCATGTCTGCTCTACAATCACGACATTGGATCGCCATAAAGCACGCATTGAATAGCCTGCATTCCCTCTTGGTTTTTGGAGTTTGAGTATATGCATGAACAGGGAAGGAGGTTCCAAAATCCACTCGGCTTTTGTTTCAAGCATCAAAAAATCCCATCATTTAAGCAATTCATGGAGCCATAGCTTCAGCTACGAAGCCCTAGCCCCTGGCCTCCTTGTTCCAACATCAATAAACCTGTGAGCGTGAACATTCATGGAGCCACAGCCATCCACGAAGCATAGCTTCAGCTTGATCATCCATGGAGCCATAAACCCTTAAGCCTCGATTGCACATGCTCCTTGCTTGATGGTGCCTCCCCAACACTAAGATTTAGTCACACATGAACCTAGGTTTGTCATGAAGTGCTGCTACCTTGTGAACGACTCAAGGCCCTTCATCTTTTGCCATGGCTTATTCTCCTTTTGCCTGGTCATGGCTTTTGCCATTTGTGTCGTCTTCTGCCATGGCTTATTCTCCTTTTGCCCTTCGTCTTTTGCCATGGCTTATCCAAAAATTCACTATGGTTAGCTGCTCGAGCTCAGAGTTGTTGCATAATGCATTTCTTTACTGTTTGTCTATCCTGATATATGATGTTGTTCTCTGGGGACCCTTTATTTTTTAGTACTACACACAATATGTTGCAGTTCTATACAGGCCTTTGATGACATAATCCTCTTCATTCTCAAATTCATAGAATCTATATCATGATTTGACTTCTGATAAGCTTACTTTTTTTAAAATGGTTTCTACAAATGGAGTTTCACTTTGCTTATTGTCTATTTTGGGGTATTGCTCTCCATCACCCTTTATGCAATATCTATTAACATTACCTCTCAACAAGGTGCACTTAGTTTTCTAGTTGATGGAATTAGTCCATGCCTGATAGGACAATAAACATGGACAATAGGGTTGTGGCCTTTGTATTGCTAAATTATTTCCCTCCACCTGTCAAGCTGCTACTGGGTTGTCCATTGAAAAAATCTTGAAGGAAATAAATCCGGATTGCTGAGTGGATACCCACAAGTCGACAAGGAAGTGGGTGTTGTTGATCCCCCTTCTGTGAGGTCTTACTACACATCAGAAGAAGTTGGAGCAAATGGTTACCTGATGCAAATTATTTACCAAGTAAGAAGTTTTGGATGTGTCTTAAAGGTGTTTCATAATCATTTTTATGCCTTTCTTGATTACATTTTCCACATGCAGGCAGTTTTGGGAGGTGGTTTTGGGAGCATCTTTTGTAACAGATGTAGTTTACTGGACTTGTATATTTCTAAGGTATAATTTTGTTGATGTGGTAAGTTGTTTCAGGTTTTCTTGATGTGTTGTTCTTACTAAAAAGCAACTGATTCACTCTGTTTAGAAGGATTGAAATAAAAATGATAGCATATGTTAGGATCTTCTAAGTTCTAACCAACAAATCTCATGGATTAAAGGGCTATGCTCTGCTAGTGTCTCAATTGAGGTGCCAACAACCATTCAGTTTCTCATTATTGACCATTTGTCATCTTAGACATTGTCCCAAAGGTGATGTCTAGTATTAAAACCTAGGCGATAGTGCAAGATTGTGGTTTCAATTGAGTCTTCTTTGATTTGTCACTTGGTTGCATAACTTTTTCTGTCTGGTGTGGGGGGGTAAGCATGGGCTCTTGCCCACTCAGACACTTAACTTCTTAGTAGGGGTATTGAGGGGAAGGATCCCAATTTGATTAAGCTTTGCATGTTCATTTGGTTTGTGGTTATCATATCTACATATATAAACAATGCTAGCTTGGCACTTTCCTTGCCCCTTTGCCCTACCAATATGGGGATGTGTATCTTATTTCAAAAAATAGTACCACATTATCTAATTGCTTTGAAAATTTAGGTAGATAGTTGGGGGAGTCTAACAATCTCAATCACTGGGTTCCTGGTTTGTCTGTTTAAAGGCATTCTTTCTTGAATCATACAGCATGCATCTTTGCAATTATTTGTATACTTTTTCTTTCCAATTTAGGTTATGAAGTGGCACAACAATTGATTATAGTGTTGAATGAATGTTTTGTATGTGAGCTTGTGTTTTATCTTTAGATAGCTGGTTCAAGTGGTAAAATGTCATAAATATTGGACATTGTGAAGCCATGATTTGCATAGTGGGCATGTTTATGAAGTTTGTGAGAGTACTAAGAACTTTCTTGAGGATTTTTTTAGATAGAGATTAGTATGCATGTGGTAAATCTGGTTTTCCTACTTTGGGAGCTTGCTTTGAATAATATGGTGAGCCTTTTGTAGCTTATTAGTTAAGTGAGATAAGTATTTTCTACTATGTATAGTACACCTTTTTGCATGTCATATATCATCAATATATTTTGCAAAGCTTCATCATCACTAAAAAGCTAAACTCTTTTATGAACCCTTAAGATCTAAATGTGATCAATTCTATGATAAAAATAGTGTTTTGTATTTATTACATAAGGATTTACTAAATTCTTTTCTTTAAAAAATAAATTTACAGTAAGGGATTTATAAATTATGGTAAGAATTTACAAAAGGGTTTTAAAAGAAACACAAAAAAGGTTACATAGGGATATATAAAACATGCCATGAACGCACCACATATATAGGATTCATACATAGTGACCTCCCCCCCCCGATGACCAAACCACATAGGGATTGGATTGGGACTTAATGCTAATGCGAGGTGGTGTTTACCATTGATAGTAGGATACCTTACCACATGCCAATTGTTTTCAAGAATACCATTAAAAAAAGATTAGAAATTGGTATCGTGTGTGTGGCAGGAGAGGCCCATTGATTGGCATGTGTCATGAGATAGTCCTTTCTTGTCACGATGTGTGCATGTATGTGTGCGCGTGTATGTGTGCACATATCCACATTGTGACAAAAGAGGCCATTTGACTGGCATGCACCATGAATTCGGGATATGATGTCAAGAGAACCGATAAGGCAATCCTCTCCTATCACTCACTATGCAAAGGTGTATACTCTTCACATGCACGTGTATGGCAAGGGATCGTTGACTGGCATGTATGTGTGTCATGAGATGGGTCTCTTGCCATGAATTATTTGTATCTTTGATTCTTTGTGCGTATGTATTTTGTAGTCACTTGTGAGATACATGGATTGGCATGTGCCGTGTATTTGACGTATACATGTCATGATACTTGTCTCGTGATGGGTGTGTGTGTGTAGGGCTGAAAGGTGCTTGTCAAGTAGGCACTCAGTCATGAAGTCAAAAAGTGAGTGTCTTTTGACAAGTATGTCACAATTGACTTGGCATTGTGTCATGAACTCGGCATAGATGTGTCATTTTGATTGTGACACCCTCCCTTCCCCCTTGGGTATGGACGGGCACTTGGTCGTGAATTCGGCTAGATAGTGTCCTGATGGGCTATAAATGAATAAATAAGTGATGGTCATCTAGTCGTTTTTTCGGCTACATAATGTCCTGACATGCTAGTTATTTAATGTTGCTTGATGGGATGGGCATTTAGGTCAGATACTCGACCATAAAGTGTCCTCGTGTGTGTAGATCTTTAAAACTCTAGCAATATTTTTGTGTATTTATGCTTTTAGGAGAAAACAACTTGATGCAATCTATGTTGCATCTTCATTGTTCAATGTCTAAATGATATCATGTAATTTTAACTCAATTAAAGTCTACAACACCAGTATAACTGAAGATTGGTATCATGTAATTTTGTTTTTAAACAAGGATTGTATATCAAATGCTTTTATTCAAGTGATGTAGTCTAACTTACAATTGGGAGGCAAGGTCTCGGGTGCCATGCTAATATGCTTTTTTTCCTTTGTCAGAGACTGGGGGAATTGGCCTTGTTGAGATGGCTCTTAACATTGCCAAAGCACTCTGCATTTACTTAATAGAGGCCATATCATCTAGTACAGAAGAGCAAATATCATTCATTAATAGCAACAATGTTGCATTTGACAACTTTTGCAATCGAGCATGTATAGCTATGTGTGCCTTGTTATAGCAACAAGGGCTTTCACACTTAGTTACTAATGCAGTCATGGATCCTGAGAAAAACTTGCACCTTTGTCGCACATTGCTCGGAAACGCACCTAAGATGCTTGAAGCTTAGGGAGTTAGCACCATCATTTGTATCAAATGAGAAGTTGGCCTTGTGGAACACAAAGTGGAGAGAGGAGGTGGCACGTTCAAAGTGAGTGAAGGACTTGTCTAGTGCCTCCTCTCTACCAAAGAGTTTGAAGATTGCAATAAGTGCAAGTCCTAGTCCCAGTTCTATAGGACAACAAGATGATCCATCGGGGGCAAGAACTATGTGGCGGACATTGAGGAATCACCAATGTGCACCAAAAATTGGCATTCCTTTTGATGTAATCAAGTCAGGCAGAGACATCGGTGAAGGCTCCTTTGGGCAGTGTGTGGAAGCCACAATAGATCATATAAGTTATTTTCCCTCAAATTTGAAATTTTGTGCCAAAATGTACAAGGGATCTAATAATGCCAAGTTACAACAATTTCAAGTGGAACATGGGATGAAAAAGGTCAATGCATCGATTGTGGGATGCATTGCCTTCAATTTTGAGCCCCCTTGGGTTACAGTATTCCCCTTATTCAATGGTGGTACAGTGAATGATGTATTGATGTGGGGTCCTTTCAAGGAATGTAGATATAGAAGAACAATCAAGTGCTTCTACAAGACATCAATGAGATTCAGCCCTAATCCTAACAAGGTGCCCAATGCAGAGGAGAAAGCTAGGATTGTGGGCGTTATCAATAGTATGCCGAATATTATTCATGCACTAGTGGATGGGATGAAGGCCGTGCATAGTGCCGACGTCATCCATTCAAACTTGCATGCTAAGAACACAGTACTAGACTTTACCAAAGAGAACATCCCTAGGGTTGGCATCATAGACTAGGGTCTAATGCTCATTTTTGGCATGACAAGATCAGCAATCAGCTGTGGTGGTCCAAATGATCCCATGCACCTCATAGATGAGTGTCAGCGGAAAGGAGAGTTGGAAAGGAGAAGACGCCCTTGGATTGCACCTAAGATCTACGACCCACTATGCCAGTCTGCCTATTGCAAGGAGTCTAATGTGTATGCAATTGGCTGGCTCATCATCTGTCTTGTTGAGTTTTGGCACCTTGGCCAAAACTTATGGTTGTGCACAAAGCCCAGGGATGCCCCAGATGAAGTGATCATGCATTTGATAGAGTTAAAGGCAAGTGATCGCATGTTGATAGTGATGCCAGGAGGCATATTTCACGGTGGATTTCATGAGGTTTTACGGTGGATTCCGTAAACTTTGTTGACCGGGGCTCATACACAAAGTGGATTCTTTGTGCGAGAAGTTGATGGGGATGCCTATCCTTTTCAGGCGTTTCATTAATTTAGTGTGTACATGGGTGATTTCATAGCGGGTGATTCTGCAAAATACATATTAAATTAATAAACGTTTATGAGTTTAGAGTGCGCACTCGTGATAAATTAAGGTTAGGATTGATTTCTAACCAGTTGATTTGTTTATGTAGTTGAAGACTGCTAGGTATTCACTTTTGTCGATTTAATTGTATTATTCTACTAACGATTGTGAATGCTTCAGTTGATGTGTAGAGATAGTAGCAGTGGTGGAGGAAAGCATTGGAGGATAGCGTGTATTCGAGTTATCACTTATATTTTGATGGGCGCATACCTTAGGCATCGCGTCTATATTTTGTCGTGCCTATTTATTGAGGCGTTGGATATTTATTTATTATTTTGTATGTGCATGGGCGCACGATTATGATATTTGTATTTGGACATTGTATTGGGTATGCCTGACTCTTTGGGCGCCCACCCATTAGATTTATTTCTATTTTGTGCTAAAGCAAACTCAAAATCCAAAAGCGTGCCATTTTGTAATTTGGGCTATTATTTGAGCTTGAAGATGATTAATGCATAAAATATATGCTTTGTGGAGCGCTCACACAAGGCATGGGGGGGAGATTGCACCCAATTGGTCTCTTGTTCATGTCGTGCATGCTTTCTACCTTGAGTTTTGTGCAAAAAGTAGAGTTCTTTTGTTCTTGGGGACCTTCCGACGTTCACTACGCGAGCATACAGCATCCGATCTGCGCACCAGTGGTATCAGAGCGAAGCTGAGATCGAGAGCTTCCAATCGCTACCCATCTTGTGCGAAGGCGGAGCTCCTAGAACGATCGAGCTCTACGGTCAGTCTCATTGTGAACAGTCGATACGGGTGGATTCCTGGCAGTCAAGAACCTCTATTTACAGCCTCTAATCGCGAAGGACTGGCCTGCAATGGCAAAGGACCACTCCTACATCTCTCCTATCAAGTTTTTTTTTTTCTAAGTTACAGTAAGCTCCATATCTTAACAAGCTTAAAGACTTAAGTCAAAGCTTAGAAAGCTTTATTAGTAAGCTTTAAAAGCTTACTTAAATCGAATTTTAGCAAAATGGCAGCAGCATCCCGAATTTTACGGAGTCAGAAAACGCCCCCCTCTAAAATTCATCATTTACAATAAGACTAAGCTTAAGCTTAGTCAAGCAAGCTCAAAGTCACACAAAACTCCAAAGTTTCTCAAGTTTCATAAGTTTTGGTACTCTGCAAGTCTAGCAAGTCACCAGAAGTCAGAACTAACTTGTGCCCAAAACTCCTATAAGGATTGTTCCTGCGCAAACGCACCGAACTGCAAAGTTGTTCCCTGGAAGACTCTGTTCGCATACGCAGACTTGCTGAACCAATTTCAGCACACGCAGAAGGACAAACATAGTTTTTACAAAGGTTTCAAATCCCGCAATTGCCAAAGATGAAGACCGTGAAAGCCAAACAAAAATATATAAGCCTTGTACACCCGATCTTGAGCTACGCTCATCTCGCTAATTGGATTTTGAGAATGTGAGGTCTTTTGAATTTTTGCAAGATGATGAAACAAAATATGGATGATTTAATGGCTGAAGGCGATCTTCCTGAACCTACGATGGAACAAAAGTTGGATTTAATTATGATGCAGTTGGACAAAGAACGAAGAGCTCGGCAAGCATTGCAAGTTCAATTGGCCAATTTACAAAGATTGACTACCGACAAAGAGGAACCACAATCCGAAGATCTTATCTGACGAACCATCGATGCAACTCTCGAAGCTCAATCTATCTGCAAAGAAACAAAGATAAGTAAAAGAAATTTCAAATTCCGTACTTTCAATGGCACTCAAGATGGAAAGATTGTTCTTGCATTCATCAATCAGTTTGATGATTACTTTCATGAAGAGACATACGCTGAAAAAGATAAAATCAAGTGTGTAACTAATCATTTAGTAGATAGAGCATCTCTTTGGTGGACCGTGGTTCGTAAAAGTATAGATTGTCCCACTACCTGGGAGAGTTTCAAAAAGAAGTTTATGCAGAATTTCCTTCCTCCACAATTCTGTGAAAAAGCCATAAAGCAATGGGACCTTCTTCAGCAAAGAGATCGTGAGCCTATTTCTCAGTACACCGAACGCTTTTGGAATGCCTTACTTCAATTACGCATGCTTGAAGACATACCTGAAGCGACTCACAAGCGCAAGTATATGTCTGGATTACTTGGGCATTACTACGCTGAAGTCAATATGATCAAGCCTGCAACTCTTGAAGATGCAATTTCTTTAGCTCATGACACTGAAGACAAGATTCGAGGAAGAGACAAGCGTCCACAATAATTTCAAGCAAATGGTAACTATGGTTCTAAGCAATTCAATTCAAATTTTAGAAGATTCAATCAAAGTTGATTTCCTTCATCATCTTTCCATAAGTCTTGGACAAAACCACCTGCTTTGCCATCAAATACCAATCAAAACCCTAAGCCATCTTCACAGCCAAATCCTAATATTCCTAGACTTCCTGCCATTGCAAACAATGTATCTAAAGCCAAACCTATAGTGTGTTACAAATGCCATCAACCTGGACATCTAGCAGCCAATTGCCAATCGAAGAAGCCACCTGTCCATATCAACTATCTTGGAGCAATGGAAGATGAAGAACATGAGGAAATGCCTGACTTTACGGAAGATGAGGACGACATTACTACTCCTTCGGATACTTTACCAGGTATGCCAACTCCACATTCTTTGTTGACAATGAAATGTTTAGTGCATGGAAAAGAAAATATTATTTTGCATGATGATGGTAGTACACATGATTTTATTTCTGCAAAGTTAGTGAAAGAATTGAAATTACAAACTGTTCCTACACATTATCGCATTAAAGCAGCATTTTTAGGAACAAGGTATAATGGAACACAAGAGGTGCATGATCTAGAAATTCAAATTGGTGAATATACTGAAAGAATGAATTTTCTAGTTGTACCATTACAGTCCAGTGATATTATTTTAGGTATGCCTTGGCGTCGTCAGCATAATCTTAACATAGATTATTCTACGCATTCAATTAAAATTCATTTTCAAGGAAAAAACATTACATTGTATGATATGCATGCGTCTAATGCTTTTCCACTGCTTACTCGTACTCAAGCTAAACGTGCATTACGCAAAAGTAGTAAATCTTATCTAATTTGGATAAATGAACTGCAAGCTAAAGAAAAACATATGCACCCTAGGCATAAAGAATTCCTTGCACAATTTAAAGATTGTTTTACTAAAGATCTACCACCTAGATTACCTCCTTCACGTCCTGAAGACCACAAAATAGATTTAATTCCTGGTACACAACCACCTTGTAAAGCACCATATAGGCATAACCAGATAGAGCAAAAAGAAATTCAAACTCAAGTTGAGGAATTATTAAACATAGGATTAATTAGACCTAGTAGTTCTCCATTTGGTGCACCTATTTTGTTGGTAAAGAAGAATAATAATATTTATCGTATGTGCATTGATTATCGTGCCCTAAATAAGATTACTGTAAAGAATAGATATCCAATTCCTAGGGTCGATGATCTTATGGATAAACTACAAGGTTCTGCCATAGTTAGTAAAATAGATCTTGAATCTAGTTATCATCAGGTGAGATTAGATAAATCTGACATATTCAAGACTGCATTTAGAACACAATTTGGTTATTATGAATTTCTAGTGATGCCTTTTGGATTGACTAACGCAACTGCTACATTTAGTAGAATGATGAATCGCATATTTTTGAAATATCAGCATTGTGTTATAGTATTCTTTGATGATATATTAGTATTCAGTAAAAATGAGAAAGAGCATTATGAACATCTGTCTTTGGTTTTCAATTTGTTGAAAGATAATCAATTGTATGCTAATCCGGAAAAGAGTGAGTTCTTTCAAACAGAAATTGAATATCTAGGTCATATTGTGTCATCAAAAGGTATTAAGGTTGACCCTAAGAAGATAGAAGCAATATTAAACTGGCCAATACCTAAAAATGTGCATGAGTTACGTTCTTTTCTAGGTCTTGCTAGTTTTTATAGAAAGTTTGTGAGAAACTTTTCATTACTTGCTTTGCCTTTGACTAAACTTTTAAAGAAAGGTATTGTTTATCATTGGTCTGATAATCAACAGAAATCTTTTGATTTATTGAAACATGCATTAACCCATGCTCCTGTATTACAACTACATGATTTTAATAGACCATTCTTTTTAGTAGTTATTGATGCTAGCGAATTTGGAATAGGAGCCGTACTTATGCAAGATAATCATCCCATAGCCTATTCTAGCTGTAAACTGAAACCATCCGAACTCAAATATTCCACATATGATAAATAATTGTTAACTGTTGTACAAGCTTTAAGACAATGGAAACATTACTTAATGGGTTCTGAGTTTATGATTAAGACTGATCAACAAAGTATTAGACATTTACTTAGTCAACCTCAAATATCTGACCGACATATCAAATGGACAGCTTATATTCAGAGTTTTCATCCCCTTATCCAATATCAACCAAGTAAAGAAAATGTAGTGGCCAATGCATTAAGTAGAAGACCGACTATTCATAATATCTCTATTATATCATTTGATTCTCTAACCCCTATGAAAGATACATATCATCAGGACATTACTTTTCAATCTAATTGGAATAAATTAGTTGGAAATAACTGGATTCCTATTAATTCACTGTCTTACAATGATGGATTCATGTTTTATGAAAAGAGATTATGTGTTACAGTCCCATTTAGATCTTTTGTTTTGAATGAGATTCATTGTCCTCCATATCAAGGTCATAGAGGTATCATATCTACTTTACGTATATTGACTGAAGATTTTTATTGGCCAGATATGGACACTGATGTATCTAACTTTGTTTCTGAATGTTTGATTTGTCAAAGAGTTAAGAGACATCATGGTAAACAGTATGGTTTACTTATACCTTTATCTATTCCATCAAGACCATGGGAACAGATTTCTATGGATTTTATTACTGGTTTACCTAATACTAAAGCTAATCATGACATGATTTGGACTGTAGTAGACAGGTTTAGTAAACAAGCATATTTCATTCCATGTAAGAAAACTTTAACAGCATCTTAAGCAGCACAATTGTTTTTGAAAACTGTTTTCACTAATCATGGATTACCAAAAGTTATTATTTATGACCGTGATTCTAGATTTTGTAATAATTTTTGGATTACTTTGTTTGCTAACCTAGGAACAAAGATTGATTTCTCATTTGCGTTTCATCCTGAAACTAATGGACAAACAGAAGCCACTAATAGTACTATTTTAGATTTTTTACGTGCTTACACTATTTCTAAACCACAGACATGGGAGACACATTTACATTTACTGCAGTTTGCATATAACAATACACGACACACATCTACAAAGAAAGCACCGTTTGAAGTAATTTATGGTTATAGATTGTCTACACCTATTGCATCTTTATCAAATAGAATTTAGAGTGCTGATGATATTGCTAACATGCACGCTACTATGTTTGATGAGGTTAAGGACATGATTGCCAAAGCCTAGCAATCGTATACAAAACAAGCCAATAAGAAAAGACAAGCCATGAATTTCAAAGTTGATGACTATGTTTGGTTGAGAATAGAAAAACGTAGATTACAAAGTGTAGATAAACACCCAGTTGTGAAATTAGCACCTAGATTCTATGGACCATTTAAGATCATTCACAAAATCAATGACAATGCATTCAAGTTAGAACTACCTGCACATGTAGTCATTCCAATTGATTTCGCCTAGAGACTTGGCCACGAGGCTCTCGAATAGTGGTACTCCAATGCTATCATCAAGGCATTATACCTCTGATTGGAGAATAGAGCATGGATTGTCTTTGCTTGCAACCTGATGTCAGGGTGGAGGATTTTGGGTAGGCTAACTCCATCATTCGTGTACACTTGGGCCTTGTCCATCCCTAGCATATTGTAAACATCTCTTTTGGGCTACCTCTCGAGCTTGTTGACCAACCCTAGATCTCTTTCTACCATTTTAGGGCTCAACTCCACTTCTACTCTACGAATCTCTCCTCCATGTCTCACTATCACGGTGCCACGGTTCTTTTTCACATCAAAAGTTTGTAGGAATTTCGCACACTTGCTATAGTGGCCGACCTTCTCCGTCATACTCACCAATTTTGAAAGTGCATCTCTACTCGGTGTTGGTCATGATTTGGTAGTCCTCTTGTTCCCATTGAAGACACAGAGCATACCATTTTTGCATAAAGGAAGAGTCAAAATCAGTTAGCTTTGTCAGCTCTTCTAACTCCTAGTTGTTGGCAGAGACTTTGATGTTGCCAATAGGATGTGATCAATTGTTGTGCGCAAGCTTGCTCTCGAGAGATCTCGTTGTCAATCAAGGCTTCTACCATTTCAAGAATCTTGACAAACACGAACTCATAATCTTCCCAAGTGTATGGCAACAAGGAGTGTACTTCCATTATTGATCTCTCATCGTCAAGGAGGCAAGCCATTCATAGCTCCTAGCTAGCGTGGTGAATGTGACATCCAAGCATTTGATATAGGTGATGAGGTCGTCCCCCATATTCAGGGCTAGGTCTAAGGCCAAGGCAAGGATGGATATCTTCTTATAAGAGGGTCTAAGGCTTGTGGGAGGCTAGAGCTAGATAGCTCAACCACTAATGTGTGCTTTTAAGTAGGGTGCTTGTCAGCCACTTGTGTGATGGATTGGTCTTGCAACTCAAATGATGCGTTGCCTTCTGCTCGTGGAGCAATTGGGACACTAGAAGTGTTAGATTGAGTTGGCCTAGGACCTGTTGGTGTTGCGTCTTTGGTCGATAGACTCATTGAGGTTCTATGGGTTTGGTGCTATTGGAGTCAATGGATTTCTCATTTTTAGTTGGCTCACCTTTTTTTGGAGATTGGTTGGAGGGTGTGGATTGGGGGATACGCATGCCCACTCATAGTTTTGGGCAACCAAATCCAATTGATGCCTTCATAGTAGCCTAGAGCGTGCAATAGGTCTTTGGGTACCCATCGTGGCTTAACCGTTCATCTACTTTTGTAGCACCAGATTTTCCTCCTAGGCCTAGGGCGTGATGTTTTGTGGTTATGACTTTGTGTGGTTTGGCTTCTAGGTGGTTGAAGTTGGTGTTTGGGCACCCATTTGAGCTGATGATCAATGGTCTTGGATGTATCTCCTTTGGGTTGTAGGAGGTTTGTCTTGGCAAGGTGGGACAAGTCACGACCCCTCTCCTTAGACCTTGCACTAGGTTCCTTTATCGGTGGCACCGCAGGCTACGATGGAGCTACACTACCCTTGCTAAAAGCTATCACTATCGAACATTGCCAATAGCAAGGTGAATACATTGCAAGTCATAGTCGACGTTGTAATGTGCTTGTTTCTTGAATGCTCATCCTAGCAGACAGTGACTCCTTCCTCATGGCTTTGGTGTTAGGCATCACGTAGAAGATCATTAGTAGGCTTTCAATCTCAATAGAGACTACTATTTTTCACTTTCCCAGTAGTGAGAAGAATTGTCCCCCAAATGGGTTGAGTTTGGTGTTAGTAGGCTGCAATTTGGGGTTGAGCAATGAGGGTCCAATGATTGTGTTTCAAGATATTACAGTCAGCTCCCTTGTCAATAAAATATGCGTGTCAAAGATGTGTGTCTTCTGGGCAATCACTCACTGATATGCATAGGTAGGCAGGTGCTACTGCTTCCTCATCCTCATCCTTTATCTCGGTGATGGTGGCTACTCTTAGGTTTATAGGCAGGTTCAAGATTGGAGGCTTGTGTGGTAGGTGCACTGGTGTTGGTTAATTTTTAGAGCTCCTGGCCATCATGTAGAGTGGCACTAATGGTGGGATCTCACTCTTTGACAACAGCTGAGATTATATGACTTTTTGGGACTCAGCGACTCCCATGGCAGCCTAATTATAATCCTTCTCTTCATTTGATAACGGCATATCAATGGTGGCTAGCACATGCATCCACTCTCTCTCGTCCTCGAGGCAAGGAATATACTTTGTTAATGGCCCAAGGGAATTCCTAACCTGTGATGTCCTTTCAAGATAGTGAAGATAGCATCTAGGTCAACCGGCATGGTCTTCCTAGTATTCATCCTGGTATTCATCTCAACTCTTATAGCCTCCAATCTTTTGCCTAAGGATATAATACCATTGCCCCAATCTTCTATCACTCTTACGTTTCGCATCCGTGGTCAACCTAGCAGGACATCGTAGTCCACTCCCTTCATGACTATGAAGTTCACTAAGAACTAGACTATTACTATCTTCAAGGGCCAGTCTTTTAGCACTCCAAATGGTGTGACCTTCATTCCATTAGTCAATGTGATGTTAAACCTTGCAGTCTCCACAATTAGGTTACTGCAAGCCTACAACACTACATGGCTAAGTACACCGACAACTACTCCTATGTCTACAATTCCCTTTCTTATAACATCTCCTAATGTGTTGATAGGCAAGACTGCATGCACCTATGTGCCTTCCCAAAAGGCATTTATGTGCAAAGACTTAGGCATTGAGTTCAAGGTTAAGCTTGATACGTGTGTTACTGCACTCTGGTCATGCAAGTTGGTCACTCCAAGCTCATCATGTCATTCTACCCCACTGCTTCAACCCTTGCCATAGCATCAAGTTTTTTTTGACTAAGTAGTTCTCCCAAAGGTAGAGTCATAGGGGCCAATATCAATGTTGTGAGCAAGTTGCCAACCGCCTACTTTTTGTTAGCCTCTACACTCTTTTGACAATGATTTTAGGCGGTTTGCCCACCTGTGTGGCGAGATGAGATGTGTCCTGGGTGACCGCAAGTCTAACATGCGATGGGTTCTTGGTTCTATCCTCCTAGACCTCTACCTCTTCCCCTGCCCAACGCCATCACTGGCACTGGTCTAAAATCCATCAAGATGGGATTTCCCTCTTTGTCATATGAGACATAAGGGTTTACGTGTGCTTCACCCTCGTTTGGCTCCTCTATGTAATGTATCGGAGCATTGCTTGGTGAATGGGTCACAATGGGTCCATGTGGTCAAGTATCCCCATGGGTTTGATATCCATCCTAGGGACAACTACCTTTGAATCATTGGGTGTTGGGAGAGCTAGTGGAGCCCGCCTTCCAAAAGGTTGCGGTCTATTCCCTAGGTAGTAAGGTTGATTGTATGACTATGAGTATGGCAATCACCTTGGTAATTGGTAGTGCATTGAATCATGGCAAAACCTACTATAGTTCGCACAGGGTCTGGATCTAGGATCCATGCACTCGGTCGAAAGGTGGTTTCCTCTACAATGCACGCATTGCACGTGAGGTCGTACGGGCCTTGTCATCATCTCTTGCAGCCTTGCCAACTCTAGCTTCACGTTTGCCAACTCCTTGCTCTGATCAATACTCTTTCCCTTGTCTTGGGTGCTCTAGTTAGATCTTTCACTAATGGTTGTAGCTCTTTATGAGGTTCTAGAGGCAATGTTGTCTCAGGTTGTAGGCCTTGAGCTCCTCTCCTTGAGTAGATCATCCACTCATATGGCTTCTTCAAAGACCCTTAGCCGGGACATACCTTTGCAAGTTTGAGTTTCTCATCGAGGCATTGTAAAGCTATTCGCTTCAGATTCTGCTTATAAACACAATGGAGATAGCTCATTTGCTAGGTCGCTCTACGACTGGGATTCTCTTAAAGAGATTCTGCACACATGGGTGACGTAGTCTCAAATATCCTCCTTGTCCTTTTTCCTGATGTTCATCAACCTAATAATGAGATTGTCAGAGTATCCTACCTCAAAGAATCTCTTGATGAAGAGAATCTTGAGACTATTGAAGTCATTGCGTTCAACACATCTGTCCTTTGTCTCCTAGGAAAAGTTTGAAAGCTTGCGCACATTGACCAAGGTCCATGAGGCCATTAGCCTTGCGTACTCCACAAAGATATATAGGTCATTGTCAGGCTAATGCTTGTCAAGTTGCTTGGCAACCACATGTATCTTGGTCTAACTCTTAGAATTCGGGGTGATTCCAAGTCTTGCTAGCAATGTAGTCGCTAGGGCTGCTCCACAACTATGTTGTCTAAGAGTCACTTTGTGAGAACCTCGCTTAGCATAAGATCAGTCTCTAAGGCTCTCTCCCTCTCATCATTTGGTCATGTCTTAGTTTTCTATTAGCGAGAGCTAAGACATGTTGGACATCGCGTATTTTTATGTATTGTCTCAACTTTTGAGCTCATTGCTCTTGATTGTAGGCAGCAATGCTTTCCTTGCCAGCCTTCTCTCCTCCTCTAGATTGGCTATTTCCTCTGCTAGTCTACCATGATGCCCTATTTTGGTTTGCAAGACATACCAAGTCATCATTTGTTGGATGTGGACTAGGAATCCTCCCAAGTCAAGCTCATCATTTTTTGGGTTGGCAATGGTTCCTAACATGTTGTTGGTTTCTTGGGCAACTAGGGCATCAATCAAATTGATCAAGTAGGGTAGAGCTACGTCCCTAATCATGCCTATCATTTTTTCTCCCTATCGGCTAGACAATTCAAGTCTCTTAGTGTTCAATGATTGGTATATTTGGTCACTATTCAATGTCTAGGGTCTCCTCCTACTAGTGGGTTTGTTCAGCTTATCTTATCGTGTGTGAATTCCTTGTTATTTATAACAATCCTCAATGTTACAAGCACTCAGAAGCTAGTGGTGTGCTCCTCAAAGTGCACTGTGCAAAATCAGGCTTTCAGCTTTTCTAATTTGTGTCAAATGTTTAATTGATGCAGTTGTGTGAATTCAACAAAAGCAATACAGTGCAGCACACTGTTGTCTTGATCTTTTCATGTGTTTAATAACCATGCCAACTGGTTTGTTATGGTCTCCACATAGTGTCCTAGACATGTGGTCTAAGAGGTAGCAGATTTGGTCAATGAGTCTGGGTCTCTATCAAAATGAGCGACTAATGGTCAATGATGACTACAATTGTTTTCTGAACCGTTAGGTCATGATTCATGAGTCTAGTGGCCCTATGAGCCATCATGTGTGTTTGGAGGCCTATGAGTGTGTTGTCTAGCTTTGGATTGGGGTGGCTCCAATTTGCCAAAATTTGGATTTTGCACAGCTCGTTCGAGTGTGTCAAAGTTGCAGCGTCCGAGTTGCAAACTCAGATGTCCAAGTTGGGTACCTGTCCAAGTCCAAATGAATTGTCTGAATGCTTGTGTCTAAGTGCCTAACTCAGACCATTTAGGTCCGAGTGGTCTAATGAATGTCCAAGGCCAAATATGTGAGTGTCCGAGTGGACAATTTTGGGGCATCCGAATTTGGCCGTCCAAGGCCGCGAACTAGGTCCAAGGTCTAAGTCTGAGTTTGGGACTCGGATGGTTTTTGGTTGTCCAAGTCGACTTGTGACTCAGACTGTCCAAGTGGTAGCGGGACTTGGACGATTGTGGAATCTGTCCAACTGCAGCGGTGGTTGGGGATCAAGAACAATTAAAAAACACTTAAATACTCCTGGCACCTATCCTAATATTGCAACCAAGGTCCTAACTAGGATCAAAAAGCATCAATTGACACTTAGAGGATACATGTAGGGCCTGGGGATGCGGATGCGAATCGGTGAACAAATTTGTGTTCCTACCCTCCTGTAGCTCTCTCTCTCTCTCTCTCCCAAGCTCTCTCTCTTGATTTAATGCACACAAATGAGCTCTCTTTTGCTCTCCCTGCCTCTTAACCTCTTTCTCTCTTGCCCTATTACTTCCTCCTTCTCTCTCTTTACTGTGTTAATGCCTTAAAGCTCTCTTTTCCTTGGTTTTTTCCCTATTTTGGGCATGCTGTTACAATAGAAACCCTACTTTGCTTTTCTTTGTTTTCCTTGTTTTTTCCTTACTTAAATGAATACACATCACAAGCAACCACTTACACTAATCTGATCTACTTACCCAAATCTTAAAAAAACAAAAAGAGTTACTTGCAAAGGAGATCGAATACCTCTTCAACTCCCTCGCTTCCTACCTATCTCAAGCACCGATTTGGTGCAAACCCTACTTCAATGCTTGATTCGGAGAGTCCAAGCACTCAAAGCTTAAATACGTTTTTCCTAGCAAACGGAACCAAAATGTGGGAGCTTTTCTTGCTCGACCACCAAGATCTACGGACCGTTTATTGCTTCAAGCATTTCAAGCCAAGTGCAATGGGGGGCTACCTCTCACATAGCCATACGCACTCTCACACCTACGAGTGTAGTGAGCTTACCTCCATGCTCAATCGAGTTACATCCTCCCTCAAGCACTTGATGGCTCCACGATCCTAGGTGCAAGCTCGATCGTCAAGCTCCATGCTCCATTGCCATACCCTCACACACTCCCTCTCTCAAGCACAAGCTCTAGTAAGCAAGAACAATAAGAAGAAGAGAATAAGAGAGCTAGTTTTGGCCACACACAAGAATGAGCTTCTTCATTCACTTTTTTCCTTTTATACAAAACCCTAATCCCCTTTGGGCATCCGTCTCTTTTTTACATACCCGACCATTTTAGTCTAGGTCCTCTTTTCTTATTCCCTTCCTATTTGCATTATGCCTTTATCCATGCCCATCTACATTTACAAATTGCACAGGAGGGAGCCTGGCACTCTCTTACAAAAATTTAGGGTGCACCTTTGCATTTAAAATGTGTCTTTCCTCTTTTGTGCTCGCCCTGAAATTTTAAGATTGTCCTTGTGCTTTTGGCTTTTTTTCTCCTATTTCTTCAACTAGGCCGTCTTTTTCCACTTTGCTCTGCATCTTTTAAATTTTCTTTTTGCTTTCTTTGCACTAGGGTTAGCAATAGAGATGTGAGTAGGAATATACTTGATGTTGTACATACAAATGTTTGGGGGACTACACAAAACATATTCCTTGGTGGCAGCAAATACTTTGTCACATTTATTGATGATTATTCAAGAAAGCTGTGGGTATATTTCATGAAGGAAAAGAGTAATGTATTTGAGAACTTCAAAACTTTCAAGACTGTTGTTGAAACAGAAACATGCTTGAAAGTTAAGTGCTTGAGATCAGATGGAGGTTGGAGTACCTCTCTAATGAGTTCAATGGCTTTTTGAGATCTCATGGGATAAAGAGATAGTTTACTTGTAGGTATGCCCCATAGAAAATTGGGATTGCATAAAGAAAAACTAGGCATATCACAAAAATTGCATGGGCATTGATGATGACTAAAAAGAATATGCCAAAATATTTTTAGTATAAAATTGTTTATATTAGTGGCTATATTATGAAAAGAATTCTCACAGTTGTAGCTCATGGAATGACCCTCAAAGAATGCTTTACAGAGACAAGAAGCCCAATGTGTCACACTTGAAAGTGTTTGGTTGTATTGCATGTGTTAACGTGCTAGATGAGTTGCAAAATAAGCTTGATCCAAAGAATAAAATATGTAATTTTATTGGATGCTCTTTAGAGCAGAAGGGTATCCTTGTTATAACCTACCACAGTTGAGTTTACTGTGAGAATGGATGTTATTTTTTATGAGATGAGTAGTTGGTATGCATCTAGTGGTGATGCATTGGATGATAATCATCATCATCATGATAGTTATCTACAGAAAGAAAAGAAAGAATCACGAAGCCTTAGTGGACTAGAAACATCATCTAGTACTACATCTACAATTAGCCCTTGCTCTAGGGGGGAGACTAAGGAGTAGTCCCACATATTCATGTGCATCTACTATTATTGTAGGTAAAGACGAAGAGAAGAAGATAGTGTCAAATGGAAATGATGCATCTGCTAGTCATTTAGGGTTTGAAGGAGATTCCAATGATGATCTTGGTATTCCTTCAGTCAAGACACCATGTGTACAGAGAGCATATGGTAATGTAAAGGCTCCATTATATGATTTAGTGGCACATAGTCCTAGCATGGGTCACATACCCTATTAAAAGATTTGGTTTTGAAGATTATGGAGCTCACCACTATGATTATATAGTAAAAATGGTTGAAGATGTTGAGCCCACTTATTTGAGGATGTTAGTGGCCATGCTCATTGGGATGCAACAATGTGTAACATTCCCCCCCTTTTTTCTTTTTTTCTTTTTTAATTTTCCCTCCCCCCCCCCCGACAGTACGTCGAGGAGAGAGGGAGAGGGAGTGATGTGGAGAAAGGGGAGGGGCATGCCGCCCAGATGGCGGCGTTCAGCTGCGCCCCCCCTTAAAAGGGCCACCCTCCTTCTCGTCGTCGAATGAAAGCTCCCCCCCCCCCCCCCCCCCCGCCTCGTTGTTGCAAAAGTCCCCCTCCCCCTCCATCGCCTGTGCAGCCCCCCCCCCCCCCCCGACTTGTTGCATCAGCGGCCCTCTAGGCTTGCGAGTCAAGTCATCCCCCCTGCTGCTGGCGAACTACACCCCCCTTTAATTCGATCAGTAGCCCCGTATGCTCAACATGAGCAAAAGAGAGGAAAAAAACAATGGATGTCCAGGCCGTTGTGGAGAGAAGAAGAGAAGGAGAGAGAGAGAGGAAAGGAAGTGAAGAGGAAGAGGAAGAGGAGAGAGATAAAGGAGAAGGAGAAGAAGAAAAGGAGAAGGAGAGGAAGAAAAGAAGAAGGAGAAGAAGAGGGAGAGAGAGGAAAGGAAGAAGGAAAAGAAGAGAGAGAGTGGGAAGGAGAAGAGAAAGAAGAGGTAGAAGAGAGGGAGAAGAAGAGAAGGGAAGAGAGAAGAGAAAAAGGGAGAGAGAAGGAGGAAGTGAGAAGAAGAAGAAGTGGAGGAGGGAGAAGGGAAGAAAGAGAGAGAAGGAGAAGGTGAGAAGAAGAAGGAGTGGGTGAGAGAAGAGAAGAGAGAGAGTAGGAGAATAGGGAAGAGAGAGAAGAGGGAGAGAAGGAGAGGAGAAGGAGTGGTAGAAAAAAATAGGAAGTAGTGGGGAAAAGAAAGGAGGGAGAGAGAGAAGAGAAGGAAGAGAGAGAAGAGGAGGAAGAGAGAAAGAGTGAGGAAGAAGGAGAAGAAGGAGGAGAAGAGGGGAGAGAGAGAAGAGGGAGAAGGACGAGAGGAGAAAAAGAAGAAGAAGAGAGTGAGAAGAGAGTAACCGCCACAAGTCACCCAAACCACTCTCTCGGCAATGAAACCCATCCAGCGGTCTTTCCCAACCGAATATGTCAAACCAAAACCGTTAAGGTCCAGACTACCCAATCTCCACGAGGCGAATGGCTCCTAAGAAGAAAGTCGCGGAAAGCATAGGCATCTAAGCCACCAATAATGCTGGAGGGATGAGCGGAACGACCAACGCAGCACACACGAATCAAGCCCAGGTTCTAAGCGTTAAAAATTAATTTAGGAATTATTTCTCAGGGAAGGGATGAAAGGATTGATGTCATGCATAGGGTTTGTTTACTCTAAAAGCTAAGTTGCATGTGCTAAACGGTAGAGTTTGGAATTTACACAAGATTTTAGGCACGAAATGATAGCTTTTACACACATAAAATAATAAGGTTTTTGCATTATTTCACATAAAATAATAGCTTTTAAACCAATTCAGTGCATGAATAGTCATTTAGAATTCACGTTTCGCAATCATGGTTAAAAGAAACACATGAAATGTTAATTTCTGTTCATGAGATACACTTGCATCGTTAGACAAAACCCTAGACTTTCATAGACGCAAGTCACATGTGACCCGGTGCATTAGGAATAAGTATAATTGCGTGCGAATTGTTTTATCGATCTTGCTATGGACTATCGCAAATGGATACTCTCCTAGCTTAGTTGAAGCTGGTGGCCTAACCCTAAATGGATTGTTGACCCAAGTTATGCTTGGCAATTTGTAAAGGTTGTAAATCCCTTAAGCAATTGTTTTGATACATCCAGTTAAAATTCTGATTGTGCATGCAATGGGATTGCGATGCCTTGAAGCAAGAGGTTGTGCATTTAACTGTTTGTTAATGTGGTTTTGGATGTTAACCCAAACGGGGTGTGTTTGATGATTGCATGGCCGGGTCTGAGATGACTGATTGCCATGGAAACAAAAGGAATGTTTTCCCTAGTAATTGTTTGTAAGTTGGGTGCTTCAACTGTGGTTGATTCCCTAAAGGAATAATTAAGGAAGGATGGCGCTAGCTATCCCCCGCGAACCGCCAAACCCTAACCAAGGGGGTTATGAATCCGCACCGAGAATGTGGACCGAACCCGCTGCGAGAGGTCTCTCCGTGGAAATTACTTGGCGTAGGAGGATGCTTGGGTGCCAATGGGGGCTCTGGCCGTAAATCCCAACGCCTTCGGACCCTACACATGTTCTACGTGACTCGAGATGGGATCTCGAGGCCTTGATACTAGTTACAAGGCGGAATCTTGGAAGGATAAACCTTCGGGTTTTATTGCCGGAAGACAGAAGGATTTTTCTGCGGAGGCAGAAAGGAGCACTTAATTCTCCTGTATGGGCAGGAGATACACATTAATCCGAAGATAAGGAAGTATTTGATCTTGTTTTAACATATCTTCGTGTCTGTGGCCTAAATTACGTAAAGGAACCTGTGACTAACGGGTTAATTAAGGAAGCTGCTTTTAGTGTCAATCATAATGTGGTAGGTAATTAGATAACTAAAACAACCCTCGAGGGAAGCGTGGTGGATGTGACCAATGGGTCTATCTACGAAAGAGTGGTCTCGGTTAGCCGAGAGCTTTCCTCAAAGGAGATGTTAACAGGAAATGTTAGGAAAAAGTCGGTCTATGACCTTAGACAATGTTGACTAGGAACCCGGACTTCAGGTTGATCCTAGTGGGAATGGTCGGATTAGTTCCATTGCGGCCAGACTCGAGAGACCCTAGTTGGAAAACCCCGTGTCATTCATTGGGAGTGCCGGCGGCGTCTTCTAGATATATCTCTCGATGGCTAAGACGTGTCCCGCGATTTGAGGAGTGGGCACGTTACACAATGGATGAGAAGATGGCTTCATTAGAAGGCAATAAGACTTGGGATCTAGTATCATTTCCTAAGGGAAAGAAAGCTATTGGTTGTAAGTGGGTCTACAAAATTAACCATAATGAAAATGGTTCTATCACCAAATATAAGGCTAGGCTAGTTGCAAAAGGCTATGCTCAAACATACGGCATAGATTATGAAGAGACATTCACTCCAATTGCTAGGATGGCAAGGATGGCAACTATTAGATATGTGATTACTTTGGCAGTAGCCAAAGGTTGGAGTTTGCAGCAAACAAATATAAAGAATGCCTTCTTGCATGATGAATTGCAAGAAAATGTGTATATGGAGCAGCAACAAGTTATGAGGATTTAAAGTATCCCACATATGTGTGTAGGTTAAAAAATGTGCTCTATGGGGGGCTAAAGCAATCACCTAGAGCATGGTCTAATAATATCTAAGAGTATCTTGTAAACATTGGTTTTTATGTTTACGATGCTAATCACTCACTTTATGTGAGAAAGGGAGATACAAGTTTGGTTATCATAGTCATGTATGTGGATGACTTGATCATTATAAGTGATAGTGATAGTGGGATTGCAGAAACTAAAATCCATTTGAAGAAATTTGAGATAAAGGATTTAGGTGAGCTAAGGTACTTTCTTAGTATTGAGGTGATCAAATGTGATGATGGTATATGGATATCTCAAAGATAGTATGGCTTGGATATGTTGTCCAAGTATGGTATGACAACATGTATGCCTCTTTTAGTGCCATTGGAGTAAAATGTGAAGTTGAGTGTTGATGTTGGAGATTAGATAGAAGAACCTAGGATGTTCACAAGGATTGTAGGAAGTCTGATTTCCATGACTATCACAAGGCTAGACTTGAGTTATGTTGTTGCCCTTGTCAATCAGTTTATGTAGATGCCTAGACAGTCTCATTTGGATGCAGTTAGACGCATATTGAGATATGTGAAGTCCACTTTACATTATGGACTTTTTTATGAGGCAAGTAAGGATATACAAGTGTTTGGATACACACATGCAAATTGGACTGGTAGCTTGTGTGACAAAAGATTTACTAGGCGATTCATATTTTCCCTTGGTAGTACAGCAATTACGTGGAGCAGCGAAAAGCAACCTACAGTTGTTTTATCAAGTACAAAGGCTGAGTATAGAGGTGTTGTTATGGCAACATGTGAGGTGGTTTGGCTACAAAAGTTATTGGGTGATTTAAATATGCAGGGAGATGGTCTAGTTGCCATTCACCGTGATAACATGAGAAACATACAGTTAGCTAGGAACCCATTGTTCCATGCTAGGACAAAACATATTGAGATGCATTACTAGTTTGTGAAAGAGTGTGTGAGATTGACTTGGTATATGTCAGCACAGAAGATCAAATAGCTAACATTTTCACAAAGGCATTGGGTACAAAGAAGCTTCAAAAATTTCAAAGCTTACTTGGAGTTGAAGAGATACAGTTGAGTTTGAGGGGGAGTGTTGAGATGGCAAGCTTAATACGTGCGGACAATTGATGATGGACTGCCTGGTTAGATGGGTCTGCATATCTACATTTAGCATGTCGATGGTCAATATGATCCTCACATGTCCACTAACTTATCACTTATTATATTTAGTTTATTGCACCTACCTATAGCTAGCATAGTTATAGTGCTAGTCGATTAGTATAGTTAGTTATGCATTGTTTGACTTAGTAGGTCACTTTCCTTTCTATTGTATCTTATCTATACTTTGTGCACATTGTATTATGAGTAAATGAATAAGAAAAAACCACCAAGAAAACATTTTGGCCTCCATCTCTCCTCTTGTGTTCTTAAGTGAGCTTCCTCTTGTATGCATGGTATGTGCTTGGCACAACAACTCAAGCAAGTCCCCCCACCACATGATTCGTGACACCTCGTCACTCTCTCTTTGTGTTGTTGATTCAATCAGAGAGCCATCCTCGCAAGCATCTATGTATTATCAAGAGTTGCTTCGACGAAATGAGAATACCTTAAATGAGAATGTGTCAAATGTAACATGCCAAAAGATAACTAGAGCCTTGGTGCGGTATTTTGGCTCAAGTTTTGATAAAAAGGAAGTGCGTCATTATTTCAAATTGATCTAGATATAAGCAATCAGATTCTGAGCACTAACTAGTCTATTTTGCAAGTACTGACATTTAGACTCTTAATTAATGGTGATTGACAACTTAAAAGCTTCATGCTAATTTATGAATTTTGAAGAAAATATAAAATTTTAGTGAAAATCTTTTTTTTGGTTATTTTTAATGATTTTTGAATTGCCTTTCTCTATGCTAAGGTGGAATTTCTTACAAGGCCCAAACTTGAGTCCAAATCTCCCCTAATGGTATAACCGGCCTCAACTACCAATCAAAAAGGAAGCGAGTGCAACAAGAATATTCTTTTGTGTGATGCCTTCTCTGGCCTTGCTATTGGGAATGGTTTATAGCACTTTGGAGATAAAGAGGTGAGTGGTAGAAGAACGAATTTTTGTAACATGACCAAGAGAGCCAATGTCTAACACTAAGCAAGTAGAAACATCCTAGGGATGTCCTACCCTTCATGTACTTTTAGTATGTGTGGTGTTAAAGAGGGGGCTATATGGTTAGTGAAGGAATTGGCTGACCATGGCCACTTAGCATCACTAACTTGAGGACCTCAAGTGTAATGTAGGTCAAATCTATCCTTAAACTAACAATCTTTATGAAAGTTACTAACATGATATTGGATATTAGTTTAGGCCCACTGCTTCTTTCACTGATCCTTCTTATGGATTGCACTTGTGTAGCTAGGCAAATACATGGTGTGGAGCAACACTTGCACTTAAAACTTGAACAAAATGCTGAGTGTCTGTAAAATAAACATGCATTTACTCATTTGAGGCTATGCACATAGCCATAATAAGAAACATGTCAAAGCTTTCACTTAAAACATTGCATGGGATAGCCAACTATATGATGAGTGTGTACTAATTATATGTAATAAAATTTAAATAGCTTAGACATATTCATAAAAATTGTCAAATTGATCATGAAAGGACAAGCAATAATGAGTGCAAGGTAAGCATTACTACACGTTGGGAAAACAAACATGTCAAAGCTTTCATTTTAAACATGTCTTATTCTTAATTTAACCTTTAAGATGACTTATGGATGAAGGCCTTCAAAATGAAACAACAAAGCTATGCATCACAGATAGGTAGGTAAATGAAAACTTTCATTATGGAATTTGGGGGAAGACCTTTGTACAATAAAAGCTATGCATCACACATAGGTAGGTAAATGAAAACTTTCATTATGGAATTTGGGGGAAGACCTTTGTACAATAAAAACAACATAGTTATGCAAAAAAAGAGAGCTACTTAGATAATAACCCATGTAGAAAACCAAGTACATCAATACATTTTGGAGAATGGTCTTCTTTTCTTTTAAGATCATGATTTTTTTCATTGTCAAGCATAGACTCAGCATAGTTGGCATGATACATAAGTTATCCCACCCTTACAACAACCAAACCACCTATTGTGGATTTGACTCCTTGCAAACTATCGTAAATTTAACTTATCACCAAAAATTGTTAGGTCACCTTCATGCATAACTCCTCAAGTTTGAAACATTCACACTTTTCCTAACCTTAATGGTGTAGCTTGTATTAACCAAAACAACATGGACAAAAAGTTATTAGTAATATATGCCTTATTTCTCCACTTATGACAAGGCCTACCTCTGCTGGCTTTCTTTAGCACCTCACATACTCCTATCTTAATGTCCTTACTAACATTTGGGGGAAATAGCTTGTTCATGAATATATGAAGCAAGGCAAAGCTACTAGATTGAGGAAAGATGTTAATCCCATTTTGCACCTTACCTCTATAGAATAATTAGTAAGCTAGTTTTTCAAAGGGATATTCCAATCTCTAACTTAATCGTGATATCATAAACCATCATTGTAAATGATGGTCTACATATCTACATTACATGGGAGGTGTCACACCCTCTCCCCCTCCCCTTAAAAAAAGCCCCAAAAAAAAAAGAAACTTTTGCGTAGGCCAAACAAGGAATATCCAATATACATGTGACTAGGAGCGAACATACAAAGCTAGAGCAAGTTTTTTGCAAAGGGATCATGTGCCAACACTTTGCTTACATTTGATGTGCCATCATTTCAAAATTATAGTAATATTTCTCAACACTTACATGTATTCTTGTTTTTTAAAACTTCACCTAAGAAGCATGGGATGGGTAACTATATGAAGAGTATGCATTAATTATGTCTAATTATAGCTTAAAGAAATTTGATATATTCATGAAATTTTTCATGTTTAATGTGAAGGGCAGGCAATAATAATGAGTATTCCAATTTTCCACATGTTGGCAAAACAAACATGACAGTGTTTTCATTTAAAGCATGGCTTTTTTTATTTAACATTTTAGATGACATTTAGGTGTAGGCCTTCACAATAGAAGCAATAAAGTTATGCATGAAAGGGAGGTAGGGAGATGAAAACCTTTCTTGTGAATTTTAGGTGTGAAGACCTTTACACAATAAGAATAACAAAGTTATGCACAAAAGAGAGCTAGTTAGATTATAACCCAGGTCAAAGAGAAAGCACATGGACACACCATGTTAGTAAAGTGTGCCTTGAGAAATCCACATTTCCTTGTCAATCCAAAATGAAAAGGCATGAATTGGTCAAGTTTCTACAAAAAAATATCAATAGTTAGCTAAGCAATGCATGTGGATCTGCAAAACTCTATAATATGTCCTTACATAAGAAATGAAAACATGGAAACAACTTAAACAAACTTTCCTTTATGATTAAGATCATGAATGCGCTTACTATTCTACCCTATGTTAAGTTAATCATTTGTGCCAAAGGCAAGAAAAGTAAATTTTTTATTTGCTTACACCATGGCTTTGGAGGATTATCTTCTTTTCTTACCCAAGCATAGCATGATACATTTATTGACCCACTCTTACATGGATTTAACTCCTAAGGGCAACTTGGCACCAAAAGTTTGTCAGGATACCTTCATGCTTAGCTTCCTAAGTATTCAAAGTTCATACTTTTGTTAACCTTGATGGTGAATTTTATATCACCAAAAACAACATGGACAAAAATCCATGATTAATATGTATGTGCAATTTCTCTACACTTATTACAAGTCCTAACTACTATCTTTCTTTAGCACCTCATTAAACTTTTTGTGGAAACAAAATGTTAAAAAAATGTCCATGTACAGCTTTTAAAAAATCTATTTCTTGGCATCAAGGCTTTGATGGTGTTAGACCAAACAACATCCATCTCTACATATAGTTTATTTTTCAAAGAGGAATGTGGATTCAACTCATTAAAAATACCAAAACAAGTGGTGGATTGGAATATATTTATTGTAATGCCCAAAATCATGCCAATGGCATTATATACATGACCATCATTCAAGTAGGTCAATGTTATGATGATTTATTATTTTACTTCTATGAAAATAATACGTGATATATTTACTTTGTGTAATTTTATTTGTCTATTTACCTTATAATAATGGCATATTATTTTGGTAGATAAATGGTAAGAAACAAAAGTGTCGTGTTTTTGCTAAGGAAATGGTTAGGTGGAGTTATGTAAATGAATTATTTTTATTATCAAAAGGATCAAATGTTGGTGCATGAGAATTATTATTTCATGTGTATCTTATATAAAGGCCTAAGGGCAATGCAAATATTTTTGTAACACAAGGATTATTAGATAAGAGTTAGGACTTATTAGGCCAAAAGCATTTCTTTCATGCAAGGAAAGCAAAAACTCAAAATGATTCTTTTCATGATTATTGAACACCTCCCTCATGCATATATTTATGGATTTTTATTACTTTGGCAAGTTTATTATCAATGTGCATTTTGTACTAAGGCCTGAAGGCAAGGCAAATATTTTGTAACATTAGAATTATTATATAAGAATTAGAAATTGTTAGGCCAAAAGCATGTTGTTCATGCTAGGAATGTAAAAAGCCCAAAAGACTTTTCAACACAACAGCTAAGAAATACAAATCTATTAAATACATGCATGAGGGAATTCTTCACTCGTGCATGGGGGGGGATTGTACCCATTCTCTTGTCTTACACTCTATTCTCTATTTTATTTCTTGTGCAATTTGTGTTTTCTCAATTTTTCAATTAATTTTTATTATTGTATGGTGAAAGGCATAACAATCAACACTACAATCATCAAAATGCAACATGAATATCTCCATTGATGCATTCTCAATATAAAGAAATGAGAGAGTGCAACTCAAGCATGTGAATATTGGAATGCATAGTGACTACTTGTGCATGGGTGGCTTATGGGTGTCATGACATGCAAGGCATATGGATACTTTGATAGAGAGAGCATTGTTTTGTGGATGCATGTCAAGCATTTGGTGTCAATATAGATGGATCAAATGCCTAGATTATCTTAGAGGATTGCTAAGGCCAAGCTTGTGCCAATATTAACAAAGTGCATATTTTTTAATATTAATCAAACTATGAGCCACTAAGAACACAATTGGCACAGATAGTAAAGAGTAGAAAACTTTGTAATAGGCCTTTTGAAATATGATCATAGAAACTTTTAATGATATGAATTCTATAAAAAATAATCTTTTAAGTATCCTGTTTGGACCTGCAATTTTGAGCTAGATCTTGAATCTCACAAATCTTTTGGTTCAAATTTCTAGAGTCAAAATAGACTTTGCATCTCTCAAATTGTTTGGGTTGAATTTCTAGAGCCAAAATCTTGGTCAAGGGCCATAGAGACTAAGACTTATAGCATATAAATGGAAGAAAAGTATCTATCATTGCACATAAATGGATGAGTATAGACATAATATCAAGCATGCATGCTAATTGTCTTGAATAACTTCCATATTTGGAAAAATGTAAGTAGTCAATGAGCTATCAATTGTATTTGCACTTAGCTTTTTGAGTTAGTAATCCTATGGTGTATGTTGATTACATTGTAAAGAGGGATAGCCACTGAATCACTTCCCAATGAAATGTTTCGAGTATGCTTAAACAATGGATGTCAAGTCTTGACTCACAAAATGAATTTGAAGGAAGGAAAGATATTGAACCTCCCTCTCATCAGAGTAGCAAGGAGGCTACCTTATACAACTACCATTGGAGAAGGCGAGCAATGCAAGTAAATCCAATATCTTAGATCAAGACATTTTTGTCTATGAACAAAGTGAAAGGTGAAGGATTGAATTAAGAGACGTCGCCTTACAGGGAACAAATAGCATTTGACTACCAAGGTTTCTGCATGCACCTCATCTAAAGTGGATACGCATAACCCTTGAGTAGCAATAGTGATGTGCATAATCCAATACTTGATTTGTGAACATGAATATTAAGTGAGATGCATCTTAATAATAGTGAAACATTGTATATGCTTTGGTATGCACGTATATTCTAGATACCTTATACATGGTGCTCACATTCATGTAACTATATATGTCTAGCAAGTGTAGCCTAGCAATATGTGTTTAAACCAATTAATTCATAAATTGAGAACTGATAATGTTGATTAGTTTAATGTGATGCATCTTCATGATGAGGCCATGCCAACAATCAGCTAAGATACTAGCATTCTAGCATTCTTGAGGATTTATAAAGTCATGCACAAGTGCTCACCAAGATTTTAGCATAAGATACTAGCATTCTTGAGGATTTATAAAGTCATGCACAAGTACTCACCAAGATTTTAGCATAAACTAGATGTAAAATGCATACAAATTCAACTAAACAAAAGAGTGTTAATGGATCCAATTTATCCACTACTCTAAATCTGCTTCAAGTGTCATGATATACTATGTGAACTATAAATCCAATTTTACACATCTCATGAAAGACATGGCTTAAATTTGTTCCAACTGGCAAACTAGCTAAAGGTGCAAATAGTTGTGTGCAAAATACAAAAACAATCCTTCCCACGTGTATTTAACAAGAGGTGAAGGTTCAGAATCAACCAAAGTATATACCTTATCAAAAATATCAAAGCTTTATAATTTTTCACTCTAGCATTAATGTATCTTTGGAAGTTGTTAAGGATACAAAATCACTATGGATAACATACATGTATATTTTGAAAGCCCTTTAGGGATACAAAATCATTAAGGATAATGTGTATTGAAATGGAGCCACCTACAACATATGAAACTTCACAGAAGATATAAATCCTTCACATGGAGCTTTGTTGATTGTGTAAAAAATTATGTTATTGATTTTCTAGTTGAAATTATCACGTTATTGATTTTCTAGTTGAAACTGTCATTATCACGATGACACAATTGGAGAATACTTTACCCTACTACTACTTGAAAATAAGATGGGCAATGTTATTGACCCCACTAATGTCAAAAGGAGATTTGCAAAAAGTCAAATATATCTTTTTTTTTAAATGATGAAAATACCGATGGCATTTAAAGCAATACAAATAACTTTCCGCAAGATTGTTGATGGTACCTTAGTGTTGCAAAAGATTGTGCTACCAACCCTAAAATCCCAACAAACAATCTAGAAGTGCAACTTAGAGGATGGAAGAAAAGTGTGCTAAAGCCAAAGTGCAAAGAAAAGTGTGCTAAAGCCAAGATGGCACTTAAAACGAAATTTGATTTAAACATGTATTTTAAGAGATGGAAAGAATGGATGAGATGCTCTTAACATCAAAAGAATTTCAAAACTCTATTTTGCCTCAAGAATGTAAAACACTTCTAATCAACCTTGAGAGACAACTGTTACTTTTACATAAATCTTCTAAATAAAAGCTTCTACAAGACATTTGTCTCGTAAGTTAAACTATGTTATCTTCAACTTTCAACTAGAATGTTGTTTGATCATAGCTAAAACATCCTTTCAAAAATTGTTCTTAGTTTGTGAATAAGATTCAACTAAGCAAATACATAACTTAAATATTGCACTCTTTAGTATCTTTAACATAGCTCGATGCTTGGAGTGTATGAACTTGAAAGCTATCCAAAACATTAAGCACGCATCTGAAGATGTGCAAATGGATATCACAACCATTACATCGTGATCCTAGAGTAACCCTCTTCCATCAACTCAAGCTCAGTATTTTGAGTGCCATAGATTATTGAAGTATCTTCTAAGCACACAAACTTTGCTTTCTATTGAAATGCATCACTCTTTTGGCAACTAATCAATAACCATGGTCTTGAAATCCACCATAATCACATTGCACAAGGATTTTCAATGCCCCTATTGAAGTATCTTCTCAGCACACAAACTTTGTTTTCTATTGAAATGCATCACTCTTTTGGCAATTAATCAATAACCATGGTCTTGAAATCCACCATAATCACATTGCACAAGGATTTTCAATGCCCCTAGAAATAGGATCCGCCATAATTGATACATTGTTCAATGAAACATTGCTTCTATCTTGTAAATATAGGTGTCACTATTTGTCATCGGCCCATACTTTCATTATATGATCAAATGATGGCTCCTAACACTCAAACAATATACTTCTACCCAAAAACACATGTAAAAATCAACTTTACATGGCAAGAAATAAAAGATTTAGCATCTATAGAGTTTGCATCCAAATTGAGTTAACAAATCCATCATTTATTTTACTAGTGTCCTTGGGCCAAGCAACCCACTCCTTTCAATGACTAATATTGGTATTCTATTCCCAAACTATTTACATTGGTGCAAAGCACATAGCACAAAATAGCATCTTGAGTTCAATCAAAAAAACCCATTTGCAAGCTCCATATCAAACGTTACAATTACATTAACATATTTTGAAGTTTACTATACCAAGCTCAATTTCTACTATCAATAACAAATTGTAAGCGTGACTTAACAAGACATCAATCACATCCAAACACTTCACTTGTACTGCAGATCCAAGTTTATGTACTTTGAGGCATTCCAACATCTGTGATATTCTTTAAGCCCCTTAGTTGAGCAATCACACAAGCTGTTGTTTTCCACAATATAAGTAACTATTTAGTGGGTTATCCAAATAAGTGTGTAATTACCCTAGACCCAAACTACTAAGACATGTGGCTAAATTTTGAGCATCCATCATATCAATTAGTTTAGCTATGATGATCATTGTGGAGCAATCTTCAAAGTCAGCAAAAAATATGAGGTGACCTCAATCACGGATCCTTTAGTCACCATGTGATCCACTTGTTTTCTCGATCCAATATGGCTGCCATCAATGTAATTGATGTATGATAACATTGTCTACCTCGCAATTGGGCACCCATGAGATGGAAGCTACTACACTAACATTGATTTGAACTTCAAGACCAATTTGCACAACTTACATGCCACAGAATGGCTTTAACACTTAGTCAAGCGACCTTTGCTGGGTTGAAAAGAGTTGCCTTGGACAAATATCACCCAACTTAATCAGATACATATGATCATGATCCCTATGTACACATTCTATGACCCTCAACAGTCGTGTTGATTGAACGTTAACATTTTGAGTGGAAACCATCTTTGCACTTTAAAACTAAACATGGGAGTGTCTTAATGAATCAGGCATGGATCGGTGATGTGTGAAAACTAGCAACCATCAAAACTGGAACATTCACATAATAGTAGAAACCTAACCAAAAAGCATAAACGAGTGGATTACAGGCAGTTCACATAGGGGACTTTCTTTAGATAACCTTGTTGATACATCCTGTATAAAATGGTCAGTAGACATTTTGCATCCTTTCTGCAAGATGCTCAGTAACATCTTGCATTCTTTCAGAGATGAAGCAGTTGCAATCTAGAATAACGAAAAGCGGCATGTGCTTGCTAGCTCATCGTTGGAGTTGAGCCATATGGAATTTCCTGATCATAAAATCTTAGACAATGCCAAGAATTTAAGTTTGCTCATCATCAGGGTAAGAGTGTTGCAACACTGATAGTTACTACAATGCGACACATTCATATGGCATGGTTCCTATGCATCTAGGAAAGCATCCTACCACTCAGCCCTGGAAACCTGCAGTGAAGCACAAAGAGCAACAATGCCACCGAAGGATTTGGGAAACCTTGAAGCAAAGCACATGCTGCAATGCTTCGCTAGGAGTGACACATGGCTCATGCAATGCATCAGCCACATACATGCATGTGGGCTATAGCAATTTCAACCATATCATCTAGGACACTCCTGTACTCTTAGTCCCACTAAATCATACTCTCGACATCTGTTCTCTTACCACTGCCGATTCATACTCAAGTATCTGCACTCCTGTACTCTTAGTCCCACTAAATCATACTCACCTAGGACACTCCTGTACTCTTAGTCCCACTAAATCATACTCTCGACATCTGTTCTCTTACCACTGCTGATTCATACTCAAGTATCTGCACTCTAGTGCTGTAAGCCTATATAGGAGTGACTGACAACTTCCTCAAGAGCAAGTCCATTCCAAAACTGACAACATATAGAGATCTGGTGCAATCCATATACTTTAGCATGACAACAGAACACAAAAGTAAGACTTACGGTCGGCTGTTTTAATCTATCATTCAAATCAAAGATTCAGTCAATGCAGCTGTTACATTGCCAACTGCTCCTAGCTGTCCTTGTCAACAAGATTCTCAAATCTTGTCATGTCCCACTCCTTGATCAAATTAGTTTCACACACCAGCAAGGCAGGAACGAGCTGAAACATATTTACTTTTTGTCATACACAGGATGTAGTGTTCCAGGTTACCATTTAACCATAAAGGGGCTGCACCACTTTCAGGCCATAGCATACTTCTGAGTCCAGTTCCTTGCTGTTGCTTCATATTTTGACCGGTCTGTCTTGTACATATGTGCAATCTCAGGGACAAGAGGGTCATCTGGATTTGGGTCTGTCAACAGGGAACAAATGGAGAGAAGAACCTGCACAATCAAAGATATCCAATCATAAGAGGTGCAGCCATCACTATGAACCAGTAACAACAGAAATATGGCACACACCATGAAGGAACATACAAGCATAACATTATGAATAATGGTTTGACACGTATCTAACTACAAGGCATGAGAAAATGGGCTGTATATCTTGTTGCTACTGGGAAAACTGCTTTTTTTAAAATCACAGATCCTTGTAGTTGCAAAGGAAGACCAACAGTCTTTGAAATTATCAGATAAACTCTACTCTGAAAACTGCTATATTTTGGTTGGAGTTTCTAAGTAACTACCAGCTTGGTCTTTAGACCCTGTCTGAGCAAGCAAGTTCGATTAGAGACAATTGCATGACTTTCAGTGCATGCGAAATTGTAAAACAGCATGGAGCTTTTCCTTGTGCAATTCAATGTAGATATCAAAGAAAATTCACTACCAACATAAATACTCCTGAAAGAGTCAACCTGGGAATTTCAGGAGTACATGAGTCGTTTTTAAAGAACAACGATAATGTTAATCTGGCTGCTTTCCTTGTTTGGAATCGTAAACCTCTCCCTTCTTTTAAACCAATTGGGAACCTCTCAAGTACAGGTGTTGCTTTACAATGGTAAATACCAGTAAGGTAACATAGATCTGGCCACTTGATGATGCATATGCCAGCAGGCAATCTTAGACTTAAAAGCAAGCCCAAGTAGTTACCTTTGAAATCGTTAAAGCAGGGCTCCACTGCTCCTTGAGAATGTCCAAACAAATACTACCATTGCTGTTGATGTTTGGATGAAACACCTTGGTTCTGAAAGCCACCTGAAAATAAGCACAAGCATTAGCATGCAATAAGGTTGCTGTGGTATATCAGCAACAATTAGTTATCATCAAGAGTTTTCAGTATGGTAAACATGGGATTCTTTTAATTTCATGGGTCTAGGTGCAAAGTAGACTCATTATCAAAATTGTAGTCTTTACAATTGACTTCCTTTTCATTGTTAATTGGACTCAACATGTCAAAAATTTCTCTCAATACTGTCAGTACTGAATTCACGTGATGTTCACTCATTGCACCCAGATACCTAGAGAAACTCAGAACCTGTGGACCGCTTCCAAACTCGTAACCAACCTAACCTAAGGGCAGAAACATACATAATTTGAACTTGAGCAGGCTAAAACAATGGGCTTAGAGGGATAATGGACCACCTCTAGAGGTTCGTGATCAAATTTGAGGAGGGCTACATTAAGGGTCCACATATTGTTGCCTGCCAATTAGCAGCATTTTTATCAATGCTTCTTACCTGGTCATCATAAGAGCATTATTAGTCTTGAACAATTGGACGCTGTTTGCTCATGGTTCATATCTCAAAGACAACACACACAGAGTAATGGTCAAGCACTCCATTTTGCAATAGTTGACGATTTCCGCTTCAATACCTTGTTTCTGCTCCTATCTCGGGATTTCAAGTAACAAACCATCCATCAAAAACTTCTACTAAGGTAATTCATTTCTCAGCTCCATATACTAGTGATTTCAAGGCAAGTGCTCCTGCCAATCAAAAAGAAATGAAAATTTTTCTAGGTCTTTGAGGACAAGTCTCTGGCATAGCAAAAACTCTATTTTAATTGGCTATCTTGGAATGGAGGGCCAAGGTCTCCTGTTAGTTAATAGCCAACATTTGGTACTCCATTGATCCGCAGATGTCCACATCCCATGTACATACCAACTGTAAGGAGGAAGTGCCCCAAGGAGATAAGAGGGAGGCATAGCTCAGCTTCTCAACATCTCACTGAGCCTGCATTTCCCACTTGGCAAGAAGTTCCTTGGCTTACTCAACCAAGAGTACACCCCTGGCTTGATGGAAGCAAAAAATGATACAGTTTTCATAAAGTGGGAGTCACAAGATGCTTCTAGTTAAGCAATGAAAATGTTCCCCAAAAAAAGCACAAGATTATTGGCCAACTTACTTGGCTCTGGAACATTCCCAAAAGGCAGACTTCATTCAAATCAAAATTACATCCTTTATCTTTAAAAGGGCCAAAGGATCAGCCACACTTTATCCCATCTGTATCCCTCTCATTCACATGTCAGCACCTAAACCTCCATCACCATCAGCAGCCTTCCAGCTCCGTCCTTTGCAACCTGCCCCAACCTTGCCATAGTTATCATGCTGCTGTCCAGACACTAAGCACAGCTGCCGCTACCTCAACTGCAGCCCTTTAGCTGCCATCAAGAGTACTGCCCACAGCATCTACTGCTGTCATCATCACACTTCTGTTTCCACACCAACAAACGTAAACCCTGCTGTCTGACACGTGGACCCTACTACTGTAGTCTTTAGACTCCCACTCACCCCTCCCTCAGCAAGCACAGCACCCTGCTGGCCTAAAACATGGGTTTTTTTGCCCCAGACTGTCTGCCACACCCAAGCACAGATTCCTTCTTATAAGCATCCATACAAGTGACAACAATATAAACATCCATACGAGTGACAACACACTCCTTGAGGCTTAACTGGGCTTCTACCACCTGCTCCAAGCCTTTGCTTCTGCTCTGGCTCCTCCTACAATCAACACTCTGGTTGGGAAGACATCAACCAAGGAATCAAATGTTATTTGGGGAGCTTGCACTTGGTAGTAAGTACTTAATTAGCCTGCTTGTTCTCACATGGTAGCAAACCTACCACAAGCACTATTTGACGTCTCAGCTTTCCCACCATACTCAACAGATATCAATTCAAACCAATCATCCACTCAAGCCATATAGGATTGGCATTGGCAAATCTACTGTCAATGAACTTTATCTACATCAACTTTGAGCTCTAGTGCACGTGTTCCTCCATCTTCTTGGGTCAGTCTGTTTCATACGATTGATATAGACCCATCAAATATGAGGCACGAGGGAGATGCACCTCAATCATGGCAACCAGCTAACGAGACTCCAGACCTCTCTGAAGGGAGAGGACCATCCACCTTTCAATGCCCTCATCGCAGGTAGGCACAGTGGTACGTTTGAATGCACCTTTTGGTATGTATGAGTCGGCACACTTACGAGCATGCACAGGCTATTACCCAAGATGCTCAAAACCAGTACCAATACACAAGAGGTATAGAAGCACAACAGCTTCATCCTGTATTGATGTTCTCCAAAAATTACATTTTGCTTCATACAAGTATATTTGCAGGGCATCTCTCTCAAATGCAACATTTCCCATCCCCTGCCCTCCGAATTCCATAGCTTCACCTCTCAGTACCTTAATTGTGCCGATAGGTCCCTTAGCTGGGTATCCAGTAGAACCCTTAGCTCATTTCATCTAACAGTCTGAAGTCTTACCTCCATTTAGCACATACACATCTCATGTGCAGCAGCAAGACATCACTTCTTCATATAGCAGGAGTTGATGGAGAGCTGGCAATGAAGTTGTGATATAACAGGGGATGAAGTGTGGAAATACCTATGATTCCCCTTTATAGAGCTTGCTCAGCCAGTCATCCTAGAAAACTCTAGAAATTTGCCGTTCCTTTTTGCATTAATCATAATTTTTTGGGGGGCTATGCAAGAGCCAAACGAATTCACCCAATGATATGAGTTCATCTTTTTGGCCATTACTGGGGTAGCTGGACAGCATCAACCCAGAATGTGGTTATGCACTGAACATGATGCTTATGAGAGACTACAGGGCTAGCTGTATTGTGATACCGACAGAAAAATCCCTTGTCTGTGTAGATTGACCAAAGCCAAAAAGGATTGATGAACTATGATTACAAGCAACAATGTCAGGGACAAGATATGGAGAGAGAGAGAGAGAGAGAGAGAGGTTGGGCCACTTATTCATGGTGTAACTAATACACAAGTGGTAGACTGCAGCCTTTGACCAATTAATGTCTAGAATAAAAATGATTCATCCAACAACCAGAAACATATCCAAGAAGGGTTTTGTTGTCCAATGCATGTTGATTGCAAATAGCTGGCAGTTCTAAAATATAAGGGCAAATAACACATTACAGGCCTCATGAATTGCTACTTTCTTAGAACATTTTAAGCTTGGCATCTTATAGGCTGAATTTTGTGCTGGAAGACGTCCAATTGTCAATGTGTAGTAGAAAAATATGACCAACAAAAAAGGCTTCTTGTAGCTTCAATTTTCAACGAAACTATAAAATTTCGACATGATAGAATTACAAGCACGAGTAAAGAGAACTTTCATGCAACTCAGTAAGAGACCCTTATCTGACAGATATCCTCGAGTTTAACGAGATTGGTTACCCATCTAAACAACAAGCATTGTTAAATGTACTTGCTCGCCATGTATAAGTCCAAATACATGCATTACAACAACATAAAAGTCACCTAGGCTTAATAGGCCTTTTGTACATCTACAAAACACATCAAAATTTACATACCCATGCTTGTATGAGCATAAAATTTGTTGTATGAAAGTATCTGCCAAGAATTAACATAAGGTTATATAGGACAGATGTGGGCCTTGGTGTTGTGCACCCTTGGCGATTTCATAAAGTTTGAAAATAATTGTACTGTAGATGTGTCAGTTTGATACCACTCAACCAAGCCTTCTCACTATGACCAAGTCATATTGCTTAAAGTGACAAAATAGTACTCAAAGCAATTAGAGAAACTTAGAATTACACAACTATTTATAAATTCTGTTAGTTGCTTATTAGAAAATAGATTTAACTTTAGCTAGTAATGGTTTAATGGTTTCTCACCAAACATATGAATTCAAAAGATGAAAACAAGTATTGACAAAAAGCAACTACATACAAACAAAAGAATCATAATCAGGTAACACATACTAACCTTAATTAGCTAATTAGCAAATAGACGAGCAAGATGTAGCAATCATAATCATGCATGATCATATAAGCACTCAACAACCGCACAAATTTTTTCTACAATGGATAAACTTTAATAGTCACCATGTAGATTCAAAAATCCAACCTCTTGACTATATATCTCCACATATGAGACTTGAAAGCCCACTCAACTATGTATCTCCACATATGAGATCCAAAGCCCAAAGTCTAAGTGGACATCAGAACTCCTAGCTTTTGTTAGGCATGGGGGCCCTTCTCCAACCTTTGCACTTAAAGGGTTTCCATGAGATGTGGTCAATGCCACCTACCAAAAGGTACCCTCTTGTGCTAACTTATTTCAACTACTGCAGATACCTCCATTGTTCAATATGTATCTCCTTTCCATGAGATGTGGTCAATGCTGCCTACCAAAAGGCAACCTCTTGTGCTAGATTATTTCAACTACTGCAAATTCCTCTATTGTTCAATGTGTATCTCATACAAGGAAATCTCTAACCCTGACTTTCCACTCAAGTGTGTTCATTAATAGTCACATGGGCTGTTCATAGAAGGCTACACTTCCCACGACATGTTTCTTATCTTCACGTTTGTGTGTCGATTTTTGAATCTTGCAGGCTCTATTTTGCTTCTCTTGACAGTGTTTTGCCAGTCAAATCTGCAGAATAGTGTCCCAAGTTGAAGCCCGCATTCTATCCAACAGCTGTGGCAAGCTGCTCTAAGATTCTCTAATAACTTTTTGTTGCTTGCTTATGATTAGCTGTTTTATGGCTCTAGTCATATGGCAGCAGAAGATGGCTGTATACAGCCAGCCATCAAGTTGGAAGTGCAGCACTACTCTTCGTCATCTCTAATGATCCCCCATCAAGCACATAGGTATTTGCCACTGTGCATAGGAGGCTAACTTAGAGAAACATTGGGAACACAGTACTAAAGCTATGCATTCTCCCCAGTTGCCTCCTTGGCCCAAGTTTCAAGGTACATCTCAATTCAGGATCCACCATGAAAATACCTAAGATCTCTTCAGGTTTCCAATACTCTCTCAACATCTCTGCTGAACCTTTCCATCTTCAACCACTTTTTTGATAGTCATGGCAACTTGAGACAATGAAGCATTCCCTTTTAGAGTGCTAGAGCTTGTTTAGACACAACCCTCTCTGCACCTATCAGTTACGAACTTGCTATTGTTATGAAAGCCAACCCCTAGGCTCAGTCACAGCAATGAGTACCGAACCGTCATTCCCACAGCTACAAAATCAAGAGTTGCTGCTGAGCCAGCTCATTCAAAACACTACTTCTGTCTACCAGAAACTATTAGTGACATCCCAGCAATCCATATTCGTATCGAATCACACTTTGGTACTTTGCCTCTACTGTCCTTGCTCCAAACCTGAAAATCTGATCATTTCCTTCCATAGTAGAAAGAAGAAGCTCACACAAAGGCCCGCAAAGAGACGAAGGCAGAAGAGACCAGTGCCTCATGAATACTGAGAAAAAGAGATCAAGGGCTATAAACAAATCAGGACAGGAAAGAATGTCATCAATGTAGGTAACTCAAGCCTGAAGTTGATGGCAAGAGAGGGGTGAATGTGAATACCATGGAATATTGCAACCTCATCACAACATCAGACAGACACATCCAAATTGGCACACAGCTAGATGTGAGACAGAAGGGCAACAGAGGCAGTAATCACTGAAGAAACTCGCTGTAAATTGATATAACAAATAAGTTATAGATGTGGCTAGACTCCAGTTTGAATACACATGCCTACGTACGTGCATGCACATACAAAAATGCACATGTTCTAGCTAATAGAAGAATCAGCACACCTAAAGATTAAAAAGCATCTCTAAGCTAAACCACCAGAAGACCAACAAAGGCAGTCCTACCTTGGGAGGTTTGAATGGATAATCAGGAGGGAAGTGGATTGTCACCAAAAATACACCCCCAGCATAAGGGCTGTCTGCAGGTCCCATAATTGTTGCTTGCCAATGGAACATATCTTCTGCCACCGGACCTGAAACCAAAAAGATGAAAGTTATATTCTACCAAAGCAGAACAAGAGGCCTATGTGTTCTTGAGTCTTGGCATGAACATTTTATGATTACAATATGCAGAATGCAGAAATGGGGAAAAAACTCAAATAGCTTTAAACATTCAGGTGTGACAAGTTATCTTGAGTGTGTACCAAAGCCAGAGAGAATTGAGTACATAATCAACAATTTTCCCCATACCTTAAACTCCATGAACGGAGAGCCAAAAAACATTAAGAAGACAAAAAGAGCCTTCTCACAAGATCAGGGAAAAACTAGCAAAATGTCATTTGGATATGCATTGCCATCACAAACAGAAGGATGCAGTTAAGAGTGCATATCTTCACACTTTGGAATGTGCATGTTTTGTCTCTATAGGTCTTGACATTTCACAGCTTGCTGCAAGTAAGCTGCCACATGCTTGAGAAGCTCTGCTCTCCTCTTCTCCTGGCCCACACTTGGGCACCTCAAATACAAGCTCATGAAAATAATGTGCTCACTTATAGGTGTAAACAAACCCCACATAATGTATGCACATTGCATTTGGCATGGAGTGCAAAAGAAAATGCATGCATAGAGTGGAAGAATACCCTCTTTGTCCCATTCAATTCTTTTGGGCAGTGGACCTCCGGGGGACAGGGATCCATCATCCTCCACTTCCCAAACGGTCATAGGCACAATCCATCATCCTCCACTTCCCAAACGGTCCACATTGACCTCATCCCACCATGACAAATCAATTTCTCCTCTGCCTCATCCACAAAATGTGCAAGATCAGGATGCCATGACTCAAGATGAAAAGGTAAAGCACGCTGTGAAAGGGGTGAATGAATAAAAGGCTGTAGCTATAGAAAACTGGCAAGAATATCAATAGCTAGCTGGGCATGACACACGCAACAATGGTGACAAGCAACAATAGTGTCACAACAGCCAAGACATGCAACAAACAAGCAAAAGAAGGCAATGCAAGCAACTGAGAGAAAGGGGCAATTGTCCCTGTTCATGTACCCACATTCACAACATACCCAACCATCCTTGACAAAGTAAGTGGCATCTCATGAATTCATTCTAGCCATTGAAAGTAGCGTTCAAAAATTATCCAAAGTGCAATGAACATAAACAGACTTGCACACATGAAATGGATTAGCAAATAAACAAAAGGCTCAATGACTATGAGAGAAAGGATGCTCTTGCACACTAGAGGACAAACAGCAAGTCCCAAAGGTTGATACCCCTTACAGTCTCTCTTTATCATTATTCAAAACATGCAAAGATCACAAGTGAGCTACTATCACAAACCTGAACTCTCTTAATACCAACAATTCCCATGTGCATTGCTCTTGAATCAGCCCCAACTTGTCTCGAGCACATTGTCCTCATTTGCTCTCACCAACTTTGACCAAATGTGCAACAGAACTGTCCATTCACACTATGCATGTACAAATACATGTCTTCAATCCAATTAACCGATAAAAGTGGCATTGCACACCTGATCCCACATTGCTACATACTACAAACAATGTGTAATACATGCATATACCTCGATTTCAAACTAATTTGATCCACTATAGGAAGTCTCAATCATATCTGTGCATCAATTCCAATGCTTTGCACTGACCTTCGCACATCCAATCCAATGTCAAACTGACCAAATTCAAGACTATGTTGCTACCACAGCAAACCAACATTCAATTCATGCACATAAAGCCATAAGAAATTTGCTCTAATCCCTACCATGCACATTCCACGAAGTCACGCCTTGCATTTCCATAAATTTTCAATGCATTTTTCACAATGACTTTGTCACCTTCAACAATGGTCTCCAACCAACTTTAAAGTGTTCATAAATATACATGAATACTTCAACTTGCTAAACCTTAAAAATGGTAATGTCTTCTTGTAATCCACATTGTTCCTCTCACAAACAAAGGGATTGCTCATGACAAAGCTACGGGAAATTCACTTTCTTCACAACAAACTTGTTTAGAAAGTGCACAAGGCTTGAGATATTGCAAGAGAAGAAAGAATCTCAACCACTTGTGTTGTAATAATCTATTTTACTCATAATGACATAGAATGGCCACTTTTTAGCTCCCCATCTCACTTCCATCCCATCCCTATACTGTCCCACTTCCATCTCATAGTAACAAGGAATGGCAATTCATATCGTCATCCTTGTCCCCAAACCCCATTCCATGTTACTAGGGTTTTACTAGTATTTAGATCAAAAACAATAGCAATATCTATTGAATATGGAGTTATAGAGCTACCTAAAGGATTCCCTATGCCAAGAGGAGAAGATTGATTGCTGTCCTCACTCCACACATACTATTAGCTCATGATCCATGGTTGAAACCTACAATTTGTATAGCAAAGAAAATAAGAAACATTCTCTCCTAGCTTGAACAGCTCATATAAGAGAGAGAGAGAGAGAGAGAGAGAGAGAGAGAGAGAGAGATCCCAATGAGCCAAATCAACTTTCTAAATGAGTCACTAGCTACTCAATAATCAAAATTTAAATTTGATTAAGAGCTAATTAATCATAATCATTTATCATGACTCTTCCCTTGTCTTGCAAAAGATCCATGCATTCTAACTCTTCGTATAGCCAAAAAGTAGATTATCATACGAATGCAACATTGATACGTGCAAATGTACCATCACAAAACCTCCCAAGGTTTATATTTTTCGTGCCCGAAGATAGCTACCGATTACATTAATTGGATTTGTTTCTTTCTCTATCAACTTTTTCAATATCTTCTCTTTTTATAAAGGAAATTTGAAAAGTGCTTAGGTGATACAATAAAAACATTTCTAAAATTTTTGGCTTCCAAAGGATCTCTCGACTTAGCTTAAGGCCTATGCTTTGTCGCTAGGCTCTTATCAAAAAGTGGTTGTGGCTTCCTACCTTTGGTAAAAGAGTTTTCCTTTAATATTTCCCAAAATTAAAACCTTCATTTTTACCCTAGATTAGTGGGTCTCATAAATGCACCCAAGTATATATTATCTTCATAAGTTTGTGCAAATCAATCACCTCTTCAGTGCGCTACATTTTACTTCTCTTTTTACACCTTTTATCCACCCCAATATTAATTTTCCAATTCTCTAAATGGCATTATTATCTTTCAATTTAAAGATAAGAATCTACTCTTTGCATGATCTTATCCCAACAATTCTAATTTCTTTCTACTTTATTTTCAAGAAAATTCTTTATTTAAAACATTAAATTGAGCTCAATATTCTAATATTCTCTTTTCTTCTTTAAGAGTCCACCATTTATTTACTTTCAAACATATAATTATCACATCCGTGGATATCATTGATAGGCATTCACAACATTGACCACCAAGGATCCACTAAGTATGAGTGCAATAAGGGCACCTTTAAGATTAGCTTTAAAAATATTGTCAATGTCACGAGGACGTGAAAATTTGATGCTTTGCTTATGCGTAATTGACATTTGATTAAAGGATTAATCAAATGTGCAATTAAAAGATCCACATGTGAGGTGCAAGCTACTTTTTCACAATTGAAGGCCGAAGAACCCTGTGAAAAAGATGGGTATCAAAGGCAAAAGTTGTAACAAGTTACACTTGTTAGATTCTAGGTGAATTTTGGTGTCAGTTTGCCCCTAGGACCATTAATTGGCCATTAAGTGTCAGTGGTGACACTACGGACTAGGCATTAATTAATGGATTAATACTTGTCCAAGGGTCAATTAATGCATGGGACCACTTTGGGTTGCAAAATGCCTAGCCAATTAATTTTTGGATGGGCAAGGTCAATTTTCTGGGCATGGATTAAGGGCTGAACTGAAAATTAATTAAATGGCTGAAAATTGCTGAAAATGGATTAAGAAAGCTGCAACTTGGCAAAACATTCCCATGCAAGTGGGGGAAAGGCCAAATAGTGCTGGAGGGAGAGGGAAATCTCGTTTTTTCATTTTGGAGCTATTGGAAAGAGATGTTGGACTATTGCTGCTAGCTTTTGGGGCCATTTTCCAACCATTGGAGACCATTTTGGCAATGGAGATTGCATGTTCTTGACCTTGGGAAGCTAACAATTGCTGCTGATGCACTTGCTCCTGAAGATCACAATCTCTGATGCTCCTATTGTTGTTGGTGCATCCGTTTGGGACTGGTACAGCAAGGCAACAACTGATTTTTGATCAATTCTTCGCAACAAATCTCAAAATTTTCTCTCTCTATAGCATTCCCTCATCTCCTTCAACCTATGCTCAGCCATTCTCAGCAATTCTTAGCATTCGGAGGAGATCTCAGTCATTTTTGGTGGGCTGATCTAAATTTTTCTTTCTTTTAATTATTACTCACTCAAATTAAGAAAAGAAAGATGCTAACAATCAAATGCTATTTATGAATGCACAAATCTACATTTTTCTGATTTATTGTTGCTAGAAATTTGAATCTAGCTAGTCAATTGCCCTCATGCAGATGAGGCTTACTTGACCCAATCTCCTTGGTTGGCGTGTTGCTGAATAAATTTATGTTGCTATTTGTGCATTAGATTAGCTCAGCCCAATTCCCTTGCTGGTTTGCATCCATTACAAATTTACTGCTGTCTTGGGACTGCTGAAACCAGAAATGAGGATGAGGTTGCTGCTGATGGCAAGACTGCTGGACAGGTCACCTTCAATAATGCTGTGCGACTGTCCCGAATGCCCGTGTGACTCAAGAATGCAGTCACAGCTGCTGTTATCAACATTTAATGCAGTCATGAATGTTATCTTCTATAACAAACGCAAATATGCTGCCCAAAATCCAGTTGTGGATGCAGTAATTGTAATCATGGCTGCTTTAAATACAGTCCTGGCTGCTACCAGGTGACTCCTTTGTGTCCCAGAATGCACATAGAGATACTAATGTTACACTGACAATAATAGCTCACTCGTCTGATCAGAGGGGTAGGGTCTAGCAGGCACAGAGAGAGAGAGAGAGAGAGAGAGAGAGAGAGAGAGAGAGAGGAAGTGAGAATGAATGTGAGAAAAGATGTGAGAGAGCTGTTGTGAAACAGCATCCAACCTTGCATAACCTGGTTTAATGACTAGTTAATCTATCCTAGTAAGTTTGGTGCATGTCTGCCACATCACCCACTTGATTGATTGCTTATGCCCCTATTGACATACATTGATTGGCCTAAGCCTGTAAACTATGTGACCTTAGCATGTGCTTACATGCGTGTCTGACCTGTGTAAGTGGACATACCCCCCAAGACCGGAACATCCCATGTATATTTTCTGATGCACCGACAGTTGCAGCTTCCACTGACATCACCCCTTCATGTCATGTTAATCAGCCTGACAAAGACGGTAAAAAATGTACATCTATTAGGACAAGCCGTACATTACACCGCAATGATCGCAAGAGCATGTATGTGTTGCATTAGAACAAGCATGTAATCCTGCACAAACATTTTTGGTCTCCTTCGTCTTGTCTAGCCAGTTGCAAGAGCATCCTCGCACAGAAGTACGGAGGTAGGCAAAAGAAGTGAGGCAGCAATGTATGATATTTCAGCCTTTTTTTTATCTAGGACAGCACTAGACTAGCAAATTGGCCTTTGTTTGCTAAGTTGCAAGCTTAATTAACAATGTATCAATCAGCTCAAATGTGGGTCTGAATCACCTTACATCAGGTCAAGTTCAATTACTGCAACTTTGCAGCATATCTCCTACAGTTCCAGTTTTTAAGATGCCAACTTTTTGCACTTTGAAAGGAATCAGGATAATGAAAAAAGTTTGATTAAGGTTAGTTTTGAACCAAAAAAATTTTAGAAACAACGAGCTCAAATAATAAAGAGATTCCTTATTACAGTTGAGTTGCATCTGCACAGGAATAATAAGATGAATTCCACGGATGCACAAAGCAGCAATCCCATTCCAAAACTTACACAGATACTTCCTCCAAGCAAGGTCCTCATTATATCATTGTTATACTACACACCTACCTCTCACTAGTCAACCACCCACCACATGCACCCCAAGGTCATAATGAAGGATAGAGGAGACTTGTTCAGCGCTCCAAAAGAGGCAAGCAAGGTGGAACATGAATGCCAAACGGCTGAGAAAGAAAGGCAACAGACCAATGCAAAAAAATGGTTGGGCAGGTTGCAGTGCACAGACTCGTCATTTCTCTACTGGATCACAAATCTATTAACGTCATCTAAGCAAAATCCAGAAGGCAATATGTGGTAAGTGCCTTCCTCAAAATTCAATACAATTGGAAAAAAGTGTGTAGAAGTTCATTTCGAAAATTTGTATTATACTGACAATACATCAAACTCAACAGAGATACTACCGATTGAAAGGTAAAAATGGAAGACAAATTGGACTGAAAGCTTGCTTTTGCGGCTTGCGGCTTGCGGCTTGCGGCTTTGAAATCAACAAAGCAAACTAAGATAGGTGAAACAAACCATTGCATGGGTCACCGATTTCTTTGGACACTGTTTGAACTATATGAAGACCTTGTAACATAAACATCATGTGACATGGGACCTGATTTCTTACACAACTGTATAAGGCCAAGATTATCATTGTTACTAAAATTTTCATGGACAATACAGAATGGCCTCAGTTCTTCAGTTCTTGGGATTTGTCAGACCTAACGCAAACTGTGCAGTCTACAGCTCAAAGACAAGTAAAGTGCGCAAAACATTATGTATGGAACAAAGGCCCTCAGCAATTTTTGCTCAGATGCGGCGTTGGGACTAGAAGTAGACTAAAAGAACCGTGCAAACCACCATATACAAAGAAGATGCCAACTGATCATAATAATGGCAAACATAATACTCTCATGTTCTTGATCATGAAAATGGCTAGCATTATACTCTCATCTTCTCCTGATTTACATTCCAAAAAGAAGGAACAGGAGCCATACCTGCGCTGCATGAGGTGGGAGGATCTTTCTGCAAATCCTTGAGCTCCTTGAGGATGCGTTTGGAGGCCATCAATTCGGAGCAGTGAGGGAAGGCACGGAGGAGGCCAGTCAGAGTGAAAACGCAAGATTCGGGGGCGGCCGATGCAGATCAGGTGGAAGGCGAAGAGAATGCAAGGAACACAAAACAGAACGCAGACAGACAGACAGAGGGAGAGATCTAATCTTATGGCGAAAACGAGGGTTTCTGAGGGGAAAGGGGGGCTGTATATTGATGACAAAAGATGTTCTCTCGCAATCATCCACCACCACTGTAGCAGCACAAAACCAGTACAAGTTTTGCCCCTCATTTTATACCACCCTTTTTGCCTTCCTTTTCCGGTCCTATATAATTGTCCCCCACTTGATACATCCTTTGTGAAATCTCCTCCCACTTGAATTTTCCAGCACATACATATTGTAGCGTTTAACGTTCAATGCTTGTGGCCCAGATTGAAAGAGTCAAATCCTTAGGAGCCTTCCCCCCTGTAAACGTGTGGCTTGCCTAGCAATGGCCATATAATCATTTCATGAACACTCGACCACAAAGACGTTCGTGCTTGAGTAGACTTTCATGAAATCTAGGCAAACTGAATGTGGATGTTTGAACGAAAATGGAAGTTCAAGAATGTGTCACATGAGGCTAGCTTCACTTGTAAGACTTCAGGGAAAGTCAAGTTGACCCCCACTGTCGCACTACACTAAGAGAATATAAAACGGCTACAACTTGCATTTCCAGATGGAATATAGTATGGTCTACAAACAATGCATGGAATGGTGTCCTTCTCCCTTTTTCTCCCTTGTTGAATTGTATTTTGCTCTGTGTGTGTGTGTGTGTGTGTGTGTGTGTTGGGAGGGGGGGGCCTGGCAGGGGCGGGGGCGGGGGACATGTTTGGGTTGTTTAACATCCCATAATATTCTCCTACCATCTCTCACCAGTATTAAATATTATTAATGAGATTCACTTCATCAAATTCTATCATAGAGGAATTGAGATTTCTCCACCATAACCCTATGATGCATTTTACATATATTAAGAGAGTTGGGAGCTCTTATACACATCAATAATGTCCTCTTTGCTTTTAGTTTTCAATTTATTTTTATTTGTTTATCCATGACGACACGTACCATAGAGGATATTTTGCTATTTTCATATTGTAGGTCATTTTGCTTCTACTTAATATAATATGGCTTTGTGTGTGTGTGTGTGTGTGTGTGTGTGTGTGTGTGGCATTCCACTTGAAAAGTGATCCTTTGCACTAGTGGTGGTACTTTTCAAAGAAGAGGGTAATAGATGGGACATACCGCTACCATCATTGCCACCATAGACAACCTCATTGGCTTGTGGCTATGGCTACCAAACTTAAGATATGTCTATTTTTCTCAAATCTATTGTTTTCACTTCCCATTTGGCTTTCTAGGTACATGAATTATCTTGGTATCCTCCCATTGAGATTCCCCTTCCACAACCTTATTACTAACGAGTCTTGCCTAAGCACTCCAAAGCTTCTAGCACAAGAGTGAGGTCTTATTTTTATGAAAGGAGACATAACATTAGAAAATTTATTGATTTTGTCCTCTAAACTTTGTGACTTATGTCCCCCACAATACCATCCTTCATGGCAAGGAGCTTTAAACCTAGTAAGTATGTGCAATACTTACAAAAGACACCATACATTCTTGTATAGTTACCCTCCACATGGACACATTACTTCTAATGTTGATAGAAAGCACAAAAGTTGCATGCCCTAGCTTACATTCATGACACAACCTAGTTAAGATTGTAGCACAAACATGGAGGGTGGGTTATAGAATACTAGTCAAGTTTGTGGCTATTGGATTTATTTCTCTATATCGTGTGAATTGAAGGCATAAATTTGTGGTTTATAAGTAGTTATGTGTGAGTGATGCTCAACAAGAATGGTGTAAAATGTGAAGATTTATGTTTTCTTGTATGTAGTAGCATGACTAAGAGTTAAGTAGGTCTAACATCTCATGTTACTTGAAGTTGACCAAATAATTCAATTGGCCAAGTCATGAATTAAGCAAATAGGAACTGAGCTTGTGTAGTTTATGTAGGAGCCCTATATGTGAGAGAGAGAGAGAGAGAGAGAGAGAGAGAGATGTGTTTAACCTTGTAGATAATCTTCAAGGTAGGTGCACCTTTTTTACGTGCATGTGGGGTTCAATTCCCTCGAGACTTTTTACTTTCTACATTGCACGTTTTATTCTAGACAAGGTAGGATAACACTATATATGTGTGTTGAATTGAACTTTTCATTCTTTGCTTCTACTAGAAAAAGTTTTATATTTAAAGCATATGTGCACGTGCACATATATATTATATATACATGCATAGCATATGATATACAAGTATGCATGTACACACATACACATACATACATGTATATGTATGTATGATGTACATAGGTACTTACATGCCTATCAACATGTGTGTATGTGAATCTTACAACAAGGCAATAGCAATACATATGAGGATCAAATGTGAGTACGTACATTGGAATATACAACAAGTTTAACAAGGATGAATGCTTTTGAATATTTCAATACATAATGTTGACAATTACAAAGTTTATACTTGTCAGGTCAATTGTCGTGACCCATGAAATACAACAACAATTTAACAATAGCCTTTGAAATAACTTTGTACGCATACACATACATGAAGGGAGAGAATAGTCATGTTTGGATGTTTAGCCATTGAGATACTCTTGAGAGATTACTTCTAGCAAATTATAACTTCATAGAATAATTAAATGAAACATATGCCCAAATAAAAGCAAAGAGGAACTTGTGTATCAAGTTGTTATTTTCCAAATTACAACTTGCTAGAATAATTAATGCCCAAATGAAAGTAAAGAGGAACTTGCCTGTCATGTTGTTTCTTTGAAAGAATCCTAACGTGCGACTTTACAAAGTGGTTGGTTTCAAAGACCTTACTTTAGAGCATGGGCTCAAAATCCTCCAACCTCTCATGCACTAATTGCCATACCTTATTTTCCATTTTTACAAAAACTAGTCATCATTGTTAATGTGTTGCATGAAAACATAATTATGTTCTTCCTACATCCAACATTTTTAGTGCAAAAAGATGTGTGTATATGCTCTAAACCTAAACCACAATCAGGTGGCTGCTCACCATCAACAAAGGTATATAAATATGCAAAAAATGCATGGAGGTCCTCATTTGACACTCAATTTATCTATGTAAATGACCTATGTGCACATATCTAATGAATTCCACAACTCATTGCCATGTCATGGGAAACCCAAGAGATGCATGTAATTATCCCCTTAAAACTTTATGGAAGGGAAATGGGTTTCTTGTGAGATTAAAGTCAAGAGCATGAGCAAATGTGCTTAGTTACAAGACATTGGTTGTGGGGTCCATTTATGGAAAAGGTTCTTATGGTCAAAGTGAAGGGCATGAGCAAATGTGCTTAGTTACAAGACATTGGTTGTGGGGTCCATTTATGGAAAAGGTTCTTATGGTCAAAGTCAAGGGCATGAGCAAATGTGCTTATTTATAAGTCTTTAGTTGTGAAAGCAAATTTGTGAAAAAAGTTCATTTCTTCATTTAGAAGGAAGACAAATCCCAACTAGTTCAACCTCAAGGAATCCTAAGAGATTGGCTAAGACTAGAACTCTTAAATTCATCTATTTACCGTATTATTTTCATTGTGGCTTTGATAATCTGCTAGGGGTTTCCACACCTAATTTCAAACCCCCCCAGAATCCCACGTATCAAGCTCTTATCTACTTTTTCTAAGCTCTCTCTCTCTCTCTCTCTCTCTCTCTCTCTCTCTCTCTCTCTCTCTCTCTCTCTCTCTCTCTCTCTCTCTCTCTCTCTCTCTCTCTCTCTCTCTCTCTCTCTCTCTCTCTCTCTCTCTCTCTCTCTCTCTCTAGCAATAGTGGCCGATTGTGGCAGTGGACAGTTTGGCAGCAATAGTGGCAGGAAAGAGTACTAACAAGTTAGGGAGCGAGCATAGCCAAATGTGGTAGCACTGGCTCTTTGTAGCGATAGTGGCTGATTGTGGCAGTGGACAGTTCGGCAACAATAGTGGCAGGAAAGAGTACTAACAAGTTAGGGAGCGAGCATAGCCAAATGTGGCAGCACGAGAGAGATAGAGAGAGAGAGAGAGAGAGAGAGAGAGAGAGAGAGAGAGAGAGAGAGAGAGAGAGTAAGCAATGGGTGAGAGGCAAGGAGGCATGGAGAGAAAGAGATAGAGAGGAAAAAAAAGCAAGACAAAATAGGAGACAAGGAAAAATATAAGAGAGAGGAGAGGGGGGAAAAATAAAAAAATTTAGAGAGAGAGAATAAGCAAAGGGCAGGAGGCACAAAGAGAAAGAGATGGAGAGGGAAAAAATAGTGAGAGAGAAAAGAGAGGGGAAAAAATATGAGAGAGGAGAGGGGGAAAGAAAGATAAAATTGGAAAGAGGGAGAGAATAAAAAAGTAAAGGGGGAGAGAGAGAGAGAGGAACAAAATATGTGATAGAAGAAAAGAAGAAAAACGAGGAGATAGAGACAAAGAGAGAAAAAAAGAAGAAAGAGAGAGAGTTGAGAGAGAAAAAAGAAAAAGGGAGAGAGGAGAAAAGGGGAGAGAGAGGAGGGAAAAATACGAGGAAAAAAGAGAAGTCAAAGAGAGGGAAAAAGAAGGGAGAGAGAAAAGATTAGAGAGAGTGAGAGAGAACAAGAGAGAGATATTAGGGGGGAAAGACGAGGGAGAAAATAATATGAAATTGAAGAAAATAAGAAAAAAGAGGCGAGAGATATATGCACACACACATATACAAAGATAAAGGGAAGGAGATGGAAAGAGAGGCATAGGTACAAAGGAAGAGAGCAAGAGAGAAGAGAAAAATAAGAAAGAAAGAGAGAGAAGAAAATGCTAAAATCTTAGAGAGAGAGAGAGAGAGGAAGAGGAGAAAAACGGGAGGGAGGAAAGAGAGTGAGAAATAGGACAGGAAGAGAGAGAAAATTTAAAACTCTAGAGAGAGAGTGAGAGAGGGAGAGGGAACAAGGAGATGAGAGAAAATAACACAATAAAAGGCACAGAGAGAGAGAGAGTTTATAGAGAGAATTGGGGAGAGAGGGAGGGAGGGGGAAAATTCCCAGATATAGGGAGTGGGGAGGGAGAGAGAGAGAAAAGAAACAAATTAGAACTAGAGAGGGAAAAGAGGAGAGAGAAAGAGGAGAAATAGATTATTAAGCGAAATTGTTATGCGATAGCATGACAACTTCGTTTGCCCCTTCGCAAGTTGTCACGAAGCGACCTAGAGTTTTGTGCGTATGAAGAATGCTAGTAAACACTATGATAAAATCCAAGTTGTCTTTGTGTATTCGGTCATCAATCCATGGTGAGTCTAGAGTTGTAAGAATCCAATAGTCATGTTTTTCAAGGTTTGGAAGGTACTGTGTTGGAACACGTGTAAACATTCTAGATAACAGACAATCTATCCCAAAGTTTTGAATCAATGAACAAGAAGATGTCTTTTAATTAAGTATTGGGATCAATTTTGTAATAGCTTTTTCTTTATTGTCTAAGTATGCTTGCACAATTCCCAATCAAGCAAGATGGCTTGCATCATCTTTAGGCATCTATCTCTAGAAAAGAAATTTTTTGTTATATTGATAATAAGTATCTTTCTTGTTACAAAGGTGTCAAAAAAGGAAGCTAAGGGTCAATTATGATCATTTTGTCTAGCTTGGAAATGGAGATCTCATAATATGTTTAAACAAATACAATAATTTTATTAAACAAATGAACAGTTAAACTTTTCTAAGGTCTTAAGGGTACACACTGAGCAAGAAACAATGATATCCCATACCTAAAGGTTGCATGCAAATATTGTTTTTAATGAAACACTAGCGTTCCACGCATGCTTTGCGCACACAGAACGCTAGGCCGCTTCACTAAATCGAAGCGACAAGCAAAGTTGCAGTGCTATCGCACATCAACTTCGCTCAACAATCCATTTATCATATTTCTGTCTCCTCTTTTTCCTCTCTCTCTCTCTCTCCCCCCCATTTTCTTCTCTCCCTCTCCTCTTTTCCTTCTCTCCCTCTCTTATTTTTTCATTTCTTCTTCTTCTTTCTCTCTCTCTCTCTTCATTCTCTTTTTTAATTATTTATTTTCTCTCTCCTCTCTTTTCTGTCTCTTTCTCCTCTATTTTTGATTCTCTCTCTTTTTTAATTTTATATTTTCTCTCTCTATAATTCTCTCTACATGTTCTCTCTCTCTTCTTCTTCTTCTTCTTTCACTTTCTTCCCCCCCTTTAGTCTCTCTTAAAGTATGCAAATTTTATCTTTTTCCTATATATAATTCTCTCTTTATGTTTATATTCTCTCTCTTCTTCTCCTCTCTCTCTCTATCTCTCTGCCCCCTTTTCTTCTTCTCCCCCTTCTCTTAATTTTCCTTTTTTTCTTCTCTCCCTCTCTCCCTTTTAAATTTTATATTTTTCTTCTCTCCTTCTGTCTCTTTTAAATTTTATATTCTCTCTCCCTTCCTCTCTCTCAAAAAATATTTAAATTTTAAAAAGAATTTTCTATTTTTCCCCACCTCTTTTTCTCTTTTCCTCTTTCTTCTTCTTATTCTTCTTCTCTCTCTCTCCCCTCTCCTCTTCTTTCATTCTCTCTCCTCCTTTTTCCTTTTTCCTCTTCTCTCTTTAAAAATTTTTATTTTCTCTTTCTTTTAAATTTTATTTTTCCTCTCTCTATAATTCTCACTGTGTTCAAATTCTTTCTCTTCTTCTTATTTTCTCTCTGTCTATGTTCCCACTCTCTTCTCTATTTTCCTTTTTTCTTTTTTTCTCTCTCTTAAATTTTATATTTCCTCTCTCTATAATTCTTTCTCTCTGTTCCCCCTCTCTCTCCCTCCCTCTCCTCTTCTTTCTTTTTGCTCTTTGTATATTTCTCTCTCTGTCTCTGTCTCTGTCTCTCTCTCCTTATTTTAATTAAAAAGAAATTTTATCTTTTTTATTTTCTCTTTCTTTTAAATTTTATCTTTCCTTTCTCTATAATTCTCTCTCTATGTTTAAATTCTTTCTCTATAATTCTTATTATTATTTTCTCTCTCTCATTTTTTTCTCTCTATCTCTCTCCCCCCTCTCTTCTCTCTTTTCATTCTTTCTTTTAAATTTTATCTTTCTTCTCTCTATAATTCTCACTGTGTTCAAATTCTTTCTCTTCTTCTTATTTTCTCTCTCTCTCTCTCTCCTTATTTTAATTAAACAAAACGTTTATATTAAAAAGTTTAATCTAACACAGAGAGAGAGAGAGAGAGAGAGAGAGAGAGAGAGAGAGAGAGAGAGAGAGAAAACCTAGGCCCTACACATGAGAGAGAGGGGGAGGGGGAGAAGAAAAATGTTTAATTAAAAAAAGACTATTTTTTTCCTCTTTCTCCCCCTTCTCTCTTCGTCTTCTTCTTTTTATCCTTCTTATTCTTATTCTTCTTCTCTTCTCTCTCTCTCTCTCTCTCTCTCTCTCTCTCTCTCTCTCTCTCTCTCTCTTATTCTATCTCCTTCTCAAAGTGTGTGAAAAACTATGTTAAAAAAACTTTAAAGTAAAAAAAGTTTTTAAAATGTTTATTAAAGAAAAGTTTAATCCGAGAGAGAGAGAGAGAGAGAGAGAGAGAGAGAGAGAGAGAGAGAGAGAGAGAGAGAGAGAGAACCTAGGCCCTACACATGAGAGAGAGGAGGGAGGGGGGAAGAATTTAATTAAAAAGAGGATGGAAAAAATAAAGAGAGAGATTATAAGTGAGAGACAGGGGTTTTAATTTAAAAAAGGGAGGGGGGGAAGGGAAGGCTTTAATGAAAAAAGGGAAGGGGAAGATAAAATGAGATATTGCATGTGAGAAAGAGAGGAGGGGAGGGGGTTTTGATTGAAAAATGGAGGTTTGGAAAAGGGGGTAGGTTCGGGAAGCCCTCTAGAGATTTGGGGCTTTCCGAACCTATAGCTAAAATAAAATAGTAGTAAGATATTATTGGTGACCATTTAAATTAAAAAGGTTATTTCTTACCTAAAAATAAGACTTAGAAAATTTTGGCAATAGCCAAAGTTGATAAACTAAGTTAACTCTTAACATCTCATCTTTGGTAAGCTAAAATGGAAACTTCATGTATGATTATAACTTTGGCCTATGTATTTTATAGTTGGGATGCACTTTTTCCATGTGTTAGATGTGATGTCGTATCTAGCAATTTGAATTAGACTTACATTTTTATATAACGAGAGGAAGTTTATTATGGCTTAGTAGATATATGGAACCAACACAAGATATAGGTCTTATACCGACGTTAAAAGCGACGAAAATATTAATAAAGAAAATTTCCCCTGTCGTCGATAACCAACGTCGCTATTTGTGTCGAATAGCGACGCTAATAACGACCATGATATCGACGCTGATAACGACGCTTTGTGATGCTAATAACAACTCTAATAGCGACGCGTGCAGTAAATTTGTGACGCTAATAGTGATGGTAACAGGGGAAAAAAATCCATACAAAATAGTTTCATAAATGTGTACAATGATCATGTAAATAAAGACAAAGTATACTTAAATCATAACACTGATACATGAAATAAATAGATGACCGCATAATGAAAGCGACTGGTACAATCATGGCAAGATATCACTACTACAAAGAAAATGTCTACACAAATCACGTGACCAAAAAAGAAGGGTGTGTGAGCTCCAGGGATCCAAGGGCGAGCTATAGATCATCGCCATCCGAAACCTCATCCCGCCGCAAAGGAGCATCGAACGGACTCTTCAAAAAAAGAAACAACTACACATTAGTCCACTATACAATAATGCATTCTAATTAAACATGGTAACTACGGACAAGAAAGATGAGTGACTTACAGGGCCGTCGTGTCCATACAATCGGTTGATCAATGCAGTGAGACCGTGCCTCTCTGCATATCGAGTCTCAAGGCCGGTCGGATTGCAATTTGTAATGGAGTGTTGCAAAGAAAACAAAAATCAAGTATTAGAAATACAATTGTCAATACAAAGGATATTGCAAAAAAATAAGCAAGCAAAATAAAAGAAAAACTTACAAAGTCCTCCAAATTTGTCTTGTGGCCGCCACTCCCAAGATGATGGTGTAAAAAATTACACGGCGCAGCGAATAGAATCTGAGAAAGAGATAGAGAGTACACAACAGATAAGAGGAGAATCAATAAATTCTTTAGTTCCAAACAACTGATACAAAGATGGCTCTGTCCACCCGTGCGCTTCCACTGTGTGAAGCTTAGATGGCGATCTAGACAGAAGATAGGTGAAGAGCTTAAGGCTAGCTGGAACAACAACTATGACTGGGTGAAAGATGAATAATGGATGGCTGTGAAGGGGTTTAGCTTTCATAGCCCGCGAAGGCCATTAGGTCGGCCTGACCAACCTACTATATGAGCCTCCACTAGTCAGCCAGGGAATATTTCCTTTATCATCAGGCCGGGGGCGTTGCCCCCGGACCCTCGCCAGGGGGGCCAATGCCAGGGGCCGGTTCCGTGGCCCCCAAACCCAAAAAATAGGAGCCCCTTTTAACTCCCTTACCCCGAAACTCGATGCAATGCGCCTCGAGTTGCTACTAGCTTAACCACTCCGTCTAACCCAAAGATTAGACCCACAACGGTCACCTTTTTGCCATCTGGTCACATAGACCTCATCTGATATACAAGTCAGGACTCAACCAATGTCCGGGCTCACGTTTGGCTTCTCTTCATAATGGGGGCCTTACAACTTTGAGCACCATGGATCATTGGTGGCACCTAATGAGGTGGAGCATTGATCATATCTAACACCCCCCCTCAATGTCCACCCATAGGTGAACTATCTTCTCGGCCCAATGCCGAGTCTCTGAAGATGAACTTGAAGCAGATCCTTCGTAAGTGCTTTGGTGAAGATATCTGCTCCATTCTCCTCTCTTCGACAGTAGACCAGTTCCACTATCCCATCCTCCATCAAATCACGCACATAGTGATACTGGATCTCTATATGTTTGGTGCGTGCATGAAACACTGGATTTTTGGCAATGGCGATGCAACTCTGATTGTCACATCTCAGCACAGTTGGTTCTTCATCCTGCACTTCCATATGCCATAGAATCCTTCTCAACCATACTGCTTCACATGCAGCAAAACAAGCTGCCTTGTACTCTGCTTTGATAAAAAACAATGCCACTGTTGGCTGCTTCTTATTGATCCAAGAGAAAATTCCTGAACCCAAAGAGAAACAATAACCAAAAACTGACTTCCTGGAATCACTGTCTCCTACCCAATTTGAGTCACAGTTTCCCACAAGAGAAGTTCCGAAACTGTATGTGATACCATAGTCAAGAGTTTCCTTCAAGTATCTGAGCACCCGCATCCCAGCCTTCCAATGACTCTCATGAGGTTTGTTTGAGAACCTACTCAAAACACCAACAGCAAAACTGATATCTGGTCTGGTGTTACACAAGTAGATCAGACTGCGACCAACCTCCTATACCTCCCAATGTCTGCTAGTGCTGATGTATCCTCGACGGGTAACTTTGCATTCACCTCCATAGGTGTAGCTATCTCCTTGCACTCGGTCATGCCAAATGCCTTCAAGATCTCCCATGCATACTTCTTCTGAGAGATGAAGATCTTTCCTGGCTCTTGCCAGACTTCAATCCCCAAACAATAGTGCAGCAAGCCCAAGTCTGTCATTTCAAACTCAGAACTCAAAGCCTTTCGAGTTTGGTTGATCATATTTTCATAGTCACCTGTAATAAGAAGGTCGTCCACATATAGGACAATCACTACAGACTTTTTACCATCCCTGTAAACATACAAGTTAGCATCTGAGGCACATCTTTTGAAGTTTAGGTTTAAAAAGAACTTATCTATCCACTGGTACCATGCTCTAGGGGCTTGTTTCAGCCCATACAATGCCTTCTTCAGCTTACATACTTTGTTCTCAGAATGGGGGCCTCAAACCCTGGTGGTTGAGCCATGTACACCTCCTCCTTGAGGTCACCATTTAAGAACGCTGACTTAACATCCATTTGGTACACTGGCCACTTCTTGTAGGCAGCCCCACTGCAAGAAATGTGCGAATAGTGGTCATTCTGGTAGTTGGGACAAATGACTCTTGAAAATCAAACCCTTCAACTTGTGAAAATCCTTGGGCAACCAGTCTAGCTTTGTACTTTTCTAAGGTACCATCAGCCTTGTACTTTACCTTCCAGATCCACTTGGTGCCAATAACCTTCCGCTTTGCTGGTTGATCCACTAGCTCCCAAGTGTCATTCTTCATTATGCTGTCATACTCCGCTTGCATAGCAGCCTTCCATGATGGGTCTGCAAGTGCTTCTTCTAAGTCAGTTGGCTCCTTTACTTCTCTCATAATCTCAACCATCAAGGCCATATTGACTATGTGAGCAGAAGCCCTCCTTTGCTCCTCTCTTCTCTGAGATCTCCTTGGTCCGTCTACCTTCTCCTCAACAAATGCAGGCATAGGATTATTGTGGTCATAGAGTTGCTTCACCCAGTGCGGCAATGGCATTTTCGGTGGGGTGATGTCAGGTTGGTGAACTTTTTCCTCATCATGTGAAGATGATGCTTCCTCCTCCTTAAGGATATGGACAGCTCTCGGGACAGGTTCATAGTGGACTACTTTGCTTGATGATAAAGTGGAAAAACTTGCCTTCTCCTCCTCCACTGTATGCGGCTCCTCCTTGAACACCACATCACGGCTCGCGATGATCTTCTTTGCCTCTTGGTCATATAATTTGTAAGCCTTCTACTCATCACTATAACCCAAGAAGATACATTTTCTACTTTTTGGTTTTAACTTGTTTCTCTTCTCAATTGGAACATGTGCATAACATTCACATCCAAAAATTCTAAAATGTGAGACAGATGGTTTCTTACCAGTGTAAGCCTCATGAGGTGTTTTCCCTTGAGAGCCTTTGTGTAGCTTTGATTTAGAATGTAGACTGCAGCATTAACAGCTTCAGCCCAAAAATGGTTAGGCAATCCCTTGCCCTTTAGCATGCATCTTGCCATCTCCACAATGGTGCGATTCATGTGTTCCACAACACCATCCTGTTGAGGTGTGTGAGGCATCGTCAATTGATGCTTGATCCCTTTGCTCTTGCAAAAGTCTTCAAACTCCTTTGAGTTGAACTCACCACCACCATTTGTTCTAAATTTCTTCACACTTTTTCCTATTTCATTCTCAATAAGTTTTAGCCATTCTTTAAACTTACCAAAAGCTTGAGCCTTATCACGAAGGAAGTACACCCACATCTTCCTACTGTAGTCATCGACAATCAACATAAAATAAGAAGATCCCCCCAAGGCCTGTGTAGGCATCTTACCACACAAGTTAGCATGCACCAACTCTACAGGAGCTTGTGCTCTATTCTTGCTTTCTTATGGAAATGCCTGTCTCTGTTGCTTGCCCATCATACAAGATTCACATGGTTCCTTCAATTCAGTTATTGTAGGTAGGTAAGCAACCATACCTTGCTTTTGCATCTCCTTCAATACTGCAAATCCGATGTGTCCAAACCTTTCATGCCAAAGCTTAATTGTGCCCACTCCAGCGGTGGCTGTAAGAGCACTTAGCTCATACAGGTTGTTCCTTCTTTCTCCTTTGCCAACAATTGTGCTAGCACTATCAAGAATTTCTGCATCTATCTTCTTGAACCTTACTTCATGACCAAGATCAGTTATGGCAGCAAATTGATAACAGATTTCTCCTGATTTCAAGAACATACAACACATTTGAAAGCTTTTTTACTTCACCATTTGCAGCAACAAAAGAAATAGTACCTATGCCCGCAACATGGCATTTAGCATCATTTCCAACCGTCACAGTGATGGATTCTTGTAGAGGCTGCATAGAACTATATAGACCTTTCTTGTTGGTCATGTGACGGGAGGCCCCACTATCCAACACCCATGAGTCAGTGGTAGATTCTTCTTGCGTTGAGGAGCACACTTCCTCAATGGTCGCCATGAATAATTCCAACTCTACTTCAGCCGTATTGGCTATCTCTTTCCCTTTACTTTGAAGGGTACAATTCTTTTCATTTGCCTTCTTGGCATGACAATCTGCAATTGCATGTCCTTTCTTCTTGCAGTAGAAGCACTCTCCTTGAAACTTCTTCTTGCCGCCCTTCTTCTTTTTGTCACCATCATTTTTGGTGGAGAAACCACCTTTGCCTTTTGCATTGGTAGAGAATGCAGCATCTCCATTGTTGCTTCCTTCTTGGGCTTTCAGCCTCAACTCCTCCATCAATAATGCACAAAACTCCTAAAAAGTCAAAGCTTGAGGTTTCACCTGAGTATTAAGGGCAGTTACTAGTCCATCAAACTTTTGTGGACAAATCTGAAGACACCTCCGAGCTAGCTCTTCGCTAGTCTTTTGTATCCCAGCACCAGCCATCTGGTTGCGCAGATTTTTAATCCGAGTGATGAATGCTTCAACCGTCTCTCCTCAGCAAACTTCTCCGCTGCTAGTTGATTCTCCAAGTTTTGAATCCTTGTTTGGTTTCATGTTTCACACTAACTCCTCAGTACAATCCAAGCCTATGACGCTTTGGTTGTATGCTGAATCAAAGTCAGAACAGCTTGTAACTAAGGCACACAATGCATCTGCATTCCTTCGTTTCCAAGCTCGTAGAAGATCTGCATTCGGAGGAATCATCACACTAGAATTTGATGGGTCGAGGGTAGGCTGTGGTTCTGCGTCAGTCCCCAGCACAGTCTCCAGAAGCTCATAAGAATCAAGGATAGTTGTAATTTTGAACTTCCACAAGGTGTAGTTTGTACTATCTAACTTGCCTTCACTGAAGGTTGGTGGACGAATCCTCTGTGTTTGAATAGCCGGTACAGCAGCACCACCTCCTGCACCACTTCCTGATGCGCTAGAACCGCTTTCAAAAGTCAACATAGTTTCTCTTTGCTATTTGCTGTTGAAGCCTTTGCCTCTTGCACACTCTCTGATCTCTAGAGCCCCCTGGGCTCTAATACCATGTAAAAAATTACGCGGTGCAGCGAACAGAATCTAAGAAAGAGATACAGAGTACACAGCATATAAGAGGAGAATCAATAAATTCTTTAGTTCCAAACAACTGATACAAAGATGGCTCTGTCCACCCGTGCGCTTCTACTGTGTGAAGCTTAGATGGCGATCTAGACAGAAGATAGGTGAAGAGCTTAAGGCTAGCTAGAACAATAACTCTGACTGGGTGAAAGATGAATGATGGATGGCTGTGAAGGGGTTTAGCTTTTATAGCCCACGAAGGCCGTTAGGTCGGCCTGACCGACCTACCATATGAGCCTCCACTAGTCGGCCATGGTATATTCTAGGGAATATTCCCTTTACCATCGATGCAATGTGCCTTAAGTTGCTACCAGCTTAACCACTCCATTCAACCCAAAGATTAGACCCACAACGGTCACCTTTTTGCCATCCGGTCACATAGACCTCATCTGAAATACAAGTCAGGACTCAACCAATGTCCGGGCTCACATTTGGCTTCTCCTCGTAATGGGGCCCTTACAACTTTGAGCACCATGGATCATTGGTGATACCTAATTAGGGTGGGGCATTGATCATATCTAACAGATGGACCACTCTGGCCTCTAGTTGTGCCCTTGCCGCCTTATGCTGATGTCTCCAATGTCTTGGAGAATCTGTAGTCTCCTCCCTGAGTCAGCGCCAGTCGTCCACATCTAGCCACTCGGGTTTTGTAGCCCCACTCTTGAGTGCCTTGCGTGCATCCGATTGTCTGTGTGACTCCTCATGCAAGGATGCTACTATGTAGTCCTTGCTCCCCTCTTGTATGTTTTTCCAATGATTCAAGATGTGCTAAAAAAATTATTGGTACAACTCTCTCATGTGAGCCATCACCCTCTTCCCCTCATCATTCATGATGATGGCTCCTGACCTATCATCTACAAGGTAGGCATACCCCTCTGGGGTATGCCTAATATGGGTTGCCTCCCACCTGCCACCACGCTCTTAGGCATATCCAGGAGACCCTTGTACATCTGGTGTACCGACATGGGTAGTATCTATCGGAGTAGCACCCATAGGGGTGCCACCTGTGCGGACGACTGAGCAAAAGCCGGAGTGAGTGGACTAGACGTCCCCATAGGTGTGACAAATCTCGGAGGTGACGCAACTCCAGCAGAACGACGAGAGGGAGACACCATGTCCGTGCCTTCACAGCAACCACCTGAGCTACGCTCTCTGGAACCGCCATGAGAGTGAGGAGTAGCATTTGTATCCCGAGCCGACCGTGGGCTCACTGCATTTGGATCTCTGTAGCATCCCCCTAAAGCACTCCCTCCTCTGGCCCAATTCTGGAGCATTGACCTCGCTTGCTCGAAACTGAAGCATCAGATCGTGTCGAAATAGATCTAATGGACCGGCCTGACGGTGTCCGAAACAGCTCCTGGTCCGCCATGTCTCTGAATCTCGCCATCTGATCTAGAGACATGCGTGTGAATATCTCCTATAGCTCCTCATCGCTCATCCCTCGACTCATCTTGATGATCTAAATATCCACAAAGGCCACCTGCACAGACAAAAAATGATATTAGCATAATCAATTTAAATCATACAAAGCACAGTAATATAAATCTTAAAAAAATGTTCTTACTTAAAATGCATATCTTATGTACCCTTATATAAGAAATTTGTCAATGAATTGAGTAGGTGGATACTCCAAGTATGAAGTATCCTATGGTCCCATGTCAATCTCTTGATACAACTCGGTATACACTGGAAGGTCGATAGACATGTCACCACAAAAGGATGAGTTCACTTCGTTCTCAAAGAATTCTTGGACTCCTGTAATTCCATCATTGTTACCTGATGCTGGCTCCTCTACATGCTCCAAGCTTTTGGTGGCCTCCACCACTTGTAATATCGATCTCTCTATTTGCATATTGTTCTCATCTATGCTTGGAACATCGCTTTGATTATATACTCTCACACTTTGGGGAGCTGAATGTATAACATACTACCATTGAGGTTGTCGGGGGTTTGGATATAAGATTACATGTTCACAATCACGTACAAGAGAGATTAAACTATTGTGACATATACCATGTCGTGATACAATTAAAAAACAAACGAGTTCATGCACCTGTTCATAATGGGCCGGCAACACAAAGGTGTCACGCAAATCCATCCATTTTTTTTGGAATCTATTTCGAGAAATCCAGATGGACCTCGTCGAACTGTTGCTCCAACTCCTTCAAGTACCACTTTGAACCATTGCACATCGAATAGTATCATGGAGAAGCTATGGTAACCCACAGTAACAATACTTTGCAAGTTCCCAAAATACTCCATCTCATCTATAATCGTGTTTGGATTTGTTTCTCGTCATCGGCTCTCTTGCTCGAACCTTGCCATGATACCACACTCTGTTGTGGAGTGCATTTTGTCAATATGCTCCACGTAGAAATGTCGTCCACGCGATCACGTTGCACTATATATTTTGTATTGTACATCGAAATACTCAATTAGTTGACACATATAAAATATAGATACAACAAATACTAAACATATCATCACCGCTCCTCGGTTGAGACCTCCGCCCCTTCGCGAGACGCTACGGTCAAAGCTCCATACAACCATCGTGTTGACATAAACCACAACATCTCCTCCATCCCACTCCTCAGTTGAGACCTCCACCCCTTCGCGAGATGATGCGGTCAAAGCTCCATGCAACCATCGCATTGACATAAATTGTGGCATCTCCTCCATGCCCTCGGGATATCGAATTAGTCGATGGTGCGTACTACGTCAAAATTTAGATCGTGCTTCCTCTTGATCTTGCCTAGCTTGCTGGTACCTAGTGAGCCACGTCTCCATAGAGGCATGGTGCAACATACAAAAGCGATTCACTTTCTCCTCCATTGCAGCATCCATTCTTTTTTCTATCCCATTTCCAACCACCACATCTCCGGTCAGTCTATCATCGTCCTTCAGCGACCATAGCATACTATTGTCTGGATCCACCATTGGTAGTCATTGTGAAATATGCACTAGCGCCTCAGACACCAACCAACCTTCAGCCATGCTACCTTCTGGCTGAGCTTGTTGTTACACAAAGCCTTTCAAGGTTTTCATGAAGCGCTCCAAGAAGAACATCCATCGCGTATGGACAGGTCCAACAATCTCCACTTCATCTATAAGATGCACAAGAAGGTGGATTTGTGTCATGAGCATATTGGTAGGCAAGTATTTCTCAAAGAGACAGACTGTCTCCATTGCTCCCCGCCTTGCGAATTCAATAGAGGACATCTTAATCTCCTTTTGTGAGATCCATTGCACTAAAGTCGACAACCTATAAATTGCCCCGCGTATTTCTGGAGTAAGGCATCCTGTGATCGCGATCGATAGTACAAACTGCCACAAATGAGAAAGCATTACGAACAATGACTACACTCCAAATAGCAAAATATGCAGGCCACTTACAATCCATTCGTAGTACAAACTTGATATATCTTACGCCAATCATGGGATTTTAGCCATGATAATTGATTGTCTTTAGAAAATGCAGACTTGAGAGAATGCATCATACCTGTTGGAGTGCGGATAGACTTGACTATTTGCTTCACAATGCGCTCTTCTTTAGTGGATAAAACCCGAGGAGCGTGAGGTAGCTGCAAGCGACAATCAGCACTCGATTGCAGCCAAAGCGCCTCCATCTTGCCTACCTCCTTCAAATCCATTCGTGCCCCTATAGTGTCTCTCTTTCCTGTAATGTGGTCCCATAGTAAGCTACCCACATTCTTGAAAATATGTATGGCATCCAACAAGTGATTGATCTGTAAGTGGATCCAATATGGCAACTCGTAGAAAACTAAGAACCGTCGCATTCCGTTTGGATATGACTTCGTGTGGACCATTTTCAACTCGTACCAGCTTTGGGCATTCATACATGTTGGAGGTCATCCAAGAAAACCTTCCCTGAGTTCATGACCCTCTGGCAAGAAAGCGACATATCCTTGATATACCATATTCTTCATGGTTTGTGACCTTCGGGAGTCTAACTGTGGCCCACACAACGGACATGCATAATAACCTAAGGTAACCAGACCTGTCCCAATACCTCTATCCAGTGAATACAAACTTGAACGAGCTATGATAGATATTACCAACGAGAACGGAAGCCTACTTACCTGAGCACTCTCCGAATCCCGGAAAGTCATGCATCGTCCATATGAGAATGGCTCGAATATTGGTGGACTGTTGTCAAAGAGTTTTTTGTTCATAATATAAATCATAGAATTCTTATGTTTTTAGAAGAAATTTATCAGGATTCACACAGAAAATTTCATACATAATTCAGTCATTGTTACCCAACAACTGACTTAGATATCACTTAGTTTCATAAGTTCTTTTGTAACTGTCATACAATTTTCAGTTGTACCATGTATATTGACAAAAATTAAGTCTATGGGAACCCACAACTTGATCAACTGGAGGTAATTGACAGTTTGTAGGCTAAGTCACATTGGTTCAAGAGGAAAATTTGGTTGGAAATCAAGAGAAGTGTCAAAAGTCCACTAGGTTTGTGTGGGACCTGAAATAATGGTCTTATATGACTTACAAGTGACCTAAATGGTCAAACTGAAGAGTGGGACCTGAGGAGGATGCAGCTCGCATTTTTTGGCGCAAAAAACGGGCCTGCATACCTGTGGCAGATGGAGGATGAGTTGTGGGGTATGGTGCATGCTCCAAAGCATGCAAACTCAAGGCAAACTGAAGCTGAAGAAGGAGATACAAACAAGGAAGGTGAGAGCTCTTCATGCCTGTCCATTTGGTATGACAAAAATGAGTGGTATGACAATCCATAAAGGGGGGAAACTTGAGAAAAAGTATTCAGCCTGCTCTTATGTACGTCTTCTTTTATTCTTTTACCATATTCATGGTCCAATGAAGCATGTCTTGTATCCAAGTACTTGAGAGACTTTGGGGCTAGCAAAGGGGAGGATTTTGAAGATGTATGAGCTTTTTTGGACTGAAAAAACCAGTCATAAACAGGGCAGCCCACTGTTCTTGTCCATTTTGATGAGTAAATAAGTGATCTATGTGGTTGTAAGAGAAGGAATTGACCTCTTAACATCAGGGCTTCATTTGTGAATGATTAGAGAAGCTTATTCTTGGGTTTATGTGCACTTTTGGAGCTTGATTATGGGCTGAAAATTACTGTTTTAAAACATGGCTGAAGTAAATCTTATGCTTTGTCAATGCATTTTATGAGTTTTTGATCTATATCTTGGATGTAGTAGAGTCTACCATCAAAATACTTGTATCTTGGAGTTGTTATCCATTCATGTTCATGAAATAGAAACCGTTTGAGCTTACATTTGTAGTATGCATTTGGATTAAATCTGAGATTATCCCTAAATGTATTGGCTTATTATCCGTATATGCATTTGATGTGATCAAGACAAAGTCTTTCATTCCATTCATGTATGCTAAATAAAAGAAAAAGCTTAAGATCTTCTTCTTCAACTAAGTCATCTCAAAATCCCAAATCTTATCAAACCCCAATCTTTTCTTCTTCTCCTAACCTTGAATCCCACACTCCTCTTCTGCTCTAAACCCTGGTGGAAGACCTTCAACCCCCAACATGGCGACACCGTCGACCATCGCGCTTGCTCATATCTTGCACGGTGACCCCCTCCTTCCACAAAATCTTAAGCTCATCGACTAATGGATGAAGACACATGTCTATATTTTTGACTTTGTAGTAGCCGGGAATGAGTAAGCTAAGGATGAGATGTCCTTTCTTCGTAGAAAGCGATGGAGGGATATTGTAGTGACAAGGACTATAGGCCACACACTGTAAGAAGTTGAGCACATACCGAATGGATTCACGCCATGTATTGCAAGACCGAGTTGAAGATTCCTTGGCTCTCGGGCAAAGCCTGGGAAGGTAGAGTCAATCTATCTCCGTGGACGCGAATCCACTGATATTCATTGAACTCCATCTATGGACCTATTCTGCGCATGCCACGTTGTCAAGCTCGCCATGCCGGATGTACGAAACATGTGGTTTATGCAGGGAATAAGCGGAAAGTGTCTAAGAAATTTTTGAGGGATGGTTTGCCCTTGCAAGTCCAGTCATACCTGTGAGAACCACACTTTGGATATGTCTCCATAGTCTCATATTCTCCTTGAAACAGTATGCAATCATTGATACATGCATGGATGCTGTTGTAGTCCATGCCAAGCTTTCGTAAAACATATCATGCATCGTCACGAGACTCAGGCATGGTATTTGCAAGTGGTAATATATGATACTTCAGTAACCTGAAAAAAATCATAAAACACCTTAAAAAAGCACAAACATTTTTAATGATAGTGCCGAAAAGAATTCAACGAAGCGTACGTATAAGGTACTTGATCAACTCGGTCACACTCGTATCGCTCCACTAGTATTTTGCTTGCACACTTATGAGTGCAAGCAGTGTCTTCAGGCAAGATACTCAGCACCCATCATATAATGGTATGGATGCTTCCTCTCTAAGCGGATCAAAAGTCTCGATATCCATGGGAATCAAGGCATCGATCATTGCTCCATCTCAAGCTCCAAGATTGTAGGTAAGTCTCGAAGGCTGTCTGTCTCCTCTGGTATTGATGGTATAGATTACCTTCCAAGTGGTGGATTGGCTCAGGCACTCCATCCATCGCACGCCCACGAACTCTTCTAATTGGCCGCAAAGGGTGCACTCCTCCTTGGGATGAGACGTCACCTCCCTGGATAGAAAATTTGCTAGCCACACCCAATCTTTTTGTATATGGTATTCAATTAGCTTGCAAGTACAATGTATGATTGATATTAACTTTTATTACCGTTTGCTTAAAATCCAAGATCGCCTAATCAATGATCTCAGATTGAAACTCGCCGAAGGTCGTACGTGTTCTATAGACAATCGACATTTTCGTCTAATTGCCAGCTTACATTGAGAGCAAGGACATGGGACACACTGATTAAGATACGCCTCGTGATCTTGAACATCACGACCTTCATCATTTTCCATTTTGTCTACATTACAAACAATTTGTTTTTGTTATCATTCTTTTTTTCTTTCTTAAATTGTTTGAGAAGGGATTTCTTCTCTTGTAACTCAACAAAATTAACATATGTAAATTCTCCACCCACCCACCCACAAATTAACGTATGTCGGAGTGTTTCCTGTCTTGTAGTATTGCACCGGACCTCGCCACCACTCTCTCTTTGTTTTTTATCTATTCATTATCTCCTCTCCTTCCATCTCTCTCTCTTTTTCTCTTTCTTTATTATGCTGTATGTTTATTCCCTCTCTCTCGTACCTTCTTCCTTTTTTCTCTTCCTCTCCCTCTCTCATTTTCTTTAATAAAATATATATCTCTCTCTACAACAACAACAACAACAAACAAGAAAAGAAGAAAAAAAAAGTACTACTACTACTACTATAACAACAACAACAAATAAGAAAACTAGACAACAATAAACAAGAAAACAAAAAAAACTATTATAACAACAACAACAAACAAGAAAACCACTACTACTACTACAACCATGATTACGATGACTACGACTACGTCTACGACCACGACTATGACTATGACTACCACTACCACTATAATAAACAAGAAAAAAGAAAACAACAACAACAACAACTACTACTACTACTACTACTACAATAACAATAAACAAGATTAGAAGAAAAAACTACTACTACTACTATTACTACAACAATAAAAAACAAGAAAACTAAACAACAATAAACAAGAAAAGAAAAAAAACTACTACTACTACAACAACAACAGCAACAACAAACAAGAAAAGAAAGAAAAACTACTACTATCACTACTACAACAACAACAAACAAAAAAACTAAACAACAATAAGCAAGAAAAGAAACAAAACTACTACTACAACAACAACAACAACAAACAAGAAAACCACTACTACAACCACGACTACGACTACCACAACAACAAACCACTATCACTACAATAAACAAGAAAAGAAGAAAAAATAATAACAACAACAATAACAACAACTACTACTACAATAACAACAAATAAGAAAAGAAGAAAAAACTACTACTACTACTACTACTACTACTACTACTACTACTACTACTACTACTACTACTACTACTACAAATAAGAAAACTAAACAACAATAAACAAGAAAAGAAAAAAAACTACTACTACTACAGCAACAACAAACAAGAAAACTACTATTACTACTACTACAATTACGACTACGATTACCACAATAACAACAAACTAGAAGAGAATAAATTAAACAACAACTACTACTATCACTACCACTACCACCACCACTACTACTATAACTACCACAACAACAACAAATAAGAAAATAAGAAATTAAACAACAACTATCGCTACCGCTACTACTACTACTACTACTACTACTACTACTACTACGATAACCACAAAAACAACAAACAAGAAAATAAGAAATTAATCTCCAACTACCACTACCACTACCACTACTACGACTACCACAACAACAACAAACAATAAAAAAAGAAAAACAGAAACAAAACAACAACAACAATAACAACAACCTCTCCCTCCCTCTCCCTCTTTCTCTCTTTCTCTATTTCCCTATTATGTTTAATGTTTTCTCCCTCTCTCTCTTGTTCCTTCTTTTCTTTTCTCTCTTCCTCTCCCTCCCTCACCCTCACCCTCTCTTTCTCTTTGTCCCTATTATGTTTAATGTTTTGTCCCTCTCTCTCTCTCTCTCGTTCCTTCTTTCCTTTTCTCTCTTCCTCTCCCTCCCTCTTCCTCTCTCTCTCCTTTTCTCTTTCCCTATTATGTTTAATGTTTTCTCCCTCTCTCTCTCGCTCCTTCTTTCCTTTTCTCTCTTCCCCTCCCTCTCTCATTTCCTCTCCCTCTCTCAATACACATGAATTTTAACAAAAACAAGTAAAAGAAAAAGAGAAAACACAAAAACAAAGCAAGAAGAAACAATGCACTCACTGTAAAGGCTCAAGGATGGATTTGGCGGCTCCTCTTCACGACGGCCGCTCCTCTTCGCCCTCCGTACACTTCCTCCTCTTCTTCGCGAACGGCGGCAGCGGCGGTGAGAAGCTTTCCTTCTCCATTTCTTTCTCTCTTTCTCTTCCTCTCCCTCTCAAATGCAAGATGGAGTTCGCTTTCTCTTTCGTGTACTCGCGCAAAATAACGCGCTCGAGTTTCAGCCCGCGTTTTTTTCATCTGAGCACCGTCACTATTTGTGTCGTTATTATGACGATAATAGCGGCGCCACTATTTTGTGTTGGAAAGCACCGTCGCTATACCTCCATATCCTTGTAGTGTTAACCAATTGCACATTCAAGCTTATGGATGCAATTTCTAATAGTGATTATCTGAAATTGATATTTTCTCAATGAGCATGTAATTGCCTATTGCTTGTGCATGTGCCGTCTTCTAAAAAATTAAAGTGAATGAGTAACTAAAATGAAAAGCAACTCATTTGATTTGAACCATCTCAAAACCTTTGAATCAATCAAGAGTTTTCCTTGAAGTACTTTGGAGAAGCAACCTAGTTGGTTTAACAAGCAATTACTTGAGTGTTCCTCTCTTGATGTGGGCCTTCTACTTTCATAGTACAACTATTCTCTTTTGCTCTTGAAACTCTCCTGTGAGCTATTCTCTTTTGAGCAAAATGCCTACTTGTGAACTAAAGTTATTGGATTGTCTATGGGGGATCGTGGTGCCAACCATGGGTGTAGCACGATGTCACAGGAGCGATGATTGAGGATAATCCCCTCACATAACCCAAAGACATGAGAGAAGAAAAGAGCTAGAAAGATGAATAACTTTGTCAAAGTGAAGAACTCAACTTAAGCTACCCATGAATACAAGGCCAAACACGAACAAAATGACAGAAATAACAATATCTCATGTAGCCACAAAACACATGATGAATGGAGCATTAGTAGCAACCACAAAACAAAATTGAAAAGTCTTGAATTTAGTTTAAAACCTTACACACAAGTCCGGATGAAATTATAAAAAAATGGAAAAGTATGTTCAAAATCCCTATACCTTCCTCTATCTTTAGACAAGCAAACATTCAATTGTGAGAAGGGCATGTACTCCTTAGTCTCTTTCCTTGATATAGTATTTTCTCTCCTTCATACACGATAAGCATTACAAAAAGCCTTTAAGCTTTTCATGAGGTTCAAGCCTTTGAAAAGCAATGTGCCTTTTCTTACATTTAATGTTTTTTATCTTTTGAAAGACATTTGAAGCCATTGCCTCTTTGCTTTTCGCAACGTATTAACTAGGCGGTCTAGGTCTCCAAACTCCCCGAATGCAATACATTCATCGGTTTCTTCTTCTACAGTTCCATGCATGCTCTATCAGTCAGATCTTAATGGACTTTGTCTCTCACCCTTCATAAATTATATATTGGCCAAACTGACCGCCTTCCCTGAAAGATGCTAAGGCAGCTCCCCACTAGTAGGCCAAAGATATTGATCCACTCCTTCGCTCGTGACTAGGTCTACTGGATCACATGCTCACTATCTTTATAATTAGAGTTTTTAAAATTGGAACTAGGCTTTTAATTTTACTGGATAAATGTGAAGCTATAACTAGTAAAATAAGTGTCTATATGGTAAAGCAAGGTGAATTTCTATGTATCACCTAATATAACCATGTTTATTGGATAAATTTATGAAACTATGGATCATAGGATAATGTGCATGCACAGTAAATCAAAACAAATTTGTATATAACATCTAACATAGTCATGCTTATATAGTCATGTTAAGTAATATAAATCACAATTGATAGGCCTAACCATCAGCCACATAGTCAATCTCAAATAAGATAATGTTGATACACACTTGTAATGGATATGTTTGTATACATCCAAAATGTACATGTGCTGTAAGATACATTTGTGCATTTCGATAAATTTTAATTCTTACTCACATAGCACAAATAGTTTACACATCCATCAATAAAATATCATTTTTAATAATATAAATATTTCCTTGTCACATTAAAACAAAGAAAAATCTCATTCAATTCAACTCAATGCCATGGCTCTAAATCTTGAAATTCCCCTTAAATTCCCTTTGAAGTGTGGGGTATACCTAGCATCCATACAAGTGCAAATAGTTATCAAAAGTTATTTGAGCCCCTTACAAACTAGGAGCATATCCATCCATTAGCAAAATAAAGACATTTCAAATTGTAATAGCCTTTTCCTTAAATGAAATACATAGAACCTCTTGAGTATGTGGAAACTTAAAGAGGGGAGCTCTTAGTAGATAGTCACACCACATGGTCTATTAACTAGGGTAGCTGTATGAAGTTCATTAAAAAAGCAACATTTCCTACCAGCATGTGGCATATGCTCCCCCTTTAATGCATGTAACATATTCAAGGGGGTGAACAAGGAGTAAGAGATGATGGAACACATCACACAAACATAAAGCAATAGAAGCAAGGCAATGGGATGGAGATGGATTATGCTAACATTGTCATTGTTAGCATGAACATGGAAGAGCTAGAGAAGAAGATGTGGGGTGACAAAAAATATTTCATTAATGAGAAATAAAAGAGAGTTACAATAGAATTTGGGGAGCAAGTGCTATGTGCATGAGTGGTATCCTTGTTGCTATGCATTTGACAAAGCGATGCTGAGTATTCTCTATGCAAATGTACATGTATTTTAAGGGAAGGTCCCCCTTGAGGATGAGTTTGCTAGATTGTTTTGGCTCACCTCTGGATCAAAGTGGTGCTCACATTATTTTGCTTGCTATGAGGTTTCTTTTGGGTCTTGCTTTCATCTAAAGCAAAAAGAGATTGGGTTTTGGGTTTAGTTGTTTAGCTTAAAGTGAGCCTTGTTTACATGCTTTGATGGCATGTTGATTTTATTCCTGAGGAGGTCTTGCAAGTTAATGTGCTAGTAGAAGTGCTAGGTAGAGTGCTCTATGTTCTTACAATAATATCAACTAGTGGAGCAAGTGGCCTCTCGTACTTTGGGATAAGAGGAAGAAGATCCTTGAGATGCTTTAGCTTTTTGGTCCTAATGGGATTGAGTTGTTGATTGATGTCAAATCTCCCTCTTCTTGGATACATGCTTCATATGCAAAGAAGATGGGTGCTTTGCAAAGGAAAAAAGGAATTGAGCTAAGAAGAACCCAAGGAGAAAATAGTGGAGATAAGGAAGAACTTCAAAAGAAGCAAAAAGAAAAAAGCATAGGTTGAGAAGGGTAAATTCAAGGAAACAAACAAGCCTTAGAAGGAGGAACCTAAGGAGCAACCTAATTATTAGTCGCGATCTTAGAGATGCTGAAGTTAAAGCAAGATGGAAACAAACAAATTCAACCACCAAATTCTATGAAGTCTAATGGAGGTAAGAAATAAAAACTTTCCCTTTAAAATCTTCTTGCAAATGTTTTGTTGACAAGGCTATTTTGCTATTTTGGATTATGGAGGTTCAAACAAACATATAATGTTAACTAGTTGGCTCACTATGATCTCTTGGAATGTGAGGTGCCTAGGAAGTCCATCCAAGAAGGATGTGTTTAGTAAGATAAAGAAATGGAAGCCCCTCTCTTTCAACACCTCCTTTCTAGAAAGGGAAGGATTCTTAGCACTTCCCTTTTCGGCCATCTTAGGAGCTGAGGTTTCTGCCTCCACATTAGTGACCTTATTTCCAGCAGGCAGAGTTGTGGCACTCTCAATTTTCAGCATGATTTTAGCTTCGGGTTTCTTCTTTCTCCATCTATGGCTCTTCTTCCCAATCGAGGCTGCATTGAGGTTGCTAGGACCTGGCAATGATATGCCGGCCTGCTTCAGGTCATGACACACAATGGGATAGGTGTGGCCTCCCCATCGAGGTTCTTGACATCGAACAGCCCCAATGGGACAGATGGCACGTTGGCTGAACTCGAGGATGGTTTTCACTGGGGACAGTCAATGAAGAGATGAGTGATTCTGCACTTAGGGCACCGTAGGTCTGCCTTGTCTCTATTTGGTTGCTCCCTTTTAGGACAATGTGATGAGACGTGCCCTGGATGACCACAAGTCCAACATATGATTGGATCATGCATCTACCCTCCTAAGCCTCTACCTTAGCCTCTTCCTAATGCCATCACCGATACTAGTCAATAGTCCATAAGGACTATGTTGCCCTCGTCATCGTGAGAGACGTATGGGTATACGTAAGTCTCTTCCTCATTTGGCTCCTCCACGTAGTGGACTAGAGCATCATTCGGTGTTAGGCACAGGAAGGGCCAATGGGGCTCCCCTTCCAAAGAATTATTGGGGTCTGCTTGCTAGATATGGCTGGCCGTATGGTTGTGAGTATGGGAGTCTTCTTGGTAATCTGCAATGCGCGACATCATGACCGAATCTACCGCAATTAGTGCAAGGTCATGACCTAGGGTCTTGACACTCGGCCGGCAAGTGGTTTTCGCCATAGTACACGTATTGGACGTGTGGGCACGTTGGTCATCTCAACATATCCTACAGTTTTGCTATCTCCATTTTTATCTCAGCCAAGTCTTGGTTTGTCTCAATGGCTTTTCCTTTGTCCTAGGCTATTGGACCTAATCATTCACTAGAGGCTGACACTCTCTCTGAACTCCGCGAGTTGGTCTCTTTTGAATTTGAGCTCTTAGAGCTCCGCTCTTTTAGCTGGTCATCTAGTCGAATGGCCTCTTCAAACACCCTAGCTATCGAGTCTCGTTGCAAGCTCGAGTTGCCTAGTAAGGACTTATACAGCTCCTCACTCCGTATTTCACTGATAAATACAGTGGACACTGCTCTTTCGATAGGTCGTTCGCCCATGGGGATTCTCTTGAAGAGGCTCCTCATGTGGGTGACATAGTCGCGGATGTCCTTTTTCTCTTTCTGCTTGACATTCATTAGTCTTACTAGCAAATTGTCATAGTATCCGGGCTCTGAGAATCTCTTGATGAAGAGGTTTTTGAGGCCATTAAAGTCAGCTTGTTCTCCGGCATCTAGACTCATGTACCAAGTCCTACCCTTGTCGCCTAAGCAAAGCTTGAATGCTTGAGAGCGTTGAGTTAAGTCAGTGAGGCCATTAGCCTGGCAAACTTGCTCGAATTGCTCTATAAAGCTGTATGAATCGTCGTGGGGTTGTTACTTGTCGAGTTGCTTTGCAACAATTGGGATTTTAGACTAGTCCTTAGAGCCTTGGTTTGCTCCTAATCTTGCCAGTAATGATGTCGCTAGTGCTACAGCACACTGCTCCATTGCTATGTTGTCAAGTAGTCACTTCATGAGAAGCTCACTCAATGTCAAGTCTCCTTCTAGGGCTCTCTCATGATTGGTCCGATTCCTACCTGCCAGGTTCAGCACCCGCTGTACCTCTCACAATTCTGTGTTCTGCCTTAAAGCTCCTAGCACGCTGGTCTTGGTTGTATTTCACTATGCCTTGTAGTGCCTTGTGGGCTAGCTTCCGTTTCTCTTCCAAGTTTGCTATGATGGCTTCTGCCATTTTGCCGCGGTGCTCATACCGAGCGTGCATATCGTAGCTGCTCACCAGCTATTTAATTGCCTCTAGAAAAACTCCTAAGTTGAGTTCCTCATTCTGCCTGCGGTCTGAGCTTTCCTCTGACATGATCACATTCTCGTGCTCCACCAAGCTGTCGATCAGGTTGAGCAAGCTGAGGAAGTTGGTCAGATCCACTTCTCTAGTGTCGCTTGCTTGGTCCTACTCTGTGCTTTGGTTGTACGTCTATGTCTTGGGATCTTCTCCTATTGGTGGGTTCCTTGAGGTGTTTATCTAAGTGAGTTCCTTGACTCATTGCATCCAATCCTCAATTTATCTCTACTCAGTATGCGTGTGTTCTTTCCCGTGCACTTGTGCTCAATCAGGCTTTCAACTATCCTTAAGTGTACTTCAAGTGCAAAAATTCAGGGTGAGTACGGAAAACAAGCATCTAAGCGGCTTATGCACTCTCTCGCTTTGTTTTAGGCCTAATAGGCTTGTTGACCCATGTGTGGCCGTCTTGTCAGTTTTTAGGGTTTCTCACTGCATTGTCTTGCCCGTTTTAGGTTTGTTCAAGGTCTTTGGCTCAGTTGGCTATTGCTAGGACTCTGGGTCTAGCAATAGCCTACTGAACTGCTAAGTGATAGTGTCCTATGAATTTGCCTATTCCCTGCACTGGAATCGAGTTCCACGCATTGGGAGGACTCATGAAGGTTTACGCGGTCGAAAAATTTGGAAAAATCTTGACCCGACCCAGCTCATCCAAATTGTAGGGGCCGAGTGTGTCATTCGGACAAGCCGAGGGCCAAATGGAATTGTGGGCCGAGGAGATTCACTCGTGGACCGCAGGCCGAATGGAATTGTGGGCTGAGGAGATTCACTTAGATGGGCCAAGGGCCGAATAGTAACTAGTCCCAGTGGGGTTGGGCTGAGTAGGCCAAGGGCCGAGTGGCCGAGTCAAGTGGGCCGAGTGTCTCACTCGGACGAGCTGAGTGAAAGGCGTCCGAGTATAGTTGGCCGAGTGGTCTGAATGGGAAACGATTGAGTGGATTGAGTGGTTTGAGGGCCGACTATAGGGTGATGGGCCGAGGGCTGAATGGCAAGTTGTGGGCTAAGGGCCGATTCTAGGACTCGGCCCAGAATCGCCGTCACTCGGATGGGCCGAACCGTGGGGGACATTGGCATGGAGGTTTTGATGTACCTGAATCGCGCAACCACCAAACATGCTACCTTCCAAATCACAACAAATACATAGCATGGAGGTTTTGATGTACCTGAATCGCGCAAAGAACTCCCCAATGGCAAGGTTGAATCGAATCAATGTTGGAAACACACTCTCCCTCTCTCTCACTCTCTCTCAATGTCAGGGTATGAAATGAGCTCTTTCTTGACCTCTTGGCTCTTAAATCCCTTCCGGGGTAAGGTTTTGATGTCCCCAATCACTCACTTGCCGACATTAAACATCCCAAGCATTCTTTTTTCCCATTTTTGCATGACTTGTGCCCTGCTTTTCCCCTGTTTTATAGCAGCAAACTCTACTCTTTTCCTATTCGATTTCCTAATCTTAACCTACTCTAAATGCAACAAAGGTCAAAGGCAAAAAATTGAAATGATTTCTCCATCTTTTCCCATCATCAAACTAGCAAAATAACCCAAAATACTTACTTGTTTCGAAGATCAAAAACCCAAACTTTCTACCTACCTCAAGCTCTGGTTCGGGGATGAATCCCTTACTTCGATGATCAATATGAGGCGCACGAGTGCTTAAGCTTGAATCTGTTGGTCCCGGCAACGGAATCAAAATGTGGGAGCTCTCTCTCAACCGCCAAGAGCCATAAACTGCTTATTGCTTCAAGCATTCCAAGCAAGCTCTCATGGTTATCTCTCACCTAGCCGATGCGCAGTCGATCCTCTCGGGGTGTAGTGAGCTTACCTTGATGTCGAAATGAGTTGCCTCCTCTCTCACACAAGCCGGTAGCTCCATGATCCTAGATGCTAGCTCAAGCATCCTCAAGCCTCCTCCATCTCCAAGCTCCATCCACCATAGCCGTGTGCGAGACAAGAGAAGAGAAGAGAAGAGAGAAGAAGAGAGAAGAGGAGATGGTCAAGAGCTTCATCCTCTTGATCGCTCACTCCCACATACTCACTCACTCTCTCACACTCTCACACTCCCTCCCTCAAGAGCACACACACAAGCAAGATGAAGAGAAGAAGAGAAGAAGAGAGGACTCTTGTTAGCCACACACCAAAGAATTAGCTTCCATTCACTTTTTGAACTTTATATATACAAACCCTAAAACCCCATGGGCGCCCATCCCTTTTTACATGACTGGGCATTATGGCAAGGTCCCTTTTTCTAATTCCCTCTTCTTGCTTCATGCCCTAAGCCTATACCCCTCTCTTCTTTTACAAATGGCACAGGAGGGAGCCTAGCGCTCTTTTACAAGAGTTTTTAGGCACCTTTCCTTTAAAATTGCTCTTTTTGCCTCAGTTTAGCTTTAGAGGCCGCCTCTATGCCTTTGCTCTTTTTCCATTCTTTTTCCGCTTTTTCCTTCATTTTTTTGCCATCTCAAATTGAGGTTAACACAAAGCAACCCCATATATAAAATTTAAAAGTGAATGGATAAGCTCATTTTTGTATGTGTAACTTTGAGAGAGCCACTCTTGCTTCTTCTTATCTTCATACTTTGCGCACACACACACACACACACACACACACACACACACACACACACACACACACACACACACACACACACACACACACACACACACACACACACACACACACACACAGAGGATTGAAAAAGAAAGTGAGAGTGCATGAAGGGGAGAAGCTCTTCTCCATTTTTGTCTTCTTCTTATTCTTCTTCTTCCCCTCCTTTTGGTCCTTCATTCCTCCATTCATGAAGAATGTGTGCAGATTAGTAAAAAGGCAATGCAGTAATGCTATCTACAAAGGTGCATCGCTTGAATCATAGAGTCATCAAGGAGTCTTTGATTCTTGACTATGATGTGAAGTATAGAGGCGAGCTCACAATGCTTGACATCGATCTTTTGTGTGTGTGTGTGTGTGTGTGTGTGTGTGATAGCTTGTCCAAGATGGGTTTGAAATTCTCAAACTAATAAGAATTCTATATAACGTCTCCCATTGTTGTGATCATAAGACACGATCACAAAGGATCCAAAGTTGAAATTGATACTACTAGGGTCTAGATCAAAACTATGATATATTATTTTTTCTACATCAAGCTATAGTACTACAAAGAATATAATGATTGCACATCCATGCCTAGATAAAGCCCATCTTTGGTGGAAGAAGTATTGCAAGAATTCACCATAGCCTTGCAAAAAATTAAAGGAAATTCATACGAAAACTAATTACAAAAGAGAAGAATTGACAAAGAAGAGTGCATGAGAGATAATTTGGGTACAATCATCCCCCCATGCATGGATGAACATATCCTCCATGCACGTATTTATTTAATTTTATTCTATTGGTACTCAAAATACAAAATGTATCCCAAAAATAGGCCACACATTTCTCTTCCTTACACACCTCATCTTTTACAATTCTCCAAACTAAATTCTTTTTTCTAAAGGTAAGATCTAAAATATCAATCCTAATCTAGTCAAGATATACATCAATAAAATACTAATTGTAAACTTCTATAAATTAGGTCACAAATAATCACTTGTGCTTATGCACACAAAACCATGATGAGGAGCATGTGTCCAGAATAAAATAATTTTGTGCTACTCGAATGCCAAATAAATATACATTGTGTACCATAATCACTCTTCAATAAAATAATATATTTATTTAATAAGCTATTGCACCAAACATAAATCACATTAGTTCATATCATTTAACTACCAATCATAAGCAACTAGTGTCATACTCAAGGCTACACATGACAAGCTACGATCATGAGACAATTAAATAATATGAAAAATCTATAAAAATAAATTAAATTTTCATATTATTGATAACACGCTAGGGGGTTTAAAAGTGACTATTCTTAGTTGAATAAAATAATCTATGAATAAGTGCACTGGTGGCCAACCACATGCCACTGCTATCTTAATGCAGCCAATCTATACTAATATAACAAGGAGAACAAAAATATTTATATACTACCTCAACCTCAATGTGGCGCATCTATACATAACCCCCAAACTAAAATAAGGTAGCCATGGATTTTCATAAGTCACTACCTCAGTGCAACAAGTCTGTGACATTCAAACTTTTAATGTGATCGCGAATGGTCATTAGCAATTAAAGAATCATAAGTAGGAGACAAAGATGATTTTTGAGTCCAATGAGAATGGTTTTTATATTTGATTAAGTATTGGCGATACTAATTACTATTATAGGTAGTGCAAGTCATGGTTGGCTATCTTTTCAAGGACTAAACTCTTAACATCCTTATCTAACAAAGGAGGATCCTTAGCTACAAGAGTGATAGGAAATGTACCTCTAAAAGGTTTCAATAAACCAATGTCAAAGGAATTATGAATTTATCAATGTGGAGGTATACCCTATCACAAAGCATTATCAATAATCTTGTGTACAATACAAAATGTATCGTAATAGCGAGGAGTCAATTTGATCTTTGGATGTCTGTTTAGTAGATTTTAATCAGTACTTCTCTATGTACAACGATATGAAATCCTTTTCATTAAATTTAATTTCTCAGTGCTTCTTATTAGCTTGAATGGTGTAGCATAATGGAGATTGTTTAATATGTTTAGTGGCATCCTCTAAAATTTTAGTATGGTTAGATGCCAAAACATCAACAACAAGAATATCATAAGTGATCATGGTCATAGGAATTAGCAATTACTTACCATATACAATCTTGAATGGTGCCTTGCTAGTATAGCAAAGTGGGGTGTATTATTATAGGCAAATTGCGAAATAGGCAAATGTTAGTTCCAATTATTAGGCCAATCAATCGTATAAGATCAAAGAAGATCTAGCATAGTGCTATTTGTAGCCTCCATCTGACCCTTACTTTCAAGATGGAAAGCATATATCAAGTCCATTTTAGAACCCAAGTTATTGAATAAAGCAATCCAAAAATGATTACAAAAGCGATGGTCATGGTTCGATAAAAGAATCTGGGAGATAATGCTAATGAAAAGCTTAGTGGCTTAAGGAGTAGTTAAAGTCTTTTTACATGGAATAAAATAGGCTTCTTTGCTAAACCTATCAACAATGGTCCAAATGATATCATTATAGGTTGAAGTAGTTGGTAGACCAATGATGAAATCCATGAAAATCTATTCCCACATACTAATAGGGACATATAAAGGCGTGAGTAAACCAGATGTTTTACCATGATGACGTTTAAGTCTTTGATAGATAAGACATTCAAATACAAATTATGTTACATCATGTTTTAAATTAGGCCAATGGAAATTTTCTTTGAAAGTAGATTGAATATCTCCGTGGCCCATATAAGGTGGTGCATGCATTTCATTCATAGCCATGATTCTAAATGGTGCAAATACACACAGCTTCTTTTGGAAATACAAAAATCCATTAAAAAAAGTGTAGTCATTGTTGAAAACAGAAAGGTTAGAGTCATGTATATAATGCCATACATAAGAAAAATGAGAAAAAAAATCAAGATCAGAATGATAAGTAGAAATCATAGAATCAAAAGCTTGAATTTCTACTAAAGATACATGATTTAAGTAAATAATTTTTATATTGTCAAAACTAAGAATATGCTAAGTAGAGACATGATCGTGTAGGCCACAACTAAGAGCATCAGCTACAACATTAGTATGTTGTCATGGGGTTGATATTGAATCATAGGATAAAAGTTCAGAATAAAAGAAGCCCATTTAATATGCCTATTAGAAATCAATGATGACTGAGATAAAATATGCTTTGTGGCTTGTAGATAAATTTTTATTAAAACTTTTGAATCCATAAGGTAATGTTTTTGAATATCTAAAGCATGGACAACATCTAATAATTCTTGATCGTAAAAGTGATAATTTTGCTCGAATGGTTTCACTTTGTGGCTTTCATAAGAATAGGATGGTCATTATGTATGAGTACAACACCTATTCCTAATCCACTAGCATTAGTAACAACCAAAAAAGAAAGGACAGTTAAAATCAAGTAATTGTAAGATAGGAGCATAAGTCATGAAATATTGTAAAGAGTCAAAAGATTTTTGTTGACTAGATCCCTAATAAAAAACAATATTTTTATGAAGTAAAAGCATTAGAGGAAAAGTAGTCAAAGAAAAGTTACACACAAACTTCCTATAAAAACTAGGCAATCCAAGAAAAAATAAACTTCATGCACATTTTAGGGATAGATCATTCATTAATAGTGTACACTTTCTTTAAATCAACACTCATGCCTTGGGTGGAAACAATATGACCTAGACATCCACATTGGTCTTGAAAGAATACACTTTTTGTAAGGTTAGCATATAAATGATTCGCTTTCTGTAAATCAAAATTACTTTTAAATGTTCTTTATCTTTGCTTTTTGATTTACTAAAAACCAAAATATCATGGAAAAACATAATGCCAAAATGCTAATAATTAATCAATACTTTATTCATGAGCCTAGCAAAAGTTACAAGTGCATTGTCAAACCAAAAGACATAACAACGAATTCATAGTGTAGCTAGAAAATGCTTTTGCGATGGTGTAAGAAGTGTAGTCTCAAGATTCTCAATCTTGGTAACATAAATGCAATATTTTCTTTATTTCCTAAGGGCATGCTTGGCTTGGCATGTGAAATTGAGGGGAACAACTCTAAATCGGTATTGACATGTAAAGTGATATGTGCTACCTAAAATTCAAAGGTTATTGAATGAATGTGGTTAGTCAATGCGAGGGTTATATTGATGGTGAAAATGCATACCTAATACGATATTAGATGACTATAAAGGAGCCACAATAAAATCATGTTTTTCTTTATAAAATCCCTTAGTTATTTTGAGGCCTTTAACTTCACGGGTTCCATTATATCCTATTCCCTAAAAAGTAGATTTCACCTTATACAATGATGGAGTGGTTTCCGAGTGTTTTCATTTAATTGGTTTCTCAAAAATAAATCATGTGAGCTATCATCATCATGCAAAATAACTACATCGAAACCTTGAACAGTACCTTGCATTTGTAATAAAGCATGAGGAGAAATGTGCATAGCTTTCTTACCTTTACTTATTGCCTCTTGTTGTAGGGAGTTGGTGGTATAATTTGGAGCCTAATTTGATACTACTTCTATATTGTGCAATTTAGCAATGATGTTGTTATTGATAGTTCAACTATTATTGTTATTAGGCAGTTTAACTCGATAGTTTACTCGTAGATGGCTACCTAGGATGACCGCAACAATAACATGTTGGTTTAAACTTCCTACATCGAACATTAAGATTTGTATTTTGAACATTTCCATTGGGTGCTCTAGTTTGTGAAAGGTGAGAAGGATCGAAGCTTGCATGCGAGCTATGGCGAGAGAGCAAGAGCAAGAAAGAGAGAGACAAGAAATGGGAACTCCAACAGTCACAATGTGTGACCGGGCCTTCCTTTATTCAAACTGTCACTAAAAGAATAAAGAATAAAGTGACGTGACGGGTGCCCGCCACCTGCAGTGTGCAGTGGCGGGTACTATGAGTGTAGTAATACACGGGGCGGCACGGCGGAGGCGCCTTTACCCCCAACAACCTCCCACTTAAAGGCGAATCTGCCGTAGTGAGAGAGAAAAGAAAAAGAAAAGACAGTACAAATGTACATAGGTACAAGGGATGAGGAAAGGCGACATCTCATCCAACGCCCATCAACCTCCTGAGGAAGGCAAAGCGCTCAGTAGTGACGCTCTTCGTGAGCAGATCTGCAAGATTCTCGTTAGTGGAGATCTTGACAAGGTCAACAGACCTGTCCTCCATGACACCGCGTATGAAGTGATACCTCACCTCAATGTGTTTCGTCTTCGCATGGAAGACTGGATTCTTAGCCAACTGAATGGCACTCATAGAATCCGAATGCAGTGTAGGTGTAGCATCAATCCCAAGGTCAGCAACTAGACGGCCTAACCATATGGCCTCCTTGCAAGCCTCAGTGGCTGCAACATACTCGGCCTCAGTGGTAGACAAAGCCGTACACTTCTGAACCTTGGACATCCAAGAGACAGCCCCTCCAGCATAGGTGAATACATAGCCAGAAGTGGACTTCCTACTATCTACATATCCTACATAATCAGAGTCAGTGTACCCCACGACCCCTGTATCTTGGCTGCCATAGCAAATACACATATCTGCTGTGCCCTTCAGGTACCTCATGATACCCTTCACGGCATCCCAATGTCTGCTGCCAGGTGTAGCCATATAGCGTGCCACAACACCAACTGCATGCGCAACATCTGGACGAGTGGCTATCATGGCATACATCAAACTGCCCATGGCTGAAGCATAAGGGATCTTGGCTAGCTCGGCCCTCTGCTCATCTGTCTGCGGACAATCGGCCTGTGATACCTTCACATAAGAAGGTAATGGACAGCCAATAGGCTTTACGTCCTGCATGCGGAAGTGCTCAAGGACTTTATGAATGTACTCTCGCTGTGAGAGATACAAAAGCCCCTGATGCCTATCGCGCTTAATGCGCATCCCAAGTATATGTGAGGCCTGTCCCAAATCCTTCATCTCAAAGCTCTTCTTCAGCTGAGATTTAAGAGCATCTAGCTCATCATGAGCTTTCCCTGCTATCAGCATATCATCAACATAGAGTACCAAGATAAGCAAACTGCCATCACGGGCTTTCTTCGAGTAAAGACACGGATCCATAGCACTCCTGCTGTAGCCCTGTGACTGCATAAAGGCATCAAACTTATGATACCATTCCCTAGGTGCCTGCTTCAAGCTATACAAGCTCTTCTTCAACTTGCACACTAGGTGCTCCCTGCTAGGTTCTGCAAAGTCCATAGGCTGATCCATATAGATCTCATCATGCAAGTCCCCATGTAGAAAAGCCGTCTTGACATCCATCTGATATAGATCTAAGTCAAGCTGTGCAACCAAAGCCAAGACTAAGCGCAGGGTGGTCATCTTAACCAGAGGAGAGAAGATCTCATCAAAGTCCACACCATGTTCCTGCTTAAAACCCTTTGCTACCAATCTAGCCTTGTATGTCGGCTTGGGGTGTCCAGGGGTACTTTTCAGCTTGTACACCCACTTGCATGGCAAAGCCTTCTTGCCCTTAGGCAAGGCAACCAAATCCCAAGTCTCATTCTTATGCAGGGAGTCTATCTCAGACTGCATAGCCCTCTCCCAGGAGTGACTGTCACCCCTGCGCATAGCCTCATCATAAGTGAAAGGCTCTCCTGCATCTGTAACCAAAACATAATGCATAGAGGGCTGAAATCTATCAGGTGGACGTCTGTCTCTAGCAGACCATCTCACCGCAGGCTCTGCTGCCTGTCTAACTACCTGTCCAATACCTTGGCCCTGTGGAGGAACTGCTGCAGGCTGTACTACTGGCTGTGCTGGAGCTCTAGGCTCCTCCTGAAAGATCACTCTGCGGATCTCAACCACCTTCTCAGGCTGCCTGTGCATCTTGTCTTCATGGAAGACGACATCATGGCTGCGTACTATTTTCCGCGCCTGCGGATCCCATAGGCGATAGCCCATCTCTCCTGACTCACCATAGCCAAGGAATATGCATTTAATGCTCTTTGGATCCAATTTACTCCTCTTGTCCTTGGGCACATGGCAGAATGCCTCACATCCAAAGACACGAAAATGCGCATAAGAGGGTGGCTTACCAGCCCAAACTTCCTCTGCAACATGGAAATCCAATCCACTGGAAGGTGATTGGTTTATGACATGCACTGCCGTACTAACTGCCTCAGCCCAAAAACTTTGGGGTAGGTCTGCATGGCTAAGCATAGAGCGCACACGCTCCTGAATAGTCCTGTTCATGCGCTCAGCCAAACCATTCTGGGGTGGGGTATAAGGGGCGATCAACTGACGCTTAATACCCCTGTCATCACAAAACTGCGCAAAAGCACGTGAGACATATTCTCCCCCATTGTCAGTCCTAATGCATTTCAGCCTATACCCAGTCTGGTTCTCAACAAGAGCAAGCCAACGCTGAAAGACTGCCAAGACATCGGACTTTTGCTTTATGGGATAAGCCCACACTTTCCTAGAAAAATCATCAATGAAGGTAACAAAGTACTTCGCACCACCCATAGACATGCAAGGTATAGGCCCACAAACATCGGAATGCACCAATGCCAAGGGCTCACTCATGCGTGGCCTACCCGATTTCTTATGCATAGACCTATTCTGCTTACCATAAAGACAATGATCACACGAGTCAAAACGTGCATAGTCCAAAGGCGGAAGATACTGCAAACCAGATAACATTTTCATTCCCTTCAAAGACATATGCCCCAAACGGGCATGCCAAAGTGATACATGTGGAATAGAGCCCACTGCCAAAACATGGTCTATAGAAGACCCAGATACAACAAGAGGATAGAGGCTGCCAGCCTTGGCGCCTCTAGCAAGCACAAGTCCGCCTTTGGTAATTTTCCAGGCAGAATCCCCAAAACAGACATGAAACCTTGCATCATCCAACTGTCCTGGAGACATAAGACTGCGCGTAAGCGCAGGTACATGATGTACATCCCTGAGCAAAAAGGAACTGCCAGTGGAAAACTGCAACTGAATATATCCACAGCCCACAATATCAAGAGACCTGTCATCTCCAAGTCTGACTGATCCAGATACAATACGGTAAGAGTGAAACCACTCATGGTAGGGCGTCACATGGAAGGACGCACCTGAATCCAATAACCAGCACTGTGCATACATACTAGATGTCTCAGTCAAGTGTGAAGCATCAGAAGAACTAGCTGCAAGTATAAACTCATCACCACCATCGGACTCCTCAGTCTGCGTGACATTAATTTCCTCAATCTTGATGCTGGACTTCGCAGGTACTATGCTGCGATCAGAGGACTTCTCTTGCACTTTATCTTTCCCCTTATCCTTGCGCTTCTCATTGCGCAACTCATGACACTGTGGTCTAATATGGCCCTTTTTCCCACAATGATGACAAGTGACATTTGCATTGCGCCCACACGACTTACTACGCGACTTGCCACGAGATTTAGACCGACCCTTCTGCGAGTCACGGCCTCGGCCATTACCACGGTCATACCTGACATTCCTGCCTCTAACTGTCAAAGCATGACTACCATGAGAGGCATCCAAGTTTTTGCGATTCACCTCTTCCTGAAGAAGAGCACTCTCAACATCTGCTAATTTTAGAGTAGCACTAGAGGCACAAAGAGCAGTGCGGAATACATCCCATGACTCATTCAGAGTCCCAAGCAAGAAAAGAGGAGTTACTTCCTCTCCAAAGGTGATATCCTACGAAGTCAGGTTCTTCAGTATAGCATGGAACTGGCTCAAGTGAGCAGACATAGTCGCATTATCCTTCATGCACAGATCCATAAGCTACTTCAACCAGTACATCTGACTCGCCGGACTTTTCTTATCATAAAGATTCTTGATCTTATTCCATAGATCCCATGCACTCTGTGCTTCCTCAAATACATTATAATGTACCTGTTCAGTGAGAGACAATACAATCGTGGACTTGCATAGCTCATCAAGTTCAAGCCAGTCGTCATTGTCCATAGTTTCAGGCTGCTCCCCACTCAACCGAAGTGGCTTAATCTGAGATTTCTGCACCAAAACCTGCCATATTTGACTCTTCCAGTAAGAGTAGTTGGTACCATCCAACTTTGTAATGTTAAAGATGGCACTATCATGCGAAGATGATGCCATTATGCAGGCAGGAAATGCCCAAACATTCCAAAATTGCTTGCTATTTTACTGCAGAAACTGCCCAAAAATGACCAAAACGGGGTCCAAAGCGCGAGCAAAGTGTGCCAAAAGTTGCTGCCCACTTAGTACTGGGTGCGGTACACCAAATCAGGATATTTCAGCATGAAAAGTACACCTCAGTCCACCAATAATTGCTTGCTGTAATAAATTGCAGGTATGCAGTCTAGAGAGCAAACTGTCCCAAAATAGGATCGAATGTCAAGCAAACAATGCTAGGTCCAAAGCCGGCATGAAACGGACATAAGCAAGGCCAATGACAGTGAAAAGAACATGAGCTCAACACCGAAGCATGTCAAAATAACAGCTGCCAGTGAAAGGCACACCCCCAGACACTCTAGGCAAAGTGTTCCTGTAACTGCCAAAACCTGACACAAATAGGTGTCTGCTAAAAAAGAAAGATCCAAATATGAGACTTAGCTCATAAGCATCCTGTGAACCAAGAGTACATCAATGCATATCCATAAAGATCGGAGTATGATCCCAAAGTCTCAATGCGTATGTAGCTGCTCAAGACATAAACTGCTCCAAATACATGTAAGTGCTCCAATAGCATGCAACTGTCAAAGGTCAAGCAAGTATGTAAAATGCTCCCACTGGCACAAAAGGTGTATAAAGCGAGCTCAGAAGCTCAAACAACCCAAGAGAAAGCACCAGTGATAAGTGACCCTGTCAATGCATCAAGCGCATCCAAGAGAGCATGACATACATGAAGCACCGATCATATTAACCATGAAGCAATACATAAGCCTAAATAAGCTCTCGGTCAACTCAATGACATCCAAATAGCAACCAAGATCAGTGATCAAGTAAGCCGGGAATGCTCAAATACATCCAAATCCAAGCTCCAAATGTCGGTATGGCATACACGAACCAAATAGCATATGTCACGAACCAAAGCATGTAATGCAAAAGCCTAACTGTCAAGCAGAGACATGAGGCATAGGCGGTCCACGAGCATGCCAAGTCGGTCCAAATGCCAATGAAGATGGAGCTAATGCGAAGCTCAAAAGCATCCCATAATCTCATACATATGCTCCAAGTCGTCCCCAAATGTCAGAGACATCATGCCAAAGCTCAAAGCATACATCCGGTATCGGTAGGTAAGTGCCAAAGCATGTAAAGTACCTTCAACCCACTGTTATTCCAGCATGTATTTACTATTCTAAACAGTAGATTTCAGCCCTGAATTCAAGCCAAAATCATGGTCAAACCAAATGCATACATCCCCAATACATCCGGGTAGGAAGTAGACCGCATACGTGCATCAAATAGCTCCAATGGAATGAGGCATAAGCAACAAATGTCAGTGTCAGGGGTGCTGCCCTATTTCCAGCTCTGTTATGCAGTAAATGACAGTTTCAAAACTGAGAATGATCAGCTCCCAACCTCAATGTCAAGCCAAAGCATCAAAATGACATCCAAAAATGGCTCAAATGCCCTCCAAATAGGCCAATGATGAGTGCTCCATGAGCAACAAAGCATTCAGCTGTAAAACGTGGAGGTCAAAGTCTGAAAATGGGCGCCATATTCAGCGTGTTGAGGCCTGGAGTGCTGCTTTAATCACGTGGCTGAATGTTGAGTGTGGGGGGGCTCAATGATGGCCCAAGGTAGGCACATACCAAGCCATGAAGGCCCAATGCAAAGGGAGGGAAGATATGAGCTATGGAGCTCAAGAAGAGTGGCTGCCTTTTGTTCCTGCCCTGTTTCAAATTGAGAATACACTCAAATGCCTGCAAATGCTGAAGCAATACCTCAAGGGAAAGGCCCTGATGAAGCTCAAGAAGGCCGGGATGGAGCTCAGGAAGCCGGGGAGAGTCGGGAGCTGAAGAGGTCGGCTATGGCTGCCAGGATGGAGACCCAATGCGTGAAGCGAGTCGATGCGAAGGTCGGGAAGCACCGAGTCGAGGTCGAGCAAGAGAATGCCAAGCTCTGATACCAGTTGAAAGGTGAGAAGGATCGAAGCTTGCATGCGAGCTATGGCGGGAGAGCAAGAGCAAGAAAGAGAGAGACAAGAAATGGGAACTCCAACAGTCACAATGTGTGACCGGGCCTTCCTTTATTCAAACTGTCACTAAAAGAATACAGAATAAAGTGATGTGACGGGCGCCCGCCACCTGTAGTGTGCAGTGGCGGGTACTGTCAGTGTAGTAATACACGGGGCGGCACGACGGAGGCGCCTTTACCCCCAATAGTTTGTTGGTATATAGTGCCTCTATGTGTGGAATTCGGTAAATGAGGAGGTGGAGGAGCATTTCAATGGAAATAAATGAAAAGCTTTCATGGATTGTAGTTTTTCTTATAAAAGCGGGTTTAAGTAGAGTGTTGAGTGTGAAGGATATGTGCAATAGCTTGGAATTCTTTGTTAACATCGTATGTGTGGGATATGGCAGCTTATAATAAAAAGGAAGGCTTAAGAGAATGAGCTTAGCTTGTATACCTACTTGGAGTCCATATTCATACTTTCATTGGAGCATGCTTTCTAGAACTTCTTCAAGCATTTGTAACAATAGAAGTCATTGCCAAAATCACTCAGTGTAGACAAGTATACTATCACCTTCTTGCCAATGAAAAATTCACCCAATGTCTTTGAGCATTGAGATGAAATTGAGGAGATAATAAAGAATCCTTGAAATGCTTTTGGAATGCCTCTGATGTGATAGGACCTTGGTAGAGTACATTCCACCATAGGGATGCCTTGTCAAATAGATAATTTATAGCATACTTAAGCTTATCCTTCTCAAAAAAGGTTCTTGATCATAATAATCATTGAATTGGCTCAAACATGACAAAATAATATTGTCTTCTTTCTTACTATCAAATTTTTTAAATAGGAAAGAGTTATAGGTGATGTGTTTCTCCTTCTAGATTTATTGCACATCAAAGATACCATGAAGAATATATGCAATGTGGTCATCTTCATCTTCAATAGACGGGCTTTATTATGCTTCTCACTCGTGAAGGACACAAGTAACCTTGGGTAAGTTGTGATGTGAGAGATCAATTTATTGCTAAAGGGTAACCTCCAAAAGGGGAGATTCAACATTCATTTCTTCAATATTCGAAGGCTTTATCATTTTCAAGAAATATAAAGCTAGCTGAAAGAAGGTGTTGATTAATAAATCCATAAAAGAGTATACGGTATATGAACAAAAAGAGACCATAAATAATATGCACAATGTGGTCATCTTCATCTTGGATAAATGGGCTTTGTTGTGCTTCCCACTCATGAAGGACGTAAGTAACATCGACCAAGTTGTAATGCAAGAGATTAATTTTTCCTTAAGGGTAATCTCTGGAAGGGGAGATTCAACATTCATTTCTTTAGTATTCAAAGGCTCTTTCATTTTTAGGAAATATTGAGCTCATTGGAAGAAGATGTGGATGAATAAATCCACCAAATGGTATGTAGTGTGTGAACAAGCTTTGAGAGTGGTAAAAAACTTCAAAATATCCTTCAGCAAAGTAATTGCAAGGGAGCAAGAGCTCGAGAACCAATTGCTATGAAGGTTCTTAACAAAGAACTCTTCATGGATGAATTTTGGATGAAGAAGAAGAAATATGCATGGGAGCAATCCTTAAAAATAGCCCTTGGGATAAGACTTGCTACGTTAAAAGTAGGTTTGTAATTGCTGGTTTCAATAATCCTTTGCTACATGCAAACAAAGTTCCAAAAAGGATTCTTGATGTGTGCCCCACATAAAAATAGCAATTTAGGGGGGGTTATTATACTAGATTCAAATAAAGCAGCCGTTGCCTAGCAAGGTACAAAATCTTATATAAGCTTTGAAGCTTATATTTTATAAGCTTCATGAAGCTTAAAAAAATATTAGGCTACCCATTGTTGTTTTGTGTTGCATCTTTTTGTTGCCATATATATGGCAGTGCAACTTTTGGGATGGTGCCACCTGGCCTGAGAGAGAAGGAGACCTTAATAAAAATACATTGGAAAAGGCCTATGTCATCTTGGAAAGGGTCAAAGGAATATTTTCCATGCTTCAAGCTTTGAACCATTGTGTAATAGGTTTACCATGTAGTCACTTGAGTGTCGCTTGATGGTGAGGATAGAGGAGGCCTTGATGATAAATGAATACTTTGATCTTGATGGAGACCTTGAAAGCCACACACAGACCAATCACTATGATATGATACCAATGTTACAAGAATTCAATATAGCCTTGCACAAAATTGAAGGAAATTCATGGACAACTAACTACCAAAGAGAAGAATTGACAAAGAAGAGTGCATGAGAGTCCAATTGGGTACAATCATCCCCACATGCATGGGCGACCACATCTCCCATGAATGTATTTATTTGATTTTATTCTCTTAGTGCTAAAAATACAAAAGACATCCCAAAAATAGGCCAAGCATTTCTCTACCTTGCACGACTCATCTTTTCCAATTCTTTTCTCTAGAGTGAGGAATTTTTCCTAAAGGTAAGGTCTAAAATATCAATCCTAATCTAATCAAGATTATACATCAATAAAATAAAAATGCCAAGCTTTTATAAATTAGCTCGCAAACAATCACTAGTGCTTGGGCCCATACAACCATCACCTAATGAGCGTGCATCCAGAATAAAATAATTTCGTGCTGCTTGAGTACCAAATAAATATCCCTTGTGCGCCATAAGCACTCTTTGATAAAATAATATATTTATATAATAATCTATTGCACAAAACACAAATCACATTAGTCCATGTCATTTAACTACTATGCATAAGCAACCAGTGTCATATGTAGGCCTACACACAATAAGCTACAATCATGCGGCAATTAAAAAAATATTGAAACCACAAAAATGAATTAAATTTCCATCTTACTTTCATGTAATTTTGATAGTACCAAGACAACACGGTAATTGAAGGTTCCCAAACTTGGCCACTAATCAAAAATAGTATGGGAAAGATATCTCTTGCACCTCTTTTGAATTAATTAAAACAAATGAGTTCTTCTATATGAGGCAAGTGGGGTTAACCTTGGAAGCCTATTATTCACAATTTTTCACTCAACAAGTATCATACTTATAAATATAAACAAAGGTGACTACATTTGGGACAAGGCATCATCTTGCAAGAACATTTCAAACTCTTTATCTAATACTTAGTGTAGGCCAATAGACTAAAACCCATCTCAAAATCTCTCAAATAATTCTTGTTCTCCTACATGCCACATTTAGCATACATGATCATCAATGTGTTGCCTAGCACAAAGTCATGAATCTCCATTAGCCTTGCCTTTAAAATGCCATATGTGTCTCTTTTTCCTTATATGGTGCTCCTATGTGGGCACAACCTTTCAAAATGCAAGTAAAGGTGACTACATCTAGGGAGATTACTTCTTCTCACATCCAAGAAAGTACTTCAAAGCTTCATCACCTTGCCCATGCTAAGCATACCTAATGATTATGACATCCCAAGAGATTGCGTTTGGTGCTAGAAGATAGCATAAAATATCAACCCTTGCATGTTCCTCAAGTCCTCTATGGAAATAGCAATAAGTTAAAACATTGATGTTGCATTTGAAAACAAATAACTAGCAATATGAAGAGCACTAAACATATCTAAAAAACACCTAGTTTCCCTTATAAATAGTCTTGTTCAGAATAGCACTTCTACCCAAGACCTCTAGTCTCAACACAAATCCAGTGTATACATTACTAACTTCTTGAACAAATTGTAGACTTTGTGGTTCAAATCTAAAGTATCACATTTTTAGCTCATTTTCATACATCATGGTAGTTTTATTACTAGTATCTACATGTTAGACTAGAGTTTCCTTGCTGCCTCAATCTTTTATACAACCAACAAGCTCCCAATCAACAATGCTTCAAAGTTGTATATATATTAATCTTAACAATGATCTAGTACTTTTAGTTAAGTAGCCTTGAGTGCCTATAGAAATACAAACCATGGATCACTATCAACTAGATGAAGAGAAAGCCTAAATGTGCAAATTTTTGGTATTCCATTCTTCATCTAATAGGATGTTAATGGGCTATGCCTCTTTAGATCATGGGTGTGAAGGCATAGCCATGCAACTATTTGATCTTGTAGCTACTTGGAAAGAAATGTTCACCTCCAACAACCACCCCAAGTGCTACTATTGAGCTCCTTCCTCTTTCTCTTGGAAATATTGTACACAATTGTTAATCATGTAATTGCATTTGATACCAAATAATTTCTTTTGGGTAGATCATCCAAAAGTCCACCTAAGATCATTCATCATGCATGCAACCATGTTTATAATGCATGTAAATGCATGCACCACTAGCATTTTGAAAATATGATATCTAGTTCCATCTCACTATATATATATATATATAGCTCAATGATGTGTGGAGGCAAGGAGATGAGCAATAGTAGGCTCAATGATGGATGTGGAAGCATGTGGCAAAGAGTGGTTGAAATAGTTGACTTGCAAAGTGAAAAACACAAAATGAGTAAATCCTAAGTGATTGCAACTTTAGAAATGTAGTAGCAGCTGGGAAAGTAGGTTGCCTATAATCGCTATTCCAGTTGCTTAAGTGACATCACTTTTAGGTCACTTCAGAGATTGCAATAAGCCACACCACTATATATTCCATGTGCAACTAAAATAGTGGATTTAGGATTTTTTGGTTATGCATGGGTCCCTTCACATTGTTGATGTTGCTAACCCATTTTTGCACAAGGACCCCCTTCCTTATAGAGCCTAAATCTCATACAAGAGTATCAAAGAGTCCTAAACACATAACTAGGAGGAAAATCAAAAAATGGAGTTGTTAGGGACTACGTAGCTACTATTACAACAGTTGCTTAGATCTTAGTTAAGGGACTACTAGAGTTCACAAGGCAAAAGCATGAGGCCAAGAGTAGGGAGGATAAGGAAATAGACAATGCAAGAAAGATGATCTCAAACTAATGCAAGATTTTGGACAACTCCATAGGTTACCAAAATGGTGTGCCTATTGGGACTACATTGCTCGATGGGTTGGGTATAAACCAACAATTATGGAGCATCTAAGGTTTTGATGATAATCACACAACCGGAGATAGTGAACCCTTGTGTATAGCACATATTCTAGATTGAAGGAGTAGGCTAAGCTAATTACACTTTTTAAATAGTTATGCAATGCTTTTTTCCCAAAAATATTATGGGTTGCACTTGGGCCCTAGTAATGACCGACATGAATTTGATGGGGCATCAAACTAAACTAGTTAAGCAAATACCATATCTAATGAGATACTATGCAAGCAAAAGAGGAGCTATAGAAACTATGAAGGATGAGATACCAACCACATATTTAGATAATGATGGTACTAAAAAAGGATTTTGTTATTGAGTACATGTGAAATACAAGAAAGTGAATACAACTACAAGTAAACAATTGTGCTCTCCTATACATCAAGTTTGTACTACAAAGTGTGTTGGAAGTAGAAGCCTACAACTTCCTTGATACATTCTTCAGAAGGCACCCAAGATCAAGTGTGTCCTCATGATAGGCACAATATGCTCATGCATCTTCAAATACATGCTCATGTGTACATTCTTCAAAGCTATTCTCTCACAAACTTCCTTTAGGTCTTTGTGAAGAATATATGCTTTCACATGGAATGGGTAGAACACTTTATGAATCTATGAAAACTTTTTGAAATATGCATGAAGTTTAGAAGGCATCTGAGCCCTTTGACATGTCAAATTTGGGCCAAATATCACATGTCTTGGGTCATATTGTGTCTAAAATTTATAGCTACTTTAAGGTGAAAGATCGAGGTTGTCATTGTACTAGCCCTTCCAACCAACTACAAAAACATCCAGAGGTTTATGCATCTCATAAGATGTTATGTGTGACTTGGGGTTATCTCTTCTTGCTCCAATGCAAACCTAGGGATTCTTTTCTCTTCATATAAGGCAAACTTGGTTATGTAGATGTTTTAGATATTGATAAATTGTTGAGGTTTGGAGTGGCTAGATGAGCTTGGTTAAATGGTAATGTTTTCGTGCTTTATGTTGCATAGAGTGGCATCTAATTTGAGTCCTTGCTATTTTAGGCCATCTTGCTTTATGGCTTGATCATTTTATCTCAACATTAGTCAGGAGGAGACATGTTCTTCTAGGGTCATAAATGTATGGATTTGTGCCATAGGGCAATACTAGCATCGTGACTAGCATCTACCTAATTAATACCATAATTTCTTGCATTTTTTTCCTTCAACAGTTTGAAATAGCTATGTGAGAGGTTATATTTCATCCTTCATTATTTGGGTCTAGATATGCTCTTTCATGACCACACCAACATATCCTTCAATAGGTCTACCAATAGCAATGATATCCTATAGGTGGTGTTTGGTGAGTCCATTTGTTTGGTGGGTGTCATAGGTGGTGGAAAAACTCTTTGATATTCATGCAAAACATCACTACCTAGGAAGTCATCATTGGAGCATTTTCATATGTTGGTTTTTGTCTCTAATATGTAAACCATTTAGAGCTTTTCATTCTTCCTTTATAGTTTATGGTCAAAAAGAAAATAAGGAGGTTAATGGCACATCTTAGCTTATCCCAACTATAACCAATAGATTATGCATTGTCTTTTTAATCTTGTTTTGATTTTAATGCAATGCACAAGCCACAATACATACCCATCTAAAAACACACCCAACCATTGAACTATATACCTCATTGATAAATGGATTTATGAGAAATAAATAGAGACATATGCATCAGTAGTCTACTAGCATTCATAGATATACGTTCCAAGTTTCCCAACATTCAACACAAGTATGGACCTATAGCAATATTAATGGGAGTAAGAAAAATTTCATGAGAAGACAACCAAAACATGTAATGCAAAAGGGTTGTGAACCAACAAATAGAGTACTTTCCCCAACTTTTTGTTGTCACACGTTTTCACATAAACTAAAAACCCCTAGTAAAACATCTCATAGGTAGGATTTTCTTTGTGTTAGATTGCTTGCATAACTATTTGTCTTGTTTTCCAACTAAATTTTTGTGTTTGTTTAGACTAGAAATATTTTTGTCATTATTTAGAATCTATTATGCTTGAGAACTTGATTATCTTGGTTAAGATTGGTGTTTTCTTATATACATATCAAAAAATGATTTTGATCGTAGCTACTAGACATCCTAAATTAGGTATACTTTCTTACAAATATATTTGCATATCATAGGGATTATGGGTTCACAAGCACTTCACATTGCACTTGTCGAATACACTACACTCATGAGTCATCTCCTAAAATGTTTTAATTACTTTTGTGCCATGGGTTGGGTTAATGCACTAATGGCACTGTCATTGAGCACTAACATAATATAATGCCCATTGCAACAATATGTAGCAAATCTTAGATGCACGGGCACTTGAGAGAGCACCTTTTATTATGCATACACTATTCTTTGTACACACGAGAGTTGAGATATTCATCATAGAATTAGGAAACCTGGACTGAGAGGGAAAGGTGGTTGGGTCACTACAAGATACAAGCCTCATACCGACGTTCAAAGTGATGCATTACCCCTGTCGTCGTAAAAGCGTCAGTATAAACGTCTCTACAAAATTGTTGTAAAATCCATCGCTATTTAGATAGCGATGTTTTGCAATGTAGATAATGATGAAAATAGCAACATGTGTAGAGAAATTAGCGACGCTAATAGAGATGGTTACAGAGGGGAAAAAAATTGTGTCAGGGCAGCGTGTACATGTGTTGTATAATATTCTACAAAACAAGTACATATTGGGTACGCAATGGTCATCAAGACGAGCACAAAAACTACTTAAACCCACAAGACTGATAACTCATAGAATAAGTACAAGACTAGTGATGACAACTCATGGCATTACATGGAACCATAGAGAGAGAGGAGAGCCAAAACAAACATGAAAACTCTATCTATAATTATCATAAGATGCGATTTTATACAAAGGATGATAAGTACATCTAAGGAATAATACATGGAAGATGCTTGCACATATCACAAGACCAAAAAAGAAGAGGGTGTGCGCTCCACGAATCCAAGCACATGCTAAGATCCTCGTCATCAGAAAGCTCATCCCAATGCAAAGGAGCATCGAATGGACTCTGCAAAATGAACTAGACATTAGTCCACCATACATAATGCATTAAAAAAAAAGTGACTATAGACAAGAAATATGATTGACTTATTGGGCCACAATGCACATGCAATCTATCGATGAGTGCAATAAGACCGTGTCTCTCTGCATATCGAGTCTCCAAATCTGTGGGATCACGGTTTGTGATGGAGTGCTGCAAAGGAAACAAAATACAATTGTTGGAAACATGATTGTTAGTACAAGTGATATTGCAAATAAGAAAGCAAAAATAACCAAAAGAAAACTTACAAAGTCCTCCATATAAGTCCTATGGCCGCCACTCCCTAGATGATGCACTACTACTACATCCAATCGTGCCCTCACTACCTCCCATTGTTGTCGCCATCATCCTCGAGAATCTGTAGCCTCCTCTGAAAGTCTCTGTCAATCCTCTACATCTAGCCACTCGGGCTTTGAGACACCACTCTTGAGTGCCTTGCATGTGTCTAATTGTCTATGTGACATGTATACACACATACACTCTATCATCCACCCAGTGGAAAATCTCTTTGCTGTAGTAGTAGGTATTGCAAACTCCTCATACAAAGATGTCAGTATATAGTCCTTGCTCCCCTCTAGTATATTCTTCCAATGGTCCAAAACGTTGTGCCTAAATACTTGTTGGCACAACTCTCTCATGCGAGACATCACCCTCCTCCCCTCGTCGTTCATGATCACAACACATGTCTTATCATCTATGAGATATCCATACCCTACTGGGGTATGTCTAAGGTGTGTCCTCTCCCACCTGTGACCATGCTCCTAGGCATAACCAAGAGACCCATGTATATCTAGTATATCCATGCAGGAAGTCACTAGAGTAGATGTCGCTACAAGTGTGACAAATCCCAGAGGTGACAAGTATCCACCATATTGACGAGACAAAGACACTGCATTGATGCCTCCACAACACCCACCTGAGCCACCCTCTCTTGAACATGTACTAGAGCAAGGAGTAGCACACCCCTCTCTCTAGAACCGATCGCAAGCTCACATCATCCACATCTCTGTAGCACCCCCCCAGAACCACTCCCTCCTTCCGAGGCTAGTCTAAAGCGTCGACCTCGTCTATTGGAAACCAAAGCACCAGAGCATGTTGAAGTTACCTTTCCTCTCTTCCTCTCTCTCTTTATCACCTTTCCTCTCTTTCTCTCTCTCTTTCAATGCATCTTATTACAAAGAAAAATAAAAAAAGAAGAAGAAGAAAACATAAGAACAAAGCGAGAAGTGACAATGTACCTACCACAAAGTCCCAAGGATGGATTCTTTGCCTCCTCTTCATGACGTCCCTTCTTTCTCCCTTGCACACTTCTCCCTCTTCTTCGCATATGGTAGCAGTGATAAGAAGCTCTCCTTCTCTCTCTTTCCCTCTCCCTCTTCCTCTCAAGGTGACGATCTCTCTCACTCTCTCTTTCGCTCTCCTTCTCTCTCTTTCCCTCTCCCTCTTCCTCGCAAGCTCTCCTTCTCTCTCTTTCCCTCTCCCTCTTCCTCTCAAGGTGATGATCTCTCTCACTCTCTCTTTCGCTCTCTCTCGAAAATGTTTGTGGCAAATGCCACACTTGGATTTTCAGTGCTTTTTTTTCTCAAACCGGTGTCATAAATAGCGATGCCACTAGTTTACATCACAAACTACCATCGCTATTTGCCCATTCCCTTATAGTGGGTGAGTTTGAGGATCATGAAGAACTCATTCAATTGTGAGATGGGCTTGTTACCTTGGTCAATATTGTAAAATTTTATGAGATTTGGGTGGGTGGAGAGGGGAGCATTTATTTCTTCATTGAGCAATGAGGGGTACAATTAAGGTTTCAAATTAATAAGAAATTTTTTTTGCATCTTGCATGCCACATGGGCACTAGTAAACAAGCTAGGCACATGTTTCTCAGTGCATTCATCTTTTCGTATATTTCATGGATTGTGTGATTGCGTGGCATAAGTTTCAACTTTGCAATTCTTTTCAAATCGTATGTGATTGAGCACAAAGTTCATTTTCAAAGCATGTTTTTTAAAGATAGGACACATTTGCATGGAACCAAAAGCAAGTACACCAGGAAAATCATTGTCTTTTGAAGGAGTGATTTTTCTTGAAGTCGATGAGTATAATGCAGCCAAGAAAGTTCTGTAGAAGGCCATCTTCTTGGATGCAAACTATGTCAATGATCTCCGCCAGTTCTACGTGTCTTTGGGGAGGTTGGATAAGCATTTATGGAGTTTCTAGAGGTAACAGAGTTAAGACATGATCATATGGAAGCTCTTTCCAACTTTGGTACAATCAACAAAGACATTGGACAATGTGATGCAATGGTGATTAATGTGCAAGTAGAAGGACACGCTATGATGACCAAATTTTTTATAAACTAAAGAGTCAAGTAGAAGAAAAGATGAAATCATCATCAATATTGGTCATTAACAAGACTAATCGAGCTCTAAGTAGCAAGATTGAATCACTTCATTTAGCAAACTTATTCCACAAGTAGGTTCTAGTGTGTGCAATATACACGATTGGATTTGAAGATTTAAAGAGGCTTTAGGTGGAGTGTCGATGGGTGACAAGGATTTGGTTAAGCCATTGTTGCATAATAAAGGAAGCATATATTGTGAAAGTAGCCAGTATTCAGAGCATAGGTGTTTAGTTTGGAGTAGCTGGTCATGGCATGATCATGGGAAAGCTGGTCATAGGGGTTTTCTATGCCTAAGGTTGTATGTTTGGTGGGGGGATCCTCTAGCTTTTATATTTGAAAGTAACACTAATTCGGTGACTGCATATTGTGTGGATCTTTAGGGATGTAAAACGAAAAGGATGCCAAGAGAATGAAGACTGCAAATGTCGAGAATCTTTGCTATGAGGATGTTTTGCATGCATATGCTATAGCAGTGATGTTTCAAGTTTGTGGGGGCGAGGGGGCAATCTATGGAGATGTTCTTCATGAACTGTGTCAACGTTTGAAGAAGAAACTTTAGACACCTTCCCATATAGCAAAAAAATAGAAATTTTCTAGATACTTATCAAAGTATCTAGAAAAAGTCTCAACTAGTAAAAGTGGAACATTTTACAAGATAGTGATATAGTAAAATATTCCTATATAGGAATTTCAACATTTCCTAGTTGTTGATATGGTAAAATTTTACTATACAAGTAAACTAGTTAGAATGAGTGATATAGTAAAATTTATCTATATAAAAAAACTAGTTATGATCATGCATATAGTGAAAAATTATTCCTATATAGTAAAAAGTTCAAATCAAAATAATTGAAAGAATTAAAGGATATTGTCTTCATTAATAAAGAGATCAATCTAGGACACAAATATCCTCAATACTCAAAGGTATATTGTGACTTTTTGTGACAATAATTTTCTCTCTATAAAGTAACCAATCCACAATAGGCTTTCTCATGGCTGGCAATGTTTATTCATTGCAACCTCCTAAAAAACTAGGGTCCCTCTTGATAATATTATATGTAGACTTTAATTCTGTATATAGCTCATCAATGGATCGAATGTCCAAATATTTTAGGAGGATTGTTTCTTTGTCTTCCTCTTTGAAGATATTAACAACCTACATTAAAAGAAGACAAAATAAATTAGTATGCTACTACATCATAAGTTAATTAGCTACTTCATAATTTTAATATATAGTAACATTGAGTTACCAACGAAGTTCCTGAAGAGAATTTTACATTAGGAGAATCCACTTTTTTTGACAGATCAATATGGTTGAGAGCCTATAATGCAAACAAAAAATAAAATCATATTACATTACTTTTAAAAAATGCAAAGAAGTACCTTAGATTGTTTCTTCTTTTTCCCCTTACTATCATTTTGATGTTGCTTACTTTGCTTCATTTTCTTGCTCATCTTATCATAACAAGTTTGTAATTAGATATAATTCATTAATTTCATCTATTAAAACAAATAATTGAGGGATGGCTAAGCATACCTTTTGTACAGGAACACTTTTCTGTGTAGTTTCAATCTCCTCAAGATATTCAAATGTATCTTGAGGAATAGAGCATTTACTACTATATGAACTCTACAATACAAGAAAAATAAAATTCAAAAACAAAATATATTCTCATATATAAGTACACAAAATCAAGAATATTATATAAACAAAATACTCATACATTTGGGATTCCTTGTAGAAGCTCCATAAAAGTATGATTAGCGTTCAAATAATCTTGAAATATAGGTTAAGTATTAGAGGAAATAAAATGGAAAAAAACTATAAATCAAATTATACTAACCGTTTCATCATCTTTTTTATGTTTGTTGAAAGTAGAGACTGAATCAAGGGGTAGATCATCATTTTGTGATTCCAACTAATACAAGTAGGAAAATTAAAGTCAATATCCAAAATTTATAATTTCAAATCTCAAACTATATTAATAAGTAAATGGTGTACATACATGCATTGTGCTATTCTCTGAAAAGATACATTGATCTTCCACCATAAGTTGTGGATAATATACTTCACCATTTGTATCCTAAAATTTTAGAGAAAGTATACATAATGAAAGATAAATATATATAAGCAACTTAAACATAAATGATTATAATAAATAATAATGATAATAATAATGATTACACAATTGTGTCCATTAGTGCTAATTTCGTTTATATATAATCTACACTAAGAAAAAATTTGATAGTAAATAACTTACCAAAGATATATCCATAGAAGATGATATTTTCCTCTTGAGTTGCTTTCTAAGATTTTGAGCAACATAAAGATAGTATAGATATACATCATCCTTCTTCCAAAGGTAAGTAGCACCAGGAAACTCAAGGGGTAAAATTTTGATCATAGTTTTGATCTATGAATTCTAGAATTCTTTATTTGTCATATCTATTATCATGAAACCGAAGATCCTTGCCAAACTCATGGTTTGTGACCCAATTGTACACTTTTATGTGATTGCCACGATATCTAACATTTTGTGTATCTCTATAGTACTTCAGTAAAAATGGTTTCCCAAACTCATCTTTGTCTTCTCAACTAATCTTTTTAGGTGGTTTAAAAATTTGGTCATACGTGGGAGTCTTCATCAAAGGCACATCTCTTAATTGTATATTATTGATTTTCTTTTGAGGTGGTAATTGGACTCTTTTACTTTGTATTGAAATTGATTTACCCATGCTCACTATTTGCTCAGAACTATCATTCTTCAATTTCAATTCCTTAATTGTTTTTTGCAAAGTAATAATGGTATGCATCATTGAATCTACAGTTTGCTGACTTAGGGAGGCCATGAGACAAGCTAAAATAAAATTGAAAAATTTTGTGTCAATATTCAACCAACAATCTCTCTCTCTCTCTCTCTATCAATGAGTTTTTAAGTTTTAAAGAAAAATAACATATAGTAATATAAAATACAATTATACAAACCATAACTTGGGAAGGCCATGAGACGATCTACAATAAAATTTAAAATTGTATATGCCAGTATTAATCAAATAAGAAATTATATATATGGTAGTATTCATCAAATAAGAAATTGCCTCATATTTTATGAAAGGATACAACTCTCTCTCTCTCTCTCATTTTCTTTTAATCAATGAGTTTTTAAGTTTTAAAGAAAAATAACATATAGTAATATAAAATACAATGATACAAACCATAACTTGGGAAGGCCATGAGACGATCTAAAATAAAATTTAAAATTGTATATGTTAGTATTAATCAACTAAGAAATTATATATATGTTAGTATTCATCAAATAAGCAATTGCCTCATATTTTATGAAAGGATATAACTCTCTCTCTCTCTCTCTCTCTCTCTCTTTGTGTGTGTGTGTCTCTCTCATGTCCACAACACCTACACATGATGAGACACAATATGAGCTATAACTACGAAATACTATCCTAGTGTACAAATAGCCATAGATAAAACATAATGATATGTACAATAGAGTGGTGATCAAACAATTATGTTCACAATGACCAATGCTACCAGCACCCATTTGGATGTCAAAGAATGCAACACACACAAACTCTCTAAAGCAGTCAAGATACTTCATGTGATCTCCACACTACTGGAATATCTATAGAATCTCCAATCAATTATATTACTCTCCTTCTCCTTGTAACTTCAAAGTTTGATAGTACCATGCTACAAAAGTTCCAATCCCTCCATATATCTTCATCAATATCAATCCTCCATATATATCTACTACGATCACACTTCAACCATGACAATTTGCACCTTTTCTCTTCATAATTGACCTCTCTTATCATTGCATGCATGTACTCTCCATCCATTTCATTGTTATGTTTTCTTGCCAACACAATATCATGTTTTTCTAACCAAGGAGGTATGCAGCCGACTGCTCCTATTTGTAATAATCTTGTTCTTTGAATTAGATCTTTTACCTCATATGCAACAAGTCTATTATCTAAAGGTAGAGGAATAAACTTATGCAATAATGAACTCAATGCTCTTATGCAATCCTAAGTAATGGGAGTCGTTGAGTTTGTAGCACACTCATTCCCATGATGGGATCTATGAGTAAGCATTCATCATTTTCTTTTACAGTTATGCATTGCTTGTAATACTCCCCACTAAAAAAGATACGATACTCTCCATCCCATTGAATGGAAAAAAAGGTTGTGAGCATTGCTTTCCAATGACCTACGCTTTCTAACGTGCTACGAAATGTGTCTATTTTTACCACTACATCATCTCCAATCTTGTATATTTCTCCATTATAAAGAATTCTTCTATATATGGTAACTAGACATCCTACTAGTAAACTCTCTTTAATACAAAGAAATTGCGCAATATATTTTTGTTCTTCTGATGAAAGAGGCCTACGATCTCTTCTATTTTTTGTGATTAAAATGCCATTTTCACGTATCATTGTGTGACAAGGATATTTGAAATAATCTCTTTCAAGAAATTTTCATATCTCCTTTGCCTTCTCGATTGAAGAAACCTCTACAATTCCATTCTCATGAAATGGATAATAGCAAGGTGTCTGGTAATCAATGAAAGCATAACCATTAGGTAAGACAAACAAAGAGAGTATGTGGATAAGCATTCTTTCATGTGGTAAAAGGCCATCTACTTCCATTTTTAATAACTTAAATATTGAAGTGAAAAATGTCCTCTTACAATAATTTATGTAAGATATTTCGTTAAAACTATTATTGGTCTTCACTCTCATATATAATGCTACCATTCACTCAAAGTCACAACACCAATAGACATCATGCGAGCCATGTCTTAATATGTTATCTAATAGTTATCCATTTCTTGCAACATGTTCTAAGGGAGAAGAAGTAGCACCAAAGGCTTCTTCCTTTCAAACTCTCCAAGGAGAAAAAAACTACGTACAACACCCAAACTTTATTTTGTTGACCAACCAATACCACGACTATAATTATAGAAGGCATGTGCAATATCAATAAACAACAAACCTAAATTAGTGATTATATTCGGTATCTCATCAACTATAGTTAATACATATGGTAAGTACCATTGGATGAACTTTTGGTTTTCTTCAACCTTAAAGCTTTCATAATACTTACTTGGATTGTGAGGCCACCATCCATAATGAATCAAGGGTGGAGAAAGCTTATAAGACTTCTCACAACAAAAATCTATCACCTTTTTCTTTTCATTGGACATGGCCCTCATGAGTGCTCGTATATATTTTTGAAACATATTTAGAGATAACACATGCATCTCACCATACACCAAGTCTATTTACAAGTTGAAACCATACAAATCATATAGTTTCCATAGAATAGACTCTCCAAATAACTTGTGACCTTTAATTTTCCTTCCTTTTCAGCTTGTGTTAAAGCCCTCTTTGAACTTGTTAAGGCATCAATCATTTCATCTATGGACCACTGGGGTGGAGGATATCTTGCTTGATATCGTCTACCATCATATAGATAGCGTTCTTGGAATGAGGGATTACTAGTACCTAGAGTTGCTTGGGCTTTGTCCCTATGACAAAAGAATTGCCTGCCATCTTTGAAGGATCCTATTTTACATTGTGCGGGGTGATCACCCATTTGACCATCATCAATATCAATCTAACAACACAAAAGCTTGATTGTCCCATTGGATTATCAAAAATATTTCCTACAGGGTAGTTATATGATACTTATATACCATTTATGTAAAGATCTTGCGGCTCGCTAATGAGCGATCTTAAAAAAGTTTGAAACACATCAAGAGTATTACAAATAAGTTTAGAGCAACTAAAAGGTATGAAAAAAATAGGAAGAATGCCTAACATAGAGCCCTCTCCACCATTAAGGACCTTGATTTTGACCATACCACAATCCTTTTGTGTGGTGTGAGAGGCTTGGAAGCCATCTCGGTGTAAAAGAAGTGCCAAGTTTCGAGGATCACCTCTATAGATTTTCTTTTTTACATTTGTTTAAATGTCGGCATTGCTTACAAACAAAATTGTACTCTTGTGTCTCATGATTAAAACCTTGTTCTACAAATATTGAAAAACAAGACCTTAGAAAAGTTGTATATGCTTTCCCACATGTAGGGTTGTTGCATATAACAACCATCTCATACTCAGCATCAGGATTCCAAAAATCTTGATACTCATGACACTTTGTTCCATTCCAAAACTCACTTATGAATTCTGGTTGCATATGGATATCTTTCCCTAGCCATCTTGCTCTATGATGCCACATGCTTTGGAAATCATGACAAAGTGACTTGGATCGCACTAAAAGCTCCAATTGTTTCTTGAGAGGCAAATAAACAATATCTAAAATTTCTTTCCTTAGTTTATTGTATTTTTTACACTTGTCACAACATTCAATATAGTCATGCTTTAATATATTTTTTTGCATATTTTGTTTGCAAGAATAGAAAAATACATCTTTGGCATAAGAATCTTCCTTGTTAGGTGAAAGAAGCTCAATTTCATCAACATTGTTTTTACTTCCCATGGAATACCTATAGCATTCAGGTTGGTGCCACAACCATGATACATAGAGTCTATTGCTCCCAAGATGTAGGGACTCTAACTCCATCAAGTTCTCCATCCCATATATCAAGTAGTTGCACTAATAGCTTACTTAAACTTGGCCTGCACTCTTCAACTCTTTGATTCATAACCCTTGGATTACCCATGTCTCCAAATAATAGTTGGAGCATCTTCTCTTGTGTAGTAATTGAGATTTGGTTCTCATCCCAAAGAGCTTGAAGCTCAATTATTTTTTAATGGTTTGTTGATGTGGTGATGACTCATCTATATAAGGATCTATTTGAGGAGACTCGATATGGTCAATAGAAGGACTAGTTGAGTTATTTTCATGACCTAAGAGGGAACTTACACAAGTATTGATAGTTTGATCATTGATTTGTTCTTCTTGCCCTTCATTAGACTCCATGGTATTGGCTTCAAGAAAACTAGTAAGACCGATTTGCATACTTAGTGCATCATATTTGACCTTTAATTCTTGGTGCCTAAGAAAAGTTTGTGGACCAACACTCCTCCCACCATTACAATATGCACGACAATCAAACCACATACATCATCTATTTGAATCAATTATGCTAGCTTCATGTTGGACTTGAGATGTTTCTTCATGGCTTTGGCTCTCAAGATGGTCTCCTTGCACATTTGAATCACCTAGTACACTAGGATGGGATATCCTTAGAGAAGAATGCATAATTCCAAGCATGTCATTTTTTATGTGTCTAAAATAAGTACTACAGTTCACCAATTGCCAACCTTCAGGACTATGTGCACACTTATAATTACATACACATTTTCTTAATGTGCTTGAAAAAAAGGACATATATGTTGTTTAGGGTAGATGTATTAAGATAATTATTTGATTTTATAGACCAAATTATGTCCCTCACTTGCGTATCTTGAGTCTTCAATCCAATGCTGATAAAAAAGTGAACTCCACAATTATGGCATACGCGACTGCCAAAAATCTTGCCACAGACATAATTTCACGTTAATAACATAATTTTGAACAGAATGCTCAAAATATTGAACATAACCATAAGAATATGATGTGTCTAAAGATGCGTTGAGCATAACATTTATATCTTGAACATAATCATAGGAATGTGATGTGATTAACGATGGTGTTTAAGGACAAAAATGACCAAAATTGTTACTAGGGACTTCTTATTACTTAGACAGAATTATGACTATCTCCTCCTCCTCCTTCCAAGTCATTGTATGGTGTCGTGACGTTACGCGTCCACCATTGTGAACCTGAGGGCGGAGTTTTTTGCCAGGAATTTGAACTCATTAGCTAGTGTGATTAGGAATTTGTTTTCCATTGCGTGTGTCTTTTTGTTTGCCATTCAGTTTCATATATCAATTTGAAAATTTGATTGCTAGGTTTCATCCTAATTTTTTTTGTATTCACTTGTGGTCAAGGGGGATATTTGGAGGAGAGCGTTATCAGATCATGACTATTTCACTCAATTTTTGCAGGTTTTGGTCACATTAGGGCACACATGAGCTACATGTTTGTTGATGCAATTACTGTGTTTGAGGGATATTATTATTAGAGGAAGTGGTAGCAACATATGTCAGTGTGGGGATACTGTCCATTATGCAATTAGTTGAGAAGAATGTTTGTGAAGTAGCATAGCAAAGGTGTAATGGGAAAGAAGATTGGTGGAATATCTTAGTTGTGGACACAATCCTTGAGTTTTTTTTACAATTCATATCCAAGCAGTTTACCTCGTGTGTCCAACCTTCTCCTCCCACTGTTGCCTCATGAACTAGCAGCTTTTGATGCAAGTTGAGATGTGACAATGGATATACCTCTTGGAAAGGCAAAGACCTCTGCACATGGATAGGTTTTTCTCTTAATCCAACAATACTAGCTCCAATAGCAACTAGATGGTCAGTAGTTTCAAGGTGATTCTAGGCCATACATGTTAGTTGTTGTTGCTCATGATGTCTTGTCGTATCCTCCTTTCCATGCTCTACAGAATTTCAAATGTCACAAGCATTGGGAGTTGCTAGTACAACTTCAGCAAGAGGTTCAAGCCTGGTAGGCCACCATAGAATCATGCTACTTGGACTGTAACAGATGAGGGCAACAATTTTCCCAATGTCAATGATAGATTAGATGGGAGAAAGACACCTATGCAATAAGTTCATATGCCACTTGGCCTTTCAAGAAATGATCTTGAAGCCCATCCTAGTGGTTTCTATACTTGCATATACTTCAACATCCATTCCATCACAGAAGATAGCAACTAGATAGGAAAAAGGGAATCCAAGCATGGCAAATACTATCAATACCCCCATTTCCATTACTTTCTCAGAGCAAGGCATGACTACTGCCATGAACAAGACCCTCATGTCAAGTGTGATCCAAATGAGGCAACCTTAGTACAAGTATAGGCAAACATCTACAGAGCATTCATCCCAAACATAAATAAATGCAATGATGCATTTGGGGTATCATCTGTATCTGCAGTGCTTAATCACTTTGCACCAAAGACAATTTGTACAGACTCACCAGTGTGCATTTACAGCGAAGGTACACTATGTATGTATATTACTCAATATGCTAATGTTTACAGTAGTGTTCCATCAGGATGCTAAAGTTTGTATGGGCTCAGTAGTGTTTCATCCTAATGTTTACAGCAAAGGTACACTATGTATGGATATTATTCAGGATGCTTGGTCTTCTTGTCATAATGTCTCCACCATTCTTACTTCTATTCAGTCTCTCCTAACGGATCCAAATCCTACAAGCCCTACAAATCCAGAAGCCGCCTCATTACACCAAAATGACATTACTTCCAAACAACAGGAAAGTCAGACAATGTGTTTGCAGGTCATTGGAGTCATAACAGGTTTGCAACCTATAATTCTATTATAGATATCAAAAGCTTACCTTAAGCTTTGGTTGTTGATCTGTTTCATGCAATACAAGGTTCAATTGTATAGCTTACTGTGGTAATTGCTTCTTTTTTGTATACCCAAAAGGGAATCCTTGCAAGTAGGCATCATAGGACTTTACGAGGAAGGCGCATGGGTGTAGTTAGAAGTGTCCAATTTGAAAAAGATATGTGGGAAGATTTGTTCTCGGGGTGTATGTATGTTCCCGTTGTCAAAGGACTTTACTTGTAGTTAAACTTTTAAGATACTGCACATATATGATTGTTCGGAGATTGTAGAGGCGACCAAGACCCACGGACCACTTATTGTTCAAGCGTTTCAAGCGAGCACTAATGGCTACCTCTCACATAGCCGACGCGCTATCCCTCTCTACGAGTGTAGTGAGCTTACCTTGATGCCTGATTGAGTTGCTTCCTCTCTCAAGCACTCTGATAGCTCCATGATTCGTGATGCAAGCTCAATCATCCTCAAGTCTCTTCCTCCAAGCTCCATCCTCCATAGCCACGCATGAGACAAGAGAAGAGAAGAGAATAATAAGAGACCAGATGGAGGAGGGCTTCACCTCCAAGATCCCTCACACTCACATACTCACTCCCTCACTCACTCACACTCCCTTCCTCAAGCACTCACAAGCAAGCAAGAGAAGAGAAGAAGAGAAGAAGAAGAGTCCACTTTGCCACACACAAAGAATGAGCTCTCATTCACTTTTTGAACTTTGTATACAAAACCCTAAATCCCTTTTGGGCGGTCATCCCCTTTTTCTTACATGGTCAACCATGGCTCTTTTTCTTACATGGCCGGCCATGGCCTAGGACCTTTTTCCCATTGTCCTCTTTTCTTTCTAGCTTAGTCCTACCACCCGTTCATTGTTACAAATTGCACAGGAGGGAGCTTGGTGCTCTTTTACAGAGGTTTTGGCTATGCCTTTATATTAAAAGGTGTACCTTCCTGCTTTTGGCTTCTTGCAACTTCCATGGTTGTGTCTTGTACTCCTCGTGGGCCCACTCTCTTGTAGGGAGCCTTTTCCTTTTTTTCACCTAGCGCTTTTTCTCTTAGTGCCTCATTTTTTACTTCCTTCACTTTACAGTAAACATTACCCCCCTCCTAGTGGAGTGCCAATCCCATGGCATTGCTAGGTATGAGTTGGACAGTGTTGCGAGGGTAACCAGGTGGCTTTTTGAGTTTGTATACAAGCCGAGTTGGAAGGTCTGTTGGAGGAATTTATGGATCTGGAAGGCCCTTGCCTTGGATATGATCCCTGGTGTTGGAGGGATTTATGGAACTAAAAGGCCCTTATGTTGGATATGATCCCTGGTGTTGGAGGGATTTATGGAACTAAAAGGCCCTTACGTTGGATATGATCCCTGGTGTTGGAGGGATTTATGGACCTATTAGAGGGATTTATGAAACTGAAAGATCATTGAGTCTGGAATGAGCCCTAGTGTTGGAGGGATTTATGGACTTGAAAGGCCCTTATACGATCCCTAGTGGAAGGTGTGCTAGAGGATTTATGCCTTTGAAATTGAAGATATAGTTGGACGAATCCTTGCATAGAGAGAGGCTGATGGGCGGATCCATCTTTAAAATTGACGATGGTGTTGGATGGATCCTAGTGTGAAGAGAGGCTGATGGGTGGATCCGTTTTTAAAATTGACGATGGTGTTAGATGGATCATGGTGTGGAGAGAGGTTGATGGACGGGTCCATCTTTAAAATTGAATATGGTGTTAGATGGATTCATCTCCTGGCCCTCTGCGCTTGCCTTCTCTTGCGTCGTTCCAAATAAGCTTCTTCATTCACTTTTTGGTTGGGGCTACCTCAGTGTGTCCCTACTTTGTTTCACATGCATGGTGACATTGTCGCATAAGATGGGGAGTGCATTGCATGGATGATGGCGTCTCCGAAGCTAGTGGTTGGGGCCTTTGTTTTGTACCTAAAAAGAAAAGAAGGTGCACTACTTGGGGGTGTGCTCCGTTGTCGTGTGGTGCATTGTGCTCATGCTAGTGGGACAGGGAGCAAGCCTAGGTATTGTCCCTCACTTGAGAACTTAGTTTGCGCATAAGGGAGGTGTGGTGCGTGTAGCTTAGGGTGACATGTCTAACCATAGGCGAGTATTACCTCCCTAGGTGTATCTTGCCCTTGATGTGCCCTAAGCATGAAGTGGGGAATCAAAATGAGGCTAGGGGGTTAGAGATGGAGCTGGCCGACCGAAGCCACCGGACGCACCTAACTTGAGGACCCCTAAGTGCAGTGACTGTGATCGATATGTAGCTTGTAGTGTCTCTTTTTTCTTCTTTTTCTTTTTCTTCTCTTTTTTTTAAAATAACCCAAGTTACATAGTCATGACAAAAGTTAGTCTTCATAATCTTAGTGAGGTGGAGAAGGGGGCTTAATATATTTATTAAAGAATTGGTGGCTTTGGAGATAACCCTTGAGGTTTAGGTAGACCTGAAGGGTGGTAGTGGAGAGGAATGGATGATTGTAGCGGGTGAAGCAACTATCATTCATGTCCTCTAGAAGGGCTAAGCAAAATCAAGGTAATAAAGTAGCTCACATCATTAATTAGGCCATTGCGCAACTATCTATAGCATGAGGATCAAAATGGAGTACTAGGAGGCCGTGCTCCTACGGGGTTGGTCCTTGCCTAAGGAGTATCCTAAGTAGTCGAAGGTAATTACAAGTAGTAATGAAGGTGGGTTCAAGGCATGAAGAGAATTCGTTAGTGAATTGGATTAGAGTATCATACAAGCTCTCTGATGTGAAGACGAGGGCCTCTTCATATGTAGTACAATGATGATTATAGATTATAGGGAAGTTGTAGCGGGCGTGGACACTGGAGTCAAAATCCACTCCCACCCTTCAAGGTAAGGCATAAAGGTTGGGTCATTCTGCTCAAAGGGTTGAGTGTTGCAAAAGGCTATCCAAGTGTCTAGGTTGGAATCACAGACCCTTCTCCTCCATTGGGTTGACATTCATAGCCGGCCACAGGCCTTGGCACTTCAAAAACCTTATCCTACCAAAACTCGGCATCTTCAGTGGCCCATAAGGTGGGACTCTGCTCTCTCTCCTCCAGCCATTTCTATCCAAGCCTACTTCCGATATTAATTACCTCCTCCACCACCTTGACGGGCAAGACCCTAGGCAAGGTGGTGGGGAGCTGGAAGTTAAAATTGAAGGGGCTCCTGGACATTTCTTGCCTTTCCCAGATTACAAGATCAGCGTGGAAGCTCACTGGGGCATCATCCTCACACAGTGGGATAGGTGCCTAGGGTGCCCTTACTCCCTTGGCATATTCTCCTTGTGTCCTCCACCATTTGTTTTCTTCTTTCCCTCAGTGCCGTCTTTTTTTCTGCAGAGGTGTCTATGTGTTGTTGCTCTTCAATCCACGAGGAAGGAGGCAGTGGGACAAGCTCTTCTTCGTGTAATCCCACTTCAAAGTTCACATCCACCTCCCTCTCCTGGCTTTTGGCTCTTACTGCTCCTCTTTGAGGAACCCGAGTGCATCCACTTCCTACGAGGTTAGGACTGCCAATATATAGGAGATAATGGCATTGCTCTTCCAGGCTTGGGTCAACTCCACTAGGTTGTGGCGGCATCTACAGTCCTGCCTTCAGTGCCCTACAAGCCATTCCCAATTTCTTTTTCATTGCCTCTATGGACTCTCCCTCCTGCCTGGGTGATGTCCAATAGGGTATCCAAGAAGACACGTTGTTGGGTGTGGAAGCTCACTTGGATGGCTTTCACTCTACTTTCAACAAGTATCTTTTCCTTTTTGACTTGAGCGAGATGGCGTGCCAAGGATTTGACCCTTTTTTCATTCTGATTGGCCCATACTTCTACCCTGTTGTTCATATCTTCGAGGTTTTCCCCTGCCTCTGGGCTAGCACTATCAGTCTTCATTCTTGATCTTCCATTTCTTCCCTTAGCTTTTGCGACTCTTCCTGTGTTGAGGTATCCTCTTGGGTCAATTTCTCCACTTCTCTTTCGTACCTGTGAGCTCTCTCCTCCCTCAACTCCTCCAGCTCTTCCGTGGCTTTAGTGATTTTCTCCATTTCAGCTTGTAGATATTTGTAGCATGCCACAGTCTCTCCATTGTGCCATTGTAGGCATCATATGGCTTTGATTTCTTCATTCACTCATGCTTGCCATTCTGCTTCTATCTCTTCTTTAGCTTGTAGTTGCTCCTTTAGCTTGTAGTTGCTCCTTTAGCTCATGAACTTCCCTTTGGGCCATGGTTACTTAGTGTGTTTTCTCCAACTGGGATGCAGCCATGGCCTCTTTTTCAGCTTCTAGCTCTATTGCCGCAATTCTCTTCTCCTCCTTGACTTTCTCTAATTGAGAGAAGAGCTCCTTGACATACTCGTCATAGTCTTCAAGTGGCCTCTCTATTGCGGGGACGGAGGTCATGGAGCCTACCACCTTTTGCCTCTTTGGGTCTTGCCTCGACTCGGCGTTTGTTGCAGTCAGCCTTTTGGTTCCTACTAGGGGGGTAGTTTCTCCTAATCCTTGGCCCATTTCTTTATTCACAAAGTATTAAACCCAAGCCATTAGGTTGCTGGCATCCACATGGGTCGTAGAACTGGGAGTGGAGATGGCGATGGTGGTGGCAGGTGTTAAGAGAGCGGGAATGGGGGTGATTGGAACCTTTCCCTTTCCTTCTTGCACTACAGGTGGCACAAATTCTAGTACTTGGGTGCTTGAGCTCGGCCCTTCGTTTCTGATTGGGCTTGCGGGTTCCAACTCGTTGTGCCTGGACTGTTGCTCAATGGACCTGCACGTGGCGACAGCCATGTCTTCCTCCTCTTTTTTCCTCAACTCCTCCTCCTCCTCTTCCCGCTTTCTCCTTCTTTCCTCCTCGGCCTTCTTGGACTTTGTGTGGGCCTTTTGCAAGTCTGCCTTTTCTTGTTTCCTCCTCTCCTCTTCCTACTATTCTTGTGCGATTTTCTTCTTCATCTTCTTAGCCTTTCCTCAGCTAGTTTGCTCTTATTGTTCCATGTCTTCTTCTTCCTCACTCAGTGTCCTTTCACTGGATTGCACCTCTTGTTCTTGGTGAGGTGGCGACTTGCTTAGCATTTCATCTACTCCTTCTCCTGCTTATTCCTACCCTTGCCCCAAGGCTTCCCTAATGATCATGGTGAGGACCCCACCGAATCCAATGGTTGTAGTCTTTGAAGATGAAGCTTTCCTTTTAGCTTTGGTGGTGGTAGATTCTCCTCCGGTAGCCTATCCTCCCATTGCCAAGGCTTTTGTTGAGGCCTCAATGGTCTTCCTTATGAAATTGTTGAGGTTCACCTCATCTAATGACCTTGCTACGACGCTCTCTAGAAGGGGGACATTGATGCGACTCATGATGGTGTTGTATCTTTGACTAGAAAACAATTCATGCACCATTTTGTCTTGGAGTTGGATTTCAGGGTCAGAGATATCTGCCAAGTTGATGCCATTGTTGGTGTGGACTTTTACCTTGTCCATTCCTAGCAAGGCATATACATCTCTTTTTGGCTTCCTCTCTATTTTGTTTGCCAAGCCCAATGCCTTTTCCACCAGCTCCGGGGTCAATTCAATCTGCACCTAATGATTTCCCTCTCCCTCATGCACAATTACAGTGCCTCGGTTCCGATGGAAAGTCCTCGGGAACTTTGCACAATGGAAATAGTCCACCCCCTAGCTTACTGCTTCCACATATTTCTACAGATTGCATTGCTCGATGATCTGCCTCATGGCCTACTCTTCAATGACCACATCTTCTAAGTTGAAGATATGTCGAATTGGTTGAAGGCTCGTGTTTCCATCGAAAGCCCATATTTTACTTGTTCTTCTTCTGAAAAAGGCTGCTAGATTTTCTTGGCCTACCATGATGGGTGCCTGTCATGAAGCCATATTCACCATTAGTGTTTTTCAAAATAATTACAAGCAACAAGAAACGACTACATACTTGTTGAATCGAAATGCTTGTGCAGAAGTAGACTTTTTCCTCCCAATAGTCTATTGATTTCAAATTTTATTGCCCTTTTTCTCAATCACAACTTGTTGCATTCTACCCTTGCAATGTGTGCTTTTCCTTTATTGTTTTCCTTATGTGTTTGGTTTGATTCACCTTGCCCCCTCCCCCTTATGAAATAAGAAGAATCATTCCTAGATTTAAAGGGTTAGAGAATGAAGGGCCTTTAGTGCACACTCTTAGTGTTTTACTTTCGCATGAGCCAGGCGTAGAAATTCAGATTATATTCTAACTTTGCATAGCTATCCATATCGAAAGGGCGGATGCCCACATGCATAATGTAAGTGAGGACATCAAGCAAGAAGTCACCGGAGTCCACTCGGCTAGCAACATGAAACTCCTCCTCAATGAGAATGCGATCTAAATAAGGATGTCCCTTAATGTGTTCTTTGAGGGGTCAATACGGAGGGTAGTCAACACCCTATAGGAAGTTGGAGCAACATAGGTTGTTTCATATTTAGATGACTTGATTGCATGCTGTTGTTCAACATTGGTCATTATTTGGCATCCCTCTAGCTTCCATTGTAATCGTAGAGCATACCATTTCCGCAAGAAGGAGGAGTTATTGTTAGCAAGCTGTTGTAAATTCTTGATTTCCTGGTTTGTGGTCATGATCGTGTTCTTGCTATATGACATAATGAGACGTTGTTTGATTGCTTGTTCCTTGGATATCTCAGTTGCAATTAACTCCTCAACTGCTTTGAAAGATTTAACAAATACAAATTTTGACTCCTCCCAAGAGCAAGGGAGTGTTCGTACTTCAATCACTATAGGTTCTTCCACGAGGCCTAAGTCTAGTTGTCGTAACTTTTAGCCAATGTTATGAAAGTAGCATCCAAGCGTTGAAGGAAAGTAACCAAGTCGTCCCCAACATTTTCAGCTAAATCAACGATCAAGGTTAGAATTGATTGCCACTCATAGGAGCGTCTAATCTCAGCATGTGGTTGAGGTTTGACAGAACTAGAGAGTTCAACAAGCTACTGGTCGTAGCTTGGTTTGCTCCATAGGTTGTAGCTGGGCCTCAAGCTCGATGGGTTTGGTTGTAGTTGCAGGTGTTGTGCTAGTAGATGCACCGGAGATTTGAGAGGGACCGTATGGGCTAGATTTGGGTGGTTTGTCAGTAGCAAGCTATGGTTTTGGGCGATAGATTGGTTCAAGCCCCACTGAGCTAGGCTTTGGATGTTCTATGGACTTAGTGGCCTGATTTTCTTGTGGTTTGAGTGTCTCCGGCATGATGTTTCATGTGGTCAAGCTTGAGGGTGGCGTTTGAGTAGGGTCTTTGGTTGTTTTGGCTTTAGGCAACCAAATCCAGGTGTTACCTGCATAGTACCTTGTGCTTACAATAAGGCCTTGGGGACCCACCGTGGCATTGACCGTATGTCAATGTTTATAGTTTCATCTTGGTTTCCTAGGTTTCACGTGCGAATCATTAGCCTTGCAAGGCTGTGTGTTTCTATTGCTAGGTGGCGCTCTCTGTTTAGGTACCCATTTGAACTGGGGTTCATGGGCTTCAATGTTGATGCTAATGGGTTGTTGGCATTGAGGCTTGGTAGGTTGTGATGAGTCACAACCCCCCTCCTTAGTCTTGACGGTGGGTTTCTCTACTGGTGGCTTTGTGGACTTGGAAGAAGTCATATCGCCCTTACTGAAAGCTGTAACTATGCGGATGTTACACACGGCTAGGTAAATGCGCTGCAATTTGTAGTCAACATTGGAACGGGCTTGCTTCTTAAAGGTTCGTCCTAACATCAAATTTGTGCCTACATCTTTAGTGTTTGGCAAAACATAGAAGATTATCAGCATGCATCTTTAGTGTTGGGCAACACATAGAAGATTATCGGCATGCTTTCAGACTCAATAGAAACTGCAACCTTGCACTTCCCCAAAAGTGTGTAGATTTGGCCTCTATAAGGGCTGAGCTTAGCATTAGTGGGATGCAGTTGCAGTTTCCCCATTTGCATCCAATGATCATGGGTCAAGACATTAAAATCAGCTCCCTCATCGATTAATGCATTGATGGTGCATGTGTGCTTAACAGTAACCATCATGCTTAGGTAAGTTGGTTCCATTGCCTCCTCATCCTCACTGTCCATCTTAGTGATAGGGGCTACTCATACGTGGACAGGGGGTGTTGGCATTGGGGGCTCATGCAATGGGTGTGTGGGAGGGAAATACTTCTGTATGCGACTACCATTGAAGAAGCCTATGCCCTTGCCCCTCTAGGGTTTCGAGTTCTACATTGCCAATTTGGCTAATGATTCGAACCTTAAAAGGTCCTAGCCCTCGATACTTCAATTTTTGCTTATGTCATTTGATTGAGTACATCAGTATTAAGTCACCTTGTTCGAAGTTGCCCTCCTTGACATGCTTGTCAAACCAACTTTTGCATCCTGCCTTCTCGCATAGTAGCACATGGGTGGCTAGAAGCCATGTTTCTCATGCCTCCTTCCCATCCCATTGTTCTTGAATGGCTAACTTGAGGCTTGGTACAAATAATTCCAAGGGTACAATTGCCTCAGTACCATATGTCAATCGAAAGGGTGTTTGTCCTACAATCATCTTGTAAGCTGTGTAGTAGGCCCACAAGGCCGTCATCAGCTTATTATCCCAATCACTGCATGAAGCAGAGATGATTTGGTTAGGACGTTTACTAAGATTTTATTTGTGGATTCGGCGTGACCGTTTGCTTGAGGATAATAGGGTGAAGATTTTCGATGGATGATTAGGAAGGAGGACACGAGGTGAGCTATTACTTCGTTGATGAAGTGTGTGCCCTAGTCATTGACTAGTTCGATGGGGCAGCCGAATCGTGAGATCACCTACTCCCATAGGAACTTAGCAGTGGTCCTAGCATCATTCTTTCTCATAGCTAGTGCTTCTGTCCATTTTGTTAGATAGTCGGTGGCCACAATGATGTATTTAGCTTGTGAGTATTATGCCGCAGGACTAATGGGTCCGATGAAGTCAATCCCCCATTTCTTGAAAGGTTGTCGCGTGATAATTGGGGTTAGCTAACTCCATGTGATCTTTACATATAGGGACTTTAGTTTGTTGGCACTCACCACAATGCTTCACAATCATGTCGCATCTTGGAAGAGAGTAGGCCACCACAGTTGGGGGTACATCACTTTACGAGCTGCCATGTCTTCGCTGAAATGTCATCTTGCGATTCCGTCGTGTGCCTCTGCCAGTACGTCATGCATCTCATGCTCACACACGCATCTGCATAGTAACTCGTCTTGTCCTAGCCTGTAGAGTTAGCCTGCTATCAACAACTAATAAGGTTGGATCTTCAGGTGAGCCACTTGAGTCGGGCTTTTTCCATCATTCATTCCAATAGTGCGTGCTCAAGCACTTGAATTATGTCATCTGCACAATATGGTGTCATGTCAGCTCTAAACAATTTTTTTTCATTGGATGAGTGGAATAGATGCACGTCTCGCAGTTCACCCACAATGCCTTGTCCAGCCGCTTATCTATGGGGATACAAGATAGATGGTCAGCCATGTAACGATGCTTCCCTTTACGCACCACCACGGAGAAGTCAAACTCCAAAAGCAAAAGAAGCCATCTAGCAATGCGTCCTATAGTGCATGGTTTTTTAACAAGATACAACAAGGCTTGATGGTCAACAAAGAAAGTAAAAGGCATAGCCAAAAGATAATGTCAAAATTTCTTTACGACAAACAACATGGTCAAGCCCTCTCTCTCAATTGTCGAGTAATTCATTTCAGTCTCAGTGATTTGTTTGCTTAGCAAAGCTCACTGGGTAATCCAGGTTGTGCTCACCAAGTTGGCACAACACAGCTCCTACTGTGAATTTCAAAGCGTTGATGTGCACATGAAACGTGAGTGTCCAATCTAAGGCTCGTGGAATCAACGCTGTGGTCAGAGCCTTTTTAGCTCCTCATACACACGTTGGCATTCCTCGGTCCATTCGAATATGATCAACAGCTTGTATAAAGGTCTAGCAATCAATGCATAGTTCAACAAGAACCATCAATAATACCCTGTGTGTCCCAAGAAGCACTGAACACCCTTGAAATCAGTTGGGGATGGAAGAACGACCAATAACCTTGATTTTTGAGAAATTGTGGCAATGCCATTCTTTGACACCATGTGTCCTAGGATACATCCATGCTTCACCCAAAACTAGCACTTCAAGGGGTTCAAGGAGAGATGGTATAGTCGACATCGTTCAAAGACCGTGTCTAAGTGTTCTTGCCAAGTAGAGTGAACACACAAGTCGTCTATAAAGACCTCTAACTCCTTCATTAGCATGTCTTTGAATATTGTACACATCAGTCTTTGGAAGGTGGCTGGCACGTTAGTCAACCCAAAGGGCATGACTATGTAGGCAAAGATACCAATTCCGTGGCAAATGCAGTTTTATGTCTATCGTTAGGATGTACTTGCACCTAATTGTATCCAGAGAAGCCATCCAGGAAATTGTAGGCCTCTTTGCTAGCTACTCTCTCGAGCATATGCTTGGTGTATGACAGTGGGTAGTTATCTCTCTTTGTAGCTGTGTTTACCTTCTTGTAATTGACACACACTCTAATCTTTCCATTCTTCTTTACTACAACAACTATGGGGGAAACCCAGTCCGTGTGCTCAATTTCATAGATAAATCCTACTCTCATTAGCTTGTCGATTTCTTCCTTGACAGCATGGGCATGCTTTGGATTCATGGGATATGGTCACTACTTGACTGGAGTTACATTAGGTATCATGGGTATGTTGTGGGCCACCACACTCGGGTCTACCCCTTTGAGCTCTTCTAGGGACCAAGCAAAGACGTCTATATACTCCCGCAAGAGAGTAATGAAACTTGCTTCATCTTGCTCTGCCAAGTCATTGGCTATGAAGACAAGTCATGGGGTTTCCCCTTCCCTGGCTAAATTGACCTCTTTGACCTTGGCAGGTCCCTCGATTGGTTCGCTTGCTTGCCCCTGTAGTTTGGCTTCCAACAAGATCACCACCCTATCTCCCTTTTTGAACTTCGTGAATCATTTTGACAGGTCTTGCAGCTTTTGTTGTTCTTCTGTCTATGTTTCTTTAGGTAGCTTCCGTCATTCCTCCCTTGGTGTATCTAGTCTTGGGAGGTCGATGCATTTTAGGATCACTATTTGAGCTGACTTCAGATTCATAATCAAACTCACCGTCTTCACTAAAAGAGGGGCTCTCTCCTGACAGTCGTAGCTTGGAAGGTGAGTCCATTCGCAGCAGTGGTATGTCACTTGGTTGGGCTAGAACTTCCTGCTCATAGCTGATTACACCTATGTGCTCCAACCAAGTTCCTTCTATCTGACTCCTTTCTCTACTCTAAGGGCACTCTGCTTGAGTGGTCTGGAGTCTACTTGTATTTATTCAATTATACATCCCCCAGTGTCATATTCTATGGTATCAATTTCCCTTTCGCTCTCATCATTGAAGGAACATCAATCCTCATATTCGATATCTAAGCTGTCCTTGTCCGGTTGCTCATCGTTCTCCAGGTTCTGACGTTTCTCTTCTTATTGAAGCCCAATTATACTTCAAGTTCAAATCATGCACTTTAGACCATCGCCATTCAGGCTTTCATCTAGGAGGTCTTGGGGTGGCTTAAGATTCATTGTTGGATTGCCAGCCAACTTGTTGGTCAAGTATCCTAGGATCTCCAGGAGCTCTCATCTATTGTTCGAGACTTGGAATGCAATAGGATTGGGTCTTCCACGTAGGCTTCCAGTCATCATGCAGACTGGCATTGAAGGAGTGTCATTGGGCTTGCCAGTTGCCTTGATAGCTTGTTCGTACTCCTCAGTGTTTGAGAACGGTAGGTCGATGGTAGCAAGAATATGCATCTAGTCTCATTCGTCCTCAAGGCACATGATATACTTGGTAAGGGCCCCATAGGATCCCCTAGTCTATCTATCATCCTTCAACATGGTGGAGATGGCATCCAGGTCAACAGGGGTCGTCTTCCATGTGTCCATCTCCACTCTTATGGCCTCCGTTCAATTGCCCAAGAAGATAATACCATTTCCCCAATCATCCACGACTCTCACGTTGCACATCCAAGGTCAGCCTAGCAGGATGTCGTAGTCCACTCTCTTCATGACTATAAAGTCAACAAAGAATTGGATTCTCGTGATCTTCACTAGCCAATTCTTCAACACTCCAAATGTAAAATATTACACGGCGCAGCGAACAGAATCTGAGAAAGAGATAGAGAGTACACAACAGATAAGAGGAGAATCAGTAAATTCTTTAACTTCAAACAACTGATACAAAGATGGCTCTGTCCACCCGTGCGCTTCCACTGAGTGAAGCTTAGATGGCGATCTAGACAGAAGATAGGTGAAGAGTTTAAGGCTAGCTGGAACAACAACTCTGACTGGGTGAAAGATTAGTGTAAGATGGCTGCGAAGGGGTTTAGCTTTTATAGCCTGCGAAGGTCGTTAGGTCGGCCTATTGACCGACCTACCATATGAGCCTCCACTAGTCGGCCAGGGAATATTCCAGGGAATATTCCCTTTACCATCGGGCCGGGGGCGCTGCCCCCGGACCCCCGCCAGGGGGGCCGCTGGCGCCCCTGGGACCCCCCAGCCAGGGGCCGCTTCCGCGGCCCCCGGACCCCACAATAGGGGCCCCTTTTAACTCCCTTACCACGCAACTCAATGCAATGTGCCTCGAGTTGCTACCAGCTTAACCACTCTGTCTAACCCAAAGATTAGACCCACAACAGTCACCTTTTTGCCATCCGGTCACATAGACCTCATCTGATATACAAGTCAGGACTCAACCAATGTCCGGGCTCACATTTGGCTTCTCCTCATAATGGGGGCCTTACAACTTTGAGCACCATGGATCATTGGTAGCACCTAATGAGGGTGGGGGCATTGATCATATCTAACACCCCCCCTCAATGTCCACCCATAGATGAACTATCTCCTCGGCCCAATGCCGAGTCTCTGAAGATGAACTTGAAGCAGATCCTTCGTAAGTGCTTTGGTGAAGATATCTGCTCCATTCTCCTCTGTTGGACAGTAGACCAATTCCACTATCCCATCCTCCATCAAATCACGCACATAGTGATACTGGATCTCTATATGTTTGGTGCGTGCATGAAACACTGGATTTTTGGCAATGGCGATGCAACTCTGATTGTCACATCTCAGCACAGTTGGTTCTTCATCCTGCACTCCCATATGCCATAGAATCCTTCTCAACCATACGGCCTCACATGCAGCAAAACAAGCTGCCTTGTACTCTGCTTCGGTAGAAGACAATGCCACTGTTGGTTGCTTCTTACTAATCCAAGAAAAAATTCCTGAACCCAAAGAGAAACAATAACCAGAAACTGACTTCCTGGAATCAATGTCTCCTGCCCAATCTGAGTCACAGTTCCCCACAAGAGAAGTTCCGAAACTGTATGTGATACCATAGTCAAGAGTTCTCTTCAAGTATCTGAGCACCCGCATCCCAGCCTTCCAATGACTCTCATGAGGTTTGTTTGAGAACCTGCTCAAAACACCAACAGCAAAACTGATATCTGGTCTGGTGTTACACAAGTAGATTAGACTGCCGACCAACCTCCTATACCTCCCAATGTCTGCTAGTGCTGATGTATCCTCAACGGATAACTTTACATTCACCTCCATAGGTGTAGCTATCTCCTTGCACTCGGTCATGCCAAATGCCTTCAAGATCTCCCATGCATACTTCTTCTGAGAGATGAAGATCTTTCCTGGCTCTTGCCAGACTTCAATCCCCAAACAATAGTGCAGCAAGCCCAAGTCTGTCATTTCAAACTCAGAACTCAAAGCCTTTCGAGTTTGGTTGATCATATCTTCATAGTCACCTGTAATAAGAAGGTCGTCCACATATAGGACAATCACTACAGACTTTTTACCATCCCTGTAAACATACAAGTTAGCATCTGAGGCACATCTTTTGAAGTTTAGGTTTAAAAAGAACCTATCTATCCGCTGGTACCATGCTCTGGGGGCTTGTTTCAGCCCATACAATGCCTTCTTCAGTTTACACACTTTGTTCTCAGAATGGGGGGCCTCAAACCCTGGTGGCTGAGCCACGTACACCTCCTCCTTGAGGTCACCATTTAAGAACGCTGACTTAACATCCATTTGGTACACTGGCCACTTCTTGTGGGCAGCCACTGCAAGTACCGTGCGAATAGTGGTCATTCTGGCAGTTGGGGCAAATGACTCTTGAAAATCAAACCCTTCAACTTGTGAAAATCCTTGGGCAACTAGTCTAGCTTTGTACTTTTCTAAGGTACCATCAGCCTTGTACTTTACCTTCCAGATCCACTTGGTGCCAATAATCTTCCGCTTTGCTGGCCGATCCACTAGCTCCCAAGTGTCATTCTTCATTATGCTGTCATACTCCGCCTGCATAGCAGCCTTCCATGATGGATCTGCAAGTGCTTCTTCTAAGTCAGTTGGCTCCTTTACTTGTCTCATAATCTCAACCATCAAGGCCATGTTGACTATGTGAGCAGAAGCCCTCCTTTGCTCCTCTATTCTCTGAGACCTCCTTGGTCCGTCTGCCTTCTCCTCAACAGATGCAGGCATAGGATTATTGTGGTCATAGAGCTGCTTCACCCAGCGCAGCAATGGCTTTTCCGGTGGGGTGATGTCAGGTTGGTGAACTTTTTCCTCATCATCTGAAGATGATGCTTCCTCCTCCTTAAGGATAGGGATAGCTCTCGGGACAGGTTCATAGTGGACTACTTCTTCGCTTGATGATAAAGTGGAAGACCTTGCCTTCTCCTCCTCCACTGTATGCGGCTCCTCCTTGAACACCACATCACGGCTCGCGATGATCTTCTTTGCCTCTTGGTCATATAACTTGTAAGCCTTCTGCTCATCACTATAACCCAAGAAGATACATTTTCTGCTTTTTGGTTGTAACTTGTTTCTCTTCTCATCTGGAACATGTGCATAACATTCACATCCAAAAATTCTGAAATGTGAAACAGATGGTTTCTTACCAGTGTAAGCCTCATGAGGTGTTTTTCCCTTGAGAGCCTTTGTGTAACTCCGATTTAGAATGTAGACTGCAGTATTAACAGCTTCAGCCCAAAAATGGTTAGGCAATCCCTTGCCCTTTAGCATGCATCTTGCCATCTCCACAATGGTACGATTCCTGCGTTCCACAACACCATTCTGCTGAGGTGTGTGAGGCGTCGTCAATTGACGCTTGATCCCTTTGCTCTTGCAAAAGCCTTCAAACTCCTTTGAGTTGAACTCACCACCACCATCTGTTCTAAATTTCTTCACACTTTTCCCTGTTTCATTCTCAACAAGTATTAGCCATTCTTTAAACTTACCAAAAGCTTGAGCCTTATCACGAAGGAAGTACACCCACATCTTCCTACTGTAGTCGTCGACAATCAACATAAAATAAGAAGATCCCCCCAAGGCCTGTGTAGGCATCTTACCACACAAGTCAGCATGCACCAACTCTAGAGGAGCATGTGCTCTATTCTTGCTTTCTTGTGGAAATGCCTTTCTCTGTTGCTTGCCCATCATACAAGCTTCACATGGTTCCTTCAATTCAGTTATTGTAGGTAGGTGAGCAACCATACCTTGCTTTTGCATCTCCTTCAATACTGCAAATCCGATGTGTCCAAACCTTTCATGCCAAAGCTTACTTGTGCCCACTCCAGCGGTGGCTGTAAGAGCACTTAGCTCATACAGGTTGTTCCTTCTTTCTCCTTTGCCAACAATTGTGCCAGCACTATCAATAATTTCTGCACCTGTCTTCTTGAACCTCACTTCATGACCAAGATCAGTTATGGCAGCAACTGATAAGAGATTTCTCCTGATTTCGGGAACATACAACACATTTGAAAGCTTTTTGACTTCACCATTTGCAGCAACAAAAGAAATAGTACCTGTGCCCGCAGCAGGGCATTTAGCATCATTTCCAACCGTCACAGTGATGGATTCTTGTAGAGGCTGCATAGAACTGTATAGACCTTTCTTGTTGGTCATGTGACGGGAGGCCCCACTATCCAACACCCAAGAGTCAGTGGTAGATTCTTCTTGTGCCGAGGAGCACACTTCCTCAACGGTCGCCATGAATAATTCCAACTCTGCTTCAGCCGTATTGGCTGTCTCTTTCCCTTTAGTTTTAAGGGTACCATTCTTTTCATCTGCCTTCTTGACACGACAATCTGCAATTGCATGTCCTTTCTTCTTACAGTAGAAGCACTCTCCTTGAAACTTCTTCTTGCCGCCCTTTTTCTTTTTGTCACCATCATTTTTGGTGGAGGAAACACCTTTGCCTTTTGCATTGGCAGAGAATGCAGCATCTCCATTGTTGCTTCCTTCTCGGGCTTTCAGCCTCAACTCCTCCTCCATTAATAATGCACAAAACTCCTCAAAAGTCAAAGCTTGAGGTCTCACCTGAGTATTAAGGGCAGTTACTAGTCCATCAAACTTTTGTGGACAAATCCGAAGACACCTCCGAGCTAGCTCTTCGCTAGTCTTTTGTATCCCAGCGCCAGCCATCTGGTCGCGCAGATTCTTAATCCGAGTGATGAATGCTTCAACCGTCTCTCCTTCAGCAAACTTCTCCGCTGCTAGTTGATTCTCCAAGTTTTGAATCCTTGTTTGGTTTCGTGTTTCATACTGACTCCTTAGTACATTCCAAGCTTCTGACGCTTTGGTTGTATGCTGAATCAGAGTCAAAACACTGTCAGAACAGCTTGTAACTAAGGCACACAATGCATCTGCATTCCTTCGTTTCCAAGCTCGTAGAAGATCTGCATTTGGAGGAATCATCACACTAGGATTTGATGGGTCGGGGGTAGGCTGTGGTTCTGCGTCAGTCCCCAGCACAGTCTCCAGAAGCTCATAAGAATCAAGGATAGTTGTAATTTTGAACTTCCACAAGGTGTAGTTTGTACCATCTAACTTGCCTTCGCTGAAGGTTGGTGGACGAATCCTCAGTGTTTGAATAGCCGGTACAGCAGCACCACCTCCTGCACCGCTTCCTGATGCGCCAGAACTGCTTCCCGGAGTCGACATCGTTTCTCTTTGCTGTTGAAGCCTTTGCCTCTTGCACGCTCTCCGATCTCTAGAGCCCCCTGGGCTCTGATACCATGTAAAATATTACACGGCGCAGCGAACAGAATCTGAGAAAGAGATAGAGAGTACACAACAGATAAGAGGAGAATCAGTAAATTCTTTAACTTCAAACAACTGATACAAAGATGGCTCTGTCCACCCGTGCGCTTCCACTGAGTGAAGCTTAGATGGCGATCTAGACAGAAGATAGGTGAAGAGTTTAAGGCTAGCTGGAACAACAACTCTGACTGGGTGAAAGATTAGTGTAAGATGGCTGCGAAGGGGTTTAGCTTTTATAGCCTGCGAAGGTCGTTAGGTCGGCCTATTGACCGACCTACCATATGAGCCTCCACTAGTCGGCCAGGGAATATTCCAGGGAATATTCCCTTTACCATCGGGCCGGGGGCGCTGCCCCCGGACCCCCGCCAGGGGGGCCGCTGGCGCCCCTGGGACCCCCCAGCCAGGGGCCGCTTCCGCGGCCCCCGGACCCCACAATAGGGGCCCCTTTTAACTCCCTTACCACGCAACTCAATGCAATGTGCCTCGAGTTGCTACCAGCTTAACCACTCTGTCTAACCCAAAGATTAGACCCACAACAGTCACCTTTTTGCCATCCGGTCACATAGACCTCATCTGATATACAAGTCAGGACTCAACCAATGTCCGGGCTCACATTTGGCTTCTCCTCATAATGGGGGCCTTACAACTTTGAGCACCATGGATCATTGGTAGCACCTAATGAGGGTGGGGGCATTGATCATATCTAACACCAAATAGTTTCACCTTCATCCTATTAACCAACGTGACATTGAACCTAGCCGTCTCGGCTGGTGGGTTACCCCAAGTTTGGAGTACTGCATGGCTTAGCACACTCACTCCTGCCCCTGTGTCTAGGATCCCCTTTCTTGTGACATCCCCCAGAGCTAGGACTGGCAGGACTACACAAATTTTTGTGCCTTCCCAAAAAGCATTCACGTGCAAGGATCTAGACATGGAGTGTAGCATCAAACTCGGTATTTGAGTTTCTATGTTGTGCTCAGGCATGTCTATGGTAATTGGCTCATTTGGTCCTTCAACCCACTGTTTCAGCTCTAGCCATAGAGTTATATGATGCCTAAGCAGGTTCCCTAAGCTTAGAGTTACAGGGGTGCTCACTAGTGTATTGAGAAGGTTGCTAGTCACTTCCCCCTCTCCTAAATCTGTGGTTCTGGGCCAATGGCCTTGACTGGTTTGCTCGACCAGAGCATTTAGACTTTGTCTAGGCAGCCTTGCTTATGGGGTCATTGCCTCCCGTGATTCTGGTCGTGGGAGCGAGATTGGCGTTCTTATGCTTGAGAGATCATCAATTTCGTCTTCTAGTATAGGCTCGTCATCCTTTAGGTGCTCCTGGGCCACCTTCACCCACTCTTTTACCTTCTGGATGGCTTTGATTTGGTGCTTTGGATTGGGTTAGCTCTTCCCTTTTTAGGTGTCTATGGGGCCGACGTTTCTTCCTTTTCGTCAACGACTTTCCTTCCAACCGACAGTATTGTGGCACTTTCAGTTTTGAGGGTGACCCTAGCATCTAGTCCTTTCTTCCTTCATCTCCGACTCTTCTTCCCAACCGAGGTTGCGTCAAGGTTGCTAGGCCCTGGCAATGATATGTCAGCATGCTTCGTCTGCACGCGGGTCATGACATGCAATGGGATAGGTGTGGCCTCCCCATCAAGTGTATTGACACTGAACAACCCCAATGGAACCGATGGCTTGTTTGTCAAGGATGGCCTCCACCTGGGGCAATTGACAAAGACGTGAGTGGTTCCACACTCAGCGCATCTCAAGTCAGCTTTATCTCTATTTGTTTGCTCCCTCTTAGGGCAGCGTGAAGAAATGTGTCCCGGATGACTGCAAGTTCAACACACGATTGGCTCTTGGGTCTATGTTCCTAGGCCTCTGCCTCTCCCCCTACCTAATGCCATCATAGGTATTGGTCGATAGTCCATATGGACTATGTTGCCTTCCTCATCATACGACATGTATGGGTTTACATAAGGCTTGTCCACATAGTGAACTGGAGTATCACTTGGTGGGTGGGTTACATAGGGTTCATGTGATCTGGGGATATCTATAGGATTTATTTCCATCCTACAAATGGTAGCTTAGTATCATTAGGTGCTAGAAGAGCCAGTGGGGCTCCCCTTCCAAGGAAGTTCAGTGTCTTGTTTTCAAGGTAGGGTTGACCGTAAGGTTGCGGGTATGGGAGTCTTTGAGGTAGTCTACAATGCATGGCATCATGGCCAAACCTACCACAATTAGTGCAAGGTCGTGACCTAGGGTCCTGGCACTCGACTGGCAAGTGGTTCCTACCACAATGCACGCATTGAACATGTGGGTGCATTGGTCATCTCATCATCTCCTGTAGTTTGGTTATGTCCATTCTAATCTCTGCTAGCTCTTGTCCCGAGTCAATGCCCTTCCCTTTGTCTTGCGTGCTTGGCCTGTTCTCTCACTTGGCATCAAGACCCTCTCAGAACTCTTGGTATTGGACCTTCTTTCCTTGAGCCAGTCATCCACTCTAATAGCTTCCTCAAAGGCCTTTGCCAGTGCATCTTGCTACAAGCTCGAGTTGTCGGCCAAGGCTATGCAGAGCTCTTCACATTGTATTCTACTGATGAATACTGTGGTACCGCTCTTTTAGTTGGTCTCTCGCCCATTGGGATTCTATTGAAGAGGCTCCTCACCTGGGTCACGTAATCTCGAATATCCTCTCTCTCTCTCTAGTTGATGTTCATGAGTCGCACTAGCAGGTTGTCGGAGTACCCAGGTTCGAAAAATCTCTTGATGAAGAGATTTTTCATTGAAATTGGCATGCTCTACAGCATCCAAACTTGTGTATCAAGTCCGACCCTTGTCACATAAGCACAGTCTGAAAGCTTGGGAGCATTGAGCAGGATCAGTAAGGCCATTAGCCTCGCAGACCTGCTCAAACTATTCCACAAACCTGTAGGATCATCATTTGCTTGGTATTTTTCCAGCTGCTTTGCCATCACATGGATTTTTTATTGGCTTTTAGATCCTTGGTTAACCCCTAACCCTGCTAGCAATGATGTTGCTAATGCTACAATGCTTTGCTCTACTACCGTATTATCTAGCAATCGCTTCATCATCAGAAGCTCACTCAGTGTGAGGTCTCCCTCTAACTCTCTCTCACTCTCCGACGATTGATTTCTACTTGATAGGGCTAGCACTTTTTGGATCTCTCGCATTTCCAAACTCTAGCGCAAGCTCCTAGTTTTGCTCGTCTTGGTTGTATACAGCTAGGCCTTGCAGAGCCTTGCGACCCAGCTTCCTCTCTTCCTCAAGGTCTGCTATGATGTCCTCTATAGGTCTATCGTGGTGTTCTAGCTGGGTTCGAACATCATACTTGTGCATTAACTATTGGATGGCCTCCGAAAAATCACCTAGGTCCAGCTCTTCATTGCTTCTACGATCTGAGTTGCCCTCTTCCATGTCCAAAGCTTCCTGCTCTACCAAGTTGTCGATCAAGTTGATAAGGCCAGGTAGATCCACTTCCACAATAGTGCATGTCCTTGCTGTGTCTGGCTTTTTGGCTGTGGTCCTCGCTTGGTTCTACTTTTGGGGATTCGATCACCCTTCTATGCCTCTGAGTCTTCTCTTACTTGTGGATTCCTTCAAGTTCTTAAGTCTAGGTGAGTTCCTTGTTAATTACAACCAGTCCTCAACTTATCCTCACTCTGTGAGTGTGTGCATGTGAGCGATCTTTTCCATGCACTGTGCGAAATTAGGATTTTAGCTATTTTCAAGCATGCTTCGAGTGATGGAAATCAAAGTGAGTGAGAAAACAAAGTGTGTGCAGCTTCGGCGCTCTTATCTACAGGTTGGCTTGATAGGGTCGTGTGTTTGATTCCTAGCTATTCTTGCCGACTTCTCGGGTTTTTTTTCTGCACTATCCTATTCGGCTCATTCAGGGTCGAGAGTTAGGGTCTTGCAATCAGCCCACAACACCAGACATGATTCCAGACTGTTCGGCCACAATTTCTAGGTTTGTAACTACCTGTGAGGCATTCAGTGGGCTCTTCTAGAGCGGTTCACGCTTCTCATTAGCTAGGGTTTGTCAAGTTTCTAATTTTTTCTTCCTCATACTGTGGTTGATTTCGAAAATCGGATGTCCGATTTACCAGTGTATGATTCTAGGGATCGGACTAGGTCAGGTCCAATTGTCACAATCGGACAGGGTGTGTTCGATCGGATAGCTTGAGTTGGTCTGACTGGGGTACATTTGATTCTTGGTATTGTACGAGGATGCTTCGTCCGATTGAACGTATGTCCGATTGGATAGAGTACTAGGTCTGATTTTGTGGTTCGATTGCAACGATCGGATGGGGTAGTGTGTTTGATTCCTTCTCATCCGATTCTCAGAATCAGACAGAAGTGGTATGTTCAATTGTCGCAATCGAACGGCCAAGAGTCTAATAGGATAGGATAGTGTGTCTGATTTCTTCTCGTCCAAATCTCAAAATCAAACGGAAGTGGTGTGTCCGATTGTTGTGATCGGACGGGTCGAGTGTCCACCACAATCGGATGATGGAGTTGTATGTCTGATTTGGAGCTGGTCTAATTTTCAAAATCGGATGGGTATGTCTAATCCGATCGGATGGGTTTTTGGTCACTGGGTCTAATTCTAGGAATCGGACACTATGGAAAGTGTCTAATTTTGTTGGCTGAAAAGTGTGTCGATCACATTTTTGCCAAAAATCCTCACTTAAATGTCACTAGCACCTACAAGGACTTCCAAAAATCAAGTAGTGTAGGCCAAGGGTATCCTATACTTGAATCTCACTGAAAGCTTCAACACGCTCCGATTGATTCGACGTAGTCTTGTGCCCTGCAAGCTCTCTCTCTCATACACACAAAGCTAGGTCTACAAATGTGGTCTTCCCTGTTCATTCAAGACTTTAAACCTTTGCTGGCTCGTACCTCGACCTTCCCAATCACTCCACCTGCGACTCCCAGACATTTGAACCCTCTCTTTTTCCCATTTTGCCCTGTTATTGCCTTGTGTGCAAGACTATTTTACACCAGTGAGTTGTAAGCTTCCCACTTTGATTTCTCCTTCCTATCCTACTCTAAATGTGACAAAAATCAAAAGTAAAGTACTGAATTGATTTCTCCTACTCAACCAATCATCAAAAACCAAAAATACTTACTTGTAGCACGGATTAAAACCCAAAACCTCTTATCTATCTCAAGCTCCAATTTTGGGGATGAAATCCTTACTTCAATGCTCGATTTGAAGTGCCCAAGCGCTCAAGCTTGAATTCGTTGGTCTCAGCAATGAAACCAAAATGTAGAGGGGACGAGCTCGAGCTCAACCACCAAGACCCATGGACCACTTATTGTTCAAGTGTTTCAAGCGAGCACTAATGGCTACCTCTCACATAGCCGACGCGCTATCCCTCTCTACGAGTGTAGTGAACTTACCTTGATGCCTGATTGAGTTGCTTCCTCTCTCAAGCACTTCGATAGCTCCACGATTCCTGATGCAAGCTCAAGCATCCTCAAGCCTCTTCCTCCAAGCTCCATCCTCCATAGCCACGCGTAAGACGAGAGGAGAAGAGAAGAAGAAGAGAGGAGATGGAGGAGGGCTTCACCTCCAAGACCCTCGCCCTCACTCCCTCACTCCCTCACTCACTCACACCCCCTCCCTCAAGCACTCACAAGCAAGCAAGAGAAGAAAAGAAGACAAGAAGAAGAGTCCACTTTGCCACACACCAAAGAACGAGCTCTCATTCACTTTTTGAACTTTATATACAAAACCCTAAATCCCTTTTGGGCAGTCATCCCCTTTTTCTTACATGGTCGGCCATGGCCTAGGCCCTTTTTCCCATTGTCCTCCTTTCTTTCTAGCTTAGTCCTACCATCCATTCATCGTTACACATTGCACAAGAGGGAGCCTAGTGCTCTTTTACAGAGGTTTTGACTATACCTTTATATTTAAAGGTGTGTCTTCCTACTTTTGGCTTCTTGCGGCTTCCATGGTTCTGTCTTGTACTCTTGGTGGATCCACTTTCTTATAGGGCACCTTTTCCTTTTTTTCGCCTTGCGCTTTTCCTCTTAATGCCTCGTTTTTCACTTCCTTTCCTTTGCAGTAAATAGAGATGCTACATGCAAAGGAAGAATTGGCTTTGTCAGAGGCAAGCTTCGGCTTCCACTCTCCAAATGGATTCCCAAGTCTCACTTATAATGAGCTTGAGAGTCGAGTTCTTGAAGGGATTCATTATTCAAATGAGACTTTGGACCTGCCTTCTGTGGAGAGCCATATCCAGTCTCTGGAAATGTGCAGAAAGGAGAGAAGTATGGTGCAGACTAAGTGTATGCATGCGTAGTTGTGTGAGTGCAGATTGGAGACTCATGAGGTGCTTGGGAATTATCTTGTTCCTATTTTTGTGGATTCGAGAGGCATGTATGATGCACAGCAATTATTCTACAGATTGGTTTACCAGAATGATAGTTCGTATACTATCTAAACTTTAGGTTACATCAAGTGCCACAATTTCCAACATGCCCTTGACTTGTTTAATGAAGCCGATGAGACATCACAATCCCTAAGCATAGTAATTGATCTTTGGCCCTATTGAGAGCATGTGTCGAGTTTAAGTCTCTGGAAGAAGGTCACTCGATACATACAACAGTTATACATGCAATAGTCACTCAATACATGCAGCAGTTTAAGTCTTTGGAAGAAGGTCGTTTGATACATGCAGTAGTTGAATGTGATTTACTTCTAGAGGCACATTAGGTGTTTGATGAACTTCCAGTTTGTAATCCATCAGTCACTCAATACATGCATTGGTAAAATGTGATTTACTTCTAGAGGCACAACAACTTGGCTTCACATTGGAAAATGATGTTTACATTGGCAACATGTTAGTAAACATGTATAGCAAATGTGAGTCAATTTTGGAAGCATAGAAGGTGTTCGATATGCTTTTGGTCTAGGATGTGGTTTCTTGGAATACATTGGTTGCAGGGTATGTTGAACACAACCTTAATGAGGCAGCTGTGATTTGTGTTGAGTGGATGCAACTAGATGGTGTGTTTCTAGATGCTATTACATTTGGTTGCAGCCTGAATGCTTGTAGCAACATGCAAGCCACAGATAAGAGACGAAAAATGCATACCACCATTGTTGAAGAGGGATTAGAAAGTAATATTTTTGTAGGCAGTAGCTTGGTGGATATGTATGTCAAATGTGATTTACTTCTAGAGGCACATCAGAGGTGTTTAATGAGCTTCCAGTTCATGATGCTATCTTATGGAGCACCTTAATTGGAGGATATGCAAAAAATGACATGGGTGAAGATGTGTTGACTACTTTTAGGCAGATGAAATTAGCAGGTGTCTCTTTGGATGTTGTTACCTACCTGTGCACCCTTAAAAGTTTGCAACTACATGAAAGCTTTAGAAATAGGTTGGAGTATGCATATTGAAATTATCAAATTTCAGTATGCATACTGAAATTATAAATTGCAGCTATCTAAAGCAATTCTTCAGCTAGATGAGTGGTTCCCATCACTAACCATACTGGTGATATTGATTATTCTTCTAATGTCGATGTGGCCACAATTGATATGAGCACCTGTGGATCATTATTATGTGTTCAATCAAAAAGCAATCCTACATTGGGGCTCGCCAAGTCCAGAACTGTCAATAATGTGAAAAATAAAAGATTTTCTAGAATATACACCTAGGCTGCCTACTCTAAAAAACAATTGTCTCTCCTCCTACTACACCTACTCTAAAAATAGTAGGCAAGTTGCCTACTTTGAGATTTTCTACTTTGAACATCTACTCATCTCATCACACCCAGACTGCCTCATCTAAAAATAGTTGTCTGTCCTCTTACTACACCTACTCTGAAAACAGTAGGTAGGTTGTCTGCTCTGAACTACTTTGAGGATTTCTTTTCTTTATGTGCTCTACTCATTCAAATCTATCTTAAACATAAGTATTGGGCTACACCTCCTGTTGTTAGGATACTTATTATAGTACCGATTGGAGTCTATTGTCTCCATTGTTGCATGGTTCAAGTTGAAGTATCTTCTCCTAATCAAGTCACTATGGGGCAAAACATGATTGAGAAACCCATTGGTGTAGCAACCCGTGTGAGAATGCCACATCTCAAGATTTCATACCTACCAACAAAGTTTTAGTAGATTCACAAGTGAGGCCTGGTGGATCACAAATAAGGACTTTGATTCTTGTGATAAGATGGAGCTCAACAATCAAGACATTGTATATACCACCTAGCTTAAGCCAACATGATTGTCTTGAGGGTAACATCATAAAACCACGTGGCTTGATAATGGTCATCTTATGCAAGGAAGTTATCATGTATGACCAGAATTATGTCCTTGCATGACCAAGATTATGGTCATCATTTTTCTTCAGAGTTTTTTATGTTTGAAAGAATTTTCAACTAAAAGCAATGAACCTAAAGATGGAAATCAAGGGAAGTCATGTGTAGCTACACCAGTTGCCTTTGATAAGCAGTAGTCTAGCAAGCACCTCTGTAGTAAGCAACACTATTGCAAGATAAGAGCCCAAATCAATTTCAAGCTACCTACTCTAAAAACACTAGGCAAGTTGCCTGCTTTGAACTGTTATGACACTTAGGCAGGCATCTAGTATGTTATAGCTAGGTTGATCAATGTCATTAAGTATTTGTATTGTTTTAGTACATTTTAGTAGTTTTTTTTTCACCTTCAAGCCTATTGAAAGCTATGTTTAGACCCTAGAGTTTGTGCAAAACACCTAGCCGCTTTGGAACATTGCCAATCGGAGTGTTGCTCAAATTGGTAAGATAGAATATATGCATTGGAATGACTTCAAATAATTGGTTGGTATTTAGGTACATGATCACCACCACAATACACTCCCAAGTTGAGTCTAATATGCTTCTTGACATGAGATTCTAGGGCATAGCTGCTACTTAAGATGGATGCCTATTGAAACCCAAAAAAAACTTACTTGTACCAAGCTACTCAAGAGGATTACCACACAACCTACTTGTACCAATCTTCTAAAGAGGATAGGCTGAGGAGTGTACTAGATAGCCTGCATGAACCAAGCTCAGAGGACTATGCCAGGGGACTATGTTCAAAGGACTATGTGGTGAACAATGCATTACATGAATTTATGCAATGGGGGTAAGTCTCCTCCGAGTGACCTAGAATTGTACACATGCTTTAGTCATTTACTAGAATTTCTTCAAACTATTTTGATAGAAAAAGATGTAAATAATTGCATATTAGGGTTTAGATTTGCAAGCATAATCACTACGTAAAGGGTGTCATTAAAGTTTTTGGTTGTTATCTTTAAGATAATGCACAATTTCAAGTGTGTTCACCTATAGGTAGTCTGGATCAACTCAAGCTAGCATTGACCATCCCTCTCTCATTGTTGGCCATTACCCTAGTTACAGTGTGGGAAATAAGAGTCCTACTTCACTTCTAGTGTCTTATATGATAATCTAGGCTATGGATCTTCAGGCTTCATTAATATCTTAGGATTCGTGATGCCAAAATTAGGTCTTTCATGTGCATGCAATTGGTCATTGTTGCATGTTACTTGACTCACAGCATACAAAATGTACAAGATAATCAAATAAATAAGGTCTAATGCTAGAAATCTTGAAATCACCCAAATTCTTTAGAATCAAGCAACTAAAAAGCTAGATAATAGGGAAAGGTAAAAGAGATAACTTTGATGTAGAAATCCAAAGCATGGAATTAAACATCACTTACAATCTCTGATCAAATACACTTGATCTTTTAGGAGTGCCACAAAAACTTGAAACCAATGTTCCAGAATTGCCCTTGTGTTGTAGCTTTCAGAGAAACAAATGTTTCAGAATTGCTCTCATGTTGTGGCTTACAATTCTCTAATGCAATATGAATGATTTATTACTTGTTGATAATTAGAGTATTGCCACGAAAAGTGTCCTTCAATGCTTGATAACAAAACTTGCATTGACCAGCTGATGACTACAACATAGTCAGGCATCCTAGGCAATCGGGGGTGTGGTGAACAAGGATGAGATTGTGTGCATACGAGAAGATGGACATGGTCATGTGTGGGAGAATGGATAATGAGATTGTGTGAATGTGAGAAGCTATGGGACCTGGTCGTGCACGAGAGAATGGACCTTTCTTGAATCAAATAAATTTTTTCTATTTTCTTGAATCTTGGAGGAACGTTTAGCTCCCATTTAAGAAAAATGCTAAGAGAATGGACCTTTCTTGAATCTTGGAGGAACATTTAGCTCCCATTTAAAAAAAATGCTAAGTTTATTTGCATCTTTCTTTTTCTTCTCTTATGTTGCCCAAGGTTTAGTGACCTTTTACATGTGTCTTACTACCTATGCCCAATGGGCATCCTAAGTACCTAATCCCTTGCTCCAATTCTGCTACTTGGAAGTCTGGCTCCCTTAGCAACTTTGCTAACTCATTCAATTCTAGGTAAATAAGATTTCTTTTGCTCACATTAGTCACAACCCTAGATAGCTCTAGAAAACTTTCATACAATTTCATCAAATACATCTACTAGTTGATTTTCTAATTGCACAATATTGGTCAGTTATTATTGGCAAAGAATTGGGAGACCAAGTATTTTCTTAATGGTATAGGAAGCCCCTTGCTTACTCCATGTTGCACCTTCCAAACCAAATTCCTAAGCAAAGGGTTGGTGATTATGGTGGCAAAAGCGACCTCTTTACCTCAAATGGACCTAAGCATAGACCATTTACAAATACATTCTAAAGAGATTGAAACATCCCTACAGAAATTCCACAATTCCTCCTCCATCATCTATCATAGTGATGAACTCTTATTGCTTCTTTTGCTTCATCAATTTATAAAATTAATTGGTCAAAGCACCAGCCCCATAAGATACCATTTCCCTTAGACTAAATTTCAACAACTTCACCTTTATGTTTTTGCAAATCCTCCATGTAATGATCCACTTCTTTGAGAAGTTGATAAAACATCCCATTACTACAACAATTAGCAAGAGTCATAATAATATACTCCCTGCATTGCTAACTACTAACATGCAACCCTCTTTGAAGTCTATCATGATCATTGCCATACATCTTGGTAATCTCAGTGATGATAGCTACTATGGATATCATCTAGTTCTACATTGGATCTCGACCATTGGTTGTTGGTTTGTTTCCAAGCATTCTTCAACTTGGTGGTGGGGGTCTCTATCGGTGGCTCTGCAGTCGTAGGAGGCGCAAGATGGCCCTTGCTAAAAGTAGTTACTATGCGCACATTACCTACAGCAAGATGGATGTGATCTAGGTTGTAGTCCACATTGTAGTTTGTCTTCTTTTTGAAAGTGCGGGGAGATCTTTCGATATCCATCGTGGCGTGGCAGTGCACCTATGTCGATAGCATTTGGAAGGGCATTGAGAGTGGAGTTTTGAGCCCGGGATGTGCCTAAAATTTGCTAAAAAATCCAAAATTTAGGGGAAAAATATTTAACATCGAAGGTGGCGGCTCCAGCTAGGACGATTTTAAGCACCAAGTGAAAGACGCTTTTAAAAGGTGCCCGAGTGACACTTGTGCATTTTTGATAATTATTCAGATTGCCGTGTGGGTTGTCAGGAGTTGTTAGTCAATGCGGGATGTCAAGCCGGACGCCCAGGATTTTTCAGAGCTCGATTTGGATGCCGGATGAGGAAATGGCCACAAGATGGGCAAGATTTGAAAAGGGACCAAAGTTTGGCCAAAAGGGGTTGTGACCTTTGGGAGTTTGGACATTTTATGCCACATGACATTTTGCATGCAATCGTGGAGAGAGAAGAAGCATGAATAGGGTGCCATCTTCATGCCCGAAAAATGCGCCAAGATGCATGGAGATGGTGATTGCAGGGTACAAGCAACCCATCCAACTGACGTTACCATTGATCTTCCCTCTCTTGGCTAATCATTTCGCTTGTCTTCGCCCATGCAATGATGGCCTAAATGAGGAAATCTGATTCTAGTCTTTCTCTCCCCTCCCTCTCTCTCCCCTAAGGGGCTGTTCTTGTGTGCAAGAGGAAAATGAAGAATGGTGAAGGAAAGCTTGTCCGGTTGGAACCGGATTGCTTCCGGATCGATGTAGACATGAATATTGCTGATTGTGAAGATGCTGGACATTGAATGTGGGCTGACCCGCAGTCCCACACCAAAACCGAGATCCCGAAACACGAAACCTAAGCGGTAATTCGGTTTTTTTGAAGAAAAAATGAGTTTTTATGCTATTTGATTGATGAAATATTGTTCCCATGGGCTGATTATGCATTATGATGTTGTTTTTTATGAGTTTCAATAGTTTATAATTAGAAAATCAGAAAATCATGTGATATGGCTGAAATTAATGTTATAAAACCTGAAAAACACGCGTTTAAGGGGTAAAAATGGGTTTTTTGCAAAATAAATGGGAAATATGAGACATAATGCCAACAAAACCTGAAATTTTGATGTCAAAGAACCTAAGGACCACAGCCCACAATCAATCTTAATTTCTAGTCAATTTTTATTGAAGAAAATAGAGGAAAAATACCAAAAATGGTGAAAAATGTGTTTTAAATGGGAGAAAATTAGGAAATGGTAAAAGGAAAATCCCAAAAAATTACATGTGTGTTTTTGCAGCGTATAATGGAGGTAAAGCACGAGGTTGGCCTCAGTTTACCCTCGTTTCTATGTTTCCGTTCATGTTTATCGCTTTCTTTATAACGAAAAACACATAAAATGACCTAACCCAGAATTCTATACTTGGCTCATGTGCAAGTAACCCTTATATCTGAATGCTGAATGCCCTTGATCTCCTAACCTTCGATCCTAGGAAGGATTCTTCTCAATCTGGAAGGGGAGAGGGTAAGGTGAAGGTGAATCAAATTAAAACCAATCAAGATCAAGCGAACACAATAAACACATAAGAAACTAGTGGTGTAGGAGGAATGCCATAAAAACTTTGAAATTAAAGATAGAAATTCTGAAGGGAAGAATCTATATTCAATCTTAATGCTTTCATTCAACAAACATAAAATCTTTCTTTTCAACAAATTATTGTATATATATTAATTATAGCACTAATGGGAAGTATGGTTCATGATGACAGGAACGAGAGATGTCACAACAAGACCGTGCCCATCGACTCCCCTTCATAGAGAAAGAGAGAGCGCAATACGGCATCAGCCTGGAAAATCGGGCTTATAGTCAACTAAAATTCCGCATCATTCACAACCTTGAGAAGATGGTGGCCAAGGAGCAGGCCGCAAGGAGAATAGTGGAACAATGCAACCTCCACAAGTACTTAGAGAAGTTTGCATAGGAACCTAACCACATGAAGTGTGTAGAGTTCTTGAGAACGTACAACCTCAATCGAGAATGCAGAATGGTGACAGTGGGAAGGGGGGACAGTGCCCGACAAGTGCAGGTACCACTAAACCAGGCCTTGGTGGAGAAAGCACTGGGGCTAGAACCTAAGGTGGAGGAAAAACGTAAGAGGGATGTGTATGCTCTGCTGAAGATCAAGAGGGAAGAAGTTTTGATAAACGACGACATCCGCATACAAGACATCCCTCGATGCTGAGATCTGCATCATGCAGGCAAAGTTGGTGCATGCCCTTTTCTCCAACCAACGCTACAATTTCCTCATGCATCGGATCAATATACATGTGCTGGAGAATGTGGTAGCCCGCACCTTGGATGAGGTGGATTGGAATGGCTATGTGTGCAAAACAATAGACCAAGCGGCCAAAGCACTAGCCCTAGGCAACAAACAGGTAGGCGGAGAATCCCCCGCATCTAAGAATATTGAGAGGAAGAAACCTTCCTCAAAAGCCTCCTTCATTGGGTATGGAAGCATACTGACGGCCATCATCCAAGAGGCTATGAGAGAGGCCCCACAAGGAAACAAAGGAGCAGATGAGACCCTAGACAGGTCGCTGACCCATCAAAAGGATGAGCAATCGAGTGATTGGACAGAAACTGAGACAGAGAAGGAGGAGCGAGAGGCTCAATCCAAACGAAGAAAAACAAAGGAGTTCACTAGGAAGGCAACTCAGAAGAAGAAACAAAAGGTGGGCAGGAAAAATGAAGAAGAAGATCTGGAAAGAGCAAAAAAGGGATCCCTGAGAGAGAGACGACAGAGTGAAAAAGAAGGAGAAGGAAGAAGCTGAAAAGTTGACCGAGGAAGCAAGGAAAATGGAAGAAGAGAGAGAAAGAAGAGTTATGGAAGAGGAGGCAGAGTTGAGGAGACAGGAGGAGGAAGACATGGCTGAAGCAATTCGCCGGTCCATAGAACAATAGAGCCAACTCGATGGCCTAAGGACTTTAAGTCCGCCTAGGGAAGATAGACCTAGCTCAAGCGCTCAAGTACTCAATGCCATGCCGTCCATGGTCATCAAAGGCAAGGGTAAGGCCCCCATCCATTTCATTTCAGTCCCCTTGGTGCCTGCTAGCGAAGCCACTACTGTCACCCCAAGCATCTCGGCTAGCACCGATGTGAACAGTTTTGTGGTGTGGATGCAATACTTTATCAATAAGGAAATAGCACAAGGAAGGAGCGGGGAGGCCACATCCAACAGGCACAAAAGGCCAACTACAGATGCTAAGTCTAGGCAAGAGCCGAAACGCCAAAAAATGGAAGCCTCCCCCAATCCCCACCACTATGATGCCACTCACAAATCGTGACAAATATGTTGATGAATTGCTCTCGTAGTTAGAGAGGGCAAGGGAGGAAAGGAGGATCACAATAGCGGAGTTGGAGGCAGAAAGGGAAGTGGTAGCAGCCTTCCAGCGTGAAAAGACAAAGCAAATGGCTACGCAACAAAAGGAAATTCTCGACCTGAAAAGGGAACTAAAGACCAAAGAAGAAAAGGAGCAAAGCTGGCGACGACATCTCATAGATGAAAATCAAGAGCTCAAGAAGATGCAAAAAGAATATAAGCTTCCGATAATGCAACACGAGGATCTAGCAGCAAAAATAGGTTTGATCGAACAGGGCATGAAGGGGAGGAAGGAAGGAAACAAGACGAGGAGCAACACCACCAAGAAATGGAAACAATGATCGAAAGGCTGAGCCTCGAAAGAGAAGAGCATGAGAGAATGAGTGGAGAATTGGAAGATCAACAACGGAGGCTCACGGCCTTGGTGCAAAGACAAGGAGAAGGGATGGAAGAAATGAAAAAGAGGTCTGAAGAGTGGGAAGGCTAGAATGAGCAAAGAGTGAAGACCTTGGCGCATCGCCTGGCTCTTGTGGAGAAAGAGAAAATCCTAGCAAAAGGCAGAGCAGAGGCAGTCAAGTGGCCTTTCATACTCAACAACAAATCTTCCTGAATACCTTGACGGATGCTACTCATGAGGAGGAAGGCAGTAAAAAAGAAACTGAGCATAGCGCGCAGAGCCCTGCAAGCATGGCTACACATGCCCTCCTAACCCATTACAGTGGGGCTAAGCTCAGAGGAACAACGTAGGTATCTGCTATTGATCGACCTAAACCCCCATGAGATTGATGCTCTGGGGTTCATAGAAGAGGTACAACAGCAAGAGTGCCCAAGGAGTGAGATAAAACTACACATTGACCTAGTCGGATTCGAAGAAGAAGTGGTTCCACAACCCCCTTCACCCCATCTTGAAGGGCAAGGGCAGCCAGTAGACGCATCTACGGAGAGGAAAACCACCCTGAGGGAGAAGAGGAGAAAACTGGTGGAAGAAGCTAGACAAAGATTAAGGGCTAACCCTATGGCCCAGCCTTCTATACCCCTCCGGCCATGCCCAAATGACATGCCTCCCAATTTTCATGCGGAGCTCATACTCTGGGAGAGACAAGAAAAGGAGAAGCATCCCTTCACCTTAAGCTTCCTCATCCCCAATGCCCTGCATAGAGTCCTTCCCACTAAAATAGTGGACGAGGTGATCAACGTCATAATCTGGCTAAGCCAACATTGGCTGAAGGAAAGAGAGAAGAATCCCACCCTTTGGGGCACCAAGGATGCGGAATACTGGCAGAATAAAGTTTTTAAAGTGCCTCGATCTGTGCTTGGATATGAGTGCCAACCACTGTGGCGAAGGCGCATCTGCGGACGACAATGTATTCCCATGGATGGCCTTCTGTAACACTCTCCCTTCGGAGTGGAACAACCCTACCTATATGGCGTACCCTCGACGAATAGGAGTAGACTTCGACGCAAATGCCCATGACCATTACGACTTCCCTGTCATATATAACCCCTATACCACCACTTTAGCACAGGCCCTCACCTTCACCTCCGACAGCTTAGATGCCACCATGACATGCTTTATCACTAATTTCTCCTCTTGCCCGATCCTGCCTTCATCACCACTTGCAACTATCTTAGGTTCCTAAAAATCCTACTTAGGCAAGACCCCACCCCGGCCGAATGCAGCCTTCCCCCTGGTCTTTTTTGATCCTAACACAATTGATAGTTGCACGATGTCCTACCTGATGATGTGAGCCAGCCTCCTCTCTTCTTTCTGTCTTACTGTTCTTGAAGACGAGAGCGATAGCCGGCTCACTCGCTGTAGCCATCCATTCCTCTCCACCATTCCCCTCCACGTTCGCTTGAACCTTAAGAATTTCATGCAGAGTTGGAGATTTTTGAGCCATTCCATTAAATCTCCTTCACCATCCCCTCCTGAGGACGAAGACTAACAATTCCCTACTACTAAACCCAACCCAAAAGAAGAAGAAGAACAAAAGAAAGAAAGAAAAACGCATCCGCATGCAGGTCGCGGCACATGGCTCACAATCCCTACACCTAGGGGTCCTTAAGTTAGGAGCGTTCGGTGACCTCAATCGGCCGGCCCCATTCCTATCCCTCTAGCCCTTTCTTGCCCCCACTTCACGCTTAGGGCACCCCAAGGAAAGGACACACCTAGGGAGGTAACACTCACCTATTGTTAGACCTGTCACCCTACGCTACACTCACCACACCTCCCTACTACACGAACGGGGTCCTCAAGTGTGGGACATCACCCAAGACTACATGTGGTTAGAAGACCTAGCTCCCCATTCCACCAGCACAAGCACAAGGCACCACACAGTAAGGTAGACACTCCCCTTAGGTAGAGCACCGCACTTTCTCCTTTCAGATACTACAAAATGTGACACACGACCAACTTTGGAGGCCCCATCATCCACTTGACATCTCATTGGCTCTCCGTCAACCATCATTGCCCACACTTCCAAAGCATCCCAGGCCACATGTGGCCCTACCATCACTTGACCAACAACTTGCCAACCGCCTCCCCTTTCCCAACAAACAACTCGATGTGCCATGGGACTGGCACCCACCTCGGAGGGGGGTAATGTTAACCTCAATTTAAGATGGTAGAAAAATGAAGGAAAAATAAAAAAAAGAATGGAAAAAGAGCAAAGGCATAGAGGCGGCCTCTAAAGCTAAACTAGGGCAAAAAGAGCAATTTTAAAGGAAAGGCACCTAAAAACTCTTGTTAAAGAGCGCCAGGCTCCCTCCTGTGCCATTTGTAAAAGAATAGATGGGTATAGGCTTAGGGCATGAAGCAAGAAGAGGAAATTAGAAAAAGGGACCTTGCCACAATGGTCGGTCATGTAAAAAGGGATGGGTGCCAATGGGGTTTTAGAGTTTGTATATATAAAGTTCAAAAAGTGAATGGAAGCTAATTCTTTGGTGTGTAGCTAACAAGGATCCTCTCTTCTTCTCTTCTTCTCTTCATCTTGCTAGTGTGTGTGCTCTTGAGGGAGGGAGTGTGAGAGTGTGAGGGAGTGAGTGAGTGTGTGGGAGTGAGGGATCAAGAGGGTGAAGCTCTTCACCATCTCCTATTCTCTCTTCTTCTCTCTTCTTCTCTCCTCTTGTCTCGCATGCTGCTATGGTGGATGGAGCTTGGAGATGGAGGAGGCTTGAGGATGCTTGAGCTAGCATCTAGGATCGTGGAGCTACCAGCTTGTGTGAGAGAGGAGGCAACTCATTTCGGCATCAAGGTAAGCTCACTACATCCCGAGAGGATCGACGACGCGTCGGCTAGGTGAGAGATAGCCATGAGAGCTCACTTGGAACGCTTGAAGCAATAAGTGGTCTATGGGTCTTGGCAATTGAGCAAGAGCTCCCACAGTTTGGATACCCTAATTTTCTTTTTGGCCTCTTTCCAGACCTCCTTTGCTTTAAGGTTACCCTTGGATTAAGTCGGCCTATCCTTCTTCTTGTTTAATTATAGGAGATGTTACAAATTCCATTAAAATGAAGCCAAATTTAGAATATTATTATAAAAGAATAATGCGACCACAAAAAATAACCAGAATGCATTGTGTTTGCCCATTATAGATGGATGTGCTTAAAAATAGTGAAAAAAAAAAGCATACCCTGACTTGATTTTTGGCACGTTACACCTTTAGTTATCTTAATCCTTCTTTACAATTTTTATTAATGTAGAGACTAGGGATAAGGGACTCAATTGGCATGATCATGTTGGTCCCTAAGTTAGCCTAAATGATGTTTTCTTTTTGGCCATCTTGTAAGTTGTATGATAAGTCCAGAACACTACCATGAGCTTATGATTGTAGTCCAGTTGGGAAGTTGAGACAGCCTTCATCAAGACACTAATAAGGATCTCATTACTTGCTTTTGTTTCATCATTTTCTTGAGGATAGTAAGAGTTGGACTTGCAATGCAAGATTAGGAATGTAGATAGGAGATGCTCAATGACTTTATTTAAGAAGTGGATTCCTAAATACTTGAGAATCTCAATGGAGTAGCCAAATCATAAGATGACTTATTCCCATAAGGATTTTACAGTGGTTCTGGCATCTTTCTCATAGCTCTAGCCTTTGCCCACTTAGTCATGTAGTTTATAGCCATTGAAAAGTTTGGTTTGTTGACAGTCATCACGCAATGTTTGATAAAATGAGATGTATCTTTGAAAGGAGTTGGTTGTCATAGCTGGGGAGTACAAAATCTTGCTCACTATGGCATTTGTGTCAAAGTATCCTCCTACAAACCCTCCATGTACTTCTTACTACATACTCTCAATTTCTACTCATATACACATCTTTGAAAAAGTCCATTTTGCCCTACTTGATATAGTTGATTGGCAAGATAGGGTCAGGTCGTCTTGATGAGGAGATATGGGTGAGCCACACCTTTTCAATAGGTCTCTTTATCAGGCTATTTTCCAAGATATGAATGTCATCTTGTACCTAAAGGAGTGTAAGGTCTGCCTTATACTATTGGGCATCTTGTTGAATGTGGAACAAATGGATATCATCATGGAGGTTATTATCAATCCCAATTGCTTCCTCCATTACTATGGGTACAAGATATATGGTTAGTAATGAAGCATTTCTTTTCATTGCATACAAGTATAAAAAAATCAAACTCTAGTAGGAGTAGAAGCCATTTAGCAATGTGACTTGTAGCATAGGGTTTATTAGCAAGATAGAAGAGTGCTTGATAGTCACCAAAGAATGTGAAGGCGTTATCTTGTAAGTAGTGGTGAAATTGCTTGACAGCATATATGATTGCTAATCCTTCTTGCTCTATCATTAAATAGCTCATCTCTAGTTCAATGAGTTGTTTAACAGTCAAAAGAATGAGTGAACAAAACCGAGTGAGCCCAAAAGGTGAATGATATAGTAGAAGTCAAGTGTAGTTTATAAGTAAGATGGGGTTTTATGGAGTTTAGAGAAGATATAAAAATTTTGAATGTAGGAAATTGTTACGGATCCTTGATTCTAAAATCTTATACTCCAACAAAAGAAAACATTCTTAAATTAATGTGACTTTCAGATAAGGAAACAACTTTTCATATAAAAAATAATCTAGATATTATTTCAAGAAAGTAATTGGGAGCAACTCTAGTTTTTGTAGTGAGTAAAACAAAGGTAAGAAAGCAATCTAGTATTTTTTAAAAGCTTGCAAAAGTGAGCACTTTATATCAATCAATAAGGAAAAGGGTGATCATAATTTCATTGCTTATGAAACTCCTTATGCCACTAAGCTTATTGAACGCAAGGTAATAAGGCACTACATATACTAGCCATTTTCTCTCGCTTACATAATAAAAAGTAATATTCATGGTCAATATCATATCCCATTATGTCTCAATGCATTCATCATCCACATAGTGACACTTTGATATATCCTTCTCCATAACATCCACATCATACTTTAAACTTTGAAAACTTTGAGCCATCATCTTTGCCACTATAGATCTTGCATAACATGGAAGAATGTTGTATAAAAACATATAAAGAGAACAAGTTAGAATCAGTTGCTTTGTATACCCAATTCTAAAACACATAATGCATAAAGAAATAGTCAATGAATTGGAATATAATACAAAGCTATGCTTTTATATAATAAAATCATAATTCTCAAAACATATAAAAAGTTTTGCTAATTAAAGCGACAACAATAAAAGTAGCTCCTAAGGTATCATAAATGTGAATGCTCACTAGTCATCATCATAGGGATTGTCCACAACTTGCACTTATTAGGCATATAATTCTAAGTCCTCATTAAGACCCAATCATGCCCTATTTGCACATACTTCTTCTATAAGAGGTCAAACCACATCATTAACTATATCTTCACAGATATCAAATGAGAAGCATGGATATTGGCATGCACACATTAGAGGTGTGATGCCACAAACCCATCTCCAAAATCAATCCTAATGGTGGACATAAGAGATCCAATATCCACATCAAGAACATAGGTAATCTCTAAAGACCTTCATGCCAAAGAGATGAAGAAGATGGCCATGCCAATCAATTTTTCTCTGGAAGGTAATGGGGTCAACAATCACTTGATGGATCAATCTACAACTTGGGAGATTGAGAGCTACTCTCTCTAAGACATCTTGCTATGGACAACCTATATCAAGGCCCAATGCCTCTATTGTGACTCCATCCATTAGTGTTTGTCATCCACATCTTGCTCAATGAGCTCCAGCATGGAGTGTGTTATGGTAATGAAAATTAACATCCATGTATCCTTGAGTACACCATTAGCCAGATGCATATCGTCAATTGACTCCACCTCAATATGGGAGTTCCATGATGAAATTCCATCCCAGGGGTCCATGCATTGCACTATCACTAGGGAGATAGATCACCATGATATCACATGCAGTGTTTGTGCTTTCTTCATCAATCTCTATCATTTTGTATTGGTTAACCTCCTCCAATGTCTTTGCCAATTGAGAGAATGCCTCAGTTGGTTGATCACTTTGTAAAACATTTCCTATCTTGAATGGGTCATAGAGAATAGAACGCCGCTCCACCTTTGCCATGTTGGAGGTAGAGAAGTGAGAGGTTTAAAGTCACAATATGGTCATGCTAGTTTTTGTTTACATATCACACTTGGTAGTTCCATTTTACTAATTGCAATTGCTAAAATTAGTATTTTATGTTTTAAGTGTAAGTACATGTGATGTATATTCTAATGTACACACACTTAGATCTCAATTACAAAGCAATTATCTCTATGGAATTCACAAAAGACATCACTATGAATGAATGGGTGCAAGATATGATAGGAGCCCCAATGAGAGGTTAGTATAAGATCCATTGTTGTTAAACTATTGCAGAGTTGTTTTCTAGGCATTTAGTAGATTCCTAATCCCTTAATATCATTACTACCTTCTATAGGTGGCATGCATGTGGTATACATAAAAGAAGGAGACACCATATTATAGTGCAATGAAAGGTATCTTGACCTTATATTAATAGCACAAATTCCAATAAACAACTTGCATGCATGTATTGCTTTGCCAAAGATGGGAGATTTCTAAGAGCAAAGGTAACACATTTATGTAAACCAGTACAATATTTGATTATAATGTAGCTCTCTTTTTGTTATACCAATACATGTGTGCTCACCTTTCCAACTCCACATATATAGCTTTCGCCCACAACCCAAAAGTTAATTGTATTCTATGTGAACTAGATACTTCTACATAGGTGGCCAAAACAAAAGGGATCATTAACAGTGAAGCCCTTGGAAGTGAGTAGGTATTGGGTGATTTTGTGGTGAGGCCTCACTAAGTTTTTGACGCAAATATCTACCTTGTTTGACATTGCCATTTACAGCTCAATGAAGGAGGATAACTTGAGCAAGCTACTTCAACTAGTTAAAAGTGATTGTACAAATCTGACAAAGAAAGCACCACATTTGTATTTCATTATGGAAAAAAGGCAAGTAAAAAATTGCTCCCTTAACCACTTCTTCCAAAAGGAATCACACAAAACCCCTTGTTTTGAAATGTTTTGATGATATTGATTGGCTACACTTTATTCATCCCAACAATGACACTATTTGTGGATGACAACATGGAGAAGATACAAAGAAATCCACTCATCTCCAAGAAAATCCCATGGATATCGTTCTCTTAGAACTTCCCTACTTGGTTGAGCTAGGATGTTTTCATGAAGAGTTTGTTAGGGATTACCCATTCCACCCTCCAATAATGGATCTCAATTGATATTTGATGTGCACAATGAATATGTACATTTTCTTTTTACACATAGGACTTCACCATCTTGCAAATGTAGTTATGGACTTAGTATACCTTTTTGTAATTATTTGACAATTGAAAGTTTCGAGTATTGAATGGTACAGAATTAGAAACAATAGTTGAAGCATGTAATGATCAATACATAGCTACACTTTACAAAGACTATTTAGCAATTGCATGGTTATTATAAGCGTAATTGAATGAAGATGAGAGAGAACATGAGAAAGAGAGAGGAATGTGCAAGCGAAGTAACCTGTGTATGTGGTTTCACTCATGTGCACAATTGCAATACTAATACATTAAGATGTGTAAATAAAGCATGTGCAAAGAACTAAGAGAGGGGTGGATTGTGAATACATATGTGCATGAGAATGTATATATGCACAATTGATCAAGTAACAATGTGATAACATTATTGTCTTAATATTAACTATTTGAATAGTTTGGAAACAACATATATTGTACCTTTTTGAAGCAAGTTTATGCAATAATACCAAATCTATTATAATATACCAAATTGTTTGATATTGGACCTTCTTGTAGTAAGTTCATGCAATAATGTACAATTGAATCTAGTGAAAATATTTGTGTTATGGTTTCACCCATGTATGCACATTTGAAGTATTAATATACCAGGATGTAATTGCAAAACACATGCAAATATTTAAGACCATAGAGGAATGTGAATGTATATATGCATGCGAGAGTGAATGTGCATAATTAAATAAGCAACAATGTGGTCTTATTATTGCCCAAATATTAACTACGAAAAGTGTGTTTGACACAATGGATCTTGTACTAACCCTAAACCCTTGCAAAATTACAAGGGTTATTATAAATAGATACATAAATTCAATCCATGTGTGAGCCTAAACAAATGAGAGAGAGAGAGAGAGAGAGAGAGAGAGAGAGAGAGAGAGAGAGAGAGAGAGAGAGAGAGAGAGAGAGAGAGAGAGAGAGAGAGAGAGAGAGAGAGAGAGAGAGAGAGAGAGAGAGAGAGAGAGAGAGAGAGAGAGAGAGAGAGAGAGAGAGAGAGGTAGTTAACATGGGGGAAGAAACATAGGTAGAGAAAGAGACCAAGTGTTGGTAGCACTGTTGGAAATGGTGCTGATGTGAGAAGAGGGCAAGACAGATACGGTGGTGGTGGCAGTGATGATGGTAGTGGTGGTGGTAGAGGTGCTACTGGTAGTGGAGAGAACCATCAATGGAGGAGGTAGTGGTGGAAGCAATGGAGGAGGTGGTGATAGTGGTAGTGGAGGAGGTGTTGGTGATAGTGGTGGTGGAGAAGGTGGTGGAGGTGACAATAGTAGTGGAGATGGTGGTGGTAGTGGAGTAATAGTAGTGGTGCTTGATGTATGCCCAAGAGAAAAGGATGGATAAGTGGACTATGTGGAATAACTATTGGAGGTTTCCCAAAAAATCTCGCTCAAAAGCTTGCTTCTAACACATATTCCCAAGGAGTTTAGATACCTTATCTTGGTCAATTTTTATGCATTATTATTTTTAGAGCAACCATCGTTTTTTTTGACAAGCTAAACATTTTCTCAGTGGATTTATCAACCTTTCCAACCCAATAACTTCTTATGAACAAATTCAATTGTGCTTTTTTAAAACCAAGCTACTTATACAGTAGGACTTGACTACTCTTTCTAGATCATTGTGTTATGTATACTTAGTGGTGTTCTTGTTTTCTTTATTTATGTAACATCCTCACCCTCTACACATGAACAAAGGTAGTGGATGGGGGGGAGAGGGGATAATATAACATTAAACTAACCTTAGACTTGATTCAAATAAGATATAGTAGATACTCCACTCCTAGCTTCTCCTAGTACGTCACGTTTGTGTTCTCTTGGTGCTTTACATCAGGGCTTAAAAGCATGTTTCATATGGCAAGAGGATTTATAGGAGGTTGATATAAAAAATAAAATCTGAACTTTGAAAGCTTTGGCAACTTAAACTAATATAGTGTTAAATGTATGAGGAGCATTATATATGGGAATGTGATATACACTAATATATATGGAGTGAAAGACCAAGATCAAGCCTAAACTATATCTCAAATGAAATTTTATGCCCATTTCTTAAAGTTTCTCAAAGACAAATACATTTATTGATGTTTTTTATTCACATGAGCCTATCATGGCTATAAGGGATGGAAAATAGGATAGGAAATAGTGGAAAATAAGGGTGATAATACTTATCACATAGGTAGGTATAAAAGGTGTCAAGACTTGTCATTTTACACCATTGAATAATATTACAAGTCACTTTCCTCCTTCATTGCTCTCCTCTAGCTTTCATAGATGCCTTCTCCTTCCTTTTCTTGTGTCTCTCATCTCTTTCCTCTTTCTCTCTCTTCTTATAATCTTTCTCTCTCCACTTATAGTCTTATCTCTCCTATCTTTCTCTCTCCCAATTCACTTCATGGCAAGTGGTGTCAAATTTATGTCTTTGATCCATTTCTAATTCCTTCTCAAGCTTATTTTCTCCATTTTCCAATTAGAATATCCATGGGCGAAAGCATCTAAGAGTGACTAGTGGTCTCACAAGCTAAGAAGACAATAGACATGCAAGCGTTAATAGAGCCTTTGACCAAAGTTGAAGGCCAATCACTAAAGATAGCAGTACATATAGGAAATAGTGTCTTGTGAGGGGGCTTTCACATGATTGTCAATATGGCCCTTTGCAAATAGAACTCACTATTAGCAATATAATTTCCTTTTTGGACATTGCTACACATAATATTCTTGAGGCACATTTGTTTACTTATGTGTGTGGCTCGCATGTCCTCTACCATTGTAGGTTCATAATCTTGGATTGTCTCTTCCCTACAAAAGACAAAATATTCTTATTGACATTGTTATGTGGGAGAAGGTTTGGTTACAATATTTAGACATACTAGAATACGAGTGAGTTGGATTAGTTCAATTAGGTGCCACACCACTACTTAGAGTGGAATCAACCTCGGAGCTACGACTACCAAGGGGGGAAACTCCTTCTTAGTGAAGATTGTGAGTTCAACTCTGAGTCAAAAGTCAACTGTGAGAGTGATCTAGAAATTCCATGACCACCTAAGACCAAATGCACCAAAGGGGACCTTCCAGTCCATCTGAGGCACAAGAGGCTCAAAGAAGAAAGAAGGAAATAGTCCAAGGCCTTAGAAGCTGAATGACAAAGGAAACCACATGACTTACCCAAACCCTTCACCAAGTATGAGAAGGGCAACCACATAGTGGTGTTAGTAGAATCCAAATGAGCAAAATAGGTTAGTGAACCCATTGAAGGACCTGCTAAAGTTAAGGAAGTCAACTTGGCAAGGGAAGGGGACAAGCCTTGATCCGTGTACATAGCCGACGACTCAAGTGAGCAAGAGGAGCACAATCCCATCAATCTCTTACGAGAGTATATAGATGTATTCACTTAGTCCTTAGAAGAGCTGAAAGGAATCAATCCAAATATTGTGACTCACAACATTTCTATGACCCCCAATGCAACACCACTCAAACAAATACCGTACGCAATGAATCCAAAGCATGCTATGAAGGAGGAAATAGACAAGCTATTGAATGCTAGATTCATTTATGAGATTGAGCACATGGGCTAGGTGTCACCCATAGTAATTGTCTTAAAGACGAATGGGAAGATTCGAGTGTGCATGAATTATAGAAAGGTCAACGCAGCGACAAAGAGAGACAATTGTCCATTACCATACATCACGCACATGCTTGAGAGAGTGGCAGGGAAGGAAGCTTACAATTTCCTAGATGGCTTCTCCGGATATAACCAAGTGCAAGTGCACCCAAATGAAAGGCATAAAATGGTATTCATAATAGAATGGGGGTTGTTTGCCTACATAGTCATGCCATTTGGGTTAACTAATGTGCCTGCTACCTTTCAGTGTCTTATGTGTACTATTTTCAAGGACATGCTTAGAAAGTGGCTAGAACTATTTGTGAATGATCTGTGTGTCCATTCTAGTTGGGAGAAGCACCTAAAATACTATTTGGGCTATAAGAAGGATTCTAGCTCGCAGCCGTGTGCAATGTCAATATTAGTTGAGAACCAGACAAGGAAAATGCAAGCAATCAATTAGAAACACGACACATGGGTTACCCAAACCTTCATTTTGGGGTATCATGGAGTGGTTTAACTCAAGAGGAGAAGCTAGCAATCAGCATGGAATGGGGTGCCAGTTCATGTGGTTCTACAATGATAGTATGGACCATACATTGAACATTTGTTCTTCCATTCATCAAACACTGTCCAGAGTTCCTCAAGTATGGCTAGTGGTACAAGGTACAAATATGACTATAGAAGAAATCCACATGTTGGAGAGTGGTGGGTTTGTTTTACATGCAGGATGCTATTGTAGTGTATGCCAACCTTTTGTAACACAAGTCATGCATCATTACGAGACTCAAGCATCATATTTCCAAGTGGCAATATGTGATATTTTACCACGTTACCTAAAAAAAAAGGACCCAAGCACATTTGAATATCATAAAAACCATTTTTATGATGGAGTCAAAGATAAATTATCATAGTATGTACCTAAATAACTCGGTCACACTTGCAATGCTCCATCCATACTTTGTGTATATACTTAAGTAGTGTCTTTAAGCGAGATACTCGATATCCATCATATAATGTCATGGATGCCTCCTCCTTCAGTGGATTAGATGACTCACCATCCATGGCCAATAATGCATCAATCATTGCCTCCGTCTCTGGCTCTAAGATTGGAGGAAGGTCCGAAAGACCTACCATATTTTCTAGTGTCAAGGGCATAGTTAGTGATGTGACCTTCAACGGGTTTATCAGCTCTCAGACACTCCATCCATTACATGCACATGAACTCTTCTTATGAGTTGCAATAGTTAGGTGCATTCCTTGGGATAGATTGGTGCCTCTTTGTAGGTATATCTAGGAACATCTAATATTATTATATGTGATATTCAGTTATAGTGCAAATGTAAAGCATGATTGATGCACACTTTTCTCACCGTTAGGTCAAAGTCCAAGATTTCCTAGTCTATGATCTTTGATTGAAACTTGCCGAAGTGTCACACATGGTCTATAGATAAGCGACACTTTTGTTGAAATACTATCTTGCACTGAGTACAGGAAACTCTGATTGAGATACATGCCATGATCTCGGATGTCACAACCCTATCATTGTTGGCAAACAATATTCTTTTGTTCCCCTCAATGTTTCTCTTTTTCCATTTTAGTCTCTACTTTTCTTTCTGTCTCTTTCTCATTCTCTATTCTTATCTTTCCCTATATCTCTCTATTTGTGTCCCCCTCTATATCTATTTTTTCATGTCCATCTCTCCACAAATAAAAGTAAGTAGAGAAAATAAGAAAATTTAAAAATGTCAAAGAAATGGGAAGCAAGGTCTCATGCTCTCTCTTTATCTCTCTCCATCTCTATTTTCCTCTCCCTCCCTCTATCTCTCGTTGCTTTTCTTTTTTCCCTCCATCTCTCTTTTTCTATGTTCTTCCATCTCTCTATAACTCTCTCTCCATCCCTTCTCTCCATTTTTTTCTTTTACTCTATGTCTCTATTTGTCTCTCCCTCTCTCTTCCTTCCTTTCTCTCCCCTTCTCTCCCTCTCCCTCTCTCTCTCTCTCTCTCTCTCTCTCTCTCTCTCTCTCTCTCTCTCTCTCTCTCTCTCTCTCTCTCTCTCTCTCTCTCTCTCTCTCTCTCTCTCTCTCTCTCTCTCTCTCTCTCTCTCTCTCATTGTTTCTCTCCCTGTCACTCCATCCCTCCATCTCTCTATTTCTCTTCCCCTCTCTATTTTATCTCTCTTCTTTTTCTCTCCCTCTTTCTATTTTTATATCTCCTCCCTCTCTACTTCTGTCCCCATCCCTCTTTCTCTCTCTCTTTTTCTTTTTTTGTTTCTTTGTCTCCCCTCTCTCTCATTTTTTCTCTCCCTCCCTCCATCTCTCTATTTCTCTATTTCTCTATTTCTCTCTTTTCCCTCTCTCCCTCATTGTTTCTTCCTCCCCCCTCTCTCCCTAATTGTTTCTCTCACTCACCCTTCTCTCTCCCTCCCTCCCTCCCCTCTCTCAATGCATCGCTTCACAAATAAAAACAAAGAAAGAAAAGAAGAAAACAAAATAGCAAAGCAAAAAGAGGTAGTGTATCTACCTCAAAGGCTTGAAAATGAAACTGTTTGCGCCTCCCTTTCGTAGCTTCCTTCCCTTCTCCTTTGCACCTTTCTCTTCTTCTTCATGTATGGTAACAATGGTGATGGCATTGGTGATGAGCTCTCCCTTCCCCCCCCCCCCCCCACACACACACACACACACACACACACACACACACACACACTCTCTCTCTCTCTCTCTCTCTCTCTCTCTCTCTCTCTCTCTCTCTCTCTCTCTCTCTCTCTCTCTCTCTCTCTCTCTCTCTCTTTGAGAGCTTTGAGCTCCCTTGCTCTCTTTTTCGTTCTCTTTTGCAAATGTTTTCAACAAATGCCACACTCGTATTTTTGGAGTTTTTTTTTCTCAGATTGATGTCACTATTAGTGTTTGTATTAGCATCCCAAATGAAAATTAGGGATGCATATAGTGATACAAATAGTGATGCCAATATTTTTTGTCAGAACTGGCCGTCGCTCTATCAACCATTTCCTTGTAGTGCAAGGTAGGGAAACATTAGTCAATTTATGATCTATATAGAATATCTAGGTGTTATGTAAGTAGTGTCTACTAGAAAATATAGTAGTCTTGGGTTGCATGATTACTAATATTTGAAAGACTATAAGACTGTAGAGATTCATATTGATGAATCTAAGCAGAACCATATGATGCCAAGAGGCATATTTCATGGTGGATTCCGTGAGGTTTTACGGTGGATTTCGTAAACTTTGATGATCGGGGCTCATACACAAAGTGGATTCTTTGTGCGAGAAGTTGATGGGGACGCCTGTCCTTTTCGGGCGTTTCATTAATTTAGTGTGTACATGGGTGATTCCATAGCAGGTGATTCCGCAAAATGCATATTAAATTAATAAACGTTTATGAGTTTAGAGTGCGCACTCGTAATAAATTAAGGTTAGGATTGATTTCTAACCAGTTGATTTATTTATATAGCTGAAGACTGCTAGGTATTCACTTTTGTCGGTTTAATTGTATTATTTTACTAACGATTGTAAATGCTTCAGTTGATGTGTAGAGATAGCAGCAATGGCGGAGGAAAGCATTGGAGGATAGCGAGTCAGAACGAGCTCAACATGAGGCAACGTCAGTGGATTGAAGTATTGGAGGAATATGATTTTGAAATCAAGTACCGACCAGGGAAAGAAAATGTAGTTGCCGATGCACTCAGTCGCAAGGCATTCCTAAATTCCCTAATCTTGCAGAATCCATCAACGGCCAGATCTCTGGCTACAAAGGTATCTATGCCAAACAACCCTATACTTGAACTAGCTAGAGAGGAAGCATTCCACGATTTGGCCTACCAAACAATGATAAAAGAAATATCTACCAAGGAGCAGAATCAGAAGTTACAAGCTAAGTATCAGGAATTTTCCATTGATAATGGACTTGTCTACTACAGAACAAGGCTGTGTATACCAACAAGCCAGTCACTTAAGCAGAAGATATTATGGGAAGCTCATGATTCTCCTTTCGCAGGACATCCTGGCTATGCAAAAACTCTTAATGCAGTTAGGAAGAGCTACCATTGGGAGAGGCTTAAAGTGTTGAGATATCGAGCTCCACTCGTGATACGCCAGGGTGACCGTTGTGTATTTATGTCACCGACTTGTCAGTTGCAGACGCGGTTGGTACACCGCCCATGAATAATAGCTACATGATAGCTATCCTTATCTACTCTAGTTCGTGGCTTAGTTAGTATGCCACCTTAGTTAGTTGAGTTTGGTTTGAGACCCATATATAGGGTTCTTCTATTTCTTTGTACTAGAGTTCTTTTGGCTTACACAACTAAGAAGAGGAAAACTGTTTTCAGCCTCCACCCTTGTGTGTCTTCCCCCATTGTGCAAGCAAGAAAGCTTCAAGCGAGACTCCTTCCTTCTCTCCCACAATCCTGACATGGTATCAGAGCCTTGTTCGTGGTAAGGAGCTTAAGAAAGCAAGCCAAGCTTGCGGTGTTATGGTAAGAGGAGCAGTGTTGCTTTCATTTTCTGTTTTGGGAGCAGATCTCTGCAGGTAGCACAGCCGAAAAGTGTAGGAGTGCATTGTCTCAGGTTGAGACGCCCTTCGCGGTGAAGCAAGAGGGTAGTATATGCTGCGGGACAGGGCTTTAGCCCATGGCGACCTTGTTTTTTTGATTTGAGGCCATTTCGGGGCCTGTTTTGGAGGCGGAAGTTTTCTGCACACACTCAGGAAAAGGCCCAGTTTTATGATGTGCAGCCACTGTTCTATAGGTCGGTGAATAGTTACTGTAAAAATTGCATTGTATGCTTGTGCGCAGAGACATTGGGAGTTACAGAATCATCCCTGTTGCCTGTTGATGCAAAATCGTCACTAGGAAGTGACTGTGTGGTCAAATACCACTTTCGCCAGTTTTGCAGATTTTCCCTTGTGAGGGTGAAGCTGTGGTTTTTGCAGTGACAGAATTTTTTGCAGTCTTCTGTAATGGCATCTGATTCTCTTTCACAGATTGTCACTGAAAAGCTTGACAAGAACAACTTCCAAGCATGGAAGTTTAGAATGACGAATTTCCTTATGGGAAAAGGATATTGGGAATTTGTTGCAGGAAATGAAGAAGAACCAGTTCTTCCTGATGTTCCCAATCAACAGCAAATGCAGGCATTTAAAGCATGGCATGAGAGAGCCAGGAAAGTTATGTATTGGCTGTCTATCAGCATTTCAGACTCTATGATTGTGCATATTCAGGATGCAAGTACGCCAAAGGAGGCATGGGATACTTTGTAAAAAATGTATAGCACAAATACGCAAGCCAGGAAAATGCAGCTCAAGCAAGATTTGCACAATGTGCAAAGAGAAAATATGAGCATCAACGACTACCACATGAAGGTGAAGAAGATTGCAGATGCACTTGCTTCCATTGGGTCACCAGTGGAAGATGATGATTTAGTTTCTGTGACCTTGAATGGTCTAGGAAAGGATTATGCACAGTTTCGGACATCCATTTCAGTTCGTGAAAGATTTTCTGATTTTGAGGAGCTGATTGCTCTTTTAATTTCTGAGGAGCAAAGAAATGGTGGTGCATCTTCTTCAGGAGGAACTTCAAAAGAAGCTGTCTTCTACTCAAATGCTGGAAGAGGTAGAGGCAGAGGTAGAGGAGGCCGATATGGAGGCCGTGGTAGAAATCAGAATATGCAGCAAACTCAAGAAAACCAGTCCTATGGAGGAGGACGTGGTAACTCTAGAGGCAAGGGGAGCCAAAGAGGTCGTGGTGGATGGCAACGAGGCCAAAATGCAAACAGTAATGTTGAATGTTACTATTGTGGTAAAATGGGTCATATGGCTAAAGACTGCTATAAAAAGCAGAATGACATCATGAATGGAAAACTGCAACAAGAAAATTATGCATCCTCTAGTAGACAGGGTGATGACAGAAATGAGCATCTGTTTATGGTGCAGCACATGAACAATTCTTTGACAAGTGCAGAAGAAAGCAACGATGTATGGTATGTTGACTCAGGTGCATCAAACCATATGACAGGTCATGCAGAATGGATGGAGGATGCAAGGAAAATGGAAAAACCAGGATTTGTGGAGACTGGTGATGATACTGCACATCCTATTGTGCAGATTGGAAAAATTCATTTGTCTATGCAGGATGGGAAAAAGAAATACCTATCCGATGTATTTCATGTCCCGAATATCACCAAGAATTTGGTTTCTGTTGGTCAAATGGTTGAGCAGGGCTTGCAGGTCAGATTTAATCCTCATGGATGCTTTGTTGAGGATATGAAAAATAAAGGTCGCTTGATAGCAAAAGGAAAGAAGAAGGGCAGAATGTTTACATTGGATGCAGACATGTCTGAATTGAGTGCAGCAATGTTTGCACATGGGACCGGTGTAGTTGCAGATATTGATATCTGGCATAAACGCATTGGTCATGTTAATGTACAGTGACTTAAATCAATGCAGGCCCAAAATATTGTTGCAGGTTTGCTGAAATTTAAGGTTGCAGAAATGCATAAGGTATGTGAAGCCTGTCAGTTTGGAAAACAGGCAAGGAAACCATTTCCTAGACATGTTCAAGAGAGTAAGAAGCCATTGGAATTAATCCACTCTGATGTGTGGACAACTAAAGCTGCATCTCTTGGAGGCTGTCATTATTTTGTCAGTTTTATTGATGACTATAGCAGAAAAGTTTGGGTGTATTTTATGAAAAAGAAAAGTGAAGTTTTTGGGCATTTCAAAACTCTTAAAGCTATGGTTGAAAAAGAAACAGGCTTGCAGATAAAATGCCTAAGGTCAGATGGAGGGGGAGAGTACCTCTCAAATGAGTTTGCAAGGTTCCTGCAGGAGCATGGCATAAAGCAGCAATATTCATGCAGTCATACCCCACAACAAAATGGAATTGCAGAAAGAAAAAACAGGCATATTGGAGAGGTATCTCGTGCCATGCTCAATGAAAAAGACTTGCCAGATTTTTATTGGGCTGAAGCAGTTGCTACAGCAGTCTACATAATGAACAGGACTCCCACTGCAGCAATACATGGAATGACTCCAGAGGAGAGGTATACTGGTAGGAAACCAGATATTTCTCATTTGAAAATTTTTGGTTGCATTGCCTATGTACATGTGCCAGATGAGTTGAGATCCAAGTTGGATCCAAAAGCTGAGAAGTGCATCTTTATTGGTTACTCTCTGCAGCAGAAAGGGTATAGATGCTATAACCCTTCTACTCGTAAGTTTACAGTGAGCAGAGATGTTGTTTTTGATGAGATGAGTAGCTGGTATAAACCAGTAAATGTGATTGATGATGTAGATGCACAAAATGGTAATGTTGCACAAAATTCACAGCAGCAGTCACAAAATATTAGTGGACCTGGAGCGTCCTCTAGTAGTGGTTCACATTCTTCGCCATGGATAGGTAGATTGAGATCAGGAGAATCTTTTCAAAGTAATGCAGATAGTGGTATGCAGGTATCACGAAAAGTAAAAGAGAAGGTTGATCAGCCCATGTTTGATGTGAATGCAGGTCACTCTTATGTGGATGGTGAATCCAGTGGCTCAGAACAGAGCATTGATGATGAGTTGGGTATTCCTTCTATTGTTACACCTGGAGTAAGGAAGACCAGGGATGTTTTGAGAGCACCTGGGAGTGAACCTACTTTGTGTAGGTCTTCGAGAGCTAGGTATCCTGTGGATAGGCTAAAATATGATGGATTTACAGCCATTCACTATGCATATATGGTTAAAGTGATACAGGAACCAGAACCCACTTCTTTTGAGGAAGCCATGGGAAAAGAAAAATGGGAGAAAGCCATGGATGAAGAAATGGATGCCTTGGAAGCAAATGCTAAATGGGAATTGGTACCTTTGCCTAAAGGTAAAAATGCAATTGGCTGTAAGTGGGTTTATAAGGTGAAGCACAATGCAGATGGTTCTGTGAATAGATACAAGGCAAGATTAGTAGTCAAGGGGTATGCACAAACATATGGCATTGACTATGAAGAAACATTCAGTCCGGTTGCAAGGATGGCAACCGTAAGAGCAGTCATTGCTATGGCTGCATCAAAGGGATGGTCTTTACATCAGATGGATGTAAATAATGCCTTCTTGCATGGTGATTTGCAAGAAGAGGTCTATATGGAGCAGCCACCAGGTTATGTGCATGCTATTCATCCTGAGTTTGTTTGCAGGTTGAAGAAAGCCTTGTATGGCTTGAAGCAAGCACCTAGAGCATGGTCTGACAAGATAGGACAGTATCTTGTCACTATTGGCTTTCAGATTTCCAAGGCAGATTTCTCACTTTATGTGAGAAAAACAGAGAAAGGTATTATGCTACTTGTCATTTATGTTGATGATTTGATTATGACAGGTCACAGTGATCAAGATATCCTTCATGTGAAAATGCTATTGAAGCAGAAGTTTGAGATGAAGGATTTGGGAGAGTTGCGTTATTTCTTGGGCATTGAGGTGATTAGATCACCAAGTGGGATACAGCTCTTGCAGAGGCAGTATGGATTGGACATGCTGTCCAAATATGGGATGACAGGTTGTAAGCCTATTTTAGTTTCTTTGGAGCAGAATGTGAAGCTGAGCACAGATGCAGGTGAGCTTCTAGAAGACCCTACTATGTACAGACGCATAATAGGAAGTTTGATTTATATGACTATTACCAGGCCAGATTTGAGCTATGCTGTTGGATTGGTAATTCAGTTTATGCAGGCTCCAAGGAAACCACATTTGGATGCGGCTAGACGCATACTCAGGTATGTGAAGTCCACATTGCAGTATGGACTATTTTATGAGACTCGGGTTCAGATACAGTTGCATGGACACACTGATGCTGATTGGGCTGGTAGTATTTCTTATAGACGATCTACCAGTGGATATGTGTTCTCTTTTGGGAGTGCTGCAGTCACTTGGAGCAGCAAGAAACAACCTACAGTTGCCTTGTCGAGCACAGAGGCTGAGTACAGGGGTGCAGCAATGGTTGCATGTGAGGTAGCTTGGTTGCATAAGCTACTTTATGATATGCATCAGTCTACAGATGGACCAGTTGTCATTTATTGTGACAACATGAGTAGTATACACTTGGCAAATAACCCATTCTATCATGGTAGAACAAAGCACATTGAGGTGCATTATCACTATGTGCGAGAGAGGGTTTTACTAGGTCTTATTGATCTAGTTTATGTCAGCATAGAGGATCAGGTAGCTGACATATTCACGAAGGCATTGGGTGCAGAGAAGCTACGCAAGTTCAGAGACCTGCTTGGTGTGCAGGAATTGGGATTGAGCTCGAGGGGGAGTGTTGAGATATCGAGCTCCACTCGTGATACGCCAGGGTGACCGTTGTGTATTTATGTCACCGACTTGTCAGTTGCAGACGCGGTTGGTACACCGCCCATGAATAATAGCTACATGATAGCTATCCTTATCTACTCTAGTTTGTGGCTCAGTTAGTATGCCACCTTAGTTAGTTGAGTTTGGTTTGAGACCCATATATAGGGTTCTTCTATTTCTTTGTACTAGAGTTCTTTTGGCTTACACAACTAAGAAGAGGAAAACTGTTTTCAGCCTCCACCCTTGTGTGTCTTCCCCCATTGTGCAAGCAAGAAAGCTTCAAGCGAGACTCCTTCCTTCTCTCCCACAATCGTGACATAAAGGTGACGTTCTCAAGTATGTCACTGAATGTTTGTCTTGCCAACGTATCAAGGCCGAACATGTCATGATGCCAGGGAAACTGCAATCGCTTGACATTCCCCAAATGAAATGGGAATTCATTAGTATGGATTTTGTTGTGGGCTTACCCCAAGTCCAAGGCGGATACAATTCCATTTTGGTTGTGGTTGACATGCTTACCAAGGTTGCACACCTGATCCTAGTAAAAACAAACTATAAAGCCTCCGACATTGCAAGATTGTTTATCAAGGAGATATTCAAGCTACATGGGTTACCTAGAAGAATCATTAGCGATCGAGATTCTCTCTTTACATCACACTTCTGGAGAGCTATCTTTGAAGCTATTGGGACTCAACTCTGCTTTAACACCGCCTACCATCCCCAAACGGATGGCCAAACAGAGCGAGTAAATCAAATCCTTGAGGATATGCTTAGGGCTTACTGTTGTCGAGAGCCGAAGAGGTGGATTCAATACTTGCCATTAGTTGAATTTGCCTACAATGCTTCTTACCAGCAGAGCATTCAAATGACCCCTTTCCAGGCATTGTATGGTCATGATTGTCGAAGTCCCCTAAACTTTTCTGATCCAACCCTAAGAGTTGAATCTTCAAGACAAATGTTGGAGGACATGGATGATCAAATAAGGTCAATAAGACAAGACATACAAGCGGCCAAGGATAGGCAAAAGGCATACGCAGATTTGAAACGTCAAGATAGAGTCTTCAAAGAAGGAGACATGGTCTTCATTCGGGTACGCCCTAAAAAGAGTTCTCTATCCCTAGGAGAATGCAAGAAGCTAAGTCCAAGGTATTGTGGGCCGTATAAAATCGTCAAATGCCTAGGACCCAATGCTTATAGATTGCAACTCCCTGAGAACCTAAAGGTTCACAATGTATTCCATATTAGCCTATTGAAAAAATATGTACCCAATCCTAATCATGTACTTGATGACCAACAAATTGTAATGCCTAGTCAAGGAGTCCTTGAACTAAGGCCAGAAAGGATCTTAGATGTTAGGGAAAGATAGTTAAGATCTAGAACCTTAAGAGAATGCCTCGTCCAGTGGAAAGATTATTCCGAAGAGGATGCCACCTGGGTAGATGAAGGCACTCTCAACCATCAATATCCCCAGTTTATCTCGAGATGAGGACATCTCGATTCCTCCAAGGGGGAGAGAATGTAATATTCCGCGTTATGAAAATAAATGAGGCTTATGGAAATTTTTTTTAATTCCCCCCTTATCCCTCCAGCCGACTGACGAGCTGGAGGGGGGAGGGGAATAGAAGGAGCTATAAGCTCCTTGGTGGAGCCTTAGGAGGGAGGGGGACCATGCGTGTTGACACGCCGAGAGAAAAGATCCCCCTCCCTTCCACTATTTAAATGAGGGGGGGGGGCTCTGTACAGGGAGGCTGGGCCGTGAAAGAAGACGGTCTGCTGTTGCTGCGTAGGAGAGAGGCCGCCATAGATCGAGAGGAAGATACAAACGCTGCCATGAGAGCTTGAAGGAGGACCAGCTGCCATGAAGGGCCGCCGCCTGTTGAGGAGGGTGCCAAATTCTCCGCCAGCTTGCCGATGCACCTGCACCACGGCCATTTCTCCCTTCCATGTCATCAGCCATCCCTTTAAGCTCCTCCCCAATCATTTACCTTACGAAGCTTCTTAGAATCTTCTTTTAAGAAGCTTCTAAGGGGGCTTCTATAAACCCCATTTACATAAGTCCTTTCCCACTAGCCACCCCAAGTTGTTAAGGGAACCCATTTTGGTGGAAGATTTCCTGCGCATGGGGGAGGGAAAACTCCCATCTTCCTCAAGCCCTGTTTCCTTGTGGCCACCCCGAGGTTTTAAAAGAAGCTCATAAAGCCTCCATTCTCGCAAGCTCCATTTGTAAGATCCCTTTTCGCAAAACACCTCGTAAGGCCTCAATTTTCGAAACTCCATTCGTAAAAGCCCCCATTCCCAAGAGCTTTTGTAGGAGCCCATTTCCACAAACCAAGCTCCAAATCCCACGTGCCTTTGTGAGGCTTCCAGAAGGATTGGAAGCTTCCAAGGGGGCTTCCTAAGCCCCCTTTTCACACCTTGTTTCCCCCCCCCCCCCTCCCGGGTTTTAATTCCCCCCTAAGTCCTTGTTCTTTTTCCCCCCTCTTAGCTCTTTAGACTATTCAAGTCACACCCATAGGCCTACTTTGTCCTTAGGCTACCTTGCGGACTTCCATTCTCTTGCATTAATTCCTTCACTCACTTTTTAGATCTTTTTGTGTAAGGCTCTCTTAGTTGAGCTTTGTGTTCTTAGTTTTATCAAACAAGCCGGTGTCCACACACTCCCATGTCCTAAAAATCCAATTCATCATCATGGCTCGTATGGTATCCCGTAAGGAGGAAATAGCCGTGAGATAAAAGATAGGGAGGGAAGTAGAGGGAGTGAAAAGAGGGAGTGAAGGAGGAAGAGTGGGAAAAAGGTAAAAGAAAAGGAAGGTGAATAAGTACCTATACTTCAGGTTAAAGGCCTGAAGGGAGAGGCAGCTTCAATTACCCCCACCTGCCTACCTGACCCTAATCAAGGGGGTTGTTGACCGCGCCGGGAACGTGGACCGAACCCGCCGCGAGAGGTCTCTCCATTAAGTTCTACTTGGAGCAGGAGGACGCTTGGGTGCCACGGGGGGCTCTGGCCATAAATCCCTCGCCTTCCGGGTCCTGCACAAGAGGCTAACGTGACTCGGGATTGGATCTCGAGGCCCGCATACTAGTTAACGGGCGTAAGCTTGGAATAGTGATCCCTGAGGATTACTGGATAGCCTTCGGGCGGATTATGGACAAGCCTATGGGCGGAACTCCTTGTATTTCAAAGATAAAATGATGAACTGTTAAAAGAACTTGCTTGATGTTGTTTTTCTATGTCACGTGATAAGATTACGTGAAGGAACCAGTGCTTAACAAGGTTAATTAAAGAAGCTGATTGTTATATGTCAAATTAATGTGTTAGATAATTACATAACTAAAACAAACCGAGGAAAGTGCGGAGGATGGGCCATGGGTCCGTCCTACGGTTGAGTGGTCCCGGTTAGCCGGGAACTTTTCTCAAAAATCTGGAAGAGCCGCGGAATGATCATCATCATCAAAAAGAATAATGAGAACAATGACCTACAGTTACGTCTTACCCGATTTACACTGTTTTAGGGGAACGGAATGGGACTATGCCTTATGGCAGAGAGGTTGAGCTTTGCATCCCTCTCGTTTCCCATTCTCCTTGAACCAAGTGCAGCGTGAATCCGCTTCGGACCTGGCGTTTCTGCATAAAGTAGTTCGCTCGGGTCTGACGCTAGTTGCTGTTAGCTAATGACCCATTAGGAAAACCCTAATTCCGGTTGATCCTAAGTGGGAATGGCTAGGATACTTCCGCTACGTGGAAGGCGCGGGAAGAACTAGATCGCAAAGCCCATAACATTCCATGGGAGTGCCGGGCGGAGCTTTCTAGACATCCTTTCCGATGGATTGCTAAGACGTGTCCTGGATGATACTAGGGGACACGTTACATTGCGTTGGCCTTCCTTTTCCACGACACGTAGTGGCGGTAGATGGTGGGAGTTAGTTGAGATGTGGGGGTGGAGGGTAAGGGTTCGTGATGATGCAGAAAGGGGTGGTGTATGCAATGTTGTAAGAGATAGTAGAAGGAAAAGGCAGAGATGGAGGTATCGGTGGCCTGATGTCTTATATGATGTGGCTGCAGCCAATAGTGTTGACAATACTAAGGATGCCATTCATGATGTCGTTGATGCCACCTATGCTATGTCGACGATGGCCGAGACATCGTCGGAACAAATGATGTGACCGGCTTGTTGTCGCACCAATTAATGCTATTGTTGATGAGAGAGGTCAATAGACGACTAGCATGCGCAACCGCCGGTGATGTTGTTGTTATAGCAAGACATGGCATGGATCAAGGTGGCCAGCTAATATTATATGTGAATAATCCACCTTCAAGGCGATGATGACGATGAAATTAGTGATGGATACAAGGCACCATAAAAATGACAGTGATTGTCCCAGGGTGCTCCTGCCGTATGCAGCAACATGGCTACTCGCATTGATTGGTGGTAGTCTCAGCGTCGTGATTAGCAATGCCTAGTGTAGGTTGAAATGGTGGAGATTCTGATGGTGCGATGTACCTTGAATACTCTCCAGGGGGGTTCCATTAGCCCTAGAAACCCCCCAACTCAAAACAAGGCCTTGGTTTTTTTCTTGGTGTACCATTTTTTTTTCTTTTTGGTGTATTATATCAACTTCCTTGGAACTTTAGAATCAAACTTAAGACTTATGTCCTCCTTAAGCTAACTTAACCCCATGACAACAACAACTCCCTAAACAACTTTAACAAGAGTTTAAATGAGCTCACAACCTTTGTGGTTATAGCTTGTACCACTATTCCAAGTTCATTCCATGAAGTTTCAAGATATACTACTCTTTGAAGAGTTCACGCCTTGTTCATATACTAAAATACTACAAGGCTACGTACATACATTAATATTGCTCTCATGAAGATGTCTACTTGTGAATTTCATGTTAATATTACTTTCATGAATATGTCTACTTGTCAATTTCCAAGTTTACTTTCAAAGGAACTTTGCATGCATAACGTCTGACATATCCTGCTAATAATGATAATTATCATCTAGATGTATGCCATATATTTAATGGTGTCTTCATGCATAACAATGTAGTATCAATTGCATTTAACAACTTTCCATGCATCGTATGCATCGTGGTGTGGGTTACTCTAGAGTGGCCAGGCCACACATTCCTTGCAATATTGTTTAGTGAGCCTACTCTTAGCCATTCACTAGGATGTTAAAAAATGGTTTCTAACATTGAAACATTCTTTGTTTCTTCGCAAACAAAACATTGTCAAGCTTAAGTGATGCAATATAGGCATTCACTCTTAGATCTATAACAACAAATATAGATTACCTTATTAGATATCTAGGTACAAATCAACCTAGCATTGGTATGCTTTTTGTATCAAGATACAATAATAAATCAAATGGTTAAGGCTCTAAAAGTCTGTAAGGAACTAATAGTGTATCCCTTTAAGAAATGAAAACATAATTGTGTAATGAAAGAGACCTAACTGTCCTAACTAAGGGGAAGGAGAGAGAGAATGATTGCAGGAGAAGAGGGAGAGGAGAGAGAAAGGCAAGAAGAAGAGAGAGAAAGAGGGAAAAAGGAAGAAGAAGAGGAGGAAGAAGAAGAAGACATGGAAGCTTGAGAAGGTGAAAAGAGAGTTTCTTGATAATTTCTGTCATGCCTCAAAATACCCTCTTACACCTTATATATCGTCAGTGTGACTGGTATATTCCCATGCCATGTTCCCGTGATCCCCATTCATTACAAATTGCAAACCTTTTCGATAAGGAGAAAGATTTGTAATATGTTCAAATATTCTCTCAAAAAATGGTTCAATTCTACATATATTTCTAAAAATATATCTTTTTGAGTCACATGGTTTTAAAATGATATAAAATTTCTATTTTTTCTTAGTATTGGGAATTTTGAGTTAAAAAACATAGATGAATCTAAACTACTTTTGTGTCTCTTATTGAAACAAAAGTTACTAGAGGATTATTGCACATTGTTAGGGTCAAATAATGTTCCAAGGAATAAAAAATATATTATGAATTAACAATGTTGATGTAAACTAGTCTTTAGTGCTGTCTATTATAAAGGCATGTTACTGCACATCATCACTTTGTACCCATATAGGATATCTTGAAACAACAAGATTGAAAAGTGACTTAGAACACCCTTGGAAAAATATCAAAGTGCACAAGGCTTTGATGACTATTAAAAAGTGACAGTTGATGTCTGAATGAAAAATATATTCTAATGATATATTTTCCCATTCTGCTTAAAATGTAGAGTAGTAAATTGTGATTTGTCATGGTCCTTGATAATAAAGATTAATATTGGTTTTGTGAAGAACTATACGGTCTCTATCATACCTAGATATCAATATTACACCTAAATATATAACACTAGATTTTACTAACATATGTGTTAAAACAAGTGGTATTTTCCTTTTTTTGCTACATATATGATACAGACCCACCCAATTAGTATTGAGGTACTTGTTCTATCATAAAATTAGTGTTTTGATGTATGCACTATATGAGATGAGTATTTATTATTTACCTTTTGAAATTATAATGAAATACCAATAAGAAATATATACCATTCTAGTAGGCTCTTTCTCAAAGAGCCAGAACAACCCAACAAGCTTACTTTCACTAATAACTCAATACACTGGAAAAGTTCCTTTGTCCTTGCATGATGTTTAGACAAAGTGTTTGCAAGATATTTTACATGTGGCATCCATCACAAAGCATTTGGTATCTATTGGTCAAATGCTAGAGCAAGGGTTGCAAATTAGATGTAATGCAAAACATTATTTTGTTGAAGACTTTAATAAGAAGTGTAGGTTAGGTGCAATAGAAAGCATAGTTGGCCACATATTTACCTTGTATGCTATATTTTTTTCTATTAATGTTGTTATGTATGCTAAAGACAAAGATGTGGTTGTAGACATTGAAATATGATGCAAATATATTGGGGATGCAAATAACAAACATTGAAATTTATGCATTCCAAAGGGTTGGTTATAGGCTTGCTTGCATCCCGAGTTGTATAATTGCATAGAGTTTGTGAAGCATGTCGATTTGAGAAATATGTAAAACAATCACTTTTGCATGATAAAGATGTAAAGGATAATATACTTGATGTTGTGTATATTGATGTTTTGGGCCTATCCAAAATGTATCTCTTTGTGGCAATACGTATTCTTTTACATTCATTAATGATAACTCCAGGAAAATCTAGGTATATTACATGAAGAAAAAAGTGAAGCATTCAAACACTTTCAAACTTTCAAAACTCTTAGCTAAACAAAAATAGGCTTGAAAGTTAATGTCTTGAGGTTAGATGGAGAGGGATGATACCTCTCTAATGAGTTTATTGATTTTTTGAGGTTCATAAGATAAAGCAATAGTTCACATGTGGGTATATCTCACAACAAAATGCTATTGAAAAATGAAAAAGCATACATAGTGTAGAAGTTGCGTAGGCATTGATGGATGAAAATAATATGCACACACACTTTTGGTTTGAGATTGTTCATCTACTATCTATATTATGAATAGAACTCCATATCTCTCTAGTTCATGTTATGAACCTTGAATGTAATGCCTCCATAAATATTTGAGCTGCTTCGATCCTAAAATCCATATCCAAATCTTCATGCTCAAGTATCTATATATCCTTTCCAATTACTACATATGTTTCCTACTACATTCTGTATTAAAGTCCCTATCAATATCACGATTCCTATAGTCTTCCATCATGCTATCATGATGTGGATTTTCACATCACATTCACCACTTATGTCAAAAGAAAATGTGCCCAAAAACTACAAAGATGAGGGGTATTTGGAAAGCAAGTTAGAAAAGAGGAGAGATAGAAGTACATCTGAGGAAACATAAGAAGAGATGCTTTGAATTTTTTGCACAACATTAACCAAACCCTGAAGTACAATCTCTATTAGTTTCTTTAAACACAAAACACAAATCTCATATGAGAAAATCCTTGATGTTAGCCCTCCACTTCATCCAAGCACTTCCATGGCTTTTAAGTGGTTGAAGATAACCTTTAACTTTTCTTAGTACTCTACTTCTTTGGGGCATAATGTCACTTAGGCATTATTGAGACTAAGCTTTCAAGTGAACTCTGATCAAATTACATCAACACATCATGTATATTTTCTAACAAAAGATAGAACCTAGTGATATGCATAGCTTTCATCTCATGAAATGTTTCACACTAGCAATAAGATCATGTAAGGGGTCTTTATTTTCCACCTTTTATCGTAAGTCACCACAACTAAAGCAAGTCATCAAATAAACATTAGTAATGTCAAGCATAAACAATCACAATGTAGCCCTGAATCCAAGTGCAAGCAAGATCAAACTCCTTCCACCATAGTGCTCTTTCTCTCAAATATATTGTCAACTTCTCTTTTAAGTCATATCCTCCTTGTAACTCATGCAATCACTTTGTCTCTCTTCCACCATATTTGGGCATGCAAACTTCAAGTCGAAAGGTAAGATGATGGTGGTGATAGTTGTTTAGATAATGGATGGAAGAGAAAAAGGAACTCAAGATAGGTTTAGGCATGAAGATTTTTTAGGTTGTTCATGATGAGGGGAATGGAAGAGGAGGCTGAGAAGAAAGGATTTATTATTCATGTTTTTTTCTAACTTAGTCATATGAAAGCTTAAATACATGTAGCTAGACAAAAAACCAATGCGTATGTTTGAAGCTAGTAAAATTGTTTAGGCATGACAATGGTGAATTATAACGCACAAAGAAATCTATCTATAGTGATTTTGAAAATATGGTTCATACAAATTTGTGCTATTATTTTCCCATGAGTCATAAGAGTGATGTTTTGATGCCATAATCGAATCTAAAAACTGACAGTCCATGTAGCAATCATATGACTGCCAATCCCCATCATTAGTGCACTCCTTCTTGATTCATGCTTTCATTTGTATCATAATTTATGCTAACTCTTCTCTTGTTCTATCTATCATGCAATCACCTTCTTCATCTTCTTCATTAGATAGAAGTCAACTTCCACTATAGCATTGATTGATGCAATTGATTATCTACTTCCTTTACACTTGTAATGAATATAGCATGCAAACATAAGGATGTTTGCTACACAATGCAATGGCTATGTCTTTCTAGGATAGTGTTGTGATCAGCAAGGTCTTGATTTCCAAGGCAACCTTGTAATGACGTTCAATCACCTATTCTATGAGTAAAGGCTTTCGATGACAAATCTCTAGTCTAGCATCACTTCTAGAATATAATCATGAAAGGTCCATCAACACAACAAAGACTATGGCTACAATCACATTGTCATAGAACCACATGTCTACCTACAAAGAACCCTAGAGAAACCCCTTATCGTGATATTTATGTGTGTGATCATTAGTGTCACTTGTGTGCATTTTATGTGTGAAACCGTAGTTTAGGAATTTCCCTTCCTACATACTATGGTTGAGTTATTTTCTATCCTTGTGAAACCCACTTGTCTATTTTGTTATGTGTGTGAACCCTGACTTTCATGTGTTTTTAATTGTATGTATGCCAATAAAATGTGAAAAAGACACATTTTCAAAAGAGAAGACATTTATTAGGCCTCGAGATAGGAAAAGTATTGCAGATATACATGGAAAAATGAGCTCATAATAAGGGAAATTGAGAATGAGAATGGGAGCATGGCCTTTTGAGTTGGAGATAATTAGTTCACTACAAGGTGAGTATGAAAGATTTTGAATAGCAACAACTAGATCTAAATGAACTAGTTCAAGAGAACAAGAGTGTGAACACTATTTAATTTGAACTAGTTCGTAAGAGGAAGAACCAGTTCTAGTCTAAAAACTTCAAAGTGGCTAACTTAGTGATTGGGAATGATTGAGGAAGGAAAGAAGAAGCTCCTATGAAGCTTTTGAATAGAAACGATGACATTTTCTAGTCCAATAATTTTGTGACAATTTAGAATGATCTTTTGTTGCTAATAATTGGATCATGGTACTTCCCAAGATGCATAAAAGCAAGTTGACTAGTGTAGTGCATTTTTAGAATGATGATGTTAGCTAGCTAAATGCTAAGAGAGCTTAGCCAAAATTTCTCATACATAGCTAAGTGTGTGTAATTAGTAAAAATAAAATAAAGCATAATTAAATAATGTCTAAAGATTTTTCTTTGCTAAATGCCATTGAAAAATGCTCACTATAGATTAAAAACTCAAACTTCTTGAGAGAAAAGTGAATAGAAAGCATAAAAAGCTTGAGCTTGTTGAATAAAGCAAGGCAAATATGTTATATTGATTCTGAATGCTATAAATAATCCCAAACTTGGTTGTGATAGGCTTGGGCAATAAGTGTTCCAAAGATAACTTGTGTCTAGCAAATAGGAGGTGAGCTTGATTTCTAAATGGGTGTCTTAGCCTAGAAAGCTACCTGAATAAGAAGATGCAACAAAGATTCTACATGAATTTGGCCTAAAAGTTGGAGATCTCATAAAGAGTAATAATTCTTGTATTATCAAAGTTTGCTTAAGAGTTTCTCATCATTGTATAGTGCTTGTATTCTGTAATATATAGCTTTCTTTGGTGTCTATTTTTCTTGTCTCTCATCTTCTATCTTGTTTGATTTTAAGAACCCCTATAGTTAGTGGGTATTCATGAACCCCCTCAACAATGTTACCTTATGATAATTGCATCATCTTTTAGCAACATGAAAATTCCTTAATTGTTGGGGATAAAGGCACGTGTGCCTACACTGCCCATGTATTCAATACACTAATAGTATTCACACACACCTAGATATTACAAGTGGTAGGCACCCATCATTATCACTTCATGCTTTATTCTTTCAATGACTAATAGAATAAGGGAGGTCAGTCACACATTGTGATTATTGGAGTTCCTGCATCCTACATCTCTTTCTCTTGCGCTCTTGCTCCATTTGCAATAGCTCACACCTCCATTGCCTCTATATACTCGTGCTTTCACTTAGGCTTCTCTCTTCAACTGGTATTAGAGCCCTTAATTGAGGAGCTTCCTCAGCTTGACTACAAGACTTGAAAAGCTTCAGTGCTTCATTCATGATAGCCATGGCTTCAACATGAAGAGGTACAAATTGATGCTCCCCTTCTTCCTAACCTTCTTAGACTTGTTTCAAGGTTTCCTTAGGCTTATTTGAGTACCTTAGAGTGCCTCTAGAGCTTCATTTTACAGTCAACAATTGCAGCAACACATAAAATAGTAGTACTATGATTTGCACTATATACACATGCTCTATGTATGCATTATGAATGTATGTACCTAGTGGAGTGATTTGATTCATGTCTTGGATGCCGATACTTATCTATATTAGTGTGATGTTAGTGATATATACACACTGCTTAGCTATGTATTGAGCTTTGTCACCCTTGCTTAGTCACTCATGCATTTGATTGTTCTCTTTTATTCTTCCTGAAATCTACTACATACATGATATCTATGCCTACTAGATATATGGTTTATTGAGATATTGAGATGTGATAGATCTTGGCACCGGTTGTCTATCTCTTCATTGCTAGTTGCTCTTCTACATATCTCATTTGTTTCCCTAGATGTTCTTAAAAGTAGGAGGTTTTTTATTTTTGTTTTTCCTATTGTTGGATTCTCATGCTGGCCATTTATTGCACTAGCTATAATTGCAATTTATGCATTCTTTTATGAGAATAGATGCTTTGATTTGACAATTTATTACTAAGAGTTAGCGGATACCCCTACACCTAAGTGTTGCCTTTTGTTTAGACTTTGTTGTGGCTATGAGTTGGTGCTAATTTGTAGTCATTTATAGCAGCTCATCTTCTTGTACTGTTCTTTCATTTGTTGGCATGATGGTTGATGGGTCAAATGAATACTATCTTTAACATTGACAAATTGGATTGCAATAATAAGAGCTATTGGAAGGCATAGATATGTCATATTTTTGTGCAAAAATTACTGAATAAGCCATTGAGACATGAGAGTCTCAAGACCAAATGCTTTGATACAAAGGACTCAGTTGAATTGGATGAGTTATGTAGATCTACAATAATTTAATTAGTCTCTCTAAGCAGGTATTCTACAATGGTGCCTCTGAAGGGCACACTACTTGGCACTTATGGAATAAGATCGATAATGTTTATAATAATTAGAGCTTAGCCTCTCAAATATATTGGTTGAAGTAATCATGAACCTTTGTATGAAGGATGGGACTTTAATGTCAACCCACTTGAATGAGTTTTATTCTATTTTCAACAATTTGTCAGGGAATTAACTTTAAGGAAAACTTTTCACCATTGTTTTTGCTAGTTACATTATCTAAATCACACTACATATTCTATACTGTTGTGTATACAAATATGCTTGCTAATGGATTGAAATGATAGGATGTAGAGGGTACGTTATTGAATAAAGAGATTAACAAAAGAATATATTAATGCTTCCCATAGCTCTCACGCTTTGAGAGTAAGATCAATCAATGACAAGAGTGGTAATGATCATCATGGGACAGACTCCCAAAGGTCTCATTCTTAGTTATGCAAATAGTCTTGTAGTAAGTCTTGTGGCTATAAGCTCACATTGATGTGTCATTATTATGGAAAGTAGGCTCATATTTAGCCACAATGTCATACAATTCATGATGAAAAGTTCAAGGAAAATAGAAAGGGCAATGCGGGAAAAGAATGATGGTTTGCAACATTTTCCCAACAAGTCCAGCATCAAGATTGAAGAGACTAATGTTGTGCAAATTGATTCTGATGATCATTACATGTTTGCAGCTTCTTCTCTTTATGTTTGGCAATTGATTAGTGCCTCATCTATCTATCCTCAATGTTGGCTAACTAATTTAGGGGGCTTTATTTTGTGTTGCCCCTCGTCAAGAGTGGTTTCACTACTATTGCAACATAATAGGATCTATTAGATTGGGTAATGACCTAGCATTGGATATTGTTAGTACTAAATATGTATAATTTACTTCAAGTAGTATCTTTACTTTATATGATGTATACAATATTGTTGCTTTGATCAAAAGTATACTCTCTACTAGATAGTTGGACGATCTAGGTTACTTTGCACCTTTTGGTAATTCCTCATGGAAGATTACCCATGCGAATGTTATGCTAGCATGAGGTGCCAAGTCTGGCACTATTTATCCCTTACTTGTATGTAGATCTACCAACCATAGTTTGGTAGTGGCTATAGTACTACATGCATCATTATGACATCTTTTTGTTGGGCACACGTCATTAAAGGAAATGAGAATGCTTACCCATTTTTGCAATATCTTCCACCTCTTGACTATAAATGTTTTCATTCTTGTGATCCTTATCTTTATGGCACACAAACATGTAGTTTTACCTAACTTGAAGTCTATGTACACACATGGGTGAGCATCTAGTTCTTGTCTATTTAGAGGTTTGTGACCCTACGCCTTGCAATTCATTAGGTGGTATGAACTATTTTGTTACTATCATTGATGATTACTCACATAAGGTCTGGACATACCCCATCAAGTAGAAATCAAAATATTAGATGTGTTTTAGCCTCAGCTTCATCTTGTTAGGAATAAAGGCTGAAATGCCTATGATCAAACAATGGGGATGAGTATATGTCTAAATCCTTTGAGAACTTTTGTGATGAGAGGGGCATTAAGCATCAATTAACTATCCCATACACACACCCTAAAATATTGTGGGCGAGCACATGAACATGATAATTCAAAAGATATTCCATAGTATACTTAGCTAGCGTGCTTACCATAGCAATTTTGAATTGAGGTAGCTATGCAACTACTTTATATTTAATTAATCAATCCCCATACATTTCTATTGACTATCAAGTCATGAGGAGGTATAGTCTTAAAAGCCTCCATCTCATACTCATTTATGCATATTTGTGATTCTTCCTACTATGTTTTCAAGGAAAAGCATAATAAGTTAGATCCAAAGTTAGTGAAATGTATCTTTCTTGGTTATGGGAATGTAGGTGGGATAGTCTATTATTTATGGGATCTATAGACTCAAAAGATCATATGTAGCCACGATATTTGTTTTCCATGAGGAGAAGATGCATAAGCAACATGAGTAGGTAGTTGAGGTGCGCATTAGGAGAAATATGGATTCTCTTTTTTTCCCCTTAAGGGGTTTCTCTCACCTCTCTCCCTCTAAAAAGAGATTCCAAAATAATATTAGAATAAGAGATCTTCTACAATCAAGAAAATCTCGTATTTGTATTTTCAATAGATTTCACCTATTATTTTATTCTCAAACTGTAGGATAATGTCACTTTTTCTCAAAATCCCCATAACTAAAAAAATACCATTCTTTTTTTGTAAAAATGAAGCCAATCATTAATACACGACTCTTTAATGCCCTCATGACTTTTCAACATGAAAATATATTAGAATCATTCTCATTCTTGCCTCTTAAAAAGGGCAGAAGTTAAAAAACGATATAAAATAATGTACACATCATATTTTAAGATTATTTTTTACCTAGAGACACCTTTTGACTCGAGAGTTTCCTCATAAATTTTTATTGTTTTTGGACAAGTATATGTCTATTTTTGGGCATTTCTTCATTCCCTCTCAAGGCTCTAGTTTTGTCCGAAATTTTGTGTACTCTTCCCCTTCCCTCTAGAATATGGTTTCTTGCATATGAATTCTTCTGAAGCAATACTCAGTACTATCTACAACACTCTCTACCCTGCTAGAAGAAATCTCAGGAGTGATTTTGATAGCATTTGCTAAAATCAAATAATGTCTATCTACAACACTCTGTACCACCCTACTACAAGCAATCTCCCTCTTCAGTACTGTGCTATAAGATATCTTCCTCTTCAACACTCTATACTATAAGCAATCAAGTGATAATAGAGGTATCTTTATTTTTTAATCTATGTGATGTTATTATTCTTCATAGTTGTTTAATCCTTAAGTGTCAATTCATAGAGAGAGAGAGAGAGAGAGAGAGAGAGAGAGGACTATATGAGATGAACTAAGAAAATAAGTGATAGAGTGACACATAGTAAATTAGAGTAGAAGATAAAGTGATGTTATTGTTCTCCAGTAGCCAAGCTTCTATATAAATGTGTTTAAATATCTTTGATCAATTCTTCTAGAGAGAGAGAGAGAGAGAGAGAGAGAGAGAGAGAGAATGAGAGAATATTTTGGATAGATTAGAAGATAAGATTGAATGTCGATTGGAGGTAGATTAAAACCTAAGATTACAGGAAAATTAAGAGTTGATTAGGGTCTATCATGACTGAAATCAAGAGAAAGAGACAAGATTCAACTGGGTAAAATTGAACACAGATATAGTGAATCAAAGGGGTGTAATTGTGTGATTTGAGCCAATCCAAAATTAGCTACATGCTACTGGATTGATGTTGACCTGCTGCTCCCAGATATTTAGGCGTTCTTGCTATTGATTAGAAAATTGGCATCGACTCCTTAGATTACTATTAATCAAAGGGGTGTAATTGTGCAATGTTAAAGTTGGCATATATTTTTCTTTACAGGATGTAGATGCATGACGTACCAAGAGAAAGAGATATATTCACTTTCAATTGGAGGATGAATATGCACTAATGTTCAAAATAATTATAGAAAGGGATGATGCAATAAGATACATGATGCAACAAGAAAGAAATGCAAGGAAAAAAAACGTGGACCTTTGGGTTGATGGGTGAATTTATCCACCCGATCTAGTCACTCAAAGGCCACCACAATTTGAAGAACTTACATCATTTGTAAAGTTCATTTGTGAAGGCAATGAAGGATTCTATGGATACACATGTAGACTTGTCACACAAGGATAAGAAAGGGTTCATGAAGTCTTGACAAATATGCAAACAAGATTACAAGGGAATATGCAATCTTTGACGGAAAATGATAGATTATTGGCTGAGAAGGATAGGGAGAACCAGAGCCTACAACAAGCAATGTCTGTCATTGAAGATGCTATGCAGGCTAAACACATGCAAAATATGGAGTTATAGTCTAAAGTTATGGACTTGGAGAAGGAGAATCGAAACATAAAGAGGAAGCTCACAAAAACTTTGGAGATTGGGCCCACTTTAAAAAGCAAAGAAGCACGTGGGCGCATCTGATTAGTTTAACCAATTCACCAATTAACCAAAGGAAGTGGATAATATCATAGATGGATATATGCTCAATCTGCTACAATGAGAAATATGTTCCCTCATGTAGAGAATGATACTATTTCCAAAGTCCTAAGCAAGGATTTGGTAAAAAATGCATTGGAAAATTGTAAATTCAGAGACATTGTAGATGGTGTCGCAAAGTGAACATCTTAGGGATGTGAGCAACTTGTTTAATGCTACAAATGCTTAAGGATGATGTGACAAGGTGGGAATGAGTTCTGAGTCATATAGTATGCTCTATCAACAATTGGATATAAGATTTAAGCAAGTCTTCAAAACTAAGTGAGTAATGCCTCTGCCAAAACCATTTCACGTGAAGAAGGCTCGAAAACAACTAAATGAGAAAGTTTTAGAACTAATTGTTGAGCCAACGCATCTCGAAAATACACTCATATTGAAGTATGGTTCCAAAGAAGTTGCATTTGTATTGAATGCATCCAACAACTTTGTATTGGATATATGTAGGTTTCAGATTGTTGTGGTCAATTTCTACAATATGTCTATGAAAGAATGTAGAGGCAAGCTTAAGTTTGTCCTCAAACTTGATGAGAGTGAGATTATTAAGGGGAAAAAACTTAAACGTGTGAGTATAACACTTATGAATCGAGCATTGGATCCCAACATCGATGAAAACCATCCTTTATACTTCAGTATACAGTCATAGAATGAAATATGGTGGCTTGTAGCATTTGAAGTACCAAAGGAGGACCATGAAGTACTTAAAGTTTTTTAAAACCTCACTAATATACCCAGTGTTATTCAACAGAAAAATAATGGAGCAATTTTACACATCGAGGGATTTGGGGACTATCAAGTTGAATGGAATCTTGTAGGTGGTTTAAAAACATTGAAGTGTATGTTTGGTTTATCAAATGCAGCGAATGCAAAATTTCCGTGCATATACTGCATGCAAACTAGGAAGAAAGGAAAAGATGGAAAGAAAGAATAGCTTGCCAAGGCAGGACAACAAGGTGCTCCAACACATGATAAAAAATTCATGAGAAATGGAATGCTAGTTCCATTGGATCCAAACTAGCGCCTTATTTTGAAAATACTACTAACAAGGGTTCACTTTTGCACATTACATTGTTTGGTTAGAATAATTGAGAAGCTAGTATATGAATATATATGCTTTGCATACAAGATGCAACCTCTGTTAGAAGCTAATGCTACATGCAAGAAGGTAGAACGAGTCCTCTCTGAAGTTGGATTGCACGGGGGCCAAGTAGAAATAAAAAAGGATGAGAAAAATTGGGAAAGAGTGGAAATATCCCTTGTAAACTGTGTTTTGGTGAACCCAAGGCTAGGAAGTTTATATCTCCACCTCGAGATGAGGAAGGAAATATACTTGTTAACAACCAGAGAAGTATGAAGCATGAAAAAAGTTGCACCTTGCTATTCCGGATTGGAGCAATGGGGGACGAACGAGGATTGCAAAGGCAAAAGTGTGGATACACCTAGATAAATTAGCAACTCTCTTACAAAAGCTGAGGTTTAGGGATGGTGATGGCAATACATTTAAAGAGACAATTGCTAAATTTCATAAGTCCATGGTGGAGGCATGGACTAGAAATAGTATAACACACTACATGGTCAGTATTGTCACCATTACAAAAAAATATCATCATTTTGAATTATTTTGTGTTTCTAATCTCTCTTCTTGTGTAGCATATACTTGAAGCACATGGTCCATACTTTGCAGATCAAGGAAGTTTGGCACTATGGTCAACTCAAGGCATGGAACGATCTCATTTGCAAGCTCACTGTGCTTTTCAAAAGGCAACTGATCATGGAGGTGGCATCAATGATTCCAATTCTATGAGGCAATTATTACAATGGTGGTAGAGGAGATTAGAGATATGATACGAGGAAAAAGAAAAGAAGTCCAAAACCTCTCAAGTAGAATTTATAAGTAGGACAATATATGAAGTGAGAAAAGCAAGATATGTAAACAACACAACTAGACAATGCCATGCAGAATGGTTGGCAACCCAAGAGAGAGATGGCAAGAAATGGAGACCTAGATAAAGATAATACTTTTGATGCATTTAGAGTCTACGAGAGAGCATAAGTACCCAGGATATGACACATCAATACTCATATCTTTAACATGAGATGTCTTGCAAATTTTGTTTAAAATTTTGAAGGTTTGTCACTATGTTTTTCAAAGTCAATTTCAAACTATGTTTTTTAATTTTAAAGTTCTTTTACACCACAGTAAGTTTAAAATTTTCGTACTTAAGTCAAGTCTCTCCTTTTATTTTTTCCCATTACTCTTCACTCTACCCTCCACCTTTCTACTATCCTTCATTATCACAACCATGGCACATTCCAAGCTTCCTATCAAGAAGGTGCCTGCAAGAGCAAGAGCTCAACACTATTCCAAACCTAGTGAGCGTACTGTGAGTAACAAAGGTCCCTTGGTGGCTGACAATGGTGGCCCTACTACAGCTGATAATGGTGGTGCTATTGTGTCCAACAATGGTGGCCCTAGTGTGGTCAATAATGATGGTTTGCCATTGTCCAGAAATGGTGGTCCACGTGCTCCAGTTGCTTGACCTCCCACTACTTCTCCAGCTGGTAATACACATCCTCCAATACATAAGGAGCGAAGATGGAGACCAAGCACAACTGCGCTACATGAGATAAGGAAATTCCAGAAGAGTGACAACTTGATTATTCCTAAGGCACCATTCTCTAGGTTGGTGCAAGAAATACTGCAAGATCTGCAGTTAGGGTATCATCACAAGTTCTTTTCAAGGATCCAGGCAAGGAATGTGGGGCAATGGTCAATCCAAGCCTTGCTTTCTCTCCAAGAAGAAGCTGAAAGTTACTTGATTGATCTAATGGGTTATTCTCAAGTTTTAGCCATTCATGCCTAATGTATCACTATCAAGCCCATAGATATGGTTCTTGTTCGTAGGATCCGCGACAACAAGGATGCATTTAATTATAATGTCAACAATATTCTTTGAGAAGCTACCTCGTAATTGGATCTATGTTTTTAGCTTAGGTTTGGTTGTAGATTGTAAGGAGCTTAGTTTTGGTTTATCTTTCTAGTGGACCTTCAAGTATTTGATAGTAGTGGTCTACAAAATGGAGGTAAATTTTGCCTAGCTCTAGTTGTACTTTGTGCAATGCACTATCTACCGTGTATTTCATGGTTTCATAATGCCAAATCTGATATTTGATCTTCTATTTGGCCATGATTTGCATTGTGCATATTTCCAAGTTTCTAATTTTGAAAGTAGTTTTGTTAAGAATAAATTCAATGCACAATCACGCACACATCAATGATCAGTTGTACATGGGCCAATGCACTATATCTTTACTATATTTAGCGATTTGGCAACACTATATCGGATATGAGATATTCCATTTGACCCATGACTTAGTTTTTGTGAATTTTTAAGTTTCTAATATTTCACATAGTTTGGTTGACAACACATTTAATATGCAATTGCATACACTCGGTGCGGTGGTGAGTTTTTCTGTTATCAGTGAAGTACAATCCAGTTAATGTATTTTCAAAAAATGATTGAACCGTCAATTTTATAAATCAAAATTTGATGAAACTTCACCCACATGTTGGGCATCATAAAAACTCATGGATATAAAAAAATTTGCCCCATCAGAAGTTTTTGAAAAACCTGTACGGAGGCTCTAACAAATGATTTTTGATGCCGAGAAGTGCTTAAAAATAGCCAAAAATTATGAATTTCAAGGGAAAAATAGACTTCTCAAAGGCAGTGGTGGCAATCAATACGATTTTAAGCAGCAATGCCTGGAAAAGGCTTAAAAGATCCACTTGACGACAGTTGGTGAATTTTGACAATTTTTTGGCATGTCAGATGAGACCTTATGAGATGCCCGATAATGGGGGACTTCAAGATGAATGCCCAAAATTTTTCGGATCGTAATTCGAACACTGAACACGGAAGAGGGAGTGCCCGGGAGGTCAAGACTAAAGTCAAGTGAAAATGGGACTTAAGGGATGCCAAAGGGCATGACCCTTGGGGGCTCCCTAAAGGGGGCCCAATCAAAAAAACATTTTTTTAAGGGAAGAAGAAGGCGGCTGATTTTCACGCCAAGAAGAAGATGGCGCCATCATTCTTGGGCAAGAAATGGGATATGGGGGCTACAAACAACCCCCCCAACTGATTACATGCCTGAGATACTCTTGATCTTTGCCCTCCATCACTCCATTCCACTCCTTAAATGGCTGCCTGGTTGTGGAGATCAGATTTCAGTATTTCTCTCTCCTCCCTCTCTCTCCTGCAAGGGGCAGTTCCTGCATGTGAAGAAGAATGAAGCTCGGTTGGTGAAAGCTTGTCCGGCATGGTATCGGATTGCTTCCCAATCAAAGGTGGGCTGAATATTGCAATATGGAGGTGGGCAGAGCATCAAACGGGCCCTGATTTGCAGACCTACAACAAGTTTCAAAATCCGAAATGATAAAAAATACACGGTACTGACATTTTTATAAAGAAAATGGCTCTTTTTTGACATTTGATGAGGTTAGCAATGTTTATATGGGCTGAAAATTGATGGACATGTTTTTTGCTATTGGTTTTAGTCTTTCAAAATAAAAAACTCAGAAAATATACACTTAAAGTGGGGGAAATAAATGGAAAAAACCCGAAAAGCATGGTTTTTAGAGTAAAAATGGGATTTTTGGGCTTAAAATCGGATAAGCACGAAACAAAACGCCAATAAAATCTACATGGTTGCTATTTAAGGACTCAAGAGCCACAGATCTGAAATAATGCTAATTTTCTTTCATTTTTATTGATAAAAAATAGGAAAAAATGCTTATTAAAAGGGGGGGAAAATAGAAAACGGGCAAGGAAAATTATGGATGTGTTTGTGAGTGTATAATAAGGATAAAGCATGAGGGTTTGCCTTAGGTTATCCCCATTTAAATGTTTTTGTGAGTATTTACTGCTTATTTCGTGCGAAATACACATGAAATCACCCCTTTACCTATGCAACGAGGCAAAACCTTAAACGATAGGGGAGGAGGAAAGTTTGAGTGCTGAAATATAATATTAAATCTGATGTATTTGCCGTATTATTTATATAGGATGATGTTAAGTTAAATAAAGAGAAGTACAGCACGAGTGTAAGGCTCAGTGTCTTCTCTCATTACAGCAATCATGCGTTCATGTATGGAAGCATGAAAAGAATGGATTTGCATAATGCATAAGGCTGCTTTTCAATTGTTTGAGCACTTAATCATATACACATTTGCACCAAGCATCATTAAATGGCATCAATTACAAGCTCCTGGATGCATAGCACTTGGTTTCTTTAGGACTTGACCCACGTAGAGAGAGTGAGCAACCCGGCTATAGGTCTAGACGGTGGGTTAAAGGGGATAGATAGGTGAGGATAAGTGCATTCCTAGAACGTTAAATATATTGGCACTAAGAGGGGAGTTTGTTTCGAATGTGTTTAAGTGTGGAAGCATGCATCGAGGGGCCAATCCCCAAGATGTAGGAGAGCTGCAGTAGGGCCGCAGCAATCAGCTGGTGGGGTGCCCTTGTGTCTGTGATATGTGGCATTTATTGCCGATATATGTATAATCTCCCTCTGAGGAGACGGGGAAAAGGGAACATCCATTGGACTACAGACTATAAACGCGAAGTGATTAGTGTTTAGGATAGTGTATCCCTCGACAGACGCTCCTGGTCCGCAAGGCCATGAGGTGGGGTTGTTTGTTGAGGGCATGAGGTCCGGCTAGTGCTTTAGCCAGTGCCATCCCATTTGAGGTCCCATCACTGGTGCGTTTACCAGGAGCCGCCAACAAGTGGTGGTTCTCGAATCTAGGGTTTCTAGGGACCAAATAGTTAGTTTATGTCCTTTGACAAGGATCGTCAAGCCGAAATACAAAAAGCAGAACGTGCTGAGAGGGCTAGACGATGGTTGGAGATCGTAAGTCATTATTCTCCTCAAAGGAGCAGCCCATTGTGCATAAGAGGCAGTGGTTCTAGTAACCTAAGTGTTACGAATAGCTTTTCGAGTGCAAGTGGAAGTCCTAGTACTTCACTACTTCTAGTTAATCAACCCACAACAAGTGGAGGTGTAGTTTTACCTACACAAACTCCTGTTGTCAATCTGGTTGTAGCCATGGCACAACCTGTTGCAATTCCAGTAGGGACACCGGATTTTTCAGCATTAGGAGCATCGTTGCCCATTTTCCATGGATTAGCAGAAGAAGATGGAGAACTCCACATTAAAGAGTTTCAAACACTCATGTTCAATTATCGAATCCAAGACAAAGGACACCTAATGATGTTCTTTAACATGACGTTAAAAGGAAGAGTGGCAGTACGGTACCACGGTCTCGAAGCCGGAACCATAACTAGCAGTGCCCAATTGAGAAGGGTGGACAATATTGGTTGCGTGTCGTGAATGTAACACGCCAAGATCCAAATGAGAATGTCCAGGCCTATGCAAGAAATTAAAGCAAGTTCTTCGTAAATTAAATACTTATATCCCCATTCCAGTGGCTGTCCAGTTACAATATTTCCTACATGGATTGGATTTTAATATCCAGGTGCAGCTAAGTAGTGTTGCTTTGGCTGACATTGACACTGCTATTATCCAAGCAGGAGTAGTCGCGCTTGCAAGCCGCTTATGCAATAAGGATAAATTGGAATGGTAATAACTTGGCCTTGACTAATGGGAGTTAAGGGGATCCCATGTCAAATGCGAATGGGAGAGGAAGGATCATGCCAAATTTGGCTATGTTACCAGCTCCTCCTAGCATGACTATGTCCATGGCTAGTTAGGCGGCCTCACTAAATAGTGGGGGCCAAACAATGAATCCTAATGTTGTCCCAGTAGGTCAATGGCCAATCCCTAATCAAGTGGTTAGGCCCATGGGATGGATCTGGACTTTAGGGTGATAAGGTTTGCAGGATGTCCTAACTATTGAGTTTTGCTAGGAAGGCCCTAGATTTTACGAACAGAGTGTCAAGTTGATATACTCGCTGGTCGAGTGATTTTAGGTCGAGGTGCCCATCGTGTAATAGTGGATGCTTACCCTGAGTATCCTCAGAGTGAGAGAGCTCCTTTATCCTCACTGAACTAGAAACAGTAGATGACCCATCTAATAGTGAGACATCATCGAGCGATGGATCTAAGGAAGGGTCCACCACAGAAGATATTTATCAAATAACCTTGAAAGAGTTGATAGAGCCTCATGATCGAATAAGAGACGTGGATGTTATTGAGCTGGACCTTGGTACGCCTATAATGATTCGCGGCCAATCAAATTGGTTTCTATGCTCAATTTGGAAGAGAGAGAGGACTATGTGTCCCTGATTCAGGAGTTCCGATGTTACGCGAGCAGTGATCGAGAGCAAGCCTCACTCACAACCCGATAACAAGACGATAAGGAGTGCCAGTTGGGTTAATTGAATTTTTCGGATGCACAACACAACAAAAAATTTTAAAAATTTTGATAGACACCACACACGAAAAACAAAACAATAAACAACACCTCTTATAGCTTAAAATAATTTAAAACTCGTATATGGGTAGAGCATCACACAACCACAACACAATGAAAATACCAATAATTTGAAAACAAACCAAGTGAAATATATTTTTGTACCTTAACAGCCTTGAGCCGATGCTCGACACCATAAAATCCAAATTCTTCAACTTCCAAATTGGCATGACAAGAGCTCACTCTAGCATGCAACCCTCCTCTCACCTCTCTCACAAAATACAATTGTACAAGAGGGGGAAGGCCCTCAACTCTTCAATCTCCTCTCATTATATAGTTTTCTATCCACACTCACATACATTAGGCTTTTTGATTTTAGCTTTTGGCTTTTGCTTTTCTACTGCTTTTCACTATTTTCGTTTTTTCTTCTCTATGCGTGTTTGCAACTTGTTTGGATAATAACTTCGTCATTTGAACTCCGAATATAGTTGTTCAGGCAATCAAAACGATTGGAATGCATCTGATCGACAAGCCATCATGGGTAGAATTACGAAAATCCATCAAAAATGGGTAAAAATATTGATTTTCGTAAATCGCATCATTTTTCTCCATCTTTTATCTTGGATGACTTATTTCCTTCCTTGGCCTATTGTTCTTGTAATTGCACACACTTTCAACACACATGTCCTCTTTTTCTTCAAGAAATACTCACTGACAATGTAAAATGTACAACCTTTTTCTTTAATCCTTGAGTCTTCAAAATATTCTCTGGATATGAACCTATTTTTTTAAATCAGTGTGCCCTAGCAGGAATATGCTATGAAAGAGAACTCCCTGCACAACCATACATGATTTGAGAAAATATGCAATTGATCGAATCCATGACATGCTACTATTCAAAAAATGCTCATACAAAAAATATGGATGCATTGAAAGAATTGTGCCTAGCCTATCTAGATGTGCTAGTGCATCATGTAAAATGCAAACATAGTTTCTTCATTAATTAAATCCTTATCCTCACCTCTCAACGCTCTTCTAAAATATATGATGTACTCTGCTCCTTCCAAATTCTCACAGTCTCTCAAGAAAATGATGGTCCTCAAGATGTTGACTAGATAAGAACAACCCATCTCACAATTGGCGGTATCCTTCACGACCCTCTAAACTCACCTAACCTCCTTACGCTCTCAACTAGAGGTTTCTAACTTTGTGATGAACATCCCAAATGGTGCGTGTAAGAAATGTGCATGCTCAATGATAGGTGCTCTCTCATGTGCGCATGCATCTAAAAGTTACTGCATATAGCTGCAACGGACCTCATGCCGTGCTAGTGCTCAACGATGGTGCAAAGCGTGCATAATCCCAACCCATGGCATGGAAGTATTTGATAGGAACACGAGATGACACCCAAGTGCAATGCATCAACAAGTGTAACGTGAAGTGCTCATGAACCCATAGTCCTTGTGATATGCAGGAGTCTCAATAAGAATACATACCTTGCTCCACAATGTTCGCTAGAGCTAATAACAAACTCCTACTTCAACCTGTCCAAAAAAATACCAAGCTCAACCAAGGCTATCAAGTTTTACACAAATCAAACAAAATGACAGAAACAAATCCTATGCTAGACAAACACAAGAAATCCAATTACAAAACAACAAAACAAATTGTCACGCAAACAACTAAGTTAGCAGAAATAAAACCTAACTACAGTTAGACTAGGGGTTTTTAGTTTTTAAAAAAACACTTGATGCCGCAACATCTTTGCTTGGAGCTATGACAAACTTAGGGGTATTCCTCTCAGTCTAGTTGTGCATACTATTCCTGTAAAGGAAGGTACCCGCCCTATACGTCAGAAAGTAAGGCATATGCCTTTTGAATTAAGGGGATGGGTTGTTTGAGGAACTATAGAAGTTGCGGAAAGGGGGTTTGATCTTCCTTGGTCAACATACTAAATGGTGCTCGCCAGTTGTGATCAGGAAGAAGAATAATAATCAGATCCGGCTTTGCGTAGATTTTAGAGAGTTGAACAAGCAAACTATTGAAGATTACTACCCGTTTCCATTTATTGACCAAATTTTGGATCAACTAGCAGGTAGGGAAATCTATTCGTTTATGGACTGCTTTGCAGGGTATAACCAAATGGCGATTGCTGACCAAGACAAGCTAAAAATGCCATTTATTACTGCCTTTGGTACTTTGTGTGCCATGTGATGACATTTGGGTTATGTAATGCACCAGGTTCGTGGCAGAGAACAACCGACAAAACCTTTGGTGACATTTCTCCTGAGGAATTGAAAGTATTCATTGACAATCTAGGGGCAACCATCGTAAGGGATAGAAAATTAATTATCTTACGAAAGTGTTTTGAGCGTTGTAGACAATTCTGCATAGCTCTCAACCCACGGAAGTGCATCTTCGGAGTTCCTTATGGGCTCTTGTTAGGCCATGTGGTCAGTTCTGTAGGGATTGCGATTGATCCTGAAAAGATCAAGGTCATAGTCGCCATGAGTCCACCACGTACTCCAAAGGAAGTGCATAGCTTTCTATCATCGGTAGGGTATTATCGAAGGTTTATCAATGCCTTGGCAGAAAAAATGTTGCCACTGAACGAACCTATTGTCCTTTAATTGTCAGTTTTCATGGAGTGATGCTTGCAAAGTATCTTTTGACGATGTAAAGCAGGAGCTTGCTGAAGCACCTAAAAGGGGTAAAATGTTCTATATATTTTCAACAACAACTATGTATAGTATCAGCTCTGTTTGGCCCAAATTTGGGAGGAAAAGTGGTACCATCCGATAGCTTTTGCTAGTCGGAAGTTGGGCATATCGGAAATTAACTACACCCATATGGAGAAGTTGTGCCTTGCGATGGTATCTGCGACCAAGAAGTTGAGTCACTACATTCTTTATGAGAGGGTGGTTTTTTATACGAAGGCGGAAGGGCTTTGATTGTTGCTAAATAAGTACAGTCGCCTGATCATTTAGCAAAGTGGTTAATCACTTTGTAGGAGTTTGATTACGAGATTAAGAGCAAGCCACCAAAGCTTCGGGGCATTGTCGAGTGTCTTGTGGATTTCGGGGAGCCAAAAGAGGTCATACCTGAAGGGAGTGACATGGAAACATTGTTTAAGATTGATATGGCATATATTCCCTCCTGGTATGTTGATATAATACACTATCTTTCTACAGGAGAGACTGGATCTACTCTATCAAAACCCGAGAAGAGGAAGATTAAATAGCAAGCATTGAAACTTTCCTTGATCGCAGGGACATTATATCGGCAAGGTGTTGATGATATCTATCGCCAATGTGTGATGCCTGACGAGATTCCCTTTATTTTGGAAGAATGCCATGACTCCGCTTGTGGAGGGCACTTTGCTGGGCAGTTGACAGCACAGAAGGCTTTACGAGCTGGTTATTGGTGGCCGTCCATCTTCCAGGATTCATTTGACTATGTTAAGAGATGTGATACATGTCAAAGACATGATAGTTGAGAGAATAGGAAGCGTCCACTTTTACGGCTATTATGGCTATCCTTCCATTTGAGAAGTGGAGCATCGATTTTGTGGGACCTATTACCCCGTCATCTACTACTCAGAAAACATACATTATAGTAGCAACTAATTACTTTACAAAGTGGTCAGAAGCACGAGCGATGAGGCAGAACAATGCAAAAGAGACTGCTAGTTTCCTGCTTGAGCAGATCATCTGTCGTTTTGGTCCCCAAAGGAAATAGTATCAGACCATGGAACTCACTTTTTAAATAAGGTAATTAGAAGCTTGACTAAAGCATGGACCATTAAGCATAATAAGACAACCCCCTATAATCCGCAAGCCAATGGACAGGTTGAAAGTACCAATAAGCAACTTGTGGGTATCCTATCCAAGATAGTCTCTGAAAAGAAATGGGACTGGGATACAAAATTATAAGTGGCAGTTTGGGTGTATAATACGATGTTTAAACGAGCCACTGGCCACACCCCATTCAAATTAGTTTACGGGGAGGAGTGTGTCTTGCCCTTAGAAATTGAGTTGCTAACCATAAGATTCGCAATCAATCATTCTTTGGGTGAGGAAGATGCCTTATTTGAGCGGTTTACAACTATAGCCTACTTGGACGAGCTCAAATTGCAGAGTTTGTTGCACTAAGAGGTAGCTAAATGTCGGATGAAGCGGTTTTATGATCTAAAGGTGAAGAAGTATACCTTTAAAAAATGAAAATTAGTTTTGTATTACGATGTGCGTAGGGAGCTATTTCCAGGAAAGCTGAAACCTCACTGAGATGGCCCTTACAAGATAGTTCGGATAGGTAAAAATAAGTCCACGATTTTATTGGCTGACCTACAAGGAGTGGAATTTAAGAATAAGGTTAATCTTAATAATATTAAACATTATTATTTCTAAATATGTTAATGCACTAAATGCATTGCGTGTCAAGAATTGCGTGGTGGGGGGACTTGCTTGAGCTGCGGCACCAAATACACACTGTATACACAAGAGGAAGCTCACTCAAGAACACAAGAAGAGAGACGGAGGCCAAAACGTTTTCTTGCTGGTTTTTTCTTCTTCTTCTACACACTATACAATGTACACAAAGTATAGATAAGATACAACATAAAGGAAAGTGGCCTACTAAGTCAAACAGTGCATAACCGACTACACTAATTGACGGGCGCTATGTCTTTGCCAGCTGTAGGTAGGTGTAACAAACTAAATATAATAAGTGATAAGTCAGTGGCCATGTGAGTATCATAATGACCACCAACATGCTAAGTGTAGATGTGCGGACCCATCTAGCCAGGCGGTCCATCATCAATGTCCGCACATATTGAGCTTTCCATCTCAACACTCCCCCTCAAGCTCAATTCTATCTCTGCAACTCCAAGTAAGCTTCGAAACTTTCGAAGCTTCTCTGCACCCAATGCCTTTGTGAAAATGTAAGCTATCTAATCCTGTGTACTAACATATACCAAGTCAATCTCTCCTGCAAGTACCTTCTCTCTCACAAAGTGGTAGTGCACCTCAATGTGTTTTATCCTAACACGGAACACTGGATTCCTAGCTAGCTATATGTTGCTCACGTTGTCACAATGAATGACAACTAAACCATCTCCCTGCACGTCCAAATCATCTAATAACTTTTGTAACTATACCACCTCACATGCTGCCATAGTAGCATCTCTATACTCAGCCTCTGTACTCGATAAAGCAACTGTAGGTTGCTTTTTGTTGCTCCATGTAACTGCTGCACTACCAAGGAAAAACATGAATCCACTTGTAGATCTTCTGTCTGACATGCTACTAGCCCAATTTGCATCTGTGTATCCAAAGACATGTACGTCCTTACCTGCCTCATAAAAAATTCCATAATGTAAAGGGGACTTCACATACCTCAATATACGTCTAACTGCATCCAAATGAGGCTTTCTAGGCATCTACATAAATTGACTGACAAGGCCAATAGCATAGCTTAAGTCTGGCCTTGTGATAGTCATGTAAATCAAACTCCCTACTATCCTCCTGAACATAGTAGGGTCTTTTATCACATCCCCAACATCAGCACTCAACTTCACATTTTGCTCCAATGGTACTGAAAGGGGCTTACATGTTGTCATACCATACTTGGATAACATATCCAAGCCATACTGCCTTTGGGATAGCCATATACCATCATCACATCTGATCACCTCAATACCAAGAAAGTATCTCAGCTCACCCAAATCTTTCATCTCAAACTTCTTCTTCAAGAAGTCTTTAACTTCAGCAATCCCATTGTCACTGTCACCTGTAATAATCAAGTCATCCACATAGATGACTATGATGACCAACCCTACATCTCTCTTTCTCACATAAAGTGAGTGAAATACAAAATCCAATACTGACAAGATACTCTCCAATCTTGTCAGACCATGCTCTAGGTGATTACTTCAACCCATAGAGCGCCTTCTTTAACCTGCACACATATGTGGGATGCTCTAAATCCTCATAACCTGCTGGTTGCTCCATATATACTTCTTCTTGCAATTCACCATACAAGAAGGCATTCTTAACATCCATTTGTTGCAAACTCCAACTGCCAAGGCAATCACACATCTAACAGTTGCCATCCTAGCAACTAGACTGAATGTATCTTCATAATCTATGTCATATGTTTGAGCATAGCCTTTTGCAACCAGCCTAGCTTTATACCTGCTAGCTGAACCATCTGCATTATGCTTGACTTTGTAAACCCACTTACAACCAATAGCTTTCTTACCCTTAGGTAAGGATACCGAATCCCAAGTCTTATTGGCTTCTAATGCAGCCATCTCCTAATACATCCCAATGAGCATGACCAACAGCATCCTCGAAACAAGTGGGCTCAACATCCTCAACTAGTTTCACCATATAAGCATAATGTTGAGCTACATAACCTTCAAAACCAAATCTTTTGACAGGGTATCTGACCCTGCTAGATCTGTGTACCACCGGATCACTCAATAGATCCTTTACATTACTATGAGCTCTCTGTACACCTGGTGTCCTGACAGAAGGAATACCAAGCTCATCATCCAAGCTCTCCGAACCACTAAAATCTCCATCCAATCCCAAATGACTGGTAGATGCATCATTACCATCCAACACTTTCTTCTTTCCTTTGTCCTTTCCTGCAACACTTATAGATCCACCTGAAGATGTGGGGCTACTCCTTAGTCTCCCAGACCAAGGGTTCACTATAGGTGTAGTACCAAATGATGTTTTTGGTCCACTAAGACTCCGTGATTCTTGTTTATCTTTCTGCACATAGCTGTCTTGGTCATTATCATCATCCAAACCATCACCAGCAAGTGTAAACCAACTTCCCATCTCATCAAAGATAACATCCATGCTCACTATGAACTCACTTGTGATAGGGTTATTAGTGGTACCCTTTTTTCTCCAAAGAGTATCCAATAAAAACACATTTTTCTGCCTTTGGATCAAGCTTCTTCCGTAGCTCATCTAGCACATGAACGTATGCAACACAGCCAAATACCTTCAAGTGCAATGCATCGGACTTCTTGCCAGTAAAGCATTCTTCAGGAGTCATCCTATGAACTGTAGCTGTGGGAGTTCTATTCATAATGTAAACAGTAGTATGGACAACCTCAGACCAAAAATGTTTGGGCATATTCTTTTTAGCCATTAATGCCCATGCAACTTCTGCAATATGCCTGTTTTTTCTTTTTGCAACACCATTTTGTTGTGGGGTATACTTGAAAGTAAATTGCCTCTTTATTCCATGAGTCCTGAAGAAGCCATTGAACTCATTAGAGAGGTACTCTCCCCCTCCATCTAATCTCAAGAACGTTACTTTTAAGCCTGTTTCTGTTTCAATAGCTGCCTTAAAAGATTTGAAGTGCTCAAACACATCACTTTTTTCCTTCATGAAGTATACCCATAACTTCCTTGAACAGTCATCAATAAATGTGACAAAGTATTTGCTGCCACCAAGAGATACATTCTGTGTAGGTCCCCAAACATTTGTATGCACTACATCAAGTATTTTTCTACTCACTTCTCTATCATGTGAGATGGGTTGTCTTGCCTGCTTACCAAACTGGCATGCTTCACAGACTTTATGTAATTCTACAACTCTAAAAGAAGGAAACCTTGTAACCAATCCTCTAGACTGCATTAATTTCAGCCTTTATACATTTGCATGTCCAATATGTTTATGCCATATTTCAATATCTACAACTACTCCTTTTCCTTTAGCATACATAGCAGTATCCATTGCAGCAATTCCAGCATCCAAAATGAACATTCGGCCAACTCTACTTCCTTTTGTGACCAACCTACACTTATCATTAAAGTCTTCTACAAAACAACCTTTTGCATTGAATCGGACCTGCAACCCCTACTCTACCGTTTGGCCAACAGATACTATATTCTTTGTAATTGATAGCACATGTAATACATCTGTCAAACTCTTTATCTGGCCATCATACAAGGACAAGGGAACCTTTCCAATATGTGAAATTGGGTGGCATGAATCATCACCCGTCTGTACATAACCTGGGTTTTGTAAGTCCTACATCTCTCCAAACTATTCAACATGATTGGTCATATGATTAGATGCACCTAAATCGACATACCATACATCATCATGTGTCCCCTTTCCTATAACTGCATTCATCATATGCTGCATAACAAATAGATGCTCATTTTTGTCTTCATTTTGTCTTGAAGACGATGCATAGTTTCCTTGCTGCAATTTACCACTGCGAATATCATCCTTCTTTGCATAGCAATGGGCTGCAATATGGCCTATTTTGCCACAATAATGGCAAACAATAGTAGAATTTCCAGAACCCCTATTCTGCCATCCACCTCTTCCTCTAGAGCTCTCCCTACCTCTAAAGTTTCCTCTGCGTCCAGAAACCTGCATTTCACCAAACTATTGATTGAACCTATTTTGCTGGTTATCGCCACCACGTCCCATACTATGGCCTCTTGAAGAGGATCTACCACGTCCCCTTCCTGAACTCAAGTAAAATGCTTGGACCCGTTCACCATTTCTTTCAGACAAATCACCCTGCATATTGATCTCTTCAGTAATCATGAGAGAGATCAGCTCATCAAAATCTAGAAATGGCTTCCATACATATACTGAAGTAACAAATGATTTCCATGCCTTCTCATTGTTAAGGCCACTCAGAGTGGATGAAACCAAATCATCATCATCCGACATTGCATCAATCACTGCTAAAGCATCTGCCATGCTCCTTACTTTCAACACATACTCATTGACAGACATTTTTCCTTTCTTTAAGGCATTCAACTCTTGTTTTCCTTTCTTCAAGGCATTCAACTCTTGCTTGAGTTGAATCTTTCGTGCCTTTGTATTTACTGAAAACATGCTCTCAAAAATTGTCCAAGCTGCATGTGAAGTTTCTACATTCCTGATATGTCCCAACATAGTATTATCAATGACTGTAGATAACCAGTACATCACCTTTTTATCTTTCACATTCCACTCTTTCCATGCTTTTAATTCATTTGCAGTCGGAGGGATACCCAACTCTGGCTCCTTTTCTTCACCTGAGACAAACTCATAAAGGCCATTTCTAATGAGGAAGTTCGTCACACAGAACTTCCATGAAGGATAGTTGTTCTTGTCGAGCTTCTCAATAATGGGATTTCCATTGTTCTCTGCCATTATCACAAACAAGGATACAACACAGCAAGCTAGTCTTCTGCAGTCTTTCACAACATGTGCACAGCACTACGCCAAGCAACCTTTTTTACTGATTGCTCAATAATACATGTAATCTGCAACCTGTTTGCAGATAAACCTTATGTTTGCTTCTTGCAAACACCTCAACAATTACAGATTCGCAATCTGTAACCTGTGCACCCAGTTTTGATCAATACTGTCAAAATCACAGTGTACCCTGAAATTGATGTCCGCAACCTTGCGGCTCTAAAACGGGGCCTGAAACGGCCTCAGATGCCCAAAATAACTGCGGGATAGCCCTAAAGGGCTTGTCTGCCGAATATACAATGATGTGCTTGCACACCAAGTCTCACAGCAATATGAGATTTTTGCTCGACCCTGCTTCCGTGCCTCCACATGCACTATCCAAGAGAGAGAGTGGAAGAATGGGAGAGCTTCTTACCCATGGCTTGCTTGCTCGAACCTTGCTTCTTCTTCTTCACTTCAGCCTTTGAAATTAGCCTCTCTCAGTGGCGCAGCTCTGATACCATGTCAAGAATCGCGTGGTGGGGGGACTTGCTTTAGCTGCAGCGCCAAACACACACTGTATACACAAAAGCTCACTCAAGAACACAAGAAGAGAGATGGAGGCCAAAATGTTTTCTTGCTAGTTTTTTCTTCTTCTTCTACACACTATACAATGTACACAAAGTATAGATAAGATACAACATAAAGAAAAGTGTCCTACTAAGTCAAACAATGCATAACCGACTACACTAATTGACTGGCGCTATGTCTTGCCTGTAGGTAGGTGTAACAAACTAAATATAATAAGTGATAAGTCAATGGCCATGTGAGTATCATAATGACCACCAACATGCTAAGTGTAGATGTGCGGACCCATCTAGCGAGACGGTCCATCATCAATGTCTGCACATGTTGAGCTTTCCATCTCAATATTGCGGTCCATGCTGGGGCTAATTTGAGACCTGTAGAAGGCATTTAAACTGGTCAATGGGACTGTTAATCCCTTATTTGGAACACCCATATCTAGAGCAAAGATATCATCAGGGGAGGCTTATTTGGTGGAGCAAGGGATACAAAGTGGTTGAGCAAGAAGACGGTATCTTTGTGTGGGAGATCACATTTTTCTGCCATCACTGTTTACAAATCTTGACAAGCAGCCCTGTTGAGTTTAATGAAGAAGATGGGATGGTTCATCCTCTAAATATGTTGGATTTTGATTATCATACTTATGAATAGAGGAGTTCTTGATGGCTAGCTATGTAAACCCATTGTGGACGTACACGTTATACTTTGATGGAGCGTCTAGGGGGCCTCATAGAAAAGAGAGTGTTGGAGTAGTCATCCAAGATCCCCGATGTAGAGTTACAATGAAATTAGCTGCTTATGTCGGGGTGGGATTTACTAACAACATGGCGGATTATAAAGCCCTCATTATGGGATTGAATATTGCCAAGAAAAGTAGCATTAGGCAATTGTTAGTAAAAGGGGATTTCCAGCTAATTTTAAATCAACTTAATGGGACATATACAGTCCGGAATCCTCTCCTTCGTATATATTATCGAACTGCAAGGCTCAAGGACAAGTGGCTAGCCGAGCGAGAGGCCAAACCAACTGCTTGGGGAGTCGAGGACCGCAAATTTTGGCATGATAAAGTCCTCCAGGTGCCTAGATCGGTGGAGGACTATAATTGCCAACCCACCTGGAGAAGACACATTTTTTATGTCAACCTTGACGCTTGGATGGCGTTTTGTAACACCCTCCCTTCTAAGAGAAACGACCCCACTTTCATGTCGTATCCTCGAAGGGTAGGTGTGGATTTTAACCTGTCCATCCATGGCAGGTTCAACTTCCCTATCATCTATAACACCAATATCACCTCCTATAAGGATGCGCTTGTATTTACCCTCCCTAATTTGTACAGTTCCATAGATAGGTTCCTTAGTGATTTCACATCCTATCCTGACCCCGCCTTCATAATAACCTATAATTATCTTAGACTAATTAGGATCCTAATCCACCAAGAGCATGCACCTCAAGAACGCCACCTCCCACCCCTTTACTTCGACCCCAATGCCATAGATAGCAGCACCATGACTCGCCTCATGATGCGCGCTACTCTTTTGCCATCCTTCTGTATTGCACTGCTTGAGGATATGAGCGATAGTAAATTCACACAGTGCAACCACCCTTTCCTTTCCACCACCACTCTCAAAACCTGCCTCAATCTCAAGGGCTACTTGTTGAGTCACAAATTTCTTAACAAAGCCCCTCGCCCTCCACAATCCCCTACCCACCATTCGGATGACGAGGATTAAACTCCCGTCATGCCCTTGTATCACATACATCTATGTATAGCCTCGACAAAAAAAAAGCCACAAGGCAACAAAAGAAAAGGTGAACTGGAAAGAAGAGACAACAACAAAGAATAGCAAAGCCAAGGGATGAATCTACTACTAAGCAAAGATAAGAGAGAGAGGACTTCACGTGATGCGCTTGCAACTTCCCTTTGCCTTGTTGTGCACCACAGTCACTGCACCTAGGGTTCTCCCTAGCCCCTTCCCCACGTCACACTTAGGGCACATCAAGGGCAGGACTTTTAGACCTATCACCCTAAGACTTGCACCGCACCTCCAATGACACACAAACTGGGTCCTCAAGTGTGGGACATTACCAAGGGCTTGCCCAAGATTAGTAGACCCATCTCCCAGTTCCACTGTCACGAGCACCACGCACTACACGAGGAGGCAGACACACCCCTTAGGGAGTGCACAAATTTTCTTGTAGGTTATATTCAAGTTTAAAGAACTGGCTACTCAGCTGAAGAAGATCACCCACGGCATCCTTTAATGACCAAAACTTTTTCCATGTGCCAGACATGACACCATTGCTACTGTCTCAAAAGCTTTTCCGCATTGGATTGGACGGACCAACATGCTTCATGTCGCCAACCATCTACCTACTGATGGCTACCATGATTGAACCAAATCAAGCAAAGGGAGTACTCAGTAATAGATCTGCCATTGGCATAGATCGTGGAACCTCATCTTCCAAAGATGCATGCCTAACGCCTCAAGATCTATGGATTGCGTATTGATTCCATAAGCCTGAAGATTTTCAATGCACGGGTGAAGAACTTCAACGCAGCATTGAAGATCTTGAAATCAAAGACAAAGATCTTCAAATCAAAGACACAGATCTTCAGTGCAAAGACGAAAATATCTCTGTCAAAGCAGACTTCGGGGGGGGGGGGGGGGGGGTGGGGGGCGGGGGGGCGAAGGGGGGTTTCCTCTAGGATAAATCCCTCCAACACCATCCTCTTAAGGGATTTCTTATTGATCAAGCGTTTCTGATGCTCGAAAGATGACCGGCTACATATTTTTCACTAGCCAACTAGAAAACCTATCAGCCATCTGCAGAATGGAAGCCACAACTGTGTGAGAAATGCCGAGCATCTTCATGAAGCCTAAAGCACGCCGGAATCTCTCCTGGTCATCATCATTAAACTCCATCACCTCTCGTTCACACCCTCACCTTTGAATCTGTATCATCTACCCACCAGTTCTGCTTAGCAGCAGACCCAACTATCCCACTACTTCCCACCGCAGTGCCATGGGACTGGCACTTAGCTAGGAGGGGGGTAATGTTTACCATATTTACCACAGCATAGAGGAGCGGGAAGATGGAGCAGAGGAGCAAAAAATGGAAAAAAAGAAAATAGCAAAAAATGCACAGGATAAAAAGGGAAAGGCACCTTGATCGGTAACCCGGCCCCGAAAAAATTTAAATGTTCGAGCACAACCCCCCAGAAAGTCTTAGTGTCGCCCCGAGACAGCAAAAGAGTAAAAGGCACACCATTAAATGTGGAAGCGCTCTCGAATCCTTGTAAAAGAGTGCCAAGCTCGCTCCTATGCAAATTGTATACATTAGTTGAGAATAGGATAAATTAGAATGGTAGGAAATGAGAAATGGGCTTAGGCCAATGGCTGGCCTTGTAAAAAAGGGGATGACCGCCCAAAGAAGAGAGAGCATGTATATAAAGTTCAAAAGTGAATGAGAAGCTCATTCTTGTGTGTGGCACAAAGTGGATTTCTTCTTCTTCTCTTCTTCTTGCTTGTGTGTGCTCTTGAGAGAGGGAGTGTGAGAGTGTGAGGGAGTGAGTGTGTGGGAGTGAAGGATCAAGAGAGTGAAGCTCTTCACCATCTCCTCTTCTCTTCTTCTCTTCTCTTCTCTTCTCTTGCGTGCACGGCTATGGAGGATGGAGCTCATGGGAGAGGGATTGAAGTTGCTTGAGCTTGCCACAAGGATCGTGGAGCTACCGTGTGCAAGAGAGAGAAGGGTACTCGATCGAGCATCAAGGTAAGCTCACTACACTCGTAAGGTAGGCATGGCACGTCGGCTATGTGAGAGGTAGCCATGGCTGCTTGGCTTGAAACACTTGATCAATAAGAGGTCCGTAGGTCTTGGGGTAGAGCTTGTAGCTCCCCTCCAGCATCGTCAATAATGATGCTTTTCTTCCTCTTTAAAAAAACTTCAGGAGGCATCATCAATGATGATTTCTATTTGCTGCACCTCGACATATCATCATATTTGGGAGCCAATCAGGCCACCATCTTTTGCAATGCCTATGTCATTCTACGTACATTCTAGAAAGTTGCCACCTAGTCACTTTTGAACGGCTGATATCATCTTCATATTGACACCTAAGTTAAAAACTTGTTGAATGGTCTCAACATTGTCATCATGGAGGATCCAAAAGGGACTACAAACCGCCACAGCCCATCGTACTTCTATTCCATCCTTTCAAGCACTTCATGTAAGGCAATGGCAAGTGATCGCAAGCCTTGCTCAACAAACAAAAATATAGCTTGGCTTTTCAAAACTACACTAATGATGATGTTCAAGCCTAGATTTTCTCAATAAGTCCATCCAACTTGAAAATATGCAACTACAGACTCAAGAAAAATAATGGATACATGTTGAAACCCATACCTAGCCCATGATCAAAGGCAGCCACCTAGTAAGGATAGAAAAATCCTGAAGCTTTGATGGTACAAGTCTTTAAACTTCCAAAGTTTTGCCATTGTTCGCAATGTAAGAAAATTTAAGGTGAATCTTTTCCAAAGACACTAGTAGATGAGCTCCACAGCAAATGGCCAACTATGTCAAACCTAACAATAGCTCCATAATTAAGCTTCTTAGATGATTCTTACCTCCCTTCCAAGCCTTGATTAAATATTTTGTGGATTCAATCAAACTGAAATTTCCTTCGTGTTTCTTCCATGCAATGTATCCTAAAAATATGCTTTGGGAAAGAATTTTGTGCCCAATTACTCATACTTTGAAATCAAATGCAATGTCAAATCCATGATATGCAACCAATCAAACAATGTTCACAAAAATTATGAATGCACTAAGGAGAATATGCCTAGCCTAACTACAGGTGCTCGTGTATCATGCAAATGCAAACACAAAAGATACGCACACAACATAAAACAAAATCCTAATGAATATGATCAAATTCTTGGCGAAAAACTCCACCCTCATAATTGCAGTGGTGGATGCGCAGCATCATGACACCGGGCTTTAAAAACTACTCTTAAAGGCATCTAGCTCTTTATGAGTACTCCCTGCAATGAACATATCATCCATATAGAGTACCAAAATCATAGGGCTACTATCACAGGCTTTATTTTGTATAAATATGAATCCATATCACTATGACTATATCCCTATGAATGCATGAAAGTATCAAACTTATGGTACCATTCTCTAAGTGCTTCCTTAAGGCCATAAATACCCATTTTCAACTTGCACACTAGGTGTTCCTTACCTGTTTTCTCAAAGCCCTTGAGCTACTGTATATAAATTTGAACATGCAAGTCCCCATGTAAGAAAGCCATTTTGATATCAATGGTAGGATAGTCATCTTGACTAAAAGAGAGAAGACTTCATCAAAGTCAACACCAAGGTCTTGTTAAAAACCCTTAGCTGCTAAAGCATCTGCAATACTCCTCATCTTCAACAAATACTCATTGACATACATTTTCCCTTTCTTCAGGGCATTCAACTCTTGCTTGAGTTGAATCTTTCATGCCTTTGTATTTACTGAAAATATGCTCTCAAAATTTGTCCAAGCTGCATGTGAAGTTTTTGCATTCCTGATATGTCCGAGCATAGTATTATCAATTACTGCAGATAGCCAGTATATCACCTTTTTTTCTTTCGCATTCCACTCTTTTCATGCTTTTAACTCATCTGCAGTCCGAGGGATACCCAGCTCTAGCTCCTTTTCTTCACCTGAGATAAACTCATAAATGCCCTTTCCAATGAGGAAGTTCATCACACGGAACTTCCATGAAGGGTAGTTGTTCTTGTCGAGCTTCTCAATAATGGGATTCCCACTGTTCTCTACCATTATCACAAACAACGATATAACACAGCAAGCTAGTCTTCTGCAATCTTCCAGAACACGTGCATAGTAATACACCAAGCAATATTTTTCACTGATTGCTCAATAGTACATGTAATCTACAACTTGTTTACAGATAAACCTTTTGTTTGCTTCCTATGAACACCTCAAAAATTACAGATTCTCAATCTGTAACCTGTGCACCCACTTTCGGTCAATACAGCCAAAATCACAGTGTATCCTGAAACTGTTGTCCGTAACCTTGCGGCTCTAAAACGGGGCCTGAAATGGCTTCAAATGCCCAGAATAACTGCGGGAGAGCCCTAAAGGACCTATTTGCAGAATATACAATGATTTGCTCACACACCAAATCTCACAGCAATCTAAGATTTTTGCTCGACCCTACTTTCAGTGCCTCCACAGGCACTATCCAAGAGAGAGAGTGGAAGGATGGGAGAGCTTCTTACCCGTGGCTTGCTTGCTCAAACCTTGCTTCTTCTCCTTCACTTCATCCTTCAAAATCAGCCTCTCTCAGTGGCGCAGCTCTGATACCATGTCAAGAATCGCGTGGTGGGGGGACTTGCTCAAGATGCTACGCCGAACACACAGAATGCATAAGGAGAAGCTCACTCAAGAGACAAGAAGAGAGATGGAGGCCAAAACATTTTCTTGCTGGTTTTCTCTTCTTCTTCCACACACTTTACAATGTATACCAAGTATAGATAAGATACAACATAAAGGAAAGTGGCCTACTAAGTCAAACAATGCATAACCGACTACACCATAGCGATTACATCGTTTACAAGTTCAGTGGGCATTACTCTATTTAGTGTAGTGGGAAGCTCAAAGCTCAAGTCGAAGGGACTGCGGACGCATTCTTGCTGTTCCCAGATGATCAACTCTGCATGGAATCCAGCGGGGAGGTCCTTAGGGCGCTATGAGAGAGGGGCAGGTTGTCTTGGGACAGGTCTAACGTTCAGCTTCTTCCTTGCATTCTCCACCATTTCTCTTCTGCGCTTAGCCAGGGCTGCCTTCCTCTCAACGGATGTATCAGTGGGTTTCACTTCATCTTGTCGTGGAGAAAGGGGTGGTAGGACATAGTCCTCCTCCTGAGGTCCCTGATCAAACTCTGGTTCACCCCCTTCTACTTGCACGTCTTCTTGCGCCTTCTCTTCTGTGGAGCCAAGTTCATCAATTTCTTGCACCGTCAGGCCTACCTATGCAATGTATTTTCTTTGTTCCTCTAGGCTCTGCGACGGGCCTCCTAGTTGCAGTGGTACGTGCAGGCCTGCTATTAGGGCTCTGCATGCAATGGCTAGCTTCTTCTGTAGCTGATCATTGGCCTTATTTTCTTCTGTTTTGGTGGAGTGAAGCAGCGTGTTGAGGAAAGTGTACTGCTGGGCTATCATAGAGAGCTGGGCAGCCTCTGCCTGATTTTCAGCCAACACTCTATCTCCTTCTACTTTGGCCAATCGGCGTGCCAGGTCTCGTACCCTCCTTTTGTTGTGGCCAGCCCATTCCTTCGCTCTCTTCTCCATATCTTCCAGGCTCTCCCCCTAATGGAGGGTCATAGCCATGAGTCGTTGCTCTTGGTCTTCGAGCTCATGGTGTAGGCGGGACTGCTCCTGGTGTTCATTGGCAATCTGCGCATTGAGTTGATCCAGCTTCACCTGCATTCTTTGCACCTACTCTCCTCTTAGCTGGTCTAGCTCTGTAGTCTCCTGTTTGATCTTCTCAAGCTGGTTTTGTGCCTCCAGGTTGACTGTAGTGAGCTGGTCGTTCTTGCGCCGCAGGTGAGCAATGGTCTCCCTCTCTCCGTTGAGGTGATCCATTAGGATTTTTCTTTTTCCCTCCCAAGCAGCATCACGTTCCTTTAGGTTTTTTCTTCTTTTGCATCTCTATTGATGGCTTCCTCCTTTAGCATAGCAATCTCCCTTTGGTATTCTGCTATCTATTTAGTTTTCTCCAATTGGAGAGTGGCTCTTGATTCTCATTCTGTTGCCAGCTCTTCCATGGCAGTTCTCTTTTCTTCCTTGGCCTTTTCTAGCTGCGAGAGTAGCTCTTTAACGTACTCATCGTACTGGCCTGCTGGAGGTGGGGGATGGGACATGGTGGCAGTGGTGGTAGTGGCTTCTGTTTTCTGTCTTTTAAGCTCTGGCCTTGGCTCCACATCAACCGTGGCTGCCCTCTTCACTCTTGACACTGGGGTGGCCACGCCCGCTTCTCTTGCCAACTCCCTTTCCACCAGGAACTGCAGCCATGTGACCATATTGCTCTCATCGACCTTTGGCGAAGTTCCTAAGGCGGGGATGGTTATTACGGAAGCAGCAGGGCTAGTTGGCACAAAACTGGTAGGGACAGGCATGATGGCCTCCTTGCCCTTGCCCTCTGTGTGACCGATGGCGGGATGGGATCTGGCACGTTCAAACTCGTGTCCGGGTTCTCATCCTCCTGGGGCAGGGTTTGCTTTCTTTGCCGTTGATGTTGCTCCACAGATAGGCGAATTGCAAGTTCCACATTTTCTTGTTCCTTCTTCCTCAAGGCTTCTTCCTCCTCCTCATCCCTTCTTTTCCTCTCCTCTTCGGCCTTTCTAAACTCCTCTTCCATTCTTTATGCATCCTCTTTTTCTTTCCTTTTCCTCTCTACTTCCTAGGCTCTTGACACTCTTTGCGCTTTTTGCAGTTCTTATTTCTCTTTCTTCCTCCTTTCTTCTTCCCTTTGTTGTTGGAAGCGCTTAGTGCATTGCTCTCTTTGCTACTGTTGGCGCTATTCCTCTTGCTTTTCTTCTTCATCGCTACTCTCATCAGTTTCTGTTTCCTCATCAGAGCCAGAGGATTCTTCATAATGTGGCGAGGGTGGCGGTCTCTCCTACTCCTCCTCTGCTGCTCTTGCCTCCTTTACTGCTTCTTCAATGAGGGCGGTTAGTACACCTCCATATCCAACGAATGATGCTTTGGAGGCGGCCTTCTTCCTATCTTTTGCTGCTGGGGATTCACCTCCAGTAGGTTGGTTTCCCAAATCTAGTGCTACGGCGACATTCTCGATTGTGTGTCTTACATACTCATTCCAGTCGACCTCTTCTGGTGCATTGGCCGCGAGGATTTCGAGCACAGGCACATTTATTCTGCCCATATAGGCAGTGTATCAATGGCTGGAGAAGAGGATGTGCATGACTTTAGCACGCATGTGGATTTCGTCATCAGGGATGTCCTGGATGTTGACTCCATCATTGGATTGCACCTGGTTCCTGTCCATTTTTAGCATGGCGAAGACATCCCTTTTTGGTCTCTTTACGGCCCTTGATTCCAGGCCCAGTGTCTTTTCTACTAGTTCCTTGCTTAAGGGCACTCTGACTTGCCTGGCAATATCCCCCCTTCCCACAGTCACCGTGGCACTCTTGGAGGCAGAGTCGAAAGTTCGTAAGAACTCAACACACCTTGCATGATCCACCCTTTGCTCCACCTTCTCCACATACTTGGTCATTTTGCACTTTTCTATGACTTGCTTAGCTGCTTCCTCTGTTTCCACGACCTTGGATAGGTTGTGGACAGTTCAGAAATTCAGCCATCCGTAAGCTTGAATTTCCAGATTCAGCATGTACTTTTGCTTTTCTTCTTCTGTGAAGGGAAGCTTATGAGCTTATGAGCGCAATCGTGATGAGCCATCTTGGGTTCCTGCCCAGCAAAAATACTTTTCAATGATCACAAGTGGAAAAGGAAAACATGGCTAAATGAAGCTAAGCATGAAAATTACGCAAACAGGAATGCAAGAAACTTGAACAATTTTACTCACTAATTTTTATTTTGATCACTACTAAGTTTAACCTTTCAACAATTATTTATGCCTTCCTGGCCTTCCTCCCCCTCGGAAATATGAAAATCCTTCCTAGGATTTGAACGAAGTGGTGCGGATATCAAAGGTGATTGTGATGGAGTGTTCCGGCCAACAGCCACTCATAAAATGCAGGGTTGTACTCAAGTTGAGCATGACGATCGAGTTCACAGGGTTGTACAGAAACTTGGGAGATATAGGTCAAGACATTGTGAAAAATATCTGCGGTATTAAGGCGGCTTGCAACATGCAGTTCTTCTTCCGTAAGGAATTGGTCAATGTAAGGATGGGCTAGGACCTGGTCATTTAAGTGTTGGTTCCGGGTAATGACCAAAACTCTAAGGATCGTACTCTATGGTCTTGATTGCCCTCCTTTGTTCAGCATTTGTCATGATACGACAGCCTTTCTTTTCCCATTGGGTCTGCAAAGTGAACCACTGCTGTAAGAACGAGGAAGTTGAGCTTGCAAGTTGCGTGATCATATGTAATTCTTGTTCGGGAGCAGAATGAGGAGGCTTATGGTATGAGGTGATTAGTCGCCTGAGAACAGCTTGCTCCTTTGAGATTTCTTTATTTGCTATTAGTTCAATAGCAATCTTGGGGAATTTGATGGTCATAAACTTGTATTCTTCCCAAGTGCATGGTAATGCACGAACATTGGAAGCAAGTGGTTCATCAAGAAGACCTAGGTCCCAACCGCTCATAACTCCTCATAAATGTGGTAAAGGTGTGGTCTAACACCTTAATCAGGTCACAAGGTCATCTCCTAAAGTTTCAGCAAGGTCTTTAGCTAGGGAAAGGAAAGAGCACACTGCATGGGAAGGCCTAAGACCTGCTAGTGGTGATGGTGCAATTGAGCTGGACAGCAGTGACTCCATTGCTGGTTTCACGGTTGTGGCTTTGCACTCTGCAACACTTTGAAGTGCTGTAGGAAGCTTTGGTGGCATGGGAGTCGTGCTAGGTTCTGAGTGCACAGTCACTGAAATATTCAACTCTTTTGAGTGAGGTAAGCTTGAGGCTTTTAGCGATTGCTTTGGTCGATAAATCAACTGGGACTTATTAGTCATAGCCGGCAGTGGTTTTCTAACTACAGCTCAGGCACTATGTTTGCAAGTCTCTCTCACTGGAGTGAGGTTGCTTGGAGATGAGCCTTTAGACTTGCCCTTCTTAGGCACCCAAATCCAGGGGTTGCCTTCATAGTAGCCTTGTGCTCGCAAGAGATCCTTGGGGATCCATCATGATGTGGTTGTGTGCCTACATGGATAGCGTCCAAATTGCCTCTTAGGCCGTGATGACTGATTGTTTTGGCGTTTAGAAGCACTTTTGGGTGGTCTACCCGGAGGTGGCCTTTGCCGCTTTGGCACCCATATAATCTTAGACTCCTTGGCCTTGTGAGCACTCTTGGTGGGTTTGGGTCTAGGGTCTAGCACTTGGCGTGAGACTTTAGTGTCCTTCTGTGTAGACTGGAGCGTAAGGGCAGTCGTAGCGATTCCTACCGGTGGCTTCACACTGTTGAAAGGGTCAGTATAGCCCTTATTGAAAGAGGTCACTATCCGCACATTGCCTATAGCAAGATGGATGCGATCTAGATTATAATCCACATTACAATTCGTTTGCTTCTTAAAAGTATGACCCAATAGTGACCTACTACCGACCCCTTTTGTGTTAGGCAACACGTGAAAGAAAGCTGGTATACATTCAGACTCGATAGAAATGACCACTTTGCACTTTCCTAAGAGCGTGTAAGCATTGCCCCCAAATGGGGTGAGTTTGGCATTGGTGGGCTGCAATTTAGGTTGACCAACGCGTGTCCAATGGTCATGCGTCAAGATATTGTAATCGGCACCTTCGTCAATCAAAGCATCAAAAGAATAGGTCTTCTCCGCAGTGACGGTGATTCCTAAGTAGGCGGGTGCCACTACTTCTTCATCTTGATCTGTTATTTCCGTAATAGTAGCCACGCAGATGTTGACAGGGGCTTCCAACATAGGTGGCTCATGCAATGGGTGGGAAGGAGGATAGTATTTTTTTATGCGGCTACCATTGAAAAAGCCAATTCCTTCACCTTCGAGCATCTCTAATTCAACATTTCCCATTCGACTAATTGCGCGTACTCGGAAAGGTCCCAGTCCACGGAATTTCATTTTCTGTTTGTGACCCTTCACAGAGTATAGCAAAACGAGATCCCCCTAATCAAAGTCGCGTTGTTTGACATGCTTGTCAAACCATATTTTCATTCGTGCTTTCTCACAAATCAGCGCATGGGTGGCCAAGAGCCGGGTTTCCGTGAGACGTTCTAGCTCTACCAAGCGATTTGTCCAAGTGTCTCGTCCCTCCCAGCACTCCTGCATTGCTATCCTTAAGCTAGGGACAAAAAACTCTAAGGGCAGAATGACCTCCATTCCATAAGTCAGCCTAAAGGGCATCTAGCCTATAGCCGTTTTATAAGCTGTACGATAGGCCCACAAGGCCGCCATTAACTTGTTGTCCCAGTCACTCCGAGATGTAGATACCACTTTTGTGAGTACATTGACTAGGATTTTATTGGTGGATTCCGCTTTTCTGTTAGCCTGAGGGTAATAGGGCGAGGATTTTCTGTGAATGATTAGAAAAGTAGAGAGCAGATGCGATATCACCTCATTAACGAAGTGTGTGCCTCAACCTGGCCTTTTCAATTGGTCTCTCAGGTAATCTGTTCTCCAGCACCACTGGAACTACATCATCGGCCCAATATGGCATCAGATCAGCTTTAAACAATTCTTTCTCACGAGACAGGTTAAAGAGATGAGCATCTGGTAAATCTTCAGGTATGCCTTGTCCAGCGGCTTCTCCTGTGGGTATGTGGGACATATGGTCAGCCATGTAATGCTGCTTTCCTTTGCGTACCACCACAGAGAAGTCGAATTCCAATAGGAGAAGTAACCATCTAGCTATGCATCCTGTAGCGCAAGGCTTGTTCACAAGATAGAGCAAGGCTTGATGGTCAACAAAGAAGACAAAGGGAGTGGCCAACAGATAATGTATAAATTTCTTTACAGCAAATACCATGGCCAACCCCTCCCTTTCTGTGGTGGAATAATTCATCTCGGTCTCTGTGAGCTTCCTGCTGGTAAAACTCACCGAATAGTCTAAGTTATGTTCACCAGGCTCGCATAACACGGCCCCAATAGCAAACTTAGAGGCGTCTATGTGCACATGAAACGCTATGTTCCAGTCTGGGGATCGTAAGATTGGTGCAGTGGTAAGAGCCTTCTTCAACTCTTCATATGCATGCTGGCATTCCTCAGTCCACTCGAACACGATCAATAGCTTGTACAATGGTCTAGCAATCAGTGCGTAGTTTAGTACAAAGCGGCGATAGTATCCAGTATGTCCTAAGAAACACTGAACTCCCTTGTAGTTATTGGGTGGCGGTAGGTCGACAATGACTCTGACTTTTGAAAAGTCTGTGGCAATGTCGTTCTTTGACACCATATGCCCTAGGATACATCCATGTTTCACCCAGAACTAGCACTTCAAGGGGTTCAACGAGAGGTTGTATAACCGACACTGTTCAAAGACAGCTCTCAGTTTCTCTAAGTGTTCGGCCCAACTAGAGTGTACACATAAGTCGTCTACAAACGCCTCTAGTTCGCGCCTAAGCATATCTTTGAAGATAGTGCACATTAAGCATTGGAAAGTCGCAGGCGCATTCATCAGCCCAAAGGGCATAACGATGTAGGCAAATACACCCCATTCCGTGGTGAAGGCACTCTTGTGCCTGTCATCACGGTGCACTTGCACTTGATTGTAGCCCGAGAAGCAGTCCAAAAAACTGTAGGCCCCTTTACCTGCTACCCTCTCGAGCATGTGCTCGGTGTATGGTAAAGGGTAGTTATCCCTCTTCGTAGCGGCATTAACTTTCTTGTAATTAACGCACACTTGGATTTTTTCGTTCTTCTTCATCACGATCACAATCGATGATACCCAGTCCGTGTGCTCAATCTCATATATGAATCCCGCCTTCATGAGCTTATCAATCTCCTCTTTTACTGCATGGGCGTGTTTGGGATTCATGGGGTAAGGTCGTTGCTTTGTTGGCTCTGCATCAAGGACCATTGGGATATTATGAGTCACAACCCTAGGGTCGACCCCTTTAAGCTCTTCCAATGTCCAGGCAAATACATCAATATACTCTTGCAAGACTGCAACAAGTTTGGCCTCCTCATCCTCGGTCAAATCGTCTGCAATGAATACAGGTCTTGGCTTTTTGCCTTCCCCAGCCAAGTTGACTTCCTTGACTTTGGCGGGTCCTTCGATCAATTCACTAGTTTGGCCCCTTTGCACCTAGGAGAATCACTACTCTGTCACCCTTTTTAAATTTTGTAAACCGTTTGGGTAGATCATGCGGTTTCTTTTGCCTCTTCGCTTCTGAGCCCTTCGCTCTCATCCTCGCCTCCTCCTTTAATCTCCTGCGCTTAGGTGGACTGGGAAAGTCCCCTTTTGTGTGCTTGACCTTAGAGGGTTTGGGTATCTTGGGGTCACTCTCTGTGCTGACCTCCGACTCCGAGTTAAATTTTCATCCCTCCCTCAAGGAAGGAGTTTCCCCAGGGGGTCGTAGTTCAGTAGGTGCATCCGACTTGAGCATTGGGATCACCCATGGTCGTGCTACTCTGGCTTGCTCGTAATCCATGGCTCCCATGTGTTCTAGCCAGGATCTATCGCACTCCATCTGCATGACTCCTTTTTCACTCCAATTCATCCTTCCCTTCCTGGGTCTCGGGTCTACCTTGATTTGTTCTAGCGTTCTCCCTTCTGTGTCATACTCTACTGTATCTATCCCTTCCTCGCTTTCATCTCCTGTAGAGTGGCAGTCCTCATATTCCTTGTCATCAAAGTCTTGATCTTCAGACCATTCATCATTGCCTAAGCTTTCCTCTTCAGTCTCCTTGTCGTCAGCAACAACTAAGGCCCAATTGTATAACAAATTCAGATCGTGGACTTTGGTCCATTTCCATTCTAGCTTAGTCAGCAGATCATGTAGAGGCTTTAGGTTGGTAGCCAAGTTACCCTTCAGTGTGTCTGTCAGATACACTACAATTTCCTAGAGCTCTAGCTTATTGCTGGGGATATGGAATAAGATTGGTTTCCTTGGGTTGAGTGAGCTTCCTGCCATCATGCAGAGTGGCACAGTTGGATCCTCTATTGGCATGGTTGCGGCTTTAGCAGCCTGCCGATATAGTTCTTCCTCATCTGAGAATGGTAGGTCAATGGTTGCTAGGACGTGCATCCAATCCCGCTCATCCTCAGGGAAGGGAATATATTTAGTGAGTGATCCATAGGGTTTGGTAGTTTGAGCATCGCCTTTCAGCATGGCTAAGATGGCATTTAGGTCAACGGGGGTCGTCTTCCAAGTGTCCATCTCTACCCTTACTGCTTCAGTTCTACTCCCTAGGAAGATCAAACCATTCCCCCAAACTTCAATGACTCGAGCGTTTCTCATCCAAGATCGGCCTAGCAGTATGTCATAGTCCACTCCCTTCATGATAATGAAGTTCATGGAAAACTACACACCTGCAATTTTTATTGGCCAGTTCTTTAAGACTCCGAATGGCCTTATCTTCATTCCATTTGCTAACGTGACATTGAACCTGGCAGTCTCTACAAGAGGGTTTCCCCATGCCTCTAAAACTGCATGGCTCAATACGCTAACACCGGCGCCTATGTCTACAATTCCTTTCCGTGTCATATCTCCTAAGGCTAGAGCAGGTAGGACTGCATGCATTTCAGTGCCTTCCCAAAAAGCATTGATGTGCAATGACTTAGGAGTCGAGTGTAGAGTTAGACTTGGGATTTGCGTAACTACATCATGATCTTGCTGATCACAGCACCCATAAGTTCTGTGTGTCCCTCCACCAAATCTTTTAACTCCTGCCACAAAGAAGGATTCTGCCTAATCAGGTCTTCTATGCTTAGAGTTATTGGGGTGGACAGCAAGGTTGCCAGGAGGCTGTTGGGGCTCTTGTCTTCCCCTAAGGCTAGCACTCCTGGGCCATGCATTCTGTCTGCCCTGGTAAGTCCCCCTTTGGCCTTGCTACTGAGTTGCCCCCTGTGGCAAGGATACACTTTTAGTTTGTGGTTTTGTGGGTGAGACTAGTGTGCTCACGCTGGAAAAATCGTCCATTGGATCTTCTAGTATGGGTTCAGCATCCTTGAGGTGCTCCTAGGCATCCTTGACCCACTCCTTGACTTTGGCTATAGCTTCGAGTTGTCGTTTGGGATGGGGATATTACCCTATCTTGGCACTCCCTAGCTCAGTTGTCTTCGTGGCTGAGGTCTCTGCCTCTACATCCGAGACCTTCTTTCCGGTAGGCAGAGTTGTAGCACTCTCGGTTTTAAGTGCGACTTTAGCTTCCGATCTCTTCTTCTTCTGCTTGCGGCTTTTCTTCCCTATCAAGGCTGCATCAAGATTGCTAGGTCCTGGCAGAGAGATGCCTATTTGCCTTGTTTGAGCTCACGTCATAAGCTATAGTGGGATAGGTGTGTCCTCACTATCAAAGGTTTCCACTCCAAATAGCCCCAAAGGTACTGACGGTACGTTGGCAGAGCTAACTGATGGTTTTCTCCTAGGACAATCAGGAAACAGGTGAGTGATCCCACACTCTATGCATCAGAGATCCGCTTTGTCCTTGTTAACATGTTCCTTCTCTGGGCAACGTGATGACATGTGGCCTGGATGACCACAGGTCCAACATGTGATCGGATCTTGGCTTGGCCCTCCAAAGCCTCTGCCTCTCCCTCTACCTAATGCCATCACCGGCACCGTCCAATAGTCCATCAGGACTAGGTTGCCCTCCTCGTCATAGGATATGTATGGGTTGACATACGTTTTCTCTTCACTAGGCTCTTCCACATAGTGAACTGGAGCATCGCTCTCGGTGGTTGGGTTACAAAAGGCCCTGGTGGTCTTGGTATACCTGTTGGGTTCATCTCCAGCCTAGGTACATCAGGTCTTGAGTCGTTTGGTGTAGGGAGTGCCAATTGGGTTCCCCTCCCAAAGAAATTGGGTGGTCGATTACCTAAGTATAGAGGATTGTACTGCTATGCGTATGGGAATATCCTCGGCATCCTGCAATGCAATGCATCATGCCCGAATCTACCACAATTTGAGCATGGCCTAGATCTAGGATCTTGGCATTCAGCTAGGGGGTGATTGCCGCCACAGTATATACACTGTACCTGCGATAACACAGGCTTCCTTATCAGTTCTCCTGCAGTCGTGCAATCTCCATTCTCATCTCCGCCATCTCGTGGCCTTGGTCCATACTCTTCCCCTTTTCCTGCATGCTAACGGTTGCTTTTTCTCCCGAAGTAGTTGATCTCTTTGGATCCCTCTTACTTTCACTTTCTCGGCTGGTAGTACTCATGCTTCGTTCCCTAAGCTAATCATCTACACGTATTTCCTCTTCGAAAACTCTAGCTAGCACATCTCGTTGCAAGGTAGAGTTACTGGCCAAAGCCTTGTAGAGCTTCTCACTCCGAATTCCGTTCATGAATACTGTAGACACTGCCCTCTCAGTAGGTCATTCATTGGTAGGGATCCTTTTGAATAGGCTACGCACATGAGTGATGTAGTCCCTGATGTCTTCCTTCTCCCTTTGGCTGACATTCATCAACCGGATGATGAGGTTGTCAAAATACCCTGCCTCCGAGAATCTCTTGATGAAGAGGCCCTTAAGGTGAGCAAAGTTTGTATGTTCTGCGTCATTGAGGCTAGAATACCAGATTCTCCCCTTATTGCCTAAGCACAGGCCAAAAGCTTGAGAGCGTTGCGCAAGGTTAGTAAGACCATTTGCTTTGCATACTTGCTCGAACTGCTCCATGAAGCTGTATGGGTCACTGCTAGGCTCATACTTCGCTAGCTGTTTTGCTACGACAGGGATTCTAGCCTGCTCTTTAGCCCCTTGCGTGATCCCCAATCCCGAGAGTAGTGTGATGGCTAGGGCTGTGGCACTCTGCTCAACGGATGTATTGTCCATGAGTCGCTTGGCTACAAGCTCGCTCAATGTCATGTCAGCCTTTGCTCCCCGTTCCCTCTCTTCCTTCGGTACAGACTTGGCTGCCCCAGCTAGGTCTAGCACCCTTCTAGCCTCGTACATATCTACGTCTTGCTATAGCTTTCTGGCCCTTTGCTCGTGGTTGTAGGAAATTATGCCTTCTAGCGCTCTCCTGATTGCTCTTCTCTCTTCTTCGAGGCTTGCTATCACTTCTTCTACAGGTCTACCCTGGATCACGGTCCTAGTAAGTAAATCGTAGTCATGGACTAGTTCCTGTACTAAGACTGGGAATTCTCCTAGGTCTAGCCGGTCCTCTTCTCATCGGTCGCCTCTTGATCTTGACATTGTTTCTGCCTCCAATTCCACGAGGCCGTCGATCAATTCGAGTAGTTCTAGCAGTGCCTGATCCTCTATGTTGTCATCTTGTGGATCCTCGCATCCACTTAACGTCCTCCTGGGTCCTAACCCTATTTGTCTACCAAGTCTTGGGGTTCACTCTTATTGGTGGGTTCCTTGAATGATTATGTTCGAGTGTATTCCTTGTTATTACAACCAATCCTCAAATTATGTATACTCAGTGTGGTGTCTGTGCATTCGGTGTGAAATCAGGCTTTCTGCTCTTTCAGTGCACAACCAATGTGGCCTACTGTGTGTGCTAGATTGCGACACTCAAGTGCAATGTCAATGCTACCTTCAGCTCTTGGCCACTGGGTATGAGGTCAGCACACGATTGCCTGGTTAATATCTGGGTCTCTGCTGCATCTCTCAGGTATGTGGGGGTCTGATGTCTAGTCTATGGTTGCGACTAGCCTGCGTCAACACACTCTGCTAGGTTTCCTAGCCCACGGCCAAGTTTTCTATGATTTTCTCGCACCTACAAGGTTGCACTAGTGTCGGCAACGCGGGTCAGGGCTTAAATTGTTAAAATAATGTCAAGAATGCATTCGGCCAAAATTGGCCCGAATGGCAGGGTCCGAATCCCACAATCGACATCTGAACTGCCGAAGTCCAAATGTCTCGTTCAGCCGGGCCAAAAGCCGAATGGTGAAGTCTAAGGGCCAAAGTCGAGTTGGGCCGAATGGCTGACTTCGGGCTGGCTGATTCGACCTCCGAACACCGAATGGCCGAATCCTGAATTCGGAGGGGCCAAACCGCCGAAGCCCAAATGCTAAGGTCCAAATGGCTACATGTCCCGAAGGCCGAATTCTAAAGCTCGAAGACCTTCGTTCAGGCGGGCCGAAGCCCGAAGCCCGAATGGCACGTGGTCGAATGCCCGAAGGCCGAATGCCGAACCCTAGGTTCAAGGCAGCCAACTGCCCGATTCTGGGGTTTGGGCGTCCGAACGCGTCGGGGTCGGCGCACTTTCGACAATGAAAATGGTGCCAAATCTAGTGTTTTGCTGACAATTACCTACTCTAGGTTGTTAAATACACACAAAGGCATGCCGAGGAAGAGATTTGTATACCTGTAGCACCTCGGAAGTGTGATCGAAGGGCGTCCGCTCCTCTCCTGTGCCTGTAGCTCTCTCTCACTCTCTCTTGCTCTCTCTCAACTAAGTCAGAATGCAAATGAGCTCTTCTCCCCTTACCCTAGCCTTACATAGCATTTTCCAACCATTCTCTAACCTTAGAGCCTTTCTCTGTTGCGATTTCCCCCTTAGAAACACGATTTTTGGCTTCTTTTTCGTATTGCAACCAGATTTTCAGTAGCAAAAACCCTACCCTTTCAGTTTCGAATCTTAATCCTATCCTACCTAATGCTAACAAAAAATCACAAAACCAAGCATAAGTTGTATTTACCTACTCAAGCACTCATCAAAAAACTCAAAATACTTACTTGTTCCAACGATTAAACCTCCTAAATCTCCTATCTATCTCAAGCACTGTTTCAGGCAAAGGCCCTACTCCTATGCTCGATTCTATGCGTGTGGCGCTCAAGGCTCGATTCCGTCAGTCCTGGCAATGGAACCAAAATGGAGGGGAGCTAAAAACTCTACCCCGAGACCTATGGACCACTTATTGATCAAGAGTTTCAAGCCGAGTGGCCATGGCTACCTCTCACATAGCCAATGCACCATGCCTACCTTACGAGTGTAGTGAGCTGACCTTGATGCTCGATCGAGTACCCTTCTCTCTCTTGCACACCGGTAGCTCCACGATCCTTGTGGCAAGCTCAAGCAACTTCAATCCCTCTCCCATGAGCTCCATCCTCCATAGACGTGCGGCAAGAGAAGAGAAGGGAAGAGAAGAAGAGAAGAAGAGAAGAGGAGATGGTGAAGAGCTTCACCCTCTTGATCCTTCACTCCCACACACTCACTCTCTCACACTCTCATACTCCCTCTCTCAAGAGCACACACAAGCAAGAAGAAGAGAAGAAGAGAAGAAGAGAAGAAGAAGAAAGCCACTTTGTGCCACACACAAGAATGAGCTTCTCATTCACTTTTGAACTTTATATACATGCCCTCTCTTCTTTGGGCGGTCATCCCCTTTTTTACAAGGCCGGCCATTGGCCTAAGCCCATTTCTCATTTCTCACCATTCTAATTTATCCTATTCCCAAATAATGTATACAATTTTCATAGGAGTGAGCTTGGCACTCTTTTACAAGGATTCGGGAGCGCTTCCACATTTAATGGTGTGCCTTTTACTCTTTTGCTATCTCGGGGCGACACTGAGACTTTCTAGGGGGTCGTGCCCAAACATTTAAATTTTTTCGGGGTCGGGTTATCGGTCAAGGCCCCTTTCCCTTTTTATCCTGCACCTTTTTTGCTGTGTTCTTTTTTTCCATTTTCTGCTCCTCTGCTCCATCTTCCCGCTCCTCTATGCTGCGGTAAATACGGTAAACAGATGCTTTCTAAAGTCTTTTGAAGCTTTTTTTTGGGTGGCACCGATTATAAAAAGAAGAGAGACATAGCTGCTGTAGTATGAGGGATGGAATGGAGTACAAAGAGACGGATGGTGACGCAATTGAAGATGAAGGAAGTCAAAGACAAGAACCGAAGCTGATGACGATCAATGAGCTCTTCAAAAGATGAATGACAAAGGAGAAGTTGAAGAGACATGAGCCAACCTATAGTAATAACGACGAAGAGCCGTGTGAGCTCCATGATGGTCAGGTTACAACGAACGAAGAAGACGAAGATGAAGACGAAGTGAGGAAGGGACAGAAGGTGGTGCAGAAGAAGATGACGGACTGAGGTGCAAAAAAGGTAGGAGCCAAGAAAAACCCACTCTTCAACGAAGGTGAGAACCCTCTCAATGGTCTAATAGATAAAGAAGAGGAGATTAGTCTGCAGAAGACATGTTGAGGGTGACGGAGACAAAGCATTATCGAAGGTCTGGTGGGAGGTGAATTTATCCCAAGTGGAACTCCCTGAAGACTTTGCCCGACACAACGTTGGCAACTCCTTGATTGGTCACCACAAACACAAACATCGAGAAGCAAAAGAGCATATCATTTGTGTTTTTTGGACACAACTCTCTGTGGAGGCTTCTTTTAACCAGTCGCAAATTTCCAGGATTGTTTTAACGCCTATATGATTGATCTAGTCTACTGTAGTTCTTCAACTCATGATTCAATAGACGAACAGACCTGCAACGTGGAGAATTGATGCAAAGAAAGCCAACAAGCATGGAGAAGGTTGCACCAAGTGTGGAAAAGAGCCCTTTACAGATAACATTAAGGCTTGTTTTATCATGCGGCAGTGCTCATGCAAGAGGACTATATTTATGAGATAGAAGAAGAAGTGCTAAACGTAGTCTCTATTGGATGAATATGTCTATGAAGTCTTGGAATCCAAGATTTTGTATCGATGTTCCACTACAACACTTCTTTTACTTATGATGAGAGCTCCAAGATTTGCTTCCTTGTACCATCAAAAGCTTTAGAGGAAGTAATCACTTCTCTTTTCATGCAAATCCATGATATATAAAGCTCTCTTGTGACCAAATTTGGAAATTGTCTTAAGAACTGATCTATGTATGAGAACATATCGAGAAGATTGAAATTTTTGAATTCTCACATTTGAAATTATTGGAATGAAAAGCCTAACCATTCTTTCACTCCTTGTATTTATTTTGACTTGAGTACCCTTCTTAAACTTTTTATTCCCATCTTGCTAAGCGTCTCTACGATGAGAAACTTTCATGACCCCCCCCCCCCCCCCACATGAATTTCGTGCGACACCTAGTGAACCTGACGTAAAAGTGTCGCTTCTGATTATTGAGATGGGAAACTCTTTGAATACTCCACCCACTTTATTATCAAGTGCTTCTTCCTTTTCGATCGATAAGATGAAGAATTTATTGCAAACTTTTTCTTCAACCATTATGATGTAGAATCAGTAGATGCAGTTATCTATGCAGCAGCAACAAGAGTTACATCAGTAATAGTTGGATCAACAACGAATGTTGCATCAAGAACAAGAGCATACACATGGTGCAACCAAGGCGATTGAGACTATGGTAAGTGAGCACAAATTATTTGATGGTAAGTGAGACTATGGTAAGTGAGCCTATCTTAAAGCGTTTGAAAGCCAGATGCACTTATTTGGAGTTCCTACCAATTGAAGCAACTATTTCCTATGGCTTGTCACGCCTACTTTGCGGGTCAGAGTGACTGATTTATTTGTGCAAGACTCAAACTGGAATTTTTTCAAGAAGGCACTCAAAGATGAATATTTTTTGGAGGATTATGGTATTGCTACGCGGAAGACATTCAGAGAGTGGGTCTATCAGCCCAACAAAGCACTTGTTGCTTTTGAGTCGTTACGGGAGTTTGAAGAGCGATATAACTAGTTGGATGCACTTGAGCAAAGAGCCCTAAACTCGGAGAAAGTGGAGTTATTCTTGCAAAATGCTGATCCTGCACTTCAAGATGATTTGGGAGAGCTTCTTGAAGACCGTATGTAGCCTACGGGATTAAAAATAGATTGGCAAGATGATGTTGATGCAGTTTCCACATTGACAAAGAGGTGGAGACGGATTGACAAAGAGGTGGAGAATGGCATGCAAACACCTCTAGCGATGTCTTATCCTACCTCAACTTCTCCTCTTTCTCCTTCCACTTCTTCTCCTATTTCTCATCATGTGTCTATGCCTACTTCTATGCCTATGCCTATGCCTATTCCTGCTACGGTTGTCAAACCATCTGTCGAACCGACTGTCAAAGACATGGTGGAGGAAATTTCCAAAAACTTGAAAGATCTTCAAATTAAGATGACCAGAAGAGAACAAAAACCACTTAACCCAGCTCCAATTTTTTCCCCAACCTCTTCTACTCCTATGAATTCTTCCAGAAATGATCGTGTTCACCATTGCATGTGGTGCAATAGTCCAGACCATGAGCAGAAGGATTTTCAAGAAGAGGCAAAAAGATTGAAGTTGGTAGTCTAGAAGGACAGGATGATACGTTTTGGAGATACAAAGCAATCGATTAAACCAAATTTTAGCAAATCAGGTATGAATAAATTATTGGAGAAGTCTCTTATGCGCTCTTCTTATGTGAAGCGAGAGGTGGCAAGAGACGCTGCTACCTATGGTCTTCAATTGGAGCAGTTGCCAAAAGATAAGCCTCCTTTATGGTCATATGCACTACATGCACAAAAGAAAGGTAAAGCTTCATCATCCGAACTTTCAACCATAGGAGATGCAATTAGAAAAGAGACTGGATGGAATGATCATGTCGATGTCTTTTCTATCTATGCTTACATCACGAAATCTCAAGGATTTGAAGCGCTTGTTGAAGAAAAGTGAAAAAGAGATAATGATCAGCCTGAAAGATCAAAGAGGGTGACTAGGAGGAGTGATCCAGCTCTTCATCCTTCTTCTTTAGGACCGGAGTAGAGTATGGCTAACGTACAAAATCCAAAAGTACAAGAAGATCAAAAGGCCCAAAAGACAAAGGCTCCAAAGCCAAAAAAGCAACCCGAATTCAAGCTGCTATCTGACATTGAGACATCCACAGACTTGAAAAAGATACTTGAGGATTGAATTCTCAATTGCAAATTTGAATTTACTCTTGGAGAAGTCTTGGGAATTTCCAAAAGATAATTTCATGATGTTATCATCGACATCATTAAAAGGAAACGATAGGTTATTGAAGAGGCAATGCAGGATATGATCCATCAAGAGGCTTTAGCTGTTGCCGAGGCTATTCTCTATGGGTTGCAGATTGAGGAGATTGATTCTAATGAGGAGACTATTGAGGAGTACAGATGGAGCTCTATGTTTACAGTCCAAGAAGTCTCTTCATCCTTTACTTTACCTCGTACAGTATGATGAGAGTGAAGATGTGCCTAGATTGGTGCCTCATAGCCATTTTTCTCGAAGTCACTAGGCTCGTGCAACTACAGAGACTGTAGTCAATCTTGGAGAGATTGAGACTCATTGTGTTGCTCTTTTGGATCCTAGCTATGAGATTAATGTCATAGTATGAGGTTTATATGATACTGGTAGATGACCAGTTGATGTGGATCATGGTTGGCGCATGCGTGCAGCCAACAACACTGTAGGAGATTTGTATACTGCTTGTTCAAAATTAAAGATTTCTATTGGAGATGTGGGTGAGTCTTATCATTTATTTGTACAGGACTCTTGTTCTTATCCTATTATTTTGGGGCAACCATTTATTGTTGAGTCTCGAATGGAGACTAGAGTTTTGGATGATGGGTCTGCCTATGCACGGATGGATCCGAAGCAAGGATGGAAAGAGAGTTGTCCAGTTCATGACCATTTGCATTAATCATCAACGAAATAAAGATTTTTTTATGGATTCCCCTCTTCTAGCAGAAGAGCCAAATTTTTGTTAGGTACCACAGTCTTGTGAGATGATAGTGGTACGAGTAAGGGAAAGCTCTCGCCTCCTAGAAGTGGCAGTTTTTCCTTATGTCTTTATGGTGTATCCCCACTAAAAGTACTTTGTGCTTTCAGCATATTTCTAATATTCCTAGAGCTGGCCGGTAGTATGTAAAAAGAAAAGAAAAAGAATTGATGCTTGCAGGTGTTTTGCAAGAAGAAGACTAGATAGATGGTCTCTATGATGGCCTTTCATAGTCATATACCATGGAAGAACTTTCAATATTGTTAAATGCTAACAATCAAGAGTTTTCATATATCTTATAGGTCCATTCTCTGGTGATGTATTGTGAAATTGTTGATTTCATGCTTCAAAAGAATTTGGGTGCTGAGGATTCTCAACAAAAAGTATTCCTTACTGATATAGTTCAGCAAAAAGAGTTGGATGTTGTTGTTTATACACAGCAAAATTTGTGTTTACCAAGGCATTTTCATCAAGGGTTGAAATTTTCAGGTTGTAGCAATGAAGCCATAGTTCAAACAAAATATAATATAGTTGACAAGAAGGTTTAGCAGGACCGCTACCTTTGGACAGTGATGAGATTATTAGCAGAGCTGCTATGCAACCTCCTTTACGAGATCCTGCAGGTATCGAACATAAGTTTTCAACTGAGACATTGAAAGAAATGAAGATTGGGAGACCGAAGATTTTCTTCTTCTTGAAGAGGTAAGATGTTTTGAAGAGATGTTATGCAGACATGGGAAAGCTTTTACTTTCTTCCCACATGAGGTTGGATGTGTTGATCTTAGGGTTGTGACGCCCATGGTTATTTTTACCATTCCGCATGTCCCTTGGAATCTACGACCTATTCTTGTACCAAGGACTCACTTGCCCAAATTGGCAGAGCTTTTGAATGAGCGGATTAGGATGGGAATTTAAGAGCCATCTTCAGCTCCATATTCTAGCAGATGCTTCATAGTTCCTAAGAAGAATGGGACACTCAGATTCATACATGACCTATAGCCAGTAAACAAGGTCACTATTCGAAATGTTGGTACATGACCTATTGTGGATGAGTTTGCTTATGCTTTTGCTAGACATGCTATCTATTCACTTGGCGATCTTTATTTCGGATATGATCAGTTTCGGCTTGCCCTTGAGAGCAGAGATTTAACTACAATGGAGACACATTTAGGCCTTGTCCGAATGTGTACACTTCCACAAGGAGCTACTAATTCAATTGCCCATATGATGAATGGGATGAACAAGGTTCTACGAGATTTTATTCATAAGCTTACTATGCCTTTCATTGATGACTTACCTATCAAGGGTTTCTTGGAAGAAGAAAAAGATGATTCTTTAGATGATCATGGATGCAGGTTCTTTGTAGCTTCACATATTAGAGATGTTGAGAAGATTCTTTACAGATTGGGAAAAGTGAATTTGACCTTGTCACGGTTGAAGTCTATTTTTTATGCCAGAGAAGTTTTGGTTGTTGGACATATGTGTGGATATTATGGCAAGAAGCCTTCTCTTGTGAAGGTTGATGCCATAGAGAAGATTGCAGACTTGCTCTTCTACTTTGGAGGTTCACAAGTTTCTTGGAGCTTGTGTGTTTTATCTTATTTGGATTCCTCATTTTTCTCATATTGTTGATGATCTCTACAAGCTCTTGAGAAAAGGAAAACATTTTTCTTGTGAGATAAAACATACTAAAGCCATGTAGAAACTGAAGAAATTATTGAGAGTTGATCGGACTCTTCGAAAGGCAAATTATGAGTGTGAGAGACCTATTGTTCTTATTGTTGATACTAGTCCTATCGGCATTAGATCAACTGTTGGCCAAGACGATGCAAATGGGAATAGGTATGCTATCTGGTTTGGGGCGAAAGTCCTAAATGAGTGGCAATGTAGGTATTCATAGATTAAAAGAGAGCTCTTGGGAGTTGCTACAGCTCTCGAGAATGACAAAGAGTACTCCATTGGTGCCGATGTGGTAGTCAAGATTAATTATTTGCCTCTTCTAGGTATGATCATGAGTTGTTCTACTCCAGATATTTCCATGCTTAGGTGGATTGGATACATAAAATCCATGAATCCTGAGTTCAAATACATAGTAGGTAAAGACAACCCAATAGCCGATATGCTTTCACGAGCAAGGTATGATGATATGAATTTTTCTTGCATTGATGATATGATGATGGGGCTAATCTTTCAGCCATGCATGTTGATCATATTTGTCATGTGTCTGCTTTGGAAAGCTTTGATGAGTCTTTGTATACAAGAGAGTATTTACAGATTGATCGTTATTTGAGTACCATGTCTAGACAGGATGGATGGACTAATGTAGATTTCAAGAAGATTAAGAGAAAAGCCTATGGTTTCTTCTTGCGAAGTGGGCTACTTTGGAAGCATCCACAAAAGCGAGGAGGACAGCCATTGAGAGTTGTCTGTGATAGAGTTTCACAATTGCATATCATGAAAGAATTCCATGAAAGTCTTTGGGCTCAGCATCGAGCTGTTTCGGTGACCTATGAGAAGATCAAAGAGTGCTATTGGTGGAGAGGCATGTATAGAGATATCTCACAATTTGTTGAGACATGCCCTGATTGTCAATTGTTCTCTTTAGTGAGGCATAGAGATGAGATTCATCCTACCTACCCGCTATGTATTCATTACAAGTGGGTTCTTGATTTGATTACTATGCATATTGGTTTATGGCATATGCATTATATTGTTTTGGCACGAGAAGATCTCACAAATCAAGTAGATGGAAGAGCATTACGGACGAAGTCTACTTAAGTGGTTTGTAAGTTTCAGTTGGAAGACGTTATTTGTAGGTATGCATGTATTGGAAAAGTTACTACAGATAGAGGTGAGTTGGATGATGATGAGGCTAGGGAGTTCTTCTCTCTCCTTGGCATTGAACTTGCTTTGACTTTGGCATATATTCCAGAAGGCAATGGGAAGAGCAAAAGAGGCCATCCACTGATTGTGAAAGCCTTGGCCAAAGCATGCGGTGGACGGGTCACGGAGTGGCCTAGGTTTTTGCCTTATGCCTTATGGGATGATCACACTACTCATAGTGTGACTATAGGTTATATTCCAGCTGAGTTGATGTATGGGCAGAAGCCAGTCATGCCTATAGAGACTTGTACACTTTCTTGGAGTGTGTTACCGTGGCAGTAAGAAGAGATGACTAGAGAAGATATTTTGGCTCTTCATATTCATTAGTTGAAGAGAAGACCTGAAGATATTGTGAGAGAAATTCAAAATCTTAAAGAAGCCAGGATTTGCAACAAAGATCACTTTGATAGCAAACACATATTGAGACCTAAAAAAATTAAGGAAGGAGATTTCAGTGTTGGTCTATGATAGCAGTCTAGACAACCAGTATAGTGCTATCCGCAAGGTTTCCAAACAATGGTTTGGGCCCTATTTAGTACAGCATGTCCATGACAATGCTACATATTCCTTGGTAGAGCTTGATGGTATGGCTCTGTGGATTCCAATTGCGGGAAGAGAATCCAACTATTCAAGAGAAGAGATGATGTAGCCTATGCAATTGAGGAGTTGGATGGTACGAATTATGAAGAACTTGAGACAAGAGACAATGAAGATGAAGATGTGGACATTACAAATGCTTTTACAGAAGATGAAGAGATTGCATTGACCATTGAGCTTAGCAGTGATGAGTATGAGTAGTTGTGGCCCATCCAGAGGATGTGAAGTTTGGAGGGGGCGGATGTCATGACACTACACCTCCACCACTGCAAATCTTAGGGCGGAGTTTTTCACCATGAATTTGATCATATTAGTCAGCATCATTAGGATTTTGTTTTCTATTGTGTGTGTATCTTTTTTGTTTGCATTTGCATGACGGACGAGCACCTGTAGTTAGGCTAGGCACATTCTCCTTAGTGCATTCATAATTTTTGTGAATATCATTTGATTGGTCGCATATCATGGATTTGACATTGCATTTGATCTCAAATTATGAGTGATTGGGCAAATCTTTCTCAAAGCATAGTTTTAGGATACATAAAAGATTTATCAAGGCTTGGAAGGGAGGTAAGAACCATCAAAGGAGCTTGATTATGGAGCTACTATTAGGTCTAACATAGTTGGCCATTGGAGTTCATCTATTGGTGTCATTGGAAAAGATTCGCCTTAAATTTTCTTATGTTGCAAACAATGGAAAAACTTTGGAAGTTTAAAGGCTTGTACCAGCAAAGCTCTAGGATTTTTCTATCCTTACTAGGCAGCCGCCTTTGATCATGGGTTGGGTATGGGTTTCAACATGTATCCATTATTTTTCTTGAGTTTATTGTTGTAGTTTTTCAAGTTGGATGGACTTATTGAGAAAAGCTAGGCTTGAGCATCATCATTAGTGCAATTTTGAAAAGTCAAGCTGTATTGTAGTTCGTCAAGCAAGGCTTGTGATCACTTGATGTTTCCTTACATAAAGTGCCTGAAAGGAAGGAATAGAAGTCCACCGATGGTTGTGGCGGTTTGTAGTCCCTTTTGGATCCTCGATGATGACAGTGCTGACACCATTCAGCAAGTTTTGAACTTAGCTGTCAATATGAAGATCATATGAGACATTCAAAAGCGAGTGGTGGAAAATTTCTAGAATGTACGCAGAAAACAAAGAGGAAGTAAGACGAAGTGAGGAAGGGATGGAAGGTGGTCGAGAAGAAGACGATGAACTGAGGTGAGAAGAAGGCTAGAGCCAAGAAGAACCCGCTCTCCAACAAATGTGAGAACTCTCCAACAAATGTGATTGGTCACCACAAATGCAAACACCGAGAAGCACAAGAGCATATCATGTGTGTTTTTTGGACACAACTCTCTATGGAGCCTTCTTGTAACCAATCGCAAATTTCCAAGATTGTTTTAATGCATATATGATTGATCTAGTCTACTACAATTTATCGACTCATGATTCCACAGACGGGCCGACCTACAACGTGGAGAGTTGATGCAAAGAAAACCAACAAACGTGGAGAAGGTTGCACCAAGTGTGGAAAAGAGCCCCTCATAGATAACATTAAGGCTTGCCTTATCATGTGCCAATGCTCATGCAAAAGGACTGTATTTATGAGATAGAATAAGAAGTGCTAAACGTAATCTCTATTGGATGAATACATCTAAAGCTTGCGCTTGGCAATGGATTTGTAAAGTCTTGGAATCCATGACTATGTATCGATGTTCCACTGCAACATTTCTTTCACTTATGATGACAGCTCCGAGATTTGCTTCCTTGTACCGTCAAAGGCTTCAAAGGAAGTAATCACTTCTCTTTTCATGCAAATCCATGATATATAAAGCTCTCTAGTGACTAAATTTGGAAATTCTCTTGAGAACTGACCTATGTATGAGAACATATCAAGAAGATTGAAATCTTTGAATTCTCACATTTGAAATTTTTCGAATGAAAATCCTAACCATTCTTTTCACTCCTTGTATTTATTTTGACTTGAGTACCCTTCTGAAACTTTTTACTCCCATCTTGCTAAGCGTCTCTGCATAAGGACGAGTGACTTTCACAAACCCCCAACACAAATTCTATGCAACACTGGTAAAGTGTGAAAAAAAAGCCAATTAGTGTAAATTTTAGGTAGGAATTTAAAGCCAACAGAAGCAGAACTTGAAGATCCGACAATTTTAGAGACCAAGGAAGACGGAAATGCAAAATTTTGGCCCTTGCGGTGGTTACAGATTTTTAATACTTTTTTTGACTGCCAGATTGAAAAGAGATTGCTTCTTGGCCGTTTGGGATCTCGAGCTGGTGAGACAAAAAAATTTGGAACTCGATTTTTTGTGCAGGCCATACCACGCTAAATGCAACTGCCCGAACAAAGATTGGATTTGATCTTCCTTCAATTTTTGCTCTCCGTCTAGTTTCTACTCATGCAATGGTTACCTGATCAAAAAGTCACAATTCTAGTCTTTCTCTATCATCCCTCCTCTCTCCTCTTGGAGGTTATTCACGCGTATGCATCTATGCAAGAAAAGGAAGGAGATAGATATGATGTCATGCCATTACGCACACACTGTGTAAAAAAGAAATCTAGAGTGTAGCTTCCTTTTAAATTTAGAGAGCCAATGCAGGCATTAGTGTTAGCGTCCATGGTTCAAAATATTAGATTTTTTTTTACAAGTTTTTAGTCAGTTTTTGATATTTTAGATAGTATCTCTTGTAAAAATCCATAAAAGCTATAGAAAACTTCTAAATTAGGATGATATGTAAAAGAAAGCATGTAGCTTTCATCCAATTTGAGAGGGTTTTATGTAAAAAGAGAGATTGACGAAATCGCGCGATGTGAGATCGTTGTTTTTAGGCAGTGAACAGCACTCCGAAGTGGGAGATGAAGAAGGAGTGATCTAGTTGAATTTTGGCCAGGTGTCTTGATATTTAACCCCCCTTTCGAAGCTAATGAAAGCATCAGATTGGCGATCTGAGCAACATAGAGGAAGGCATTATTTTGTACACGTTTTTGTCTATTATGGTCATATTTTCTCATAATGCTAAAAGAAACTGACAGGCTTCATCTCTATTAATATTCTTCTATATTTTCTAATTCTTTTTGGGAGTTTCTTCTACATCTTCAATCTCTTTGAACCCCTTCTCTTCCGTCTACCTGTAATTGGAAAGGAAAGTTAGTCGATTCATCCCAAAGTAAGATAATAGTCAAGTAAGAGAGAAAAAATTTACCTGAAAGCCATGTCCCTTGTTGTGACTCGACACTCCACTGTGTCAGGACTGTGAGTCATTTTTAATGTCCAAGTTTTGCCTAGAATCCTTGTGATATAATCCTCTGATGCAGTTTTTATGACATACGTGCTTTTGGTACGTCTCAAACCCTTACATTCCTTAAACATATGTGCAAAAATTGCAATCAGTATGAACCAGCTTAGATGTATATTCTTTGAGCCGATGTTTGGCTTCATAGAATTCAATATGTCTGTTGAAATTTTTGTGTTACACGTACAAAATGTCACTATTACACAATGGCCATTCTATGCTATTGAGATTCGATATGTGCATAGACTCAAGGGTTCCATATTCTCGACCCCGCTTGGGCAATATGTACTTGGAATCATAGAAAAAAACAAGGTCCTCTGCGAGCTGCTTAGTTGTACGCCCCTCAAAGAGCAATCTATCAATTTCAAGGTGATAACACTTAAAAGAACCTATGAAACTCTCAACATTTTGAACTCACAGCAATCCAAAGGGTATGCTTCTGTAAATACAAGACAAGTAGTTACATAGATATCATGAAATTTCTCATTCTCAATGAGTTGTAGTTACATAGATATCATGAAATTTCTCATTCTCAATGAGTTGCAAATACTTACTGTCTGCAATGTTTCATTGAAATCTCCCTAAATCTACCTGATGTCTTTTATCTTCAAGAACTTGGCTTGAAACCTTCAACCCTTCTCCTTCAACCCTACATGCTACAACATTGGTGAACCTGACGTGAAGGTCGGTGTAAGAGAACTCCAAGATGGGGGATTCTTCAAGAGGTACTCTACAACAATGGGTGCGCATACTGCAATAGACTCAACAACAACAAATCCAAATGTTACAACAACAACAACAAAGGCAAGACAAAGAGAAGATTGATTCCACAGCTATCAAGGCCCCAGATGAAGTTGGGTGGGAATTAAAACAATTTAACGATCAAAATGTCTCTGTTTTTATTTGCTTATATGTTGAAAAAATGCTCTTCTTTGGTGTACCACAACATGCATGGAGCCGTTATTTTGCCAGACTAGCCAAGCATGGTCTTCAAGAAAGAATCCATGATCTTTTTTAGCAAGATACAGATTGGGCTGCATTCAAAAAAGCCCTACGCGAAGAATTCTTCTTAGAAGACTCTGGCCTTATGACGAAGAAAAGTTTCACTAAATGGGTTGAAAAACCCAACAAAGGTTTAGCTGCCAATAGCTCTATACCATGAGTTTGAAAGTAAATTTGGACAACTTGATGTCGAATATCAACAAAGTATGGAAAGTTAGAAGATTGAATTATTCCTTAAGGCTGCAGATCCCATTCTGCAAGAAAAGCTTGCTGATCACCTAGAAGATGCTACCTCCAAATCAAGGGTCAAGACTGCATGGACAGATGTTACTGATGCAGTTAACATGATTACTCAAAGAGAGGGGATGCGACTAAGATTGGGCTCTACTTTAACTTCAACAATTCCATTGATGGAGCTTGTTCCACCTTCAAAATCCCCTATTCCTTTGACTAATCAACCAACTCTTTTTTCGTTTGTTCCTTATAAAAATGATGTCATGGATGAACTTATTAAAATCATGTGTGCCCTTCATCTGAATCTTACAGAAATTAGTTTCAAGGTGGAGAAGCTGGATGTCAAAGTGGAAGAACGAGGGCGTTCATCAATTCAAAGACCCATGAGAGAAGGCTTTAAGAGTCGTTGTATTCAGTGCGACAACCAACAACATGACAAGAGGGAGTATTCTGCCTTCCGTGAGGCTGAAGCATAGAAGCTCGTCTTTTGGAAAGATGGAAAAAATCATGCAGCTGAAACTGGTCTTCCATTGGAGCCAAATTTTGGCAATGGTGGAATGAAGAAAAGTGTAGAAGATTTAGCTGTAAAGAATGCCTATGTAGCAATTGATGTAGCTACCTATGGGCTACAAATTGAGCTAACTAAATCAAGTTTGAAAGCATGTAAAGCTAATGTGCAATCTAAAGTATGGATGCAAACACTAGATCAAATGGAACGTGGTAAAGCAGTCAAAGAAGATTTGGCTAATGCCAGTCCGTGCATTCGAGGAATAATTGGTTGGAAAGAACCGATAGATTCTTTTTTCACCTTTGCACATTTTTCTGACGCCGATCATAAAGAAGTCTTGATTGAAAAGAAGAGAAGATGAACCAGGGCCTTCCTCTTTTGGCCCTCCAAAACAGGTAACTAGAAGAACGCTTGAACAACCAAAGCATGTTGAAAATATAACCCCAGATCAAGAGATGGAAGATGCGCCACAAATAAAGAAGACCGAAGGAAAGAAGAAAGGCAAGCATCTAGGATACAAATTGCAGTCTAACATAGAATCTGCAACAACCGATCTCAAACAAGTCCTAGAAGAACATATTCTAGGAAGCAAAATTGAATTCACCTTAGGCGAAATTCTTGGAATTTCCAAACGTGAATTCCATGATGTAATTATTAATGTAATCAAAAGGAAAAGACAATATGTTGGTGATGAAATTGAAGAAACAGTGCATGCTTTTTTGCAATTTCTTCGAGTTTTTATGCAAGATGAAGATAAGCTAACTTCACAAGGAATTCATCATGAAGCAGTTAAAGAATTAATTGTAGCAATTGAAGCTGAAGATAAAGAAAGAATGAATGCAAAATTTAAAGAAGTGAAAGCTAAAAATGTAATGGTCGGCTAGTCCAAACCAATTGGGCCAGCCCATCTCTCAAAAAGAAGGCCGTCTACAACACATGCATGAGGAGGAAGAGGCTTGGTTCATTCCAACCAATCACTACTCACATACGCATTGGGCATCTATGAAAGTGGCGGATGGCCCATAGGTGTTGATCCAAGATGGCGAATGAGAGCTGCAAATAATTATTCTGGAGAGTTATATGCTGCATGTCCTAATGTGCAATTAACTTTTGGAGACATAAAAGATAATTTTCACTTTTTTGTTCAAGACTCTTGTAGTTACCCTATCATTCTTGGGCAACCTTACATTTCTGAAGCCCGCTTAGAGACAAAAGCTCTTGATGATGGTTCTTCTTATGCTCGAATTCGAAGCAAGGATAATGAATGAGCTGTCCAATTTCTTAATGTGTGTGTTAACCATCATCGAAATAGAGATCGACTGCGTGATTATCATGTGCCTCCTAATGCCTAAGAATTCAAGGTTTTTCGGGCTGCACTACTATAAAAGGAGGCTATGGTAGTGCATCGTGTAAAAAGATTGAACCTCCTTATGCTACACAAACTGTGTCTCTAGCAAATTTGTATGTATGTACAACCAATAGTATGGGTTGTTATAAGTCTCTTCCGGCCATGACTAAGGCTGAAAGAAAATATTTATGTCATGTAAAAAGGGAGCTAAAAACTTATGACATGATGGCTAAAAATGAAGATATTTCAGGCATTTTTTTGGACTAATTACTATTGACACATTGGCTGAAATATATGCAGCTGCTCATGTAGAAAATCAGGCTGAAAATCAGTCCATAAAAGTATGTACATTGGATTTTTATCAAACAATTCAAGAATTTGTTGAGTAGGAAAATACTAGTTTACTCAACAAGGCTGA